>NW_027122526.1:0-741157 GCF_030686945.1 Centruroides vittatus | reverse complement strand
GAAAGCTTCGATCACAAGGCCTCGATAAAATATAGAAGAACCTCCAGTACAAACAGGAAGTGTTGTCATTTCAATTCAAAAATTTTCCCGTGTCACGTGTTAGATAGATGACTGGCACGATTCTATTGTTAAAGGAAAAGCAGGATATACAGGGGCAAGCCACTACTAACCTGAGACAGAGAGCATATTTTTTAAATTAAATTTAAAATATGATTAAAGACTGCAGCCCGGTATTGGGACGATATCGTAATATATAATTGATCTTTATACAATGTAATAACTTTAATTTTGTAATAATCAATAATAAAACAAGCAAACTAGTATCATTAATTAATTTGAAAATAATATATACTGTGAGAAAAATAGTCTTTTACTAAAGCTCGAAAGCCGTTAATGTGTACATTACCTAGCTAATCTCCAGATTAACTAGGGTAATCCGTTAAATTTTCGAAGATTGTTCCATTTCTCAAATTACCTAGGTAATGTGCAGATGATGTAGTTAATTCGCACATTACCTACTAGGCACTCGGTAAAGTGAAAATAAGATGTTTGCTGGAACAACAGCAACGTTTCTGTACGCTTAAATTAACATAATGTTATTTATTTAATTTTTGATATATAAAGAATCAAGTTAATACAATCAACAAATTAGTTGAAGAATCAATTATCAATCAATTACAAAACTGTAATACAAAAAATCAACCGGTTTAAAGTATTATTATAATTAGAGAAGTGAATTTGTAAAAAGTATGATAAAATTGTGCTTACTTATTAGTGCAATCTAAAGATTGGTGACACTTTGAGTTACATAGCAATTGGTTTTTGCGACAAGCACACCTATTTCTGGTACATTTAGATTTGCAGTCACATTTTCTGAAACCCATCCCAGTACCAAGGTATTGTTTTATTGCTGTTTGACGAAAAAATATTTCTACAGCAGGGATATCTTCTTTCGTTAAAAATCTCTCTTTACAAACACTGAATTCAGATTTTGCATACAGTTGTTTTAAAATACCCGTTTAAGTAAAAGACATCCTCTGTTTTATTAAGAACCACAGCTAAAATTGAGCGTGCATCAGTTTTTGCTCTGTCTTCTTCGGGAAATAGTGGGGAAAGGAAATGAGAGAAACAAACTTTTGAACTTTAATGATACGGAAGGCGTTAATGTGAAAACTCTTGATTCCGCATGTTAACGGATCAACCTAGTTAATCTGGAGATTAGCTAGGTAATTTATACATTAACGGCTTTCGAGCTTTAGCGGTAACGTACACATTATTTTCTGTTAATAGGCTATAAGTAAAAGATATTGTTAATACTAATCACGTTTACTTTAGCGTTTATAATACTAAGCAACTGTAATTAGTCCGTTTCTATTATTAAATAAACTATCAAAATGTCAACTATAATTATGTAATTTAATTTTTTTTTTAATTTCGAAATCCTAAATATATGCTTTAGTAATTAATAATAAAAGTTTATTAGCATTTAAAAAGGTTATTTTTAAAATCGGCATGGCGGATTTCACTAGTCGCCATGTTCCAGAAAATGACCACGTGAAATCCGATTATAAAATCATACAATTTGATTACTATCAGATTTTATATGTTTAAATACAGAAATCTGTATAACGAGTAAGATATAAATTTCAATAAACTTTATACATTTATTTAAATTTAAAACGAATTAGTTATTTATATTTTATCTGTTATGGATCGTTGAGTCGTTCTAAAAAGTTGTAAAAGTTAAAGTCAATATCAACAATATCGTCTATTTATAGCCGATTAACACGTTTATGATCCTTAATAAATAAATTATGCAAAGTAACTAATAGTTCTATCTGTTACGGTGATGGCGCTGCGAACAGGTTATAAGAGCCGCAATCTGGTCCTTAATCGTTGGAACCAACTACTAATGCTAAGATGTTTTGTCCACGGGTTGATTGTTGGACCAGTGGAGAACCCGAATTCTTAAAACTCTGCAAAACCATGCAAAGATTAGAATAAGCACAAATTATTTTACAATTTGAAGATACTGCAATGTGCGAAAATCTAACTTTATCGCATAATTATTAATGTAAAAAATTCTTCATCTTGTATTGTATCATAACCTATTTCTACTCTGATTAAAATTGTTTCTATAATTTTTTATTCGTTGAAATTATATATATATATATAATATTGAGAATAACCCCATTCAATGACGCTTTTATTATTTCATAAATATATGTAAAATAATCATGAAGCTTTAGAAAGGATATCTTGTAATGTACTTTCTTGTGATGTGCAAATCACAAAGACATCAGGCACATTTTGGTTTGTTTTGTTCCACGCTTCTCAAATTTAAAAGGTTCGAATATATCGAATATATACAATTGGCCATCTGTAAATAGACATAACATTTATTTTACACATGTTTTATTCAAGCTTTGCATAACGTAAGTAAAATTCGTATTTTATTTTCACATCAGTTAAAAAATTAATTAATGTATTGCTTGTATGCTTGTGTTAAGGTTTCACGGGATAGAATTAATAGAGATTTTGCGGCCGAAGTTTTCAACGCAAAAACGTGTACGTCGGACGTTCAGCACTGCTTTCCTGTAAACCTATAAATTTGACAATGGCGTTCGGAACGTCGAGCATTATTCCACTGACATTCCAAACATCATTGTCAAACTAATAGGCTTACAGGAAGGCAGCGCTGAACGTCCGACGTACACGTTTCCGCGTTGAAAACTTCGGCCGCAACCTCTCTAATATACGGGCCTAAAACATTGGCAGCCCTTCAATGAGAGTCTCACCAGCTGCCGTTCTCTGATTATCAGATAATCGTTTGATTTAGAAAACGTCAGCTCTAAAAATAATTATATATAAATAAACAAAAATATTTAAATTAGTAATAACTAATTAAATTATTCAAATAATTTTAGATACAATGTATTATTTTACCTAGGTGAAAAATTTAAAAAAATTCAAAGTTGTAATTAAATCCTTACTAAGTTTTTTTACATAATAAGCCAGATTGATTTCACCAGCTTTTCTGTATGCATAATCTATTTATATACAATATTGTATATGTTATCGATCTATTACTGTAGGATGGTAAGCATTCATGATAAATTATTGACTTGTGATTTCTAATCTCAGGTAGAGTTTAGAATTTCTCAAAGTACTTTAAATTAACCACAAATATTTGCTTTTACGCAAATTCTTAGACTGCATTAAAGAAATGTCGTCGACTAAATTTTTACAGCATTTAAACAGCGTGTATCGTATACTTCATGTAGCACTTCAAACATCACAGACAATTACATAAGTATAAAAATGAAATTCGTCAACTTGTATGAACCACTAACTCAAGAAAAATTTTGTAGAACGAAATAACAATATTAATTAATCGGTAGCTTAATTAAATACAGTATATAATTAATTCTTTCGAGTATTAGAAATATATAAACAATGTTTACTAAGCTATAGAAAAAATAGTATTTATCACATCGCGAATATGTCTATTTAGATTATACCTATATTTCATTTCCAGAGTGTGTTTTTCGACAGATATCAAATTTTATATTTACAGGGTCTAACGAATACATGGCTGCTGCAGTCCAACAAATAGTCGAAATTTTGCAGTGTTGTTTCTATTGTTTCCAAGACTTCAATTTTAAAGTAATTTTCCAGTTAATTATACCACTATCTGTCTTATTTCAATAGCACTAAATAACAATGTCTACAAATTTCAAAACGCATCTGTACACCAATATTGTTAAATTGATTTAAGTTTTGAAAAAATGTTTATGAATTTTGTTTTTATATAAATTAGTTGCACCCATCAAAATATTTGTTGTTAAATTACAAATAAATAAAAAATATAAAGAAAAAAGGCAATTATCCATATAAAAGTAATTAACGTTATAGATATAAAATTTTACGCATGCAACAATTTTTCTGTAAATAATTTACAGTTTCAGTTTTCGACTTTTGTATGCAACTTCAGCTGGTGGTGTTCAATAGAGCGTTTAAACGACATTCGCGTTATTTTTTCGCCCACTTGATAAGAGTTTATCTTTCCTTAGGGGTAATTTAGTCTTAAGCCAAGAAATAACGAAAAGAAATTACGTTAGTCCTCCTTGCTAAAATCTAATTTACAATAACGTTTAAGTTAAATACGCAAAATCAAAAAATAATCAAAAATTAAAGGAAGAGTCTGATCGTAAAAATCGATTCTAAAGGAAATAAATTCAATAGCACCAATGGCTGCAGGAATTAAATTGCCCAGAGCAAAATTGACGCATTATCTCTTCTAATTATTTTAAATATAATTGAACAACATTTTTACCTTGATTGGAAATTTCTTAGTTATACAGAAATAGCCCTTCATAGAAATAAGCAACGAAGCTTTCCCGAATCTCTTCATAAAATTTAAAATCTGTAATAAGATGTATTTTAGTCATTAATTGCATGAATTATGCAAATATTAATTAATTTATGCATTTCACAGAACTAAATATTTCTTATTCGATGATAATTCGAATTCTTACTTTTAGCTTTTGTTCTAATGTCAAATTACAATCAGCAAATCTTCGTATATCTTGGAAATTGTTCTGCATCTACAAATGAAATAATTAATGAGGAATTCCAGCATAAGGTAATGATTTTATACTTACAGCAGCAGTAAATCGGGACAATAAATAAGCAGTAAGGAGACAGGACAAACATAAAGCGTAGATAGTAAGTAAGAAAACAACTGTTATTGCAGAATTCATTTTTATGAATAATAAACTGTATATTGATAAACATGTATTTAGCAATAGAGAAAAATAATTAAGAATATACGATAAACCGTGAGATTTGTTCAAATCACTAACATAAGTCCAAAGTTGGTCATGAGAAATTATTATAGATTCTATTTCATAAGATAATTGTCTATTATTTCTTTTTATTAATAAATGTTCTTTTGATAAATTAATAAATGTAGTCATTAAAATGTAAACTTTTATTGCAATAATTGCAAAATTGTGATACAATCCTCCATTAAATAATTTATAGCAATTTCCCACGCTGTGGAGCAATAGCAAACTTCATAAGAAGAAATATATCCTTTTTCAGATGCAGAAGACATTATGAGAGCTAAAAGAAGTTGTATTGTTATAATCAAAAAGAAGTAAACAACAATCTCAAGAATGCAAATAATATTTATTATGCGATCGAAATGCTGTTTTTCGGAATTAGAAAAATTTCTTAATCTAATTATTGGATTACGTTTATTTCTTCTCAGAAAACTGTTTACCGTCACATACATAAATAAAAAAATAAGATAAACTAATTTTATAATAATAACTTCGTCTCCTAATACGTTGAATGCACTAAGGCAAGGAGCAATCTCATTGAGAATCGGGATGAGAGAAATAATCAATGCAGAGAGAAAGGCCCAGGAAATATATTCCACTAATCCACAATAAAAAGTTTTAAAATGCTTATTCTCAAAAGTGGACCTACTTCGATATTGACAGTTGCATTCAAAGAAAGGATCCACACCAAACACTAAAGCAATCGATAGACACGGTTGAAGTAAACATCTCAAGCACACTTCAGTTAATTCTTCCATTTTCTTTTCCTCTTTTCTCTTCTTTACTTTTTTGCTGTCGGAATTTAACAAAAATTAGTTATTTCTGTAAATTAGATGACTGAGAAATCTTTCGCCAAATTTTGTTCACAGGAACTATGTAAGACTAATGTATTGCGAAACGAATGCGATTCTATAATGCTATTATTAGAAATGTGTGCTTTCTGTCAAAATACTCAGTGCGACCACGCATAAACATATTGAATTTATAGATGTATACAAATAACGTCTATCGATTCTTAATAAATATCTACTGTATTAAGAGCAATATATAAAACAACATAAATCTTAATATGTATTACGACTGTACATTAGAGAATTGAAGAATTATTAAAATGTGTCAGAGTGGAAACTTAGTATGATAAACTGTTATGTACGATAGCCTTTGTAAATATAAACTCAAATACTATAATATAATATAATGGAAGCAATAGAAGTACGAAATAATCTTAATCTTTGCTGTTGTTATTTATTGCCAGAGCAACGCCGGGCTCATCTGCCAGTTATTATTATTTTACTTGTTTTTTAATTTATGTTTGTCAGAAAATGAAGCAAATAAACGAATCTAACAATGCACAGAAATATACAGTTATATATAACACGAATAAAAGCTGGGCGAGGGGAGACAGCATGCCACACAGAGACGTAGCAGACGAAAGAACACGGTGACCTGAGACCAAAAAAATGTGACGCTCGCCAACATAGCGCCGTCTAATACAAAATATGTCTTCGTGACTTAGCACATAAGGATTACATTTCTACTTTCTTTCACAATATTTTTATAAATAAGTAGCAAAGATATTCTTTAATTAAAAAGAATAAAGCTTAAAAATCAGAATTGCTAATATTAATTAAAGAAACACAATGTTGTATAAAGCAACATTTTATGCTTCGTTGCTTATTTCTATGAACGACTATTTCTGTATAACTAAGAAACTTTTAATCAAAGTAAAGACATTTGACTGTATTTGTTACGCAATTTAAAGAATTTTTCATCTGTTAGATTGGTCACTGGATGTAATAAACTCTCTCCTAAGATAACATTTGTAGTTATATAAACCATGTACTATAATATAAGGAACATTAAAACGAAAACCATATAAAGGGTTTGGTTATTTCATTCTGCCATTGTCACGTTTATCGCGATACTCGGATAGTACGAAATGGAACAAATTAAATGGATAGGTAGACAGGAAATGAAAATATATTTAAAATTTTTCAGTTATAATATTTTTATTTTAACTCTAAGAAACTGCTATTCACAGCCGAATATGAAACGGTTATCTGCAAACCAATGAAATTTCGCATAAAAACGACAAATATTTAAACTCAGCATCCTCGAAAACCGCTTAAAACAAATTTTGTGTTGGCAGATAACATCATATTACGTAATTTTCCTATTCGAATGCTACCATATTGCTGGTCGGATAGGAAGTAGGAGCTGTTGCGGAAGGGGATCGAAGTAATTCGACCAAAAGTAGTTGTTGTCTTCTTCTCAGAAGAGAGAACGGTTAACGACTACTATATAAAACCGGTCTACTATTAATATTTGAAAAGTGATCCGTGTTAGGCAGGTTGTGGTGGCCCCGCACGTGATCGAAGTTGCTATCCTTAACGTCCGAAAGACATCCTATAACAGGTTTCAATAAAAAAAAAATCTGGTAAAAAATGCTAGAATAATTCCTTTTATGTGATAATAAAGTGTTTATAATTTGACAACAAATTGTATAAAGTACATATTATTGTTAATTGTCTACTTGGACTTTACTTATTAATAGGACATTATACTGGTGTTTAAAGATTGGTACAATAATGAAAGTTAGTTCAGAAAAAAACAAAGGATATAATAAAAACATTTGTTTTTTCCTAAACTAACTTTCATTATTGTACCAATCTTTAAACACCAGTATAATGTCCTATTAATAAGTAAAGTCCAAGTAGACAATTAACAATAATATTAAAATTAAGGACAGTAAGGCTTTTACAATTGTTATAAAGTACAGTACGTGGAACTACGTTCTCGTAAATATTGCGTTTATAGAAAATTATGGGACTGCAATTTGAAAAAAAATTGTAAACCAATAAATTCCGACTGTCTGTCCTTCCATTCTTAATCTCGAGAAAGGAGTTAAATAGATGAAAGTCGAGACCAGATGTGAAAGCTTAGGGGGATAAGAGGTCCAGATTAACTATATACCTTCTTCTGATTTGTGGTCGAAAAACACTGCTACAGTAGCGTTTACCTACGACAGAACATTTCACATCATGAAATTTTAATGGAAAACCTCGGTCATTTTGTAAAGTTGATAGATATAAATAATAAATAAAATGAATAAGCAAATTAAGCATCAAGGAAAAAACAGCAAATATTTGTTTAAATGTTAATTTTTTAAAACATACCAAAAATAGTACAATAAATTAGCATATAAAACTAGTAAAATTGCGTTTTTATTGACGTAGATGTTTTTGATTCATTGAATTACAAATTAGTTTGACGCCAGGAACAATATTAGAAAGTTGATTTCTCATATCTGATGGAGCCTCAAGTCTGTTCTTGTACTGTACTTTGATTTGGTTTCAGCTTAATGAAATAAATGGGCAACGAGTTGCTCGACTTTCCTGGCAACAGTTAAAATTTTAGTGGCGCCATCCATTTTCATATTTCATTGTATAAAACTTTTTATATATTTAACTATTATAAAATGTCAAAAAGCTTCATTTACAACATTTACAGCATTTACAACATTTTATAAAACACATCCGTACTCTCAGTACGGATGTGTTTATAAAATGTTGTAAATGCTAATAACGAGTGAAATCGTCATTAAGTCCGATCCTATTCGACATACACAAGACTCCTCCATTTTCCCACCTCTCGACCACCAAAATTAAATAGCATCAATTCCCATAACACACAAACTTTCGTTCAAAATTTCAGAAATTTTCGACAAAAAGCACAGGAGTTATTAAGCTTCAAAGGTGGCGGAAAAAATCGTGCAACACACACTAACATCATATATACAGAAATTACCCCGATTTTGTTGCATTTCTCGGTGTTTGAAGGCGTCCTAATTCCAAAATGTAAACATTTTGCGAAGTCATTTTTTCTCCGATCGCCATACTTTCCGTTTGTTCCATGTAACAGCTGAGAAAGTAAAAATTCTGTCTTGCATATATTATGCCATTGTAAAAGAAAGTAAAACAAAAATAGCGAGTTTTGTCACTCTGAAATGCTCTTCTGTTAAATGTGTTCAGAAATCATTTCTGGTAGTTTCTTGCATTTTTCTTGTAAATCAGTCACTAATTAAATCAGTTAGATTTTTATAATCACTTGCGCTAAAGCTTGCTTGTGCGTTGTCACTGTAAATGCGTTCTGAACTCAGGAGTTGTTTTCACTGGATTTTGCAAAATACTGCTAAAGAGTTGTGTTTGAAAAAGTTTGTTTTAAATTTATTTTGTCTTTATTGTGTTTTAAAAAATTCATTTAGAATTTATTTATTGTTTTTTGTGTTTTCAAATGTTTGTTTCAAATTTATTTATTCTTTATTGCGTTTAAAGAAGTTCTTGTTATAAGTTTTAGTAAAAAAGTTTTATTTTTATATATTTATAATTTATTGTATAAAAAAATGTCTAAGTTCAATTTATTTATGTAAGAAAATTTATGTATAAAATTCTACTTTACAAAGAAATTGTTTAATTAATTAATTTATCTATTTTTATTTATTTATTTATTATGCATACTGGATACACTCTTTGATGCGGGGAGCAGAACCATCTCTCAAAAAACAAAACATTTAGATACAATGAACATAAGATCAAACCAAATTATACAATAATAAATTATGTAAATAACAATTTAGATATAAATTAAAGATTTAAAAATCAAATGTAATAACTAGTTAAAGTTTAAAGTTAAAGTTTGGGAGAATCTGTCAATAAAATACAATAAACTAATAAATAAAAATAAAACAACCAAAAATAACCAAATTGTTTAGCTATAAAAAAAAGAAATATCTTAATAATAAAGATACAGCATTGACAGATGCTTCCAAACACCACCAGCAAGAAGGCTAAATTTATAGTAGAGGAATCACGTCCCCTAAAACAAAAGATCAACAGATTTTCTTAGAAAATAAAACATTTTAAATTGATAACATGGTACTGATAAAATTTTAAGAAATAAGGACCTGGTAAGAACTTCGCAACCAAAAATTTCTTCGCGTAGCATCTTATGACTCCCACATTTCGTCAAAATATGCCAGGCATCAACAATTTCTTTTTCAACACAAAAGTCACACGATTCTCTCGAATAATTATTTAGAAAGTTGAATGAATTACAACCTAGCCTGTTTAAATAAAGACAAAATATTAATGGAAACATTCTGATTATATAAAGAATTATCAAAAAAAATGACATTTAAATCCTTATACCAACAATTATATACGCTATTACTTATTTTTTCATTTATATCGTATAAAAAATTATCAAAAATGTTAACAAGGAGAAGAGACCAGTCCATTAAATTCAAATCATCATTAATAAAATTAATACCATGATTATTACAGGTATCAATAAAATAACGTGTCCAATCTATAGACTTTTTACCAAGTATAAATTTCAAGCAAACCTTACTCAGATGATAATCATTAAGATTAGAAATTCTAGTAATCCAATTTCTTATCCTACTAAACATTATAAATTTTATAGGGGTCAAAGCACCTTCCATCATAATTAAATAATCTGGTGTACAACGAGGTAAATAAAATAACTTTTTGTGAATTCAGTCTGTGTACCATCACCATTGGTCAAGTTAAAACCCCAAATATCTGAAGCATATAACAAGGAAGGCAAAACCACAGTTTTCAGTAAACGTAAATAATCAATCAGATTACGTAATTTGGCAGAGCTTCTTAACTGAATAATTTTATTTATCAATAATCTAGCATGAGTTTTCTTATTATTGTAATGCATACGGAATAAACCATTAGACGAAAATGTAACACCCAAATATTTGTAATTAGAGAGAACTTGAATTGGTAAACCTTTAAACTTCTTCTTCGAAAAACGACAATATTAGACTTATTCAATTTCAAACCATTTTCATCTAAATAAATTGCCAATTTATCAATCAATCTTTGAAGTCCAGCCACGGAATCAGATAAGATTACAATAACATCTGCGTAAGACAGTACTTCAATTTCGAAACCTTCTATTTCTATATCATCACCGGAAGAGTTAATAATACCAAAGAGTTTCTTCAAAAAAATATTTAAAAAATTGGGCTGAAAATACAGCCCTGCTTAACACCAGTCTTAGAGAACATTACTGGCGAACAGTTACCTCCAACTCTTATCATAAGCAAAGAATTTTCATACAAAGGAACAAGTAAAGATATAAATTTATAACTGAAACCATAATGCAACATCTTTGATCATAACAAATTCTTACAAACTCTGTCAAACGCAGAAGATAAATCAACAAAAAATTTTATACACCTTCCTACGTTTCCGTAAAAAGTTTTCTCAATAACCGTGTACAAAACAAAAATATTATCGAATGTGGAATAACTAGCCCGGAATCCTGCCTGATTATTCATGCAATATATTTTTAACTTCTAACCATCGAGTCAGTCGTCTATACAAAATAATACAAAACAATTTCGAAACACAAGATGATAACCAGATGCCTCTATAATTACCAGGAACATCCTTCCTACCATTCTTAAAAATCGGAATTAAAATACTCGTCTTCCAAGACTCCAGTATTATCCCAGTATCAATAATCTTTGAGAAAAGACTCAAAAGATGTTGTCTCAACGTCTCAAAATTCCATTGGAATCCTTTCAAAACCTGGGGCTTTATTTGGCTTATACTTCCTCAAAGCATCATTAAGCTCACTTATAGAAAATTCATTGTCCAAAAGTTCATCATACCAATTCCTACAATAATTAAAAATCGAAATATCAGCAAAATAAGGGTCCAAGGAACCAAATAAATGTAAAAAGTGATGAAACCAATCATCAATAGGAATAAAGCTGAAATTGCAAGACTTAGCCTGCTTAACATGTCGGAAATAATTCCAAAAAGTTTATTATCTCTCCCAAAACAATTCTGAATTTTACAAGCAAATAATTTTTTTTTTCGCGATGCAAAACCGCTTCGCCAAACTTCGTAACATAACGCAAACGATCATTAGAATCGTTACTCTTCCTAAAAGATCTCCAGACTCTATTCCTAGCGCTAATTAACATCCTACAGTCCAAATCGAACCATGAAATAGAATTTTTATTAAATCCACACTTATAAGCCAAACTAAAAAGACAATTACTCAGGTCTTCAATTGAATAAAACTTATTCGAGATAAATATTTCCTCCATAGGCAACATTAATTCATCCCTTCTAGATTCGTCACAAAACAATCTATTAATCCTCTGCCTCTTCTCTAAAGAGACCGATCTATCATAGCCACAGGCCAGTCGTAAAATCAAAAAGTTATGGTCGGAATCCAAAAATCGATCCATCGTAAGAGACAGAACATCTTTTCAAATTAACGGAGAAACTATGACCAAATCAATAGTGATAGTGAGCGAAAGAAACGACGTACCACAGGTGTTGCCAATAAGAAAGGGGTGATATGAGAGAAGGATGGAAGGAAATGAATGGGGTGGGGTGGGGGAAAGAAAAGGGGGGAAAGGAGAGAACAGTAGAGCGATACGCAAGGACCAATTAAATGGAATCCTGAAAATAAAGAGTGGTGCGAGCAGTACAAATAAGCGTGTAGTAGACAGAGAAGAGTATGCTCGGAAAATTAACAGTTGTACAGTAAAAAACAGCTGTCCGCCCACAAAATAAAAAACAGGATTGATAAGCGGGGGCAGATTGGAAAAGGACACAAAGGGTTAGCCCTTATAATGTATGACCAAATTAATAACAGAACAATCACGATTAGAGATAAAAGAATATTCATCCACTTCATCACCTAAACATCTCCCATTAACTATAATCATATCTAAATCATCACATAAATGAAGCAACTTTCTACTACAAGAATCAATCATCAAGTCTTTCGAATTCCTATGCAAAGGACAAACAATACCAAAAGAATTGCAAAGTGCGTCAGAAATTAAATTCTCCAATCCAATCCTAGCATTAAAATCACTGGCAATTAATACATTCCTATTATCTAATATCAAACCAATTAAAGTATCAAAAATTGACTGCCATTCATTTTCCCTAAAATAAACAAAACACACCAAAATATTACCAAGTTCGGAACCAAATTTGACAAGTATTAGAAAGTTGTCTTGATAAACATCAACACAGGGAAAAGAGGATCTTATTGCCAATAACCAGCCTGCACAATAACGACCTTTCGCATGTAACTTAAAAGCCTTTCCAAAACGAGACCGCTTGCGCAAAAAAATGAAATTAGCGACCATCAAGTTTTCTGTGTCTACCCTAAAAGACACAATGGTGTCAGTCCTGACGTAAGCATCTCCGATCGGCGCCGACCCGTTGGTAACATTTCACTCGCGCTCATCAGAGCACTCCTGGAAACGAGCGGCGCTGATGCTCTGTCTAAGGCTGCTACCAGGGAAAACTCTATCCCTATCATATATGACAAAGCTAATAAACACACGGTTCGACAGCTTCTCTGGAAGGACATTCTTTCTACCTGGCAGACCACCTGGAATGATGTTAAAACCTACCATCACCTACAAATTCATCCAAACATCATCGAGTTTTTCAAATTTGGCTGGTTCTCTCCAAACTATTTTAGAACGCAGTTTCTCACCGGAAATGGTGGATTTCGTGTTTATCTTTCCCAGTTCTCCAACTACCCTTCTTGTCAAACTCTTATCTGCTAGGTGGAGGGCACTCCCAGTCACTATATATTCGACTGTGTTATGCTTGAAGCTGATTGTCTGGAGATAAAACTACTCCTTAATGACCACGGCCACGTCGTTTATTTTGATCTCTTTGCTAATGGCGAGATATATCGTGTCTTCTGCAAAATGGCAAAAAAGTTCTGTGGACTGTCCTCTTCCCGTTAACTTCCTCTACTTGATTCGCCTACGTGCCATGTAATTATTGTGTAGTTACTGTTTAATTCTTGTTTCTATGTATATATTTGTATCTTATTTACATGTACATATATTGTATGACAATAAATAAAATGGATTGATTGACTAATTGTATATATTTCCCTACATACTGCAATATATCTGTAACATGTAATCCTTGCGGGATAGAGCATTTGGTTAATGTTACCTTAGGATCCAAAATGGCGGCCGGGGAAATTTTTCCCTACTTCGGAAACTGCCACGGGGAAAAAAATTTTCCCTAGAGTCGAGACGTCGACGACGTGGGGATTTTTTCCTCCGTTCGGTTTCTACCCTGCGTTCGACGTTGCCGAGCATCCTGTAACCTCGAAACAGAGACTGTAGTGTGTAAATTTTCGACGGTAGAGGGAGCCTTTTCGTGACAACGTGCGAGAGTAAAATCGGCGGGAAATTCGTAGGGGTGTTACGAACGAATATGCAAATGCATGATCTGCGACGTGAATTTTGTTCATTTGTGGGCAATTTTATGCAAATCGACTAGTTTCCTGTTGGAATCGTTTACTGCTGTGTTGCGACTAATTACGTATTGGATTAATTGCTGTGTTTTTTTTTCGTAACGATATTTCATTTTCACACAAATTGCTATCTGTGAATATGTATTGTTATTAATTCCTCCAGTATTAGTAAGTATTTTTCTTTCTGTTTTTACAATTTAATCATAAAAGTTAGAGAACCAAGTAATCAGAAATTAAGGAAAGACCGTGTTTTTATCCTCTCCTTACCTCCCCGCGTTTAGTTTATTGCCAATTGTTCGATAATGACTAGTTTTGCCGATTTGAGTTGCAACGACGAATTTTGGTCGAGATGCACTTCCCGTGATTTCTACAAGTTAATGGAAGACGACTTTTCGGAGCTTGGTTTGCCTCCCCGTATCGATAACGCATCGAATTTTGCTGTAAAATTAAGCATACAGCCGACCGAGTCCATTTGCATTCATTGCGATGAAGATAAGAAATGCTTCATATGTCAGGTGAACGACAGATCAGAAAACACTGTGAATTGGATCGTTTGTAAATACGTGAATTCCGGCAGTACGATAATAACGGACGAATGGAAAGGATATATGCACATTGACGACATAGAAGGAGTAGCGGTCGAACATAGAACAGTCAACTATTCGAAAAATTCCGTCGACCCCCAAACAGGAGATCATACTCAGAATATCGAACAATCGAAAAGTGAGTAAAAAACTCCTCTTTTTGTTGTTTTTTATTGTTTATTTCGGTTAAAAAATCCGCGGAGTCTGCAGAGAAATTCAAGATGGCGTCCGGAACCGCGGCCATCTTGAATTGCGGGGAAAATTTTTTCCCCGTGGCAGTCTCCGAAGTAGGGAAAAATTTCCCCGGCCGCCATTTTGGATCCTAAGGTAACCTTAACCGAGCATTTTAATGGTCATTTTCGAATTCTGTGCACACCTTTATACGCAAGACAATTTCTGTTATGAAGTAATAAAAAGTTTAAATATTTTTTAGAGTTGTAAATAAATTTTAAAATGTGTAATTTTTTACTATAAATTTAGATATTCTTTACAAATAAAGTAAGTTTTGTATCGATAATTTAGTGTTTTGAAAATTTTTTATATTTATAGTAATGACGTCACACTACGGAACATAATGACCTTTACCTACAATACAGTTAAAATTTCTCGAACGGGATCTCGGGATCCCGGTTGCTTTTTAACCGGGGAAATACCCCGGGAAATTTTTCTTTTCCCGGGAAATCCCGCGAATTTCTTAAAAATTCACTTTTTTCTTATTTTGTGTCAAAGTTCAGGAAATTTTGCAAATAGAAAGTATAATTGAGTCATAAACTGTCTGAATAAATTTGTATTTTTTAATTTTAAACCTATTTATTAGTTTTTTTAAATTTTTGCTTGTTATGGCGTGTTACAAATGGTCAATAATCAATGCGTAGCTTATTTGTGGCAGGACTCTGAAAATTCTTTACTTGTCAGAACCTGTAATATCTGGAATAATTGCGCTTACGCTGTTTTAGTTTTTAACCATGCCCAGTAGTTTCAATAAGTGTGTAACGCCAGGTTGTGCAAATTGGGCAAGGATACAAACGAGTACGAAGTTTGAAAGTATGAAGTTTTTCTTCATAAACCTAATTATTAAAGACAAACAAACTGTCGAATTATCGGGCTACAAGCTTAATACCGCTATTAAAGCATCCAAAGTAGACAAATCAAGAATATTAGAGAGCAAAAGAAGTACTACAATCTCGAAAACGAACTAAAAATCTTCCAGGCTACAGGTGAAAAACACATAACGTTCTGTTTTCTCTTAAATGCATTAAACACGATTCCAATCACATCAATTGAATCGGAAAGGGCAATCTCGGTAGCAAGACTTTTCATTACTAAAATAAAAATTAGATTGAGTGATCGGAGTATCGACCATCTTTGCTTCTTAAAATCTTATAAAAATTTACAATAATATTTTTTATTATGTTTTATTTAAAAAACGAAAATTACCTTCTAAGTTAGAATTTTGATCTGAATTCATTTTTTCTTTACATTTTCAACTCAATTCAAAGTCGCATGTTTTTATTGTTGTATGCAGTTTCCAGCAAACTTTAATAAATTTTTTCTATTGGTGAACATTTCTACGTAATTAAAAGATAATTTTTAATACATATCTTACACATCATTATTAATATGTTTTCGAAGGTTGTAGAACGTATTAAATTACTTTAAAAAATGAAAAATAATTATATAATTTGATTTCAAGATATTTTGTATAACTTAAAAATAATTAATTCTATCTCGGGTTTTCCCGGTATCCCGGGAAACAGTTCACTTTTATCTCGGAATCCCGGGACAAGCAAAATACTGGGAAATAAAAAACCCTAAGTACAGTACATGCAGTTGCGCGGGAAAAGCTGGCGCGACACTTTTGTATGGAATTAGCGACAACTAATTCGTTATTCTACGATAAATTTAAAACGTATCCGATTTAAAGATCTAATTATTAAATTAATCGAATTTCGTAAAGGTTTTAATTGTTTATTATAACAGTTGATTGTTTCAAATTATAAATATCGCTCAGATAGATAATGAAATCTGTTTTTCATAGTGTTTTCGTGAGATAGAACTTTAAATCACGTGATAATCAGGAAGACGTCATTTTGCAGTTAGCGGTAAAAATCGTAATCTCTTCTGGTCTAAACTCATTTGCAGAACATTACACCCAACTTACAAAATGTACAAATAATTTTGGGTGTACTATAGAAGTAGTAGTCAAATGAGTAGCACGAATCACAAAATTCCCATAGGATAACATGTATGAGTAGCACGAATCACAAAAATTTTAAATCCCATAGGATAACATGTATGAGTAGCACGAATCACAAAACTTTCTCGTACGATAACATGTATGAGTAGCACGAATCACAAAATTTTCCCGTACGATAACATGTATGAGTGGCACGAATCACAAAATTAGTTGATAATAATTTTTCGACGTCGATATAATTTTTAGATCGCTTACCGTTCGATAAAATTTCTGCGCGCGTTCTAATAACAAATACCTTTTGACATACTTACTATAAAATGTGATTGGTTGATTGTCGACATATATAAATTTTTAACATACGTTAGAATTTATTTTAATGCCAGGATCGAACATGGAAGCATACGGCTTTATTTTTACCTACGACAGCGACAGAAATTATTCTGTTTCTCCTCGGTTGTACAAGTCTCTGGACGCCTGTATAGCTGCGGTAAATAATTTTTCGCTCGATATTCCCGATAATTTTCCCGTTGTTCTGCGTTATTTTAAAGTTAACGGAGATATATGGAAGGAAGATGGAAAGTTCGGTTTTGTAATTGTTGATGAAGACGGAAGAATTAACGACGTTAGTAATAAATTATATTATTCGTTCGAAGATTGTTCGGATGTTATGAGAGAAGTTTACGTTGAAAAGAATAAAAAGAATATATTAATATTTAGAGAGATAAATTGCGGATTGAAACATTATAAATTTGCTAAAGTCAGTAAAATCGATTGACATGTATTTTAAGCACCCGAGTAACTGCATAATCGCCGGACCGTCGCAATGTGGAAAGACTACGTTAGTAAGAAAAATTATTCGTTGTAAAATTTATGAAAAACAGTTAAAGAAAGTTTTATGGTGTTATTCTGTATACTTACCGTTTTTTCGAGATGAAAAAGGTATTACATTTATGTACGGCCTACCTGAATCTGTGCAAGGATGGGATTTAGTAGTAATCGATGATTTGATGCACGAACTCAGTTCAAAAACTGCGTTTCTGTTCACAACAGAGTCTCACCATTATAATGTAAGCGTGATCCTGATAATGCAAAATCTGTTTCCGAAAAATAGAATTATGAGAGATATTACTTTAAATACGCATTATTTGATTTTGTTTAAAAATAATCGAGACGAAAGTCAAGTAAGCTGTTTGGGACGCCAAGCTTTCGCAGGAAAATGTAATTTTTTTATGGACGCATATAAAAAAGCGACAGAAAAGGATTTTGGTTATTTGCTGCTGGATTTTCATCCTAAAACAGACAAGAAACTTTCGGTGCGGGATTCGTGTTTTCCGGACGAACAAGGTATTTATTGGGTATACTTACCGATAAAATGAAGAACGTAAAGAAAAATTATCACATGTTGGCGCATTTAGCCAAAACTACTCCCTCTCAACGAAGAGCGATATTGAAAGAGGCTACTTCCGACCAAGTTAAAGTTTTGTGCGAAATATGCGATAATTTTCTGAGAGGAAATATACCTGCTGACGTTCATAAATTACGAAAATATAAAAAAGTAATCAGGAAATTAAGTGAAAAACGTGTTCCTTTAAATATCAAGAAAAAAATTTTGATTAATCAATCGGGTGGATTCCTTCCTCTTCTACTGGCGCCGTTATTGTCTATGGCAGGAGGATTAATCGGTAAAGTAATAGGAAAAAGAATCTAATGGCGAAGCAAATGGCTCTGGTCCCTCCCGAGTTGCTGGCAGGATATCAAATTAAACCCGAAATAAGAATTGGAAGTAATATCGAAGAATTACTCGAGAGTACCGATTTATCCGACGATAGTAAAGTTAAATTATTAAGTCAGTTGATTTCGAGATATCAGAGAACCGTCCATAAGCCGAAGGAGCCTGTCAGAGTATCCGTTGTGCCCGATGAAAAACCGCCGGAGCTACCCGAAGAAAAACCACCTACCTCCGATAACGGTGAGGATGCGTTTATTAAACAAATAACTATATCTGTACCCCAGCTATATCAAAAATACATTCCTCATTTAATCGATAAACTGAGACAAAACGACTACGGATGGAATACAAAAGGTGAATTAACAGTTAGCGGCACTCCAGTACCACGAAGCCACATAATTGATCTGTTATCTCATTTGTTTCGCAATCGAAAAACATCTATTGCGCCTATCGGTTTTAACGTGTTTTGGGAAGCTGTAAGAAAACTAAATTTTCCTAGAGAGTGGATAGGAAATAAAAGTTTGTCGACTCTACCCGAAATCGGCGAAAAGCCGCGATATCAACCGATACAAGTCGAAAGTCCCGAAGAAATTTTTTCTACAATTTCTCCGAGAGTATTTTACCAGTGGAAAAAGTCGTCGAAAAAGAGGAAGAAGAGTCCGGAATGGAGAAACTACTGAGACGGTTATATTATAACCCCAAATCTTCGGCATCGTTTGGAGGAGTGAGTAAACTAGTTAAAGCTTCTAAATTTCCGAGATCTACTGTCGAAAAATGGCTGTCTTCTCAACCTGTTTATTCGTTGCATAAACCTGTAAGGGTTAAATATTCGCGAAGAAAAACTAAAGCTTTTTATCCTAACGACCTATGGCAAGCCGATTTAATTGTGTTAAAGCAATTTTCTAGATATAATAACGGTATAAAATATTTATTAACAGTAATTGATGTATTTAGTAAATATTGTTACGTTGTGCCAATAAAGGATAAAAAACCTAAGTCTGTTGCCGAAGCGTTTCAAATTATTTTTAAACGCAATGTTCCTAAAAATATGCAAACCGATAAGGGAACCGAATTTTATAATAGATTAGTAAAAAATTTGTTTAAAAAATATAAAATTAATCACTATTCGACCCATTCGGATACTAAGGCTTCGGTGGTCGAGAGATTAAATAAAACTTTACGAAATAAAATATATAGATTAATTACTTATCGTAATTCTTATCAATATATCGATAAATTAAACGATATTGTAAAAGGATATAATAATAGTTTTCATAGAAGTATCGGGATGGCTCCATCTGAAGTTAGTCTTTTGCATTACGGTTCGATTTTTGATAGGCTGTACGGTATAAAAAGGAAAAGTAAATTTAAATTTAATATTGGTGATTTAGTTCGAATTTCGAAAATACGTAAAACATTTAGTCGCGGATATCTGCCGGGCTGGACGAAGGAAATATTTGTTATTCACGACCGATTTCTATCACATCCTCCGACTTACGTATTAAAAGATGCGAATAACGAGATTCTAGAAGGAAGGTTTTATACCGAAGAATTACAAAAGGTAACAAAATGATGCAATCAGATTTTTTCGTGACGCTGATAAGTAATGCAAGTATGGACCTGTTTCCGGGGAATACGCAGTCGCATTTCACAGTGAAAATGAGTCCTCCTATTAATTTACACGGAAATTGGACCGTCGGTCTTGCCGAAGCTATTATTCCGAGAAACTGGTTTAATATATCTAATCATAATAATCAGTATATTGTGACGATCGAAGAAAGCGTGAAAGAAGAAGACGAACCTTTGCCGGATAAATCATATTTGATTCCATTAATTTCTATTAAAGGCGATAAAACTGAATTGTTTGATATAATAAATTCGAACATAGTTAGTCTAACAAATTCTAATTTGGCAGAATTTATTTTCGATAAAAATAATCAAACTGTGGATATAAATATAAAAGACGAGCACGAGTTATTTATCACCGTAAAGGATTCGTCGAAATTACTTTATATGCTAAACTTACCTAACGAAGATACTGTATTAAGGGGTAATTCGACTCATAATTTTCGACTGTCGACTCAGGACTACTCTAACGAATATTTTAATTTAGTGGAGAAAAATAGAAAGAGAGAAGTAATTAAGAAAGTTTATAAAGACGAAAAAATCTTTATTCCTATCGGATTATACTCGTCTCCCGAAAAATTTCTTAGCATTTTTAAGTATATAAAACTGGCATTGCTGCCTAATAATAAAATTATTTTAAAAGTTCCGTGGAATATTTCTGTAGAATTTGGAGATGAATTGAAAGATTTTCTCGGATTTACGGCTACAAAATTTCCACCCGGCGAATATATAAGTCGCTATCCCATCGAAATGTCGGCAGGAATTTCGGAAATTTTTATTTACTCGAATATTATTTCTTCTCATCACGTAGGAGATATAACAGCGCCGTTATTAAGAGTTATACCCGTTATGGGCACGAAAGAAGATCAGATAGTCAAAGTTTATTCCAAACCTTTGTATTTTCCTATTAGGAAAAATTTTATCGAAACAATCGAAATCGAACTGAGATCTGCGAGCGGAAAAGAGATAGTCTTTTTCGGAGGAAAAACAATATTAATTTTATCTTTTAAACAGTTATAAATACCTGTTAGTTTAATATCTAGCATTAGTTTGTCTTTAAGAAGTGCAAAATGAAGCTCGATCCAAAAGCTTGTATAAATTACTACTGTAATCAAGCAGGAGGTACGTTATGGACTCCCGATTTATATTTGAGGCAACATTTGACGGGACGAGGTTATTTTGCGGGGCCTCAAATTCAGCGAGGGTATGGATTCTTCGCCGATCTTTTTAGAAAATCAGTACCGATTCTGGGCCGAATCGGATCGTATCTGGGGCGCAAAGCATTAAATTTTGCGTCGGGTGTTGGATCGGACGTAATTGCGGGGAAATCATTTAAAGAATCGGCAAAATCGCATCTAAAGGATATTGGCTCTGAAATTAAAGATGATGTAGTTAAAAAAGTGCAAGGCGGATCGGGTATAAAACGAAAGCGACCGAAGAGACTGAAGCAGACGCAGAATAAAAGACGGAAAGTACACGATATATTTTCGGAATAAGAAAAATGGACCCGAATTCCTGCCCCTGCACCAAAAGCGAGCTCGACTTATTTAGCACCGTTTCGACGCAACTGGCCATCGACAATACTACAGAAGTTATTGTTCATCCCGTAGCAACAATATCGGATAGCCGTGCCCCGATAGAATTTTACATATCCGGTTCTGGCGAAAATTATATCGACTTGCATTCGATTTATCTCCACGTTCAAGCAAAAATTATTAAAAACGACGGAACGGACGTTTCTGCCGAAGAAAAGGTCGCACCTGTTAATTATTTTTTAAATAGTTTATTTTCTCAATGCAGCGTGTTTTTAAATGATAAACAAATAATTTCGCAGACTAATTACTGCTACCGATCTATTTTAGAAGCATTATTATTTTATTCAAAAGATGCGCAGGAAACTTTTTTAACGAGCGCATTATTTTATAAAGATACTGCGCAATATATGGACTCGTTAGACGATAATAATGAAGGATTGGCTAAAAGATTTAATATTGCTAAACAAAGTAAATTAATAGATTTAATCGGAAGGCTTCATATCGATTTGTCTAATCAACCTAAATTGTTAATTAATAACGTTGATTTAAGAATTAAATTAGAAAGATCTAAAGACGATTTTGCTCTAATGTCTACCAGCAATAATTATAAAATAATTATAAAAAACGCGTCTTTAAAAATTAATAAAGTAGACGTTAGTTCGTCTGTTCAAATTGGAATAGAAAAAGCGCTGCAAACAGGCATCATAAAAATGCCGTTTCGAAGAACGGATGTAAAAGTTTTTACCCTAAGTAGCGGAATACAATCTACTAATATCTCAAACGCCGTAATCGGCCAGCTGCCTTACAGAATGACTATCGGACTAGTTTCTAATACTGCATTTAATGGAAATGTAAAATATAATCCTTTCAATTTTAAAAATTACAATTTAAATTATATATGTTTATTAAAAGACAACCAAATGTTTCCGCCTCAACCATATTCTCCGAATTATGGAGGCAGACGCCTATGGAAGGAATTTTATATCATTATTCGAAGATATAGGATGTATTAATCACCATAAATATACTAACATATCTTACAAAGAGTATAAAGACGGATATACTCTCTACAGTTTCGACTTAACACAGGATCGAGCCGCCTCCGAATCACATAAGAGTATAAATCAAATAGGAAACATCTCAATCGAATTTAAGTTCGCAACGGCATTACTAGAAACTGTAAACGTTATTTGTTTACTCGAATACAATAATACTCTAGAAATCGATGCTTCGAGGACTGTTTTTGTCGATTACTAATGAACACCATCACGCTGTGGAGGCTCGCATCCAGCGATCCGAAAATAAGAGAAACTTTTGGAGGAGTTTTTGCATCGGATGATTTACCTGTTTGCATCGCTAAGTATAAATCGTATATAATTAACTTAGACGAAAGAAATAAACCCGGAACTCACTGGATATCGGTATTCTTTGACGGAAAAATCTGTTTTTACTACGATAGTTATGGGATTAAGCCATCGAAACAGAATATAATAAATTTTATAACACGCAATTCTAAAACTTGTTGCTGGAATAATAACGTTCATCAGAGTTTATATTCGACGAATTGCGGCTATTTTTGTTTGTATTTTCTATATAAAATGAATAGAAACCAATGTTTAAACGAATTAAGTAAAACGGATAAAGTCTATAACGACGAATTTGTACAAAACTTTGTTAAACACCGTTTGTATTTAGCGCGCTCACTTACTGTAACGTATAACCAATGCTGTAATTCAATGAAAAATAATAAAAGCATTTAAAGTGTAAAAAAATTGCTTTATTTTTTCAAAAATAAATTACAGGTGGGGGTATTGCCATATATCTGTAAATAAAAAAACCCGAAATTAAAAAATAAATATAATATTATTTACCGATTTTTATATAAGAATAAAATATATTTACTGTGTTTAAACATGTATGTCTTATACGAAAAAACATCGCACAGAGGACAGTGGGCGATAAAACGGGTATGGTCCGTACAGATGTTTAATAGTGGGGCACCATCCTGCGGCCGGCGACATTCATGCGGATAACCCATCCTGTGAATACTACACACCGTTTCCTTCGTCCGTTTTTTGGGAGGAGGGCAGTTGTGAGGGTATTTTTTTAGGTGGTTTGGGCATGGAACCCTTATGTCGGAAGATTTCGGCACGCCGAAATCTTCTAGATCGAAGTATGGTATATACACGTTATAAATTTCACTCGTTAAATCTAAAAAATTTTTTTCAATTTTCCCTCCCTTATAATAAAAAATTTTATATTTTAAAAATAAATCATATAAAATTCGACAAACATTTTCACTTTTCTCCCACTCACCAAAAGGCCCTTCTTCGTATGCTAAATAAAGACCGTGTAAATGGTTGCCGAATCTTACATTTTTTTGATTAGAAAAATTTAACCACTCGAAAATAATATTTTCATTATAAAAATTAATTATATCGAATTCGTTCCAATTGCAAGCCACATACCCAACCTGACGACATAATGTATCGAACGCAAGACCCATATCCTTGATTGTAAATACCTCAAAATCTATAATTACTCCTATATTACATTTCTCCTCCTCCCTCGTATAGAAACGGTGTGGATGCATAGTCATCCACGCAGGATGTGAATCTATCCAGTCGTAATCTAATTTATATAAATATATATTATATAAAGAATAAAGAAAACCTTGTTTTTATTTTAGTACTCACATTTAAAATCGCAAGATCCATCGCGGACTGCAGGTATAGCAGAATTTACATTATCTAAAATATTTCTTTTTTTAAAAAATATATATTAATTAAATGTAGATATATAAAAAAATATACTTACAAGCCATCTTCTAGCTAAGATGCTTTAAGTTTGATGGAAACTTCTGGGTTCCGAGCGGTATTTATACAAAATTCGAGGGTATAAAAAACTTTCTAGCAACCGAGATCGTTTTCCTTAAACTTTCTCTTAAACTTTCTAGAGACGTCGAAAATAAATTAGAGGTTTATAATCTGTGTCGACGGGTTGCTGAAGGGGTTATGAATGGCACAGTTAGATTATTTTCGCTGTCGACACGACGCAGTTTCCCGCTCAAAAATAAATTAAAGGGTTATAACCTGTGCTAACACAACACAGTTAAGTCGCAGAAATTTGTTGAAGGGGTTATGAATGACCCGGTTAGATTATTTTTCCTATCAAAAATGCTAACACGACGCAGTTTCCCGGTCAAAAATAAATTACGAAATTAGTTTGTCACTTTTTCCGCGTCAGAAATTAGATTTTTCTAGGACAAAAATTCGCCAAAAGCCTTACGAAATTAGTTCTGGCAACACTTTTCCCGATCAAAAATAAATTTTTCTAGGACAAAAATTCGCCAAAAGCCTTTCCTAGTCAAAAATAAATTACGAAATTAGTTCGGCGACACTTTTCCCGATCAAAAATAAATTTTTCTAGGACAAAAATTCGCCAAAAGCCTTACGAAATTAGTTTGTCGACACAGTTTCGCTTTTTCCGGGGCTAAAGGGTTTACTAAATTAGATTTTTTTTAGGACAAAAGCCTTACGAAATTAGTTCTGCGACACAGTTTCCTGATAGACAGCAGTCGACTTTCCAGTTCTAACCGGTACAATCCGGTTAGATTAACTGCTATATATACTAGGACCAAGAGACTGTCCGACACATCTTGTCTACTACAAGTATCTCCAATACAACTAAGAAAACATGTCGTCAGATGCTGGTAAGAATTTATTATTTTTTATTATTTTAAAAATATTTTTATTAAATAGTATGTAATTTTAAATTTAGAAAATGAATTTGATTTTACCGTGAAACAGAGCGTCGGTAAAAAGAGGGGTCCGAAACCTAAAATTACCGAAGAACAGGAGTCGAAAAAGCAAAAATTTGACTTAGATCTAAGCGTGCATAATAGTAAAACTTTGAAAATTCGGCCATTTAAAATTAAAATATGTGAAAATCAAGTAATGGAGGTTACAGAATTTCAGTCTACTGCATATGTTTCTCTGACAAGAACGAAAGGAAACTATCCGTCTAACAAATACAATATTAATGTTAAGGATTTTAAATTATATAAGAAGGCTTTCGATGCAATGGGCGAACATTTAGACGAAAATGTTTAATTTTATATTAAGAAAGAAAGCTTTTAGAGGATATGCGAAAACATACAGAGCGTTTATTGCAGAAAATGTTGATCCCGCAGTCTTTTTTGAAAAAATAACGCCGACTGTTTATAATATTTTAGCTAGCGATAATTTTGTGTGTAGAAGAAAATTTTTGATAAATTTAAAAACTAAATTTTTAAAATATTTAGAAGATGATATTGCAGAATATCAAGATGTATATTTTTCCAGCCGTGTTGAGCATATTTTATCCTCGTATATGATTAACGATAAATTAACTAATGCTTTCGATACGATTCTAAATTATATCGACGAATTTATTAAGTATGGATCGGGATGGATACTAAATGAAATTATATTCATAGATATTAATATTGGCATATATAAAAATGAAAGCGGCGGCTGCGGAAATATTATTCTTCCTAAATCTTTAGTTAATAAGCGTTGTGTATTAAATATAAAATGTTCGGACAATCAATGTTTTCTATATTGTATAATTGCACATTTGTATCCCGCAACCGGTAGAAACAGAAATTCTGTATATTTATATAGAAAATATTTAAAATATTTAAATACAAATCGTTTAAAATTTCCTGTAATCGTGAAAAATATTCCTATATTTGAAAAAAATAATTGTCTGACTATTAATGTTTATGGCTACGAAAAGAAATTAATTTATCCTATCTATATAAGCAAATTTCAATTTGAAAAAGAGATAAATTTATTGCTATATAAGTCGCACTATTTCTTGATTAGGAACTTCAATAGATTAATGTCCGATAAATTTTTACCTAGAAAATACTGTAAAAAATGTCTAAACGGATTCGAAAGAGAGTGTACTTTAAATGATCACGTTAAATTTTGTTCTAATCATAAATATCAAAAAGTATCAACCCCAAAAGGTGAGAATGCGATTGTAAAATTCCGGGCGATAGAAAAGGAATTATTCTTTCCCGTAGCGTGTTATTGCGACTTTGAGTCAATTTTGGAAGAGGTTTCTTCCGATGAAATAGATCCGAGTGTTAGTTTTACTAAAAATATCCAAATTCATAAACCTATATGTTATTCTATTATAATTATCGAAAACGAAGATAAGATAATATATAGCAATTTTTATTTGGGTGATAACGCCGTTAATAATTTTCTAATCGATATCCAAAACCAGCTAAGTAATTTATTAGATATAATAAATCGCAACGTCGAAATTAATTTAAATAGTATTTCTAATATTTCGAAAGATATATGCCATATTTGTAAGGAAAAATTTAATGATGATGATCTGCGCGTATTGGATCACAATCACCAGACAGGTGATATCCGCGGATACGCCCACAATCGATGCAATTTGAATTATCGATTAAAAACATTTATCCCGATTATACTTCATAATTTTTCGGGTTATGATTCGCATTTAATTTTTAAAAATATTCCTTCCAAATTATTTTCGAAAATTAAAATTATCCCCATAAATTCCGAAAAATTTACAACATTTTCATTAGATTATTATAAATTCATTGACAGTTTCCAGTTTTTAAATTCTAGCCTCGCCGTTTTAACCGAGAACTTAAAAAATGCGAATTATAATTTCCCAATTTTTAATCGTTTTTTTCGTCGCTGTACATATAGAGAATTATTATTAAGAAAGGGAATTTTTCCATATTCCTATTTTAAAAATAAGCGAATATTAGACGAAAAACAATTGCCTCCTAAAAAATGTTTTTATAACGAGTTATCGCAAGAAAATATTAGCGACGAAGATTACGATCACGCCCAATTAGTTTGGGAAAAATTTAACTGTAAAACTTTTAAAGACTATTTAAAATTATACCAATATGTCGATACTATATTATTGGCGGATATATTCCAGAATTTCAGAAAATTAAGTTTAACGTATTATAATTTAGATCCCGTATATTTTATAACTGCACCTGATTTAACATGGAATTGCGGTTTAAAAATGACAAAAATCCAATTAGAATTATTCACTGACATCGAAAAGTATCAATTTATCGAACAAGCCATGCGAGGAGGAATTAGTTTGGCAGGGAAAAGATTTGCGCGAGCTAATAATCCGCTAATACCGCAAACATACGATAAAAATCTGCCTCATAATTATATTCTGTCGATAGACGCAAATAATCTTTACGGGTTTGTGATGAGCGCATACTTACCCGTAAATAATTTTAGATGGCTACACGAAGACGAAATAGACGCTTTAGACATACCTAATATATCAGATAAAAGTAGCATAGGATATATCTTAGAAGTCGATTTAAAATATCCCGAAACTCTTCATGATAGACACGATGACTTACCGCTTGCCCCAGAGCATATTTCGATCCCGTACGATTTATTATCTAATTATCAAAAAACAGTATTAAAAAAATTAAATTTAAAGTATGTCAATACTAATAAAAAATTAACTCCTACTCTTTTCGATAAAACAAACTATGTAGTTCATTATAGAAATTTAAAATTTTATCTAGAAGAGGGATTGATAATAACTAAAATTCATAGAGTATTAGCGTTTTGTCAAAGTCCATGGCTTAGAAAATATATTCATTTTAATAATAAAAAAAGACAAGAATCAACTAATGATTTCGACAAATCATTTTTTAAATTAATGAATAATAGTTTTTTCGGAAAAACCTGTCAAAATGTAAGAAAGCGTATTAATTTAAAAGCGGCTACAACATTAAATCAATATCGTAGATATCTGTCTAAGCCGTCCGTAGAAAAGTTTCAAATTATAAATGACAATCTCACAATTTTTAAATTGAAAAAACTTAATTTAATTTTGGATAAACCAATTTATATAGGTTTTTGCGTATTAGAGTTGAGTAAATTGCATATTTACCAAACATTTTATAAAATATTTAAAAATAGATATGGCGAAAACGTACGCTTATTATATACAGACACAGATTCCCTGACACTTCAAATTTTTACAAACGACGTATACGAAGATTTCAAATCATTTCCCGATATTTTTGATTTCAGTAATTATCCTAAAACTCACAAATTATATAACGAAACGAACAAAAACAAACTGGGTTATTTTAAAGACGAAACTCAATCGAAACCAATAATCGAATTTTGCTCGCTAAAACCGAAAATGTATTCTTATATTTTCGATAAACAAAATAAAAAAACTGCTAAAGGTATTAAAAAATCTGTTATAAAAACATTTAATCACGATAAATATAAAGAAGTATTATTTAATACAGAACTATTAAGACACAGACAATACGGAATTAAAAGCAAAAATCATGAGGTAACAACATATCTCCAAAATAAAATTTCCCTTTCCCCCTTTTACGATAAAAAATTTATTTTAGATAATGGAATAGACGTGTTATCGTTTGGTCACTATAGTTTCTACTTTTAATTTGCAGATCTACCATCACCGCAATATGGGTTCTTAATAATATATAAAAGAAAATATACTTATGTAATACACCGCTTTAGTAGTAAAACTTATTCCTGTTTAAAACAGGCGTGTATTAAAGCGGCGTCGTTGAAAATGTTAAATAATAAATCATATAGATGTAAATTTTTTGTAATAGACGATAAGATAACTTTACCTGTTTTCGATAAATATTTTATAAAATGCGAATGTATGGAATGTAATATTAAATAAATATTTTATTTTTCTAGAAATTATATATTTTAAAAAACTAAACAAAAATGTAAAACTTCCAAAACGGATGTCTAGCGGAGCAGCAGGATATGATATTTTCTGTGCTGATGGGTTTGAAATAAATCCAAATGAACAAAAATTAGTTTTTATCGATCTAGCTGTTGAAATGCCACAAAACTGTTATGGCCGCATTGCTCCAAAATCTTCTTTGTCTTTGAAGAAAATTATAGTAAACGGTGGAGTTATCGATTCCGACTATCGAGGAAATATCGGAGTTCTGTTATATAATTTCGGATCAGAAATTATTGTGTTTGAACCTGGAGCAGCTATTGCACAATTAATTTTTGAAAGAATCTTGCATCCTATGTTTTTAGAAACAAATTCATTGAACGGTACTGACAGAGATGAAAAAGGCTTTGGAGAATGCACCGATATTGTTTTTTCTCAAAGTTTTGAAGATTGTGACGATATTGTTTTTTCTCAAAGATTGTAATCGGGTTAAATCATGTACTCTATATTAATGTACTCTATATTAATGTACTCAAGTAATGTAATTAAATAAACAATGTTTATTTATTTCTTTGTAGTTAATGAACCATCCCCCATCGACTGGGAAGCTTTCTCATCATCGCCTATCGATGAGAAAACGATAACACAATTTCAAAATTTCGTACACTGGGGAACAATCAGCAAACGACGCGATCTATCTCATAAGTTTATTTCGGATTATGCGGATAGATTAAATTGGGAACACATATGGAAAAATTACAAATTTCCTACCACGTTTATTACGTCGCATCTTGATTATGCAAAATGGGATTTAATTTGCGAATATCAGCAATTAGACGACGTTTTCCTTACAAATTTTTCAAATCATCTTGATTGGAATAAAGTCGCCGAATTCCAATCTCTTTCAAAAGAATTTATTATCGCCTTCGTACATAAATTTGATATTAAAAAAATTTTAAAACACCAAAAATTAAGTACATCGACTTTACGTCAAATACGAAGACCATCTCAATTGGATTTTTGTTTCTCGCTATCAAACCCTTGACGAAGAATTTATTAACGAATTCCAAACTAAACTTTCTTGGTGTCATCTTATTAAATATCAAAATTTACGCAAGGAATACATTGTTAGCAATCGCGAAAATTTATTCTTGTACTTAATGTCAGAAATGTGTCTTTGTTTAGACAAACTGAAAGAAAAATTGTAAACGTTTTGTAAAAATAAAAATCTTTCAAAATAATTCCAGTGTTATATTATTTCAAATCACACTCACTTCGTGATATAACGCGCGCAGAAATTTTATCGAACGGTAAGCGATCTAAAAATTATATCGACGTCGAAAAATTATTATCAACTAATTTTGTGATTCGTGCCACTCATACATGTTATCGTACGGGAAAATTTTGTGATTCGTGCTACTCATACATGTTATCGTACGAGAAAGTTTTGTGATTCGTGCTACTCATACATGTTATCCTATGGGATTTAAAATTTTTGTGATTCGTGCTACTCATACATGTTATCCTATGGGAATTTTGTGATTCGTGCTACTCATTTGACTACTACTTATAGATTACCACCTATAAAATTTCAGGACTTGATTATATATTTGAACTCAGGGGATCGAGACGAGTTCAACGGTACCCTATTTTTGAACCGGAGACGAAAAATAAAAAAGTTATCAAACTTTTTAAGTTACCATACTTTTTTAATGCTCTCACGAAGACGGCACCATAGTTGCTAGTACTGCCATCTTGCGATAAAGTCTGCAAACCATGACGTCGGACTACGGTCGTCTCCAGTAGGGTTAAACACGCGATACGAGAGCGGAGAGAGCGACGCGACTTCCGATCATCGCGCGATCGCCATTTCGGTTAATGTTACTTATGGCAGCGAACATGGCGGCCCGACTGACCTCTCGTATGGGAGCCACCACACGCCGCCATGTGCTAAACTAGTGATCGATTCACGGTAGTTCTTGAACAAAGTAAAATAGGGGGAAACGTCTACTAAAGGCAATTTTAACGGCAAGCGACGCGATTCCCGATCGCGATAGCGAGGCCGACTTAGCGGAGAGAGCGACGCGACTCCCTATCATCGCGCGATCTCTGGAAAAAAGTATGATAACTTTTTATTTTTCGTCTCCGGTCCAAAAGTAGTGTGCCGTTGAACTCGTCTCGGTCTCCTGAGTTCAGATATATACTCAAAGACCCGAAATTCCATAGGTGGTAATCTATAGTATCCCCATAATTTTATTTGAAGAACAAAATAATATCAAAAAATATTATATATATCAAACAAAAAAAGTATTTTAAAAATTTATAAAAGGTTCCTTAAGACTATTTCGAATAGGAATATTTTTTCACTGCTTACAACAGATTCTGACTACATTTACAAATTTGGTAAACATTAATAAACAAAAATGTGAAAGTCGCTTTTAGTATCAACTTTTCGGTTATTATTCATTATCAAAAACATCGCTCACGAAGTGTGTTTTAAACATTTGAATTCGTCAATTTTTAATGAATTGGAGAAAATTTCAGAATGTCGTTGAAAGTCATATCGGGTGATCGTCTGTTTTTCCTTCTTCTTTATTTTATTTTTATCTAATTTGCATATACACTCAAATGACTATTTCTAGGTAAAAAATACCTTTTTTAACTATTCGTAATACAGTATAAACATTCTGTGTTCTTATATCTTACCTTCAATTACAGCTGCAATGTTTATCGCAAGAAGCGTGTGACGAAATATTTTTATATCGGTATTACTTTTTTGCAGATACACCTGTGACCTGTGACTGTTGTCAGACCTGCTCAATATATATTAACCTTTTTAAAATAATATTCTTTTATTTACAAGTCATTTAACCGTTATTATTACATCAAGTTATGAAATGGAATGTTTCAAGTGTACCGTAGAGGAAGGAGTAAATGCCAGACGTGAGGGAAAAAATGTGTTTTTATTTAAATTATAATAAACTAATTTCAAAACTGACATTGTGTTTAATCTACAGCTTTATTTTTTTATTCTTATATGTTTCTACATATAAGAATAAAAATAGTCAAATTCATTGCAAAAGTACAGAAAATTAATATTTGATACAGCTTTATTGAAATAAACGAAATTCATTTCCGTAGTATCAGTTGCAAAATTATAACAACTAATTGCAAGAAATTGATTAAATTGACAAAAGTAGATACATTTCAATTGTCGTAATGACAGAATTCGTCAAGTGTAAACATTGTAATCAATCACATCGTTTTGATGTGTCTTTTGCTCTTTCTTGTCATTTCGTCTTCTGGGACAATAAACGATGGAAACAACAATAATCACGCCGAATAACATTAGCGAAGTAAGAACAGCAATGCGATTTTCCATTCAAAAACAGAACTAACTTCATCCAATTAATCTTCGTTCGAAGAAGAATCATTTACTAAAGATGTCATATTATTTTCTGGAATTTGTGTGAATCCATCACTGAAAACAATTTCGGAGAAAGACAGAAAAGACGAATTTCTTGTGCAGTAAATATTGGAAAAATCTGCAATCTTCTGTTTATTTCTAGAAAACCAGTCTTGAGTGAATTGCGAGTGACAATCGCGATTCAAATTGTTTCGTGATAAGTAAATCTTAAATTCCGGAGAAACGTCGATCAAGTTCATTAAACCGGAAGATAATTCGGTTAACCGGTTTCCGTCCAACCACAGGAATTTGAGGTTTGGCAAAAGAACACGGTCCCAAATAATACTTATTGAATTATTACTAAGACGCAGTTGGGTGACGTTTTTCCACGTCACACAATCGACATTTGACAACTCCTTTATGTAATTATTACTCAAATCGACAAGTGCCGCATTCGGGACGAGAACTTCGGGAATTCTGTCTATTTCCTTTCCGGAACAATTCACTATCACGTGACGTTGTTCTACGAAACAATCGCAATTCATTGGACAATAATTTCCTATGACTACGAATGTTGTATTATCAAGCAAATTTCTTTCTTCTCCGTAACATTTCGTGTTTTCTATATTTGGAAAGATTTTTATGGCTTCTTCTATATTGGATTTAATGGCAGAAACAAACTGCTGCAGTTCGTAGTTACAAGTAATTTCATTATTACTTAAATCATAAGTTGGCATCTTAAATCCATATTTCCAGTCATCAATGTAAATTGTTCTGATTTTACAGCTAGTCAGTTGAATTTTCACACGATTTCGTGTGTAAATTGGCAATTTGACGGTTTCAAAATGATTATTTGAGAAATCGACTTCAGTGAAGTTGTACTCGGTCCAATTTATCACCGGCCATTGTATCAAACCTGCATTATTTAATTTCAGAGAAGTTAGATGCTTGCTGATGCCAAAAGGATGCTTATTAGTAAGTTTAGTTAAATTGTTGGCAGATAGATCGAGATACATTAAACTAGTCAATGGGAGGAAGGTGTTTTCGTGTAAAAATGTCAGGCGATTTTTTGATAAATCGAGACTCTGCAATGACGACAAATTATGAAAAACATCTTCGGGGAGATTTTCTAACCAGTTTTCCCTCAAACGTAACTCTCGCAGTTCAGAAAGTCCATGAAAAAATTCTGTTGGGAGCGTCGATATTTTATTATACGAACAGGAAAACTTTGTCAGCAGTTTATTATTTCTGAAAAGATTTGGCGGGAGATGTTCAATTTTGTTGAAATTTAAATTGACGATTTTCAAATTAATTAAGTCAGAAAATACATCTTCTTCCAGTGAAGAAAAGGAACAACTCCCTGCATCAAATTTAGTCAAGTTGTACAGTTTCTTAAAGAATCTGAACGGAATTTCTGATAAGTCATCATTTCGATAAATATAAAATGTCCTTAAATTAAAAAGACCTTTTATCATGTCACTGGGCAAATCCTTTATTCGATTAAATCCTAAATCTAAACATTCGAGTTTGGTGAGATTTCTAAAGACATGTGGATGAATCCATTCAATGTTATTGTAACTTAAGTCTAGTTTTGTCAAATTGTGAAGATTATAAAATAGATCTTCGAGTAAATCTCTTAATTCTCCATACTTGATGTATAATTCGGAAAGATTAATTAACTCTTGGAAAGGTCTGTTCGGAAATGAAGTGAAGTTATAGTATTCGATTTTCAATGACGTCAGCGATGGAACATTATGAAATGTTAAATTTAGAAGTTCCGACGTCTTCACGTCAAATATTTTGACAGATCGCAGAGAGGACATGTTATTAAACGAGGGGCTCTCTAAGTATCTTTTATACGAGAATGGGTACCATATCCAGATGTGTTCAATTGCATACCCGTAAGTAAATATTCCAAAGTCAAACCCCGACAGATTACAATCTCTGAATGTTATCTCTTTTACACGTTTAACATTCATGCATCGCATTATACGAGAGTCAATCGTTTCACTGTCGCAATAGATCCGAAAAGATTGACCGTCTATACGAACATAGGAAAAGTTCTGTGATTCGTAGCAACTGTCTGCCGATGACGAGCAAGAAACATTTTCCCAATGTTGCCAAAACTCTTGACAGGAATTAACTACTAGAAATAGGAATTGAAAAAAGATCACCCACCTCATCTCGTCCAATGAGTGTTGTAATTACATCGACAAACGAATTTCAGAAGATCCGTAGAAAAGAATCAACAATAAAACACAATTCTGAACTCCCAATCGATATCTCTACTGTTGCTACTTTGACAACACGATAAATTATGACGTCAGTGACATTGAATCGTCATTTCCAATTGAAATATGACGTATACAGTTTTTAATTTCCTGGTTTATTTTCGTTGCATTGGAAGAAACAATATTGGATTAACTTAAACTGAATGTTTTACGAATAAAAAAATTTGTTTTGCACATTTTTTAAGAGTTGTTTGTTTAAAAAAAATTGATATTTTAAATATTTATGTTATTTATTTTCCTTCTGAAAGACGTATGTAAATAGTCTTAATCAATTGTTTTTTGTGACACAAAATAATGTTTCTGTCTGACTCCAGTTAAATTATTATAGCAAAAATTTCTTCACTGAATATAAAATAAGTTTAAAATGTATTCGTTTACATTCGTTCGAATGGAAACTTTTTTACTGGGTGAAATTTCAATCATATTTTGACAAAACATAAAATATTTCTTGCGATTATTGATTATTTTTTTCTCTAACTCAATAGAATATAAAAATGCCCTCTTTTTATACGTAAAGAAGACAGCAAAAAATAATCAAACGGAACAGAAATTATTTCCTGTGTCAACGAAACTGCGACCATTTGTAATATTTGAAGCATTCAATCAAGTTAATGAAAGTATAAGGTAAATGCGAAACTCTGGCAAATAATTTACGAATATTTGAAAAATAAAAATAAATTAATCTTCGAGCAAGAAACTTAAATAAATTGAGGAAGTTTGCATCTAAAGTTAATGAACTTTACCAACGAAAGTATATAGAAAGGATGTTGAAGTTTGATAAAGGAATATCCAGAAAAATAAACGTTAGAACGGAAAGTTAATAGTTTAAAAGATAAGGAAATAATTGTAGTAAATGCAGTCATATCTAGATTTAAATTTTTATTCAGTTTCTATCGGTAATTCTTCACCTTACGACTGATCCTTCAATAAGTAGTTATTGTCTTTATTACGTAGAACTGTTTTTTAAATGTGTATTGCATGTCATCACAGACGAGACGTAAATATTGTTAGACAACAAGAAAATTTAAATCTGTAAAATAAATTACGTTATCAGCAGCCTCATAAGGTAACTCTTTCCCCCTGCTCCGCCTCGAGGCACTACGGGGTTTTAGAGACTATGCCTTAATCATGGGCCTTGGTCTCTCATTGACTCTTTTATTTTATTTAGTTAGGGCGCCGAGAACATCTCCTGGGCTCCCATCCGTCCTCTTAGCCCCAACTCACTAACTTGGCATAACTTTTGCTTAACGTGCTGCCTGTTCTGCACTTATAACAGCTTTGTCCCTTTTAGCTCACTATAACTCTAACATTATCATTATGATAATCGGAAGACTTTTTATGGAAGTAGCGATAAGTAATTTCTTATTCTACGATAAATTTAAAACGTTTTCGATTTAAAAGTCTAATTACTAAATTAATCGAATTTGGAGAAGTTTTTAATTGTTCATTATCACATTTGATTATTTCAAATTATAAATGTCACTCAGATAAAGATAATAAAATCTATTTTTTATAGTGTTTTCGTGAGATAGAACTTTAAGTCACGTGATAATCAGGAGGCAGTCATCTTGCAGTTAGCGGTAAAAGCCGTAATCTCTTCCGTTCTAAACTTATTTGCAGAACATTGCACCAAACTTATATAATGTACAGATTACTTTATTTCAAGTACAAAATAATTACAAAAAAATATTATATATTAGTACTCTGAAAATTTATATGAAGTTCTGTTAGACAATTCCGAATATAAACATTTTCTTCACTGCTTATAACAGATTCTGACTACATTTACAAATTTGGTAAACATTGAGAAAGAAATGTGAAAGCCGCTTTCTGTACAAACGTTTTGGTCATCATTTATTATTAAAAACGTTACTCACGAAGTGTGTTTTAAACATTTAAGAAAAATACATTCATTCAAAAGTAACTTCTAAATCACAATATAACTGATATCACGTGGTATAATACGTCGCCGGAAAAGTTGCAAGGAAGTCCACGTAGCTTCCGTTTCTGTCTTCACTTGTGACTCAACGAAGTGAAAATGAACGTGTATTGTGTAATGTGTGATAAAACAAGTGACTTATTTTATTACAAATTTTAACCAATTTCGGTAACACAGTGGGCAAATAAATATTTGTTAATACAGAAAATTATTTTTAATTTTTGCAAATATTGGCTTTACTTATATAAGGTATTCATGTCCTATAAGTGTCGTTACAGTTCTTTTAGATAAAATATAAACTCGGTATTTGACGTATATCTCTTTAAATCGGAATATATGAAGTATATCTGTAAAGGATTGCTTTTAACAGTGTAGGGACAAAAGTGACACGACCTTGTGAATTGGTCCCACCCAGTGTTGTATTTGTAAACAGGTGGGGAAACAAAAGGAGCACCGTCTTTGTTTATTGGACTTGCGTGAGGGTGGGCAACGCGTCTGCCACGTGTTAGCTTGCTAGAAAGAAAATGTAAACAAGTTATAGGACGTTATAGTGAGCTGGTTTCGTCGGGAGAACAGCCGACGTTTTGGAAAGCTTCCGATAAAAGGAAGAATCATGATTGGTCGGAAGTTGTCATCCAAAAACTCTTTAAATAGTAAGACGTGCGAGAGAAAAGGGGAGAAAAGCAAGAGACTGGTATACGGTATTCTCAGGCACTTGGGAAGCCCCCTGAGCATAGAGAGAGTGTTCTCCTCTGGTAAACATCTCAGGGACAGGTTAGTGCGGAGACTGGACTGACCGTGTAGTTGAGCCAACTTTACAATCTGATTGAGTCCTCTACAGCAGGGGTGACCAACTTTTGTGTACATAAAATTTACTTTTTATCTTAAAAATGTGTCGCGATCGACTTGTTGTCGTAGGCATAGTCTAAGTGGCGAGGGGGTGTGAAATACATACTATGTTTATACACTGTGCTTCAGTACGAGGTGCACTCCCGCGAGCTATGGGTAGATACGGAAAATATATGTTCAAAACTATTTTTTATTTTTTAAATCACTTATTAAGTTTTCAAGATATAAGCTCATAAAGAAAATAAATTTCTAGACCCAACTTTTGATATTTGCAATTACGAGTTCATTCCGTACAGGCGGCACCTAAAAAAATCGATTTTTCCACACTTTTAAGATAGATTTTTATTAACTTAAAATATAATTTAATTTTTTTTAAATCAATTACAATGTATAAATTGTGGTACTATTTGTTCGTAAACTTGAAAAAATTGAAATAAAACTGCACAGTACGGCTGATAATTTGATTATAAGATTTTACCTTTGCGATTTGTTTTTGGGCGAGGAAAATTTATCATGGAAGAATGATATAAGATTTTTAGACTTATTTTTTGCTAATCTATCAATAGCTCGCGGGAGTGCTCTTTGTACTGAAACACCCTGTATATCTACCTACGTAAAAAACAACGTAATTATTTAACGGGCCAAAAAACTCACGTCCAGGGGAATTAAAACAACACGAGTAATTATTAACAATATTTATTAATTCAAATTAGCTACTGATAAAGACAGATTTAGAATTTATTTTATTACGTTACATTAATGGGAGGACTGAGTTTGCACGTCTCTTACCAAGGAAACATAATTAGGTGTATATCCTGACAAAGATAATAATAATGATTCTTCAGTATGGGAATCAGTCAGGACAGAATGTTTAGTCTTCGTTAACTTTAAGTATGAAAATGCCAATTCACACAGGTATGTAGTTCCGAAACAGGAATAAATATATTTGCTACATTTGGTGATACTGGGATATTTTTCTCAATTGACGTATTTCCAAAAATCCAAAAATATAGAGGTCTGTTGCCGAAAACGCTCACTTATCAAGTACTCTTACCATCATCCCGTTGGAACATGCAAGATGGGTGCAGTTAATGATCCAACAGCTGTAGTAGATCTCCAGTTAAGGTTTGTATAATTAAAAAAAATTTTTAATTATACATGAAATATGCATAAATTGAATTTTATAAGTTTATGACTATTATACAAAAAATTGATATTATAAATTCGTTTAGTTACTAAATTATATTTAATTAAGAATGTTAAAAATGTCTTTCATAATTTATAATACCGCATTTATTGTTTATAAAAATAGTTAATACCGCTTAAACTATGATTAGTAAGTAAATATTAATAACGAAAATCGATTTATTTTGGTTATTTTACAAAGGCCTAATTATTAAGAATACTTAGATTGTAGACTGGTAATTCGCGACAAGAAATTGTATAAAGATCATAGCAATTAATAAATCTTTCAACTATTAATATCGTAAAAAAGATACTATAATAAAATTATGTTTTTCTTTATTTCCCAGAGTGAAGGGCGTAACTGGTCTGCGGGTTGTGGATGCTTCTGTTATGCCAAATATCGTGTCTGGTAATACAAATGCTTCGACTATAATGATTGCAGAGAAAGCTTCGGACATGATATTGAAATGCTCCCAATTGTAGAATATAATAATATAGAATTTATTGAAATTTTAGTTGTGAAGAAAAGTATTGTCAGTTGTTATTTCTTTTTTAGTTGTTCTTCTAGAAAGACCAGAAATCCACGCATCATTCAATGCAACAGATTTATTTATTTTACGAAATACATTTCGAGTGTTTTATACTTTTCGTTAGTCATCTGCATTAAAATTTTAAAAATTACTCACTATTATAATAGGTTAATAAAATTAATAATAATTTATTACAATAAATATGCGCAAAAGACTTTTAAAAGATCGGTAAATCTAAAGTGTATGCCTTAAAAATTGGAAAATTAGTATGTGATTTTTAAAAATTGTAATAGAGATAACTGAAGGCAGAAGTGTGCTAAAACTCTCGAAATGCATATCGTTGAATAAAAAATCTTCTTGCATGAAGTTATGCGTTGGTTTATGATTTTTCTAGACGATCACATAAAGTTTAATACTATGGAAAGTTGATGTTTGTAAATTATCAATTAAAAATTTTCAGAAATTCAATTTTTAAAAGTTATGTTATATTGTAATAGTGATAATATAATTTAGGAAAAATAAGGCATTTATCTTTAACCAATTTAAATATGATAACAACGTTTATTTATATGCCTGTAACACAATATACTTATAGTAACTTATACAAAAAATAACTGTTAAGTCTTTCTTCTTATCAGTGAGTTGCTGACGAAGCTTCCGGTTCAATAGCTGAAAGTTCACGGAGGTTTCCATAATGTTATTTTACTTTTGTGGCTTAATTTTATGCTTAAAAGGATAAAATTGCATCGACACGATGACTTTCATTCAAAATGTTATCTAGAATAACAAAAGCTTATATTCACGCGAATTAACTCTTTTGATAACTATTTTACTTAACGGACCGATTGAACTATCCAATACGTCATCGTCTTCGGTGTTGATGTAATAACATAATCATCATCCAAAGAACAATTAATATCCATTCGAACACATCTGAAATGTAAAAAAAAATTGCACCAAGTAAAACAATCATTAAAATTTAGAAGACAATCAAATTTTTTCTTGGAGCTTAGAAGCACTAACCATAAGATTTATACCTGTATTATTGTTTTTTACATTTCGCTTCCATGCGCCAAATTTATCTTTTCCAAAGAAAAAAATATGATTGTCATCTAAATTGCGATAACTTTTCACCTGGAGCAATTTTTTTACATCTCAGATGTCTTTTTTTGGATTTATATTTTACTAAAAACATGTCACTAAATATAATTTTACAATAAATAACAAATACAAGTACTAGTAATAATTTTTTCAAAAGATTTATTTTATAATATTAGGAAAAGCAGATTATTGTCTTTCGAAAGTTGGATTTAATCTCCCTGTACCGTAACATCTATCGGATGTTTTGATAGGTTCATCATCGGGAAGACCTGTACAATAACACGACGTAGTCCATTTCCAACAATATCCACCTTCAGCTCTCTTGCGTTTGCAGAGATCCTCGCAGTATGCGTTTTTCCAACATTCAAATTTGCAATTATTTGCATCCACTGGATATCCGTCTTTCTTGCAATTTACATCTGAATAAATATAAAACAATTTTTATATGTTTAAGTATAATCACTGCTTGTACTTAAATTGTACTATTGAATTATATTAATATTCTATATTTATTTTTATTAAAAGAAAAATATTACCCAAAATAAAGAAAGATGCAACAAACAGCAATATAAAAGAATTCATGTTCTTGTCTTCTGATTAAATTCTCCGGTTGAAGCTCCTTTCGGATTAAATTTTTAAATTTATTTGCCTCTATTTATACATAGTGCGCATATGTTTAATGTACTCCCTATTTTTATATCATGTAATAAATATTGCTGTTATTATCCAATAAATTTGAAGAAAACATTCGTTGATTAAATTGTTATATGCAATATGTCGTCTGATAAGTCGAGGGATAATTAAATATCAGTTAAACAGAGTTTCTGAAAATTGAAAACTCATCAAAATGTAATATAATATTAATCATTAAAATAGAAGACATCTGGATAATAAAATAAAATCAGAAAACGAGTAAAGTTCCTTTAAATGATATAAATTTGAAAAATATTAATTAAGATTGCATTCGTTAAAAATAACATTCCGTGAGATAATATTTTCATTTCTGAAGAATTTTATTTGGATAATTTTTTTAAAACATTCATACTTTAATCATCTTAATCAACCTCAGCAGGATAATTCAAAATAAATCAACAAACATCTTTTAGACTGCTGGAATTTGCTATTATTTAGAAAACGTTTTCAACCTAGTCTAATAGGCCATCTTCAGTCTAAAGATCTTTCTTGGAACCTATTTTACCGTTAAATATCATTCCAAAATAGAACAAAATAATAATAATAATAAAAACATTTAAATATAAAGCCAAAAAACCTAAAAATTAATATAAATAATAAATAACAAACAAATATAAATAAATAACTCAAAAATATACAAGAAAGTATAGTAGAAATGAAGCAATTATGACTTTCTAACAACTTATTCTGTACAATGTATTTTCGTGACGTTGCTAAGCTGTCGGCTTCTCTTGCATTAATGCACTTGTCCTTCAACCTGCTTTTGTATATTTTAATTTTTTAAAGCGTTCTGTGCCAATGTAGGTGAGTGTACCGAGTTAATGATATTTGCCTCTTCCCATTTTATCACTGAACCCTCAGTCTGCGCCATCCTGGAGTGTACCAGGTTATTTCATGCCATCGTATTGATAGATTGTATTGATGTTTTTTAAGTCTAATTTTAAAAAAGGATAAGGATAGATTTGAAACAGAAAAGATATGTTATGTTTATGTAATTTATAATGATTAAGACCTAGCATTTTTTTCCGATGCTCAAAAATTTTTTAAAAATGCTTAGTGATCACAACCAGATATGCTACTCAGCATTGTTAATCTACATTTTTGCATTAATATACAATGGACCTATTTTTATTTTTAGTTAAGGTCAAAATAAATGCACTTTTAAATCGGTCTGTCTGAATAGCACAATTGTTTGTAAGAATAATTACTGATGTAGGCCTATTCCATTATTTGGCAACTATTTCTGAAAGTCGAACACGCATTTGATGTTAAATTTGAACATATCTCTCCTCCTAAATTTAGTTCATAGTCTGAAATCTCACTTGAATTTTGATTTCCAGTATCCCTCTTGTCCATTGTTTACATTTGGCATTCTTTCAATTTGTCATTCTTTCATGTCACGGAAGTGTGCCAACCATCGTTTTGCATATTTATGGTTATTATTCTGTACCTAAATGACGTAAAAACCTATAGAAAAAAGTACAGATTATTTTGGATTTAAAGTTGCGGATTAAGAACTAAACATCTCTTTTTTTTCTTTCTTTTTTTTTTGTTTTAATACGTTAGTGTGAACTTGCTGCAGCGATTTCTTAGAAAGAGAATACTATTGTCTGCTGGACGTATAGATTAAACTGAACTAACTATACATCCTCCCCTTCTTTTCCAGTAAAAAATTGTTGTGCCTTCCTCAGTTTTCGTAACAATCTAATTTCATAAATACTGTCCTAAGGCCTACAAAACAAATATACCTTATTTAATAAAGTATATTGTTCGTCGGTACTCAACTTTTGTCGAGACGTTTCGGCAAGAGTGTGGATGGTTTTTTGGTATTCGTACCCGAGTCGTTCGGACGAGAGTTGTGAATTAGCCATAACCGTTTTGATGATTCATTATTTTAACAGTATTTTTTAAATAATTCCAGTTTACTACTGCTAGAAAAAGTTATTATTAATATAGGAAATAAGTAAAAGAAAGAAAATGCATTAATTTCTTCCAAAACAATGTTTAGTTCTTTCTAGATCCGTTTCTTGTATCGTTTACCATATTTATTCATCGTTGATAATATATTATTATTAAAATACTGTACTAATTGATATATATTTGTATTATATTGTATTATTAATAAACACAATTTTGCTTAATAACTCCAATAATATTTTAATTTATTTAATAAACTTGTATTGTTTTTATAAATTTTAATTATTATTGACTCATAGACCCTTCAATAGACAGAAGAGACAGATTTCGGCTCATTCAATCAATGAACTCATTTTACCTTTTCTCCTAGTAAAGCCGTGAAATAATAATAATTCGGAAAAGAAAATCAGTCATTTTAAAGTTTCTAAACATAAATAAACACATAAGTAATAGTTAAGAAGAATTATATTCAATTTTTAAAATAATAAGGATAAACTAGACACATCCGGATTTAAATATTTTTTACAGATTAATTCTGCCACGTACAGTTCCAATAATATTAATATTTAAAAGTGAACACGGACTTTATAGATACTCTGTATAATCATTACTAAATTTATTATTTTATATATTCAGACAGGAAATTGTATTCACGAGTGAGACCATGTGCATCTTATCAATAAAATTATTTTATGTAAGTATTTTTAATGAACACAAAATATAAAATTTGGGTCTTTTATGACTTTTACAAATGGAGTATCTTTATTAATATTGTATATAATCAAATAATAATTCTACAGATGTATTGCAATGTTTATTCTTAAAATTAATTAATAATTTACATTCCTCGTAGACTAAAATTATTTTTTTAATAAAATAATTATTAAGAATTTATTAGTAGACTCTTTACATTTCGATTTTTAATTTCGTAATTTTATAATTTTTAATAAATATTATATTTGAAATAATGAATCATTTTAAGTGAATTTCACGTTATTTCAGTATTTTATATTAAGATAATATTAAAATGAAAACGTTATGAAGTGTTGATTATTAAGACATATGAGTAATGATTGATTAAAGAAATTATTACTGAAGACTCTCTGTTAACCGACAAAAAATCGAAGAAATAATACTTTAAATAAAAATGAAATCAATTTATAGCGGAAATGTAAGTTTACATTTGCGCTGCGGCCCCTAAGCAAGCTCACACTTTGCGCTCCACGTGTTTTTCTCCCACTACAATTTTACTATAATTGCACACTGCATTCACCGAGCTGTTTTTATAATAAAACTGTATGCATTAAGTTAAGTTTCCCTTTATTTGTCTTAATTTGCTTTTAAATATATTATTTCAATATTAAGTCAATACAGAGTTTATGATATAGTATGGCAAGGCAGTGGGTATAGTATTTTAATTAAACCTTTTTTGAATAGTGACCCTCAAGCAACCAAACTACATTTATACGGAATCTACAGATTCCGTATAAATGTAGTTTAGTTAACCCCATGGTTGGCGGTTAACTGAGAATCTACTGTATTAATTTCATTATATATTGAACTGTTAGTATATTTAATGAAATTATTTATTTAATATTTAAGCCAATTTTAAGTTTATATTTATATAACTAGAAATTGGTTGTATAATAATATCAGTCATACCAAATATATTTATTTTCTTTTGATTTTTACACGTTTTTTATTAACTTACTCTGTCTGTGTGCCCACAAAAATTTTTGTAACTCAATTTTATTTTTAAATTTAATTTTCATGTTTTAAATGGAGACTGTCCGAGGTTGAACAGCATTATCAGGTACTTAAGCATACTCTTGTACGCTTGATAAAGATATATGTAATTTAAAAACATTATGATTGGTATTTATAAATATTATCAGCAAGAAGACGGATGATACTAAAATGTAGGGTAGTTATAATTAAACTAACGGTACTTAAACTCGAGTGGAACCGAGTCTACTGAATCGAATTAAATGAAACTCGGTACACATGCAATGAAGATCATGGAGAATAGATTTATATAGAAAAAATTAGTTGAAATTTTCACCACCAGAAAAAAATGTGGCGCTGCAAGAATGACAATTATAAGACAAGTGAGCAAAATTTTACTAGGATAATAAAATTACATTTTACACATTTACAGTATGTGCTAATTGTAACATCCTTCTCTCTTCACCACATGCGGCAATCGCAAAACCGTGTTATCAATGCCGCACATAAAATTTCGGGAGATATCGAAAAGACACGTCGTAATATGCTGGACTTCAGCCCTGAAAAAGTTCTCACGTCCCTGATAAACATGATCTTTTAAATCAACTCACAGCCAGAAACATGCGTTTTCGACTGAACAGCGCCATATTTTAGTGAAAATATAGAATAAGTTTGCTTTGTAAATCTCTTCCTGATAACCTGCATTGCATGAGTACCGAGTAGGTTTGGGTCACGGAAGTCTCGTGTCTCGAAGTCCCGAGACTTTTTCTAAATTTGTTTCGGGTCCCGGGACTTTCTGGTCAAGACTCGAGACACGCTTGTCGAAATCGTATTGTAATAATTTTATTATTTTATATTATATAAAATTATTTTTTATTTTAGCTTCCCGCACTCCGTCATTGGGAGCGCCATCTGTTAGCTTAACGAGTAATTACTTGATACACCAACGTTACTTACTGAGTGAGTACACAATAAATACGTTCGCCGCCATATTGTTATTTTGTAACGTTTGTTTATGAGATCGTGATATTTGTAACTGTCTGTGTCAGCATTGTCAGCTCATTCGGTCAGTCGTCAATTTCACTTCATGAGGTGAAGTGCTGTGCGCGGTTGTGTCGCGACGCTCTTGTGGAAACGACGTCCATCTCATGTAAGTAACAAACACTAGATTTCGTTTACTTCAGTTAGACGTTTACCTTGGATGAGATTTGTTATTTTATAAAAACAAATAATTCATATGATAGTGATACTCAGTAAACAAAGATATAACATTAATTTTGGATTATTATTATTGTTACAGATCGTCAACAAATTTAAATAGATACCAACCTATTCATTTAATATGGAACGTATAGCAAAAGTGTGGAAACATTATAAAAAAATAAACGAATCAACCGCACAGTGCTCATTATGTCCAAAATAAATTTCATGCAAAGGGTAGAATACTACAGGCCTTGACAGGCACCTTAAAAAAGTTCACAATATTTTTGTAAATCAGCCGGAAGAATCAAAATCAGTTATACAGCCTGGGACATCTTGCGAACCGAAATCTAAAAAAAATTAAAACTGAAAAGCAGTCTACAATAATAGGATATGTTGCAAAAAAGTCTTTGCCTGAAATAATTTTCCGCTTGGTGGCATAGGATGGACTTACAATAAGGGCAATCACAAAAAGTAAATTCATTCGTGAAAGTATTATCCAGAGAGGTTATAAAATGCCTAAGAACGAAACTGATGTCATGAAAATCATATTGAGTTATTATGAAGAGAGAAAAGAAGAAATGATTCAGACTTTAAAAGATTTTGTCGCTTCTGGAACACGTTTCAGTCTTTCAGTTGACGAATGGACCAGTGTCCGAAACCAGAGGTACTTTAATTTGTGTCTGCATGGTGTGGAACGGAGAAGTTTTCAATTTGGGATTAGTGTATATACTCGAAAAGTGCGGTGTCGAAGAGACCAGACAAATAGTCGAAGATACATTGAATAGATTTTAATTGGATTTTGAAGAACATATTGTGGCCACCACCAGCGATGGTCCAAACGTAATGAAGAAGTTTGGAAGGGAAAGCCCCGGCGAGATGATCCTATGCTTGAACCACGCAATACATCTAGGAATTGTAGGCACATTTTATAAAAAAAAAATCAGGCTACTGCCACATCCGCAGCTTCTACCTCCGAAGATACTGATGATAGTGATGATGAAATCATGGATAACAAAAACTCTTCTGATGAAGAAGAAGATTGCAATGCCAGCTACGAAACAAACTGTCCATTACAACAAATTGATGAAATTAAAATAGTGCTTGATGAAACTCGATTCCTAGTGAAATTGTTTAGAAAGAGTCCACTGAAAAACAGCCAATTACAGAAATATGTTCAATCAGAATTTGGAAAAGAACTCAGTTTACTACTGGATGTCAAAACGAGGTGGAATTCTATAATTGTAATGGCAGAAAAATTTTTGAAGCTCAGAAATTGCGTAAAGAAAGCGTTGATTGATTTAAACATGTTAGACAAATGGAACGAAGACAAACTTTTTCTTTTGCAGTCATTCGTTACTTTATTGCAGCCACTTAAGATAACTATAGAAGCCTTAAGCAGATAAAACTCTTCGTTACTCACAGCCGAAGCAATAATTGACGTTTTACTGAAAAAAATTGAATAGACAACAACAAATGATAATCTGGCGGTACGGTTCTTTGAAACATTGAAAGCCCGTCTAGAAGAAAGATCACAACGGATTTAAAAAAATTAAATGAAATTGAAAAAGTAATTTTTTATTCATCTTTATTTAAAATACATATTACGTTCAACGCCCAAAATCATATCAGCAGCTTTTTCCGCAATCATAATCGTTGGAGCATTGGTGGGGCATAACGGAAGCATCGACTACTCTTAATCCCGATACTCCTTTTACTCTGAAAATAATTTCATAATATTTCAGAAAGCAAAATAAACATTAAAGAATAAGTTAACATTTATATTTTAAATATACAATGAAAAAATGATCTAACATTAATTTTTGAATTTGAAAATAGTACAAATATTCCATAAACAAAATGCTTGAAAAGTATAAACAACTTACAGCGTGCTCAGCAGAAGATAATACAAAAACTAAACAAGCACCTGATCACTCGCTGAGAGATATTTATTCTTAACACAAACGTTTTCAATCCAATCAATGGATCATCATCAGGTAAAATTAGAACATTACAAAAAATAGAACAACAAGTTCAAAATACAAAAAATATAACGGCTAACCAATATGTAACTAACAGCACAATAACGTTTCTAAATATCAACAAATTAGTAAAAATGCTGCTAAAATTAACAATAAAATAATAATATATAACAAACAAATAGTGTATACAAAATATTAATACCTCCGCCTTAATAAACAAATTAATAACACTAAATATTAACATTGCTTAATAAGCTGTACAGAGTTTTTCATTTAACTATACATATTAATAAAGCTACCGTTCTTATTTGAAGTTTATAACTGCAAACTTCCATGCGGAAGGAAGCCCCTCGGCATCTCTTGCGTTGATGCAATTCCCTTTAAGCTTGCTTTTATAGATTTCTAATTTTTCGGCCGTTCTTGCCAAGGTCGGGAGTGTATTTGCTTCAGTATATCTGCTTCATCCCATCTTACTCTTGAAAATGGCAAGCAGAATATTACAAATGGCACAAGCAGAAGGCTCAATAGTAGAATTTATACTTAAAACCTATATTAATTTTACACTAACTACCGAGAAAGCAAAGAAAATGCTGTTTATGTCAGATGAAGTCTCAATTTCAGAAAAAATATTTTTTATATGTATCAGTATTTTAATGAATTTCAAACGAAGTACATTCGCAACTGAATTTCGGCTTTCAAAATACTCGAAAATACTGTTGTACGTCCATCTATTCTATAATGTTGTTGCAACAAGAATTATTATGCATCATAATCTTTCGTACACTGGTAAAAAAGAATTTAATTTTACAATCCAAGATGCAAAAGCAAATTATTGCTTAATTTAATAAACGTATAAATCTGACTTTCTGTTTTATTGCATAAAAGCTGCACTCTTCTCAGTGTCGTAGCGTAGTGGGAGCGGCAGGGGCGGCCCGCCCCGGGCGGCACTTTTAGGGGGCGGCAAAATTTTACAATAAATAATAATAATATCTTGTAAAAATTTGAACCTGTAAAATACACAATAATGATGATTGTTCTTGCTGAAAAGTTCTTTAGAATTACTGTATATTTTAGTCTTTTAAATTGAGATACCTAAATAAGGGGACGGCGAAATTTTCTTCCGCCCCGGGCGGCTGACACCCACGCTACGCCACTGACTCTTCTACTTCTGTTCATTTTTCAAAAAAAAAAAAAAAAAAAAAAAAATTGGTGAATTATTTCACATTAAATTATTATTATAATAAGCATTTCTAGTGATATGGCTGTTTAAAGAAATTATAATTAATATATTTTACGCTACAAAAATATGTAGTGTTTAGAATTTTTTCATAAGGTCTACACCTTAACAATAGTATTAGAAACAGGACAATTTCGCAAAATCGTTTCAATAAGAGAAAAATAACAAATTGTCTAATTTGGAAATGAAATGATATGATTGAACAATTCTAACTTATGCGCATCATTTTGTCAATTTATATTACCGAAAAGACTATTCAGTCACTCCGCATTTAACGACACAATTCCGTACCTACGACGAGGTTGTTAAGCGAATTGGTTTTTAAACGATAGCTTAATTGTTCCTATTTATTGTAAATAAAGAAAAGATGTAAAGGAAACTCAAATTTGACAACTTGTTTTAATTTTCATCTCTTATATATCATAGAACATTGAAATAAATCATCAGAAATTATAGAAATAATGTACCAAAAATATAAAGTTCATTCATAAAAAGACTATCTGTTCATCGAATCCTTCAAATGAAATTACACACAATAAAGTACAAATTTATAAACGAAATATGTTCTCTTAGAGACTGTAGAGACCGATTGCGGAAACTAGATTAAGAAAGGAGGATTACTCGATAAGCTGTATTATAATGGATGACTGGCAAAGTAATCGTACAACAAAATGTAAAACAATTCGTAATTTTATTTATCTAATTACGATTAAAAGTTTACGTTTTATTTAAAAAGCTTCGTAAGGTAAAAAACAATTTTTACGTTATGAAAGTTTCTTGAAGTCTCACTTACAATGCTGATGATCATAATCCAAAGAATAGAAATTTTTAAATTATACATTATAAACTATAAACTAATTAGAATTCAATTTAAATTCTTTGTCATTCAAATAAGTCTTTACGAACAACCACTGGAATTTAGTAATGCTAACGAATGCTAAATTCCAAGCGTTTATTCTTGTAGTGAATCGTACATATACAGTAGACTGGCATATACAGTAGCGGGAGTGATCTGGATGTTAGATAAGTCCTAATAAGAAAGTGCGATACTTTATAAATAAGAATTTAACATATATGACTAATCTTATATATAAAATTCTCGTGTCACAATGTTAGTTACCTTACTCCTCCGAAACGGCTTTACCGAATTTTACCAAATTTTATATGCATATTCAGTAGGTCTGAGAATCGGCTACTATCTATTTTTCATACCCCTACACCATTTCCCCCCTTTCAAAAATATATTTATATATGGATTAAGGCTTTTATGTCCAACAGATGGCGCTAACTTCCGACGACCTAAGTTTGCTTTTCTGTGAGAATGGACTGAAGCAGATCATTTTCTATCTATCTATATAAATAAAATATAACGTTCGTTTGTTCCTACCGATTCCTTTGAAATTTTGACACAACGTTGCATTCGAATACGCACGTGTTTTTATATAATATACATGTCGAAATTCCCCCCAGTGGGGGGAGATGGACGGGATTAAGGCTTACGGTGAAGAACTGGGCTTCTATTATACTATTTTACATGCGGTTTTTTGCGTTTTTAATTGCGTTTTAATAGGTTACGTCAACAGAATATACACTAAAAAGGGATTTTTCGATATTCCCCAGCGGGAAAAGTGACGGGATTAAGGCTTACTGTGAAGAACTCGGCTTTTATTATACTATTTCAGATGCGTTTTTGATTGCGTTTTAATAGGGTACATCAAGAGAATGTACACTAAGAAGGGATTTTTTGAAATTCCCCCCACGGGGGAAGTGTTATACATTTATAATAGATACATTTTGAGCCACAACAACGCGTGGCCGGGTCAGCTAGAAATTACCTAGAAATAATTTATATGGCAAAACAACGTTTGCCGGGTCAGCTAGTGTATGTATAAAAATGTTTTTATTTTGACTTTCATGCTTATTTTTGGCAATTACAATTACAATTAGCCTAATTTTGAGAGTATTGTGTTAATGTTGTTTTTACTGTTCAAGTTTACCTGACGAGCAGCTATACTTCAATGCTTCATTATCACGTCTGCCGCGATTGATACGCTGTGCCCTTCTAAAGCCAATCTGAATTTCGATCTTAATATAAAAAATTTAAAAATGTACACACTGAAAGGTGAGATTCAGAATAGTGTACGATATTTTCCAAAATTTTTGTTATTTTTGATCCGTCCGGAAAAAGGAGAGTCCGAATGCAGAAAGAGTATACTGTCCTTTTGTGGTTTTCGAACTTTATTATTATTAAAGACAAAACATTTGTAAAATGTGGAATCGAAAATTATGAACTTATAGCCTATCGTTATTCAGTTCTCTTATCACGTTCGTCGAATGGGAACTCGTCAAGGGAGTCAAACTTATTACAATGTTTCACATTTAAACAGAACGTTGATTCATTTGTGTTTTTAAGAAATAGTTAATAAAATTTGCTGTATAATCAATAATATTTATCAAAAGCACATATAAAAACTCTGTCAGGATTTTCAATAACAGTATATGTTGAGACTATGTCCATCTTGATATCTAACGTTTGGCTAGCATTCAATGGCAGCGTTTTGTACAGGATCAATGTTTCAATTAACTACGTGACAATTCATAACATTTGCAATCTTTATAATACCAATACTTTTGTCTGTCTTACTTATTTGACCTGAAACTATGAAAATTACTTGAGTCCATGATATTATTATTTATAATTAGAATACAAACCTCAATTCGGGATCCACAACGGTTGTCGGATCGTCTACAGCACCCATTTTACACGTTCCTACGGGATGATAAATAGTGGCAGTTAAAGTTCTAAGCACGCATTCGACATATTCGTCGCTGAGTCTTAAAAATCTTTCGCATCCTGGAACAGGAGTCGAATATAATCGAGATCCGAACTTTCTAAAAGGTTTCGATTCACCAATTTGTATCGTGATTTTCATTGCTGCAACGTTAAATTATTATTACAATTCTAGTTTATAAGATTAATATAACGTTGTAGAATTTTAAATATAGTAAAACTTTTACAATTTTTTGTAATAAGTAATATTAGTCCATGTCAACGCTTTCCTAGTCAAACAAACGATTTTATTTCGCAATCAACTGTCTAATTTCCGTATCCCTTGACTATTAGACTGCATTTGTGAAATAAAAGTGTTTGACAAGGCAAACATCGATAAGTTGCTATAGAAATATTAGTAAATTAAATGCTACAACGTAGTTTCTTAAATATAACTCGATAGTAAAATGTTTAAATGAGTGACTAAATGATGTATACTATTCATCACAGCGAAAGTTTCCAAAAAAGAAATTTTAATAATTTCAATTGAAGCTGAAACTTCAAATTTATTTCCACATAAAAATACAATCAATATAACGAAATTTGTACAAGTAAAATCATAATGACATTGCTACTGACGTGTGATTACACTGAAAATTTAAATGCGTTCTTTTGATTTTATCACAATACTAATTATTGTATCTAACTTAATTTATCAGTTAGTTATAATAATCAAGTTAATGCGAAAGAATTATAACTATTATTGCAGTCTAATTGGACTAAACGTTAACTTTTAGTGCCGATTCTGATTACAGTATATTTGAATACATATCAGAAATGAACACGTAGATATTTAAAAATATTTATAACATACCGTCAGGGTATTACAGTAGCTTGGATTTTAACTTGAATATAATATAAAATATCCCATTTGTTGTATCCAGATGATATATAACCAATTACAAATCTTATCTAAATAGATAGATATGTTTCTTGTTGACTGTTAGAATATTTAAATGGCTATAAATACTATAAAATGTTTTCTTAGCTTAATAAATTTACTTTATATAATTTCTTTACATTATACAAATTTTAAATATCCGAATGAAATTTTCAAAACAAAATAATTTTTACTTACCGTCTATAAGAGTCAAGACATCTTGTGGATGAGCTAAATAATTCGGTTGGATAACAGGATGATCGTAGGGATTAGTGCTTCTGAGTTTTATATAACCACGACTTTTTGGATGAATTAGAGTAGGAAATATGGTGAAAATATTCCGATTTAAGATAGGCCCATAATATAATTTTCTAACCTAAAATGAAAAGAAATATTTAAATGAAAGATTTTTAATACAGTCAACCCTGTCTATAACAGAACCCTAAGAAACTGAACAACTCTTCCGTAGTACACAGGTTTCCGCTATAGCCTATACAGGTTACCTACTATATTTATCACTTCATTAATGCGATTAATAAATTTCTCGATTATTTGCATTTTATTCGGACATAATGACACTTACATGTACTCTACATTCTCAACTCATATAAATATAGTAAGACTCTGCTTAACTCTGCTTCGCTTAACGCTGATTCGATATAACGCGATCTGCTCGAAGTCTTAAAAAAGCTCAAGATTTTCGCCGATTTAAACTACCGCAGAATTTCATTGATTCGTATAGAATACTTTGAGAATCCGGGCCGATTTTGCGTAAAATTTAAGGAAAATCTTAAGCCTATTTTTACTTAAATTTATCTTTGTATACTAGTACATTTATCAATTAACAGGACTTATTATACTGGAAAATTATGGATGCAGATATTTAGTCTTACAGATCAGAAATAATATTTTTTATTTAGTTCACCTGTTATTTATTTCTGATCTGTAAGACTAAATATCTGCATCCATAATTTTCCAGTATAATAAGTCCTGTTAATTGATAAATGTACTAGTATACAAAGATAAATTTAAGTTATGATAAAGGACACAAAGGCATAATAATTGACTTAAGCCTATTTTTCCGTTTCGATCGTAAGGAAAACATCGCACAAAAACAGATTGAATATCACCCGTACTATCAACAATTGGCTGATAAGTATGACATTCGAGTGTGAAATTAAACAACTTGCTGTTAGAGAAGGAGAAAGTCGACTGACAAATGAGTCAGTAGTAGACATCGAACCAATTAGGGACATGATAGCTGCAGTTGGTCGACGTCATAGCTTCAGCAACGGTAACCAATCACTTCACATCTGCAGATTCGTCATCCTAAAGTGATAAAAGGGAGGCGAAACCTCAAGTCAGGTGACCTTTTTTTTTTTTTTAACTCTTTCCGCCCTGTGGGCACTAAGAGGGCCTCTTTTAGTAGGCCCATTATGGGTTCGGCCAGGCCCACAATGGGGCGACCGGGTGGTGAGGGACGGGGCCCGACATATCCAAACGGACCACCCCCCGAAAAATTCCTGGGGATTATTCGACCCGTTCGGATTCGATCCCGGGTCCCCCAGAGCGGTAGGCCGCCACCTTTACCGCTCGGCCATCCGGCCGTCAGTCAGGTGACCTGTATCTGGCGCCATCTCCAGGTGCACTGTATATATGCGGCAATCTCCACCAATGCTACCTTTTACCATCTGCGTGGCGGACATAGCCAGGACCGGACACAATACGATTATTTATTACAATACGATTATTTATTAACACGAAGCAAACAGCAAAAGGTGGCAAAATGGTGTACTTTCTTTAAATCTATGTTTCGTGCAATTTTCGAAAAAATTTTCGAAAGCCATAGGAAATATCGACTTGACATGACAAGAATTAACTGATAAATGCATGAACGAAGTGTGGTAGAAGTTATGGCTGAAGGTATCCAAGAACCTTCAACGAGAAAAGCCTATCGCTGTATTGTTAGGTTGACCAAATTATCAACCTAATCGATACAGCATGACTAGGAGATGTATACGAGCAGGATATTGAGGAGCTAGGAGTTACAGTAAGTTTTTGGTGAGAATCTTACCAACGACATCCTTCAAGAACTGGAAAAACAAGGAATTAATGTAGAACTGGAAAATAGAGATTCAGAAAACGAAGAACCCAAAAAATTTTTCTAGAGATTTCCTTAGTATAAGTTTAATAACGATTACCAAAATCGTTGATCAAATTGTAGCCAATGATCCAGATTTTTGAAAGGAGTGCAAAAGCAAAACGAGGCGTTTTGGATGCGATCTTCTGCTAACGACATTTGTTTAAGGAAAGAAAAAAGCGACAAATAAAGCATTACGACTTTATTGCAAAAAAAAAAAAAAAAAGAATTTCAAAAACGTCAGGACCTTCGTCACAAAAAATAAACTTCACATTTCTGTGTGCATATGTTTGTGTTAATTTGTATAATAATATATGTTAAATAATATAAAAATAACTTTAAATTAAAGTGAAACTTGTTTATTTTTGGTCGCGTGTTCCCCTATCCCTATTTACTCTATGTTAAAATGACCTCGTTTAACGTTGTTTCGTTTAGCGCTTTGTCGTCTAGGAACGCATTCCCCGCGTCAAGCGGGGTCTTTCTAGTTGTATTAGCATCTAGTATTTTACAATTTAAATTGCCTTTTTCAGCAGTGTTTTGTGTATCATATCGCATGAAGCATACACATTTTTCGCAATTAGAAATATCTGTAGATTTGTCTAAAGCAGCATTTCTCAAAGTGGGCGATAACGCCCCCTTGTGGGCGGTGAGTAAATCTAGGGGGCACTGGAGACAGGGTACTAAACGGTGACCAAAGGCAAAAGTTGGGGTTACTGACAGCCGTTCCCTTTCCTCTGTTAAACTGATAAGAGAAAACATTGCATTTAATGGTTTCCAGATGTTGAGAACAATGTACTGTACGGTAAGGGCACAAGTGTGATATTCATAGAAAAGTTTTCCTAAGAATATTTCCAATTTTTTCTTACACAAGAGAAAATGGGTTAGGGGTGTAAGGTATAACTTTATGAAACAAAGGGGGTGGTGGATCGAAAAAGTTTGGGAATCACTGGTCTAAAGAGACATCTGCTTTTTTTAATTTTATCGAGAATTTAATTACGATTAGTATTGGCAATATTATGAATTTTCCATTAATTTGCATTGTGTCGCTAGAGAGAAGTGTAACAACTTTTCTGTGACGACACAATGAGTTTGAGTTTTCCTAATGCTATATAGGCTTATTTGCATCACGAACTGTAGCGGGCAAAATAAATTTTCAACATTTTTATGTCATATTGACGATTTCGAAATACTAAATGGAAGTAGCTACTAATACGTTTACTAGATATTAAAGGCTATTTTCATCCTATGAGCACCAAGAGGGCTATTTTTAAAAAATCCTTTATGGGTTTGGCTAGGCACGCAATAGGGCGACCAGTTAACTTGACATATTAGGACAGAGACTAGTCACCTAAAAATTTCTGAGGCTTTTGGACCCTTCCGAATTCGATCCTGAGTCCTCCAGAGTTATCTGCCACCTTAACCACTCGAAAACCCCGTCTCATACTATCTAACAATATTCTTGTTAAAGGTGAACAATTTTCAATATTTTTTTCAAAAACGTCTTTTCATTTTGATTTTTTGTAAGAAAATTGCGGACCGTGGATTGTTTTTTTTAAATAACATGAACCACACTTTATATTTACACTATAAAATCTATTTTTCTTTTTTCCATTGATGCCAAATGTAAAAATTTTACTAACGATTTTATAAAACTTATCCATGACTGGAATAAGTTATTGACGCCACATTTATCAGGTTGTCTGATATTTGTTTGACCAATCGCTCTTGAACCAAATTCAGGAATGTCTCTCACGACTTATTACATAATAAGAAAATTAATGCTCTTTCCGGCATTAGCTAACCGCTTTGGCATTTCCAGAAGAGTAGCAAGTACACTTTGCGATGTAACAACTGAAATATTTCATTATACGTCTTGCTGAAAAACATTAGATCATTCAACAGCATCAGTGCATTTAATCAATTAGCAACAGAAGTCTTCAAGTGATATGCGGAGTGTTGATCCAAGCAATTGCAATAGTTAAATCTGTGTGTAAGATGACTTCAGTTATATCCATTCAAAACATAACCGTACCTTTTCGATCAATTGAGACGGTAAAAGAAAAGCTGACAGCTCTAATCGAGGGATTAAAATGTCCTTAAGAGGAATAACAAGATACTATGTTTTGCCAGTAGGCCTATTACATAATCTTCCTTTACGCAATACAACACTACTGCTCAATACGTTAATTCCGCTACATTTACATGCAGTCCTTTAGAAGGGAACTGCCAGAATATATGTAGCAGTCATATGATCTTCCAAGCTTTCAAGGATGATACAAGGTTCACCCATTTACAATTGAGGGTTTTAGATAGGGAATCCTCCCAATCGAGCTTACTGAGCCGAAGTTTCTTAGAAAGATTTTTGCTTGAATTATAACTGGTCCTAGACGACCTAAGGAGTCATAAATCTTGGCGATGACAGTTAATACTTCAACAATTTATTGCTGAATTCTGAAAGTCAACGCTTTGAAAGTAGTAGTGAAGTTCTTCGAGTCTTCAAGTTATGTCCATCTAAACTGCATGGTCTTAGAAATCTCGATTTGGTAGATTTGTGTCATAGAGATCAAGATATAGAGATCAATGTAGTTTGTCTTATGTACGTTTTTGAAGGCAACAAAATTTGTCGTACTTATTTTTTTCTTGTAAGTGTCCTAGAGCAGGAGTCGGTAACTTTTCAGTGATGTTGTGCCGAACATAAATGATGATGTTATTCCACGTGCTGACATGATTCTACGAATTTTGTTATATATATTATAAGATTAGTCCAGTTATAATGGACTTCAAAAATATGTAATTTTGAAGTTACGTTGTTAATGGAAATGTTCTTACACGTGAGGTGTATTCACAACACGTAAATGACGACACGGAGCGCAAACGCATCCGCTGTAACATAAATATACAAGCAGAATATAGATTTTTATTGTATCACGGCCTACACATTTCATTTCAATGTCTAATTAATAATGAAAATGCAACTTTTACTACATTTATATTCAATCAGCGTGTCAATGAAATTCGTCTCACACGTGCCAAGTTTCGCATGCGTGCCATAGGTTGCCGATTACCATCCGATAGACCATTGACTTTGAGACTATTCTTAAAACGTTACGTTTTCGAACTACAGTATAAAAATAACAGCGATACCCAAGAAGTTCGTTAATCTAGATTCCGATAATCTGGAATATCCGGTACTCTGGCAACTGCTGAAAAGTATCCGATAATCCAAAATTGTCAATAATACTACAGTATATTTGTATTCCGCGAATCGAAATTTTTTTGAATAGGTGATGCATTAAAGATGAGTTAGAAACCGCGGAAAAATCGAGGCAAAGATGTCAATGCGGCCAAATTCGACGCTACATGTTGGGGCGTCAACTCCACGTGGAATAAAGAGCAGTGTAATCTTAACAAAGTATAGTCGTAAACAGTATCATTAACAGAATGAAAGAAGAGAGTATGCAAACGAATTGTAAGCATACAGAAACGTGCGCTGGTATAAAATGTACTGTACATTAAAAATTGAAATGTGTAGATGATATATAGACCTAACCGATCGAATTTTGTGACAATACAAAAACGTCCAGTACTCCGCCATTTTAGATAATTTCTTACACTTTTGTTCTTAAACTCCAGATTATAGAACTATTATACACAAATATCATACTTAGAGCATTTCGGAATAGGTCTGCGCGTATTTTTAAAAAATTGTGTATATGTATAGATTCAAGATTTATAAATCTATATTTTTGATTAAGAGAAAAACAGATGAGTCTTATGCGACTTTATGAATTCGTCTCTTAAGGTACTTTTGAAGAGAGTATTGTATGTAATTAAAAATAAGTATGAATCAAAAAATACAAAATAAAATTTCAATACTTCACTTCATTATTTATGCCAAAGGCTGGAATAAGAATTTCTCCTCCATCAGAAGTCAGACTGCCAGTTACAAAACACAGTTCGATATCTGGATAATCATCAGAAGAATTCGCAAAACGGCTATTGATGAAAGCCAAACCTTCGACCCCACCTAGTATGGTCCACGGTCCTGTAAAAACGGTTTCTTTATTATATTATTCAAACACTATTGTCTGTTCAAATAAACATATCGATAAAAGTCTTACCAGAACCATATTTGAAATAACGTAGAGCATTGAATGGAGTTAGATCACGGTAGGTGATGACAGAAACTGGTTTGTCAATTAAGAAATCCATTCCAAGAGGGAAAATGTGATCTTGAAGATTAAGACCTACTGGAAGATCTGACACGACTGGAATCTATATGATAATAATTACTTGATAATTTATTATTCAAGAAGACCTACAGATAAGAGCTTAAGACTTGGCTAAAATAAGTAAAAATTAGAACTTATTCATAAATGTATAATCAGCCAGATTACTGGACATTGAAATATTAGTATTTAAGTCGGTAGGGATATCGACAAAGTATTCGATTCGGACTATATGACATAATAGGTTTCAGATGTGGGCAATCCAGTTCCGCTTGTAAAACCGGAACTGTTGGAACTGATTCGGTGCGAAACTGTTGCGACAGGAACGGTTTCATTGGAACCGTTAAGCTAGACAGTTTCCCGAAATAGTTAAGCTACATGGCTCCTAGGAACAGTTGATTTAGACAGTGAATCGGACCAATTAGTCTAGACGGCTCTTCGAATCAATTAAGGCAGTGGTCCCCAACCCTATGCCCGCGGGCACCATAGCGCCCGCCGATCGTTTTACGTGTGCCCGCCGCTGTGAGACCACAATACAAAGAAAAATATTTCGTTTTTGTTTCAATAAAATGCTATGTAAAAGTTTTTTCGTTTTTAATGATTAACCACTCAAAAGTAGAAATGGCGTCCAACACAGATAAAAGCACAAAGCGAAATGCGACCGATCTCTTTTTCCCCTCCGCCAAATCTCCCATACCTGAAATGAAATAAACCGGTCCGTTCTGAATATCATAAAATCAAAGTACAGATTACGACTTACACCTTGACGATTGCTTACAAGCAAGAATATCATCATACTCTCCTAATTACAAAGCAATGGCCAATGAAATGCAATGCCAAAAATCACATTTACTTTCAGATTTATATTTTTTATAAAGAATTTTTATACTCTGTAGATTTTGTATGCATTGTTTAGTAATTGCTTGTTTTGTAAAAATTATTGTTAATAGTCTTGTATATGTTTTATTACATTTTTGGAATTAAATGTTTTCTGTACATTATGTGTATGTATTATTAACTATGTCCAAGTATAAATTCACCTTGAAAAAATAAATGGTGCCCGCCGTCCGGCCGGTATTCTAGAATGTGCTCTTAGGTACAAAAAGGTTGGGGACCCCTGAATTAAGGTATACGGCTCTGCCGCAACTGTTAAGCTAGGCTGTTCCTCGGATTCATTACGTAACGTCGAAATTGCTTAGTCTGTTGGATTAGACCCATGATTTCCAATTAGTGGTACGCGTAACCCTGGGGTACACAAAATTGCATAAAGGGGTACGCGCGGCAATCTAAAATCGGTCGATTTGAAATTTAAATGAATGAGATGAAGCAATCAAAAGAATAATGGGTGGACCATCAAAAATTCGGCAATTTACAACATGATGTCGAATGCACAAATTCGTTTATTTATAACTAAAAATATTCTTAAAATTTCATCAAAAAATGCATTTGTGACAATATCTAAATGACATTCTTACGCAAGAAACAAAAATTGTACAATTAACACAATTCGTGTTCGCGAAATTACCGACTTCAACTCGAAGATGACTTGAGACTACAGTTGACCAAAAAGCAACCAGATTTTACAAAGTTGTGCAAAGAAAATCGTGCACATTTGTCACATTAAAATTAAATAACCTTATGTTATTTTCATTATTATTAGACTTGTATTTTAAAGGTAATAAATGTAAAAAAATAATTTATTCTTTTTGTCACTAGCTGTCTACCCACAGCTTCGCCCACATTATATCGAATTTTCTCATGGGAGTAAGGCTACATTTTACCGCGAGAAAATATCTATGTCCATCTCCAACATGTAAGCTACCTCTGTGCCAAATTTTATTAAAACCTGTTCAGCGGTTTAGACGTGAAAAGGTAACAGACAGACAAATTACCTACGAACTCGGGCTGTAACGGTACCCACCGGATCTACCCATCTCTTATAGATTTAGACTGGAACATAATTTATAACTGCCGATCTCACTCACTGATCACTAAATGCTTTCGTAATTTGCAGTTTTGAGGCCGTTCATAAAGTACTCACATATTTATACCATAATTTAAATTAAATATGGTTGATATATCATAATTACGTAATGTTATTTTGTATATTGTGAGAATCCGAAGGGGAATATGAAAGTAATTAAGTAATTAAATAATGAAGAATTTATATTAATGCATAGCAGAAAACGGAGAGGAAAAGGTTAACGGAGAAACCCACACACAACCTGTTTCTCCCGATTTCTCGATATCATCTATCGAGACCGATTAAATGTCTCTCCAATTTAAACAATTATTACTCAGGTTATAACCTAATATCAAATCTTAGTCACTACCGGCAATTGATTTAGTTGTTATCTCGATTTTGTAGTAGTGTTTCATGCATTATACTGAATATCCTGCAGTTGTCTTTTTTTCACATATATTGTAAATTCCTATCAGATTACAATTACTTTCTTTGATACTTTCTTAGAAACTTTTTTAGTATTTGACAAAACGAAATATAAAATTTTGAATCTATTAGTCATACTTTAGCTTATTTAAGTTCACATCAGCTGGGATCCACCGAAATAAAATATTCGTAATCATATCTTAGTAAAATCCAAGACTCAGTTGTCGTTGGTTAGATTATTCTACTAAAAATCCATACCTGTACCAATAGGTTATTTTCTATAATATAACATGTAGTTAAATAATAAACTATCCGTATTGACTGTCCAAAATAATTAAAAATGGTGATGAATTATATGCTGGGGAAGTTTTATTTAAATATAGTTTTTATTTTAAAAATATGGGAAAACAATTACAAAACGAGGAAGAAGGATCTAAACCAATTGAAACCCTATTAATCAGCTACGAATCCTACATAAACTACGGGAATCAAGAACAAAGACAATTTTTCCATACTAATTGTATAAGTCAATCTTAATTTTTGACACTAGTCTTCTCTACAAAAACGAAAAATGATGACGCGATGTCGTAGTTGCGCGAAACAATTGCGATAACGTCAAAAGATTCTTGTTGGCAGAGATTATTTAAATTCATGTTTTTTTTGGGAGAAATACAAATAAACAATGAGCTTTATGTAACTTTTTCAGTTGGCAACTGCGCTGTTTATTAGAAGGCACTTGCTATTTAAACAATGCCGTATTTCATTAACCTATCTGTTGTGATTTTTCAGCAATTACAATAAATAGAAATATTGTATATCATTTCATGTAAGTCTAAAACTTCTGTCTAAAAATTTAGCGTATCAAAACTAAAATACATTGTATGCACGAGAGAATATAGATATTAAATGTCAAATGAAAGATTTATCAGTTAATGTTACCTTGTCTCTAATTCCAGCAAGGAAATAGTGGGACGCACGTTCTAACCTAACCTAACCTAACCTAACCTATTCTAATAAATTACGATAATTATTGACAACCGAATTATTAGAATAGGTTATGTTAGGTTACGTTAGAACGTGCGTCCCACTGTTTCCTTGCTGGAATTAGAGACGAGCCGCCATCTTGGCTACCTAAGGTAACATTAACCGATTTATCTCAATATTTTAGAAATAGTTTTCTTGTTGGACGTTATCGCTACCTTTTAGCTGGGTAAAATATATTATTACAAATAAATAATTAAACATTTGTTATATTTATAGGTATGTGACACCACTTTGTTATATCTATATCTACAGATAGAGATATAAAAAAGTGGTGTCACATACCTGTCAGTTAAAATAACTAATTGCTCTGGATTACATAAACAAATCCACACAATATAGATAACAGCCCAGAGGCGGAATAAGGCGATACGTAGGCGCAGCTGCACTGTCTTCTGAGGGTTTTTCTCGAGTAGAGCCTCAGGTAGCAAAAATTCTTTAGGGCATACTATTTTCATTCAGTACCCTTCTAAAGATTTTATTAGACACATTCAATTAAAATTCAAAAAATAAAACTGTATATCAACGCACATTGTTTAGAGATATAAAGTTTTAATTACGATTGATCGAAAATAACCAAATCATATTTAAGTATTGCTATTCATTCAGCCATCCTCAATGCATTATTGTTAAGGTAATATACTGTACATATATAAAGTATATACAGTTAACCATTAGAATATATTTTGGATAATTTCACACATTTTTCAGGAAAATATTTATTTTAAATTTTTGGATTTCTCCCTAATTCTCTCATTAATATATTTGGTTATTATTGTTTAAAATTTCATCTCAGAGTTTTATTACACTTACCTCGAATTTATTTAAGTGTTCTCTAATGCCAATCCCTGACAGCATTAACAACTGAGGCGAGTTGATGACTCTAGCTGATATAATTATCTCTTTTCTTGCATAAACAGTATAAGATCTCTTGAATCGATCGAATTGAACTCCTTTAGCTCGTTTATATCCATCGAAAATAATCTAGAAATGAAATATTTTATGCTAAATTGTAAAATTTAAATTATTAAGTTTAATCATGGAAGAAATTGTTCACCATATATTTTAGCATATTTATTAAATCTATCATACTTACGTAGATATGCATAGATATATGATAGATTTCATCAACAATACATGACTGCTCAAATTCATTAGCATTGAATCACACAATGAAAACTGAATTTAAGATAAAGCTAATACTTCTTAATAAAAATAACTACGAGTACTTTTACCGACGTTGCTAGATTAAGAAAAGCTTTAATTTTAAAACTTGAAAACGTTTTCGCTTGATATTTTCAGCTTTCATTACACGTTTTCAAGTAAAATTGATGAAAACTTTCAAATGAAATTTGAACACGTGTTAATTTCACAACTTAAGTTTTTTGTGTTTTGAGTTTACTGATTTAATTCATGTCTTGATCATGTTCTATTGTATTTCCTTTCAAACATAATGAAAACAATCATTATTCTACCGTTATTGAAATACATTCTAATCGGTCATAAAATGGACGAAAATAAAAAAATAAAAAAGTTTTCCTTTCCGCACTCATTTCTTTTTATATATATAGTTTAATAAAACTTGTATAAATTTCGGTATGGGTTTGTTTTAAAAACCTGTGAAGATATAAAATTTCTTAGACCATAATAATTAAAGTGGGCTGAAGTAATACAGCCGAAATGTAATTCAGAAATTAAAAAATATCAAGAAATGGTTACTTATCGTTATAGCTTTTGATGTAGTAAATGAGTTAAATAGCCTCAATGTCAGATAAAGCCTTAAATATAATACATTACACAGGTTGATCGAAAAACTGCGCACATCAACACATCACTTTGTGTAAATTGTGTCGAGTTATTTTTATTGTCTTCCTCCACAAGATGTCATTATAATGCGTTCTGACTACTAATAGAAACTCTGATTTTTATGAGTTTCAGACGAGTTTCATCAGAAATAATTGTGGCTGCCATACTTGTCGGATTTGTCAGCTAGAGATTTTTTTCCTTTCCTGAAGAGAAACATTATAATTCTGGTTGCCAGTATCAATTTTTAGTGTTTCACAACATGGTATCAAACGTGATAAAACATCTTGAGCCTGTAATCGTGAACGGGGAGGTCAGTTCGAACGTATGTTGCAATAACGCTATTTTAGTTTGCTTTCCTTAAAGATCAGATTAAGAACTTTGTTTTTACTACCTACTTTATTTTCTACATTAACTTCACAAAATAAATTGATTCCTAACACACTTGCGCGTGACTTTTCGATTACCGTGTAGAATATATTGACCAAAGAAATAAAAAGTTTGCAAGAAGTTAATTACATAAACGTATAAAATAAATTTTACTCTCCTGACTGTTATAACAGGGGAAAATTATGGCAATCAGTCAACAAATGTACCTTCCTAATCTTTACGTTTATGGACTCAAAGGATTTAACTATATGTGGTGGTATGATTTTTCTCATCCACTTTGAAGCTATAACTCCTGTGCCTTTTGTCGAAAATTTTTGAAATTTTGCAGAGAGGCTTGTGTAACAGATGGATTGGTTTTTTTTTTCATTTTTTGTGATTAAAGGTCGAGGGGATGGGGAGATATAAAAAATCGTGTGTTGTATTTCGACTAGGGTCGGACCTAATGACGATTTCACTCGGTATTAACAGTTACAATTTTTTTTCTTTTTTTTTATCAAACTCACCTCTACCTTCAAAAGTAAGCTTTTTTTTGTCATTTTACAATAATTAAAATTACAAATAATTTTTAATAATAGAATATCATAACAGAGAAAGCCACACGCCAAATTTTAAGTATTGCCGGGAAAGTTAAGTAACTTGTTGCTCGATTTTTTCCTCTGTTGTATAACAGCCGGGAAAGTTAAAATCGTGCCGAAATCCGAAACGCAAAGTGAAAAACGGGTTTTAGCGGGGTGTTACCAATTACATTGGTGAATAGTAGCATTTTCACTTTCTATCGCGAGTTGTTTAGAAACTTTAGACCTAAACTCTCGCTCGTTTCTTACAAATTAGATTATAATGTTTTCTCTCCTGATATTTAGGAAGTTTAGTTTTTTCGCGCGACATTTTCTTTTCGTCAAATTTTATTTCGTTGTTCTGTTTCGTTAAAATTTTGTTCTTTCAATATGTGCTAGAGTCAAACTTTGACTTTTTCCGTAAAACCCTTGTTAAAATTCCGTTACGTGGGTTTGCGTATTATATAAGTTCTCACAGTAATAATCTTTAGAGTTCGTTTTAAAACTCTACGAATTTCTGATAAATATATATATATCCCAATATTATGCTTTTACCTTAGTTGCGAAGGAGAACAGCAAGATATCTAAATTAGGACGATGTTGAATTGGTTTCAAGAATGCTTTATTGGTGCTGCATCGCCTTCCAAATCTTGTCGTTGATAATGGATAATAGAAACCTATTAATATATAATGTATATATTTTTGTGGCAAAAACTGAAAATTATAACTTAAAAGTACATAGTTTATCAATTACAACAGAGATCACGTTTTGAAATTTGCAATAAAAAGATTTGTTGAAATCTATCACACTTACACCATTCCTAAGATTCGAAATCCAATTTCGAAAAGCATAAGAATTTCTATTTCATTCTATCATTATTTGTATAATTGCATTTGAATTTTTAAAATTTAATTATTAATCTATTATTCATTTATTTGTAATTCTTTATAGATTTCTTTCATACAGTTTTTACATCCAATCGAAATAAAAATAAACATCACGTCTATGTACTGTACATTATTCGTTATATTGTTTAATGTAAGAATATGTAAATTCAAATCAAAAGCCATTTTACCAAAGTTATATCTTAATTAAAGTACACAAATATTTTTTTTAAAAAAAGACACTTGTTTAATATATATCGCAGTTGCACAAGCTATTCTCTATCTTTAAACTGTGGCATTTTGTTGACTTAATAATCCAGAGTCACTCCAATGACTCCTCGCAAAGTAAAAAATCCTGCAACCAGTTACTTACCTTTCCCGGCAACAACATTTAAAATGCGTGTGGCACCATCTGTTATGATATTTCGGTTAAAATCTTTTTATATAATTAATTATCATAAAATGGCAAAAATCTTAATTTTGAAGGAAGGGATGAGTTTTATATGAAAAAAGTTATGAATGACAATAAAATATATATATAAACATAGGCTCTATATATATGTAATACATATAAAAAATAAATATATAAAATATATATATATATATATGACAATTGCGAGTAAAATCTTCATTAAGTTCGACCCTACTTGAGATATGAAACATGTGAGGTCCGAGACGAGGTCCGAAATCCCGTAAATTGCAGAATTCTTGTGTTTAAATTATAACAATAGATTATATAAAAGAGAGCGAAAAAAAACTCTTGATCTAAACAGTGCGACACAAAATATAAACAACGAGTCCTAGGACGACTCCAACACGTGTTAAACGATCTGTCAATGTCAAATCGAAAAGTAGAACTCTGACACAAGCGCTCATAAATAATCAATCTAGGAAAACAAATTCGGAAAAGGTGAAAGATCTGATGGATAGAAAAACATCGCGTATGATCGTCAAAGTTCCATAACGACAAAAATCACAAACAACGGGCTAAATTATGAGCGCTAGTCTTATGGTTTAATCAACAATCTCCGAGCATAGTCGACAAAAAGGTGTCAAATAGACACCTCGAATCAGAGTTTTCTCGTTACCTGAGTTGGTCTCGGTTTTCCCCTGGAAACAAAGGGGAGACCAATCGGAAAGCGAGGGACCAATCCGAAATGAAGATAGTGGAAGAAAAACTAAAAAATCGGAATTTCAAGGTCGAAAGAAAGTCTCTTCTGGATTAAGCTCACCGTGTGCTTTATATAGTGAATTGTGTCGTCTCCCAAGACGTCTCTGCGACTCTCCGATCATCCCCAACACCCAGCGATCTCATCTCGTCTGCCCCGAGGCTTCAACAGAAAGGAAAATCCTTGCCATCCCGAAGGACGATAAAGAAGTGGAACTGAACTGTCACATAAGTGTTACCAAATAAACGGCTTTTTCTTTTGTAAAACATTTGTCTTCAATTCCCTCCTTCGCCACACCCACATGCAAACTTCCCTTAGGTTCATTATGATGCGGGATTAACTGATCCCCACCTAAAAGACAGCAACCGTACATTGATGCCGAGGAGTAGGCTTTCAAGTTCCCTATCACCACCGGTCGGCGACCTTACAAACACGATCCCCTCTACCTCTTTATACCTTGACTTTTTACCACCAAAATTTAATAGTATTAATTACCCTAATACACAAACCTCCCTGGAATATTTCAAAAATTTTTAACGAAATACGAGAAATTATTAAGCTTCGGAGAGGGTAAACAAAGTCGTACCACACAAAAACGTCCACATTTACATTTACATTTACCAAAGGAGTAGAAATAGGTTTACCAGACGTCCTGTTTTGACAGGGATTATCCCGGTTTGACGATGTTGTCCCAGCGTCCCGGGCAATTGGTCATTTTGTACCGGTTATTTTGTAAAATTTTAAAAGTGTTGAATATACAGTACATGAAGTAAAAATAGTAAAGCCTCGGGTAAAATGGCGATTTGGCAATTGCACTCACTGTTGCCAATCTAAATATTTCGTATCTAGATCTAAGTACAGTAGAACCTCGATTATCCGCACTAATTGGGGATGAAGGTAGTCTGGATAAGGAAAAATCCGGATAATCGAAAAAAATATTGTACTGTATTTAAATCGTGATCAAATTTTCAAGAAAAACGTTCGTTTTGAATTTGTACTACTACTGACCAACAATAACCCTGCCTATTGTTTAAAGGCCCTCTGGTGGCGCAAGAAGACGGATTTTATAAAATAAAAAGCAGTTGAAAATGTCAAATTTTTATTCATAAAAATGCAAACTACAGTATGTATGTCAAGTTATATTTTTATTACGACGCAAAATGTATTAAAAAGTTTAGGACCACTGTGCCGGGTGAGACGTTATTGGGACAAAAAAGTTATGCATTCCATCACGTACATAAACAGCGTCGCAATCGACAAGTGCAAATCAGCATATTTGTAAAATTTTTGTTAATTTTGAACAATCCGGATAATCGAGGTCCGGATAATTGAGGTTCTACTGTACTTTTAAAGTTGTCTAGATGTTTTCCCCAAAATTTATAGCATATGGCCTAATGAATTTAGATGTTTTATTTTCTCACAGAATTTATAACAGCACGTAGCCTATGAGATCTACATATTTTTATTTCATTTTTTTATATATTTTGTTTCAATTCGAGTTGGCAACACTGAAACTTACACTGGTCACGTCATTGCTGCGCGTGTCATATCTTAATCCAGTTCAAATTGCTGGTCAGTATTTGCGATTATTTTGTACTGTACATTAAATTCATTTAATCTCTAAAATGCCAAAAGAAATTGTTTTTTCTGATGATTGAAAAAGTCTGTGATTATATTGACCAAGTGAAATATGAACTGTGTTTTTCAGAAATTTCAATAACTCATAGTGGTCATTCAAACATTAAAAATCACTTGAAATGTGCGAAACATGAGGCAATCAATAGGAACTTCCTCAAATGTATTGTTGTATTTTAAATGTACCGATTTAAATGACAAAGAATTTTTAAATTCACAATAATATTCACACTAGTGATAAACATTAATAACTTCTTAATAATAAAATATGTTTAGTTCAATTATTAAAAATTGCTTTTAACTTGTTGTTTTTGTTAACTGCTTTATTTAGCCTTTTCAATCATAGGTACTGTACTTATCCCAGTAGGCTTAATTTTCTGTTGCGAGTATTTTCTCAAAATTGACCCGGTTTGAGAAAAAAATATTATGGTAAGCCTAATTAGAAAGCCTCCACCAATAAGTATAACCTTGGAAAAGGAAATATCAACGTTTATAGCAGAAGTGAGAAGAATGAAGAAAAGAAAAAGAATAACAGGAACGTGTGAAATATGAGGTCTCAGAGCACCCAGCTGAGTGCTAATTATTTAACACCAATGAATAGAAATTACAAAATTACAGTTGTATACAGAATAACTGCCTCTGCAACTTCAGGTAAGAGCTCCATATCGGCTAATTTGCCTTGGAGCTCAACACTCAAAACGCGTATGAACAACCCCCTTGGGGAAAAAACAGACAAAGCCCTCCCTGGCTTTAAAAGGTAATAAAAGAAAATAGACGCGCTTGTACAAAGGACAAGACCTCCATGGCATTGGAGGTATCAAAAGAAAACAGTCGTGTATATACAATACAGCCAGTACATGAGAAGAGCCCCTCAACAGCTGACTTGCCATGGGCCAAAACAAAAAGCGTATGAACAACCCTCTCTAACGAGAGGGGAACCGCTGGATAGTTCGCCTAACTGGCAGTCCAGCATGCCAGTAGCTCTGATAAAAGTTTCAAGAGCCTGTAGGGTCTTTTGATTGGTGAAAAAGGCTTTCAACTGGCATGGCCAGTGAAAACCGTGGTCATTCAATCTGCTCGCTAAAATTCGTCTTTCAGGTTTGTATTTAGTGCAGTGGCATGCCGTCATTGGAAGCGATGGAAGCGCCGATTCCATCTTCCAATGACCTTCCCTTGTATTTTATAAAATATAAATTTTCATATTTTAACGTACATGCATTAATTAAAATTCATTTTTTATTATAACTGCATTATGTATCTTTTACAAATTTCTATACTACATGTGAAAAAAAACGATAAGATTGCTATTGTATATTCGAATAATTCGGTGGCGGAAGGAATGTCGAAACCGGGTCAGTTTCCAATCAGCCAGATTATATAGGCACTGGCACATGCGGTTTACAGAGCACCAACCTCACCCGGTTTAGCTGGTAGAAGCGACACACGCATAAAGCATCTAATTTTATATCCCGGACCGGTTGTGGGCTGTTAGCCGCCTGCCTGCTAGATATTTGGCCGCCCTCGCCCGATTATGTGAATCACGAGTAGACTAGATCAACGGCGGGCAACCCCCGGCCCGCGGGCCAGCTACGGCTCGCAAAAAGTTTCTATCCGGCCCGCGAGATCTTTAATAGATTATTAAATTGGAAAATAACTAATTAATAGTTATTTTTCCAATTTTTTGTAATTTTCGAAAACGATAAGAGAAATAAATGTAGTAATTAACTTTTTATTTATTTATTTCATATTTGCAGACTAAAAAAATTACAAGTCACAAGAAGGCGTCAATTAACTACTACGGCCGGCGGAAAAAAACGTAAAATTTATTCTCGCCCATGTTATAAAAAAGGTTGTCCACCCTAGACTAGATTTATAACTTAACCCAACCGATAGGAATTTACTGGTATGTTTTTACGATAGTTCTGTATAGTTGACAGGAGTTTAAAAAAACCCATTAAAATATTTGATATATTTATTCTGACGGCCGGATGGCCGAGCGGTAAAGGTGGCAGCCTACCGCTCTGGGGGACCCGGGATCGAATCCGAACGGGTCGAATAATCCCCAGGAATTTTTCGGGGGGTGGTCCGTTTGGATATGTTGGGCCCCGTCCCTCATCACCCGGTCGCTCCATTGTGGGCCTGGCCGAACCCATAATGGGCCTACTAAAAGAGGCCCTCTTAGTGCCCACAGGGCAGAAAGAGTTAAAAAAAAATAATAAATATATTTATTCTACGTTTATTCTGCTCTCCCATCTTATATTACTTACGGATTTCAATGTTAAACCGGTGATATTACGATTTAGTATGTTCCATCTGTAAGGGGATGCAGAAAAAACGTGTACAATTCTAGTACAGTGATAAAAAATTAACTGTTACTTTGACAGCATCATTTACAACCAAATTTAATGAATGAGACGTACAATGGTACAAAAAAAAGCTCTAGAATTTATTTTCTTTAAATTTACGATTTATGTATCGGTTGTCATAAAAATTTCTGTCTACTTCTTTCCCAAGACTACAGATATTCAAGTACAAAGTAACCGGTTTCAACTTATTTCTACTTAAGTAGTAGTTAAATAATTAAGCGATTAGGGAATTAGAAACATAAATAAAACCCTAATGAAAGAGCCGAAATTTTACTTAAACAGAAGCTTAACCGAACCAATCTCTTGCCAAGTACAGTGGGGTCTGATCTCTTCGTAATATTAGATGTAGTAAAGACAGAAATTTTTCCAGTTCAATGAGAGTGACCGAAAAGTTGTAAATTTTGGAAATTTCCGTGAACACTTGGTCCTAAAACGAATTAGTTAGAAAACGAACGAGTAAGAATATTTTGTTATATTTATGTACGTTTCTTCACAAAGTTATATTTAATTATAAGTTTCTTTAAAAGTATATTCGTACAATTGAAAAATTTTTTTACTAGGTATGTATATTCATCACACATTTTGTTTTACTAAGTAAGTTTTTGTTTATAATTTTAATTTTAGCCGTTATATCGTGGCTAGTGATTCAAAAATTTATTTTAAAAAAGTTTTGGCTCAAGACCGTATAATGAAAAAGAAAACATTATTAAAAGAGAAAGACCAATGCCTAAATTAAATATAAATACGTCAACAATAAAATTTCGACATTTTGACGATAAAATTTATGACGAATGACGATTCTTTCGTAAAATTGAAGCAATTTGGAAATCAAAGAGGAATAGAATTTAACATTGGTAGACAATATAAAATAAATATTGAAAATTATAACAAGATAATTACGATTAATAGATATATCTAAATTAATAGATGTTATATGTTTTTTCTCAAAGCAAGAATTGGCATTTAGAGGGCATAGAAAATTTATTGAATCTAATAACGGAGGTAATTATATTGAACTTTCTTATTTATTAAGTACGTCAGATAATCTATTAAAAATACATTTAAAGAAGTATGCGGTTTTTACTGGCATACTGAACAAACGAATACGAACGGGCTCTCACGCGCAATTAATTGATTGCCCCTGTAAGTCGGCTTCTTACAGAAACACAGCTTCCCTATTATCAAATGTCACGGCACGCCACTGATTTAGTGAACAAAAAGATATATATATAGCATATCTTGATCCTCAGCTAGGGCGCAAGGGCATTTCCTGTTCCTTTTGTTCATGAAACGCTTTAGGTATACCCTGAAGTTCCCGTGTCCTGTAACGATTTGAGTGGTAATGAAGTTTGGATGGTAAAAAGACATGTGCCTCCTGTCCTGAATGCTTGGAAAAAATTGGAAGGAAAGTCTGCCTGTTTTTTCTGCTTCCCATCTCTGTTGCCAGAGTTGGGTCATGATGTTGTCTAGCTGGGACTTCACCAAGCTCGATGGAAGGGTGTTGAGAGAGATTGGCATGTCAGCCTTAGCCGCCTTTTTGCGAGTAGGTCAGCTCGCTCGTTTCCAGTTATCCAGCATGTCCTTTGACCCAGTTTAAGAGGATTTTTATCCCTTTTCCTCTAAGTAGTGTCAGAAGGTTGATAGTTTCTTGAATTATAGTTAGCTTTGTGCGTAGTTTCCTGATTTGGGCTAGGGCCGTTTTGCTATCGTTGTTGATGTGTATTGTTTTGTTTCTGAACATCGGCTTGTCTCTGATATATTGCAACGCTTTCAAAATAACCAAACTTTCGGCTTGGTTGTTTGAGCATTGCGTTCCTAGCTTGAAGTACGCCAGGTAAATTGATCTTCCAGAGGTGTTATTAACAACCCATGCGCACCCAACGCCCTCGGCAGACTTCGATCCGTCAATAAACACATTGTACGTTTTGTCATTTACTTCTGGTGCCTCAGTAATTTCCCGGTTTGGTTCTGCAGGGTGAACTATTTTAGTATTTTGCTGTGAGTCCAGGCCGTAGTTCTGAATGTCTTCTATAAGTTCGTCCATGGAAGCATGGACAATGAGAGTTTGAATGCTCTTTGCCATTTGACCTAAAAGTTGGTATTTCCAGTATATTTTAAAAAATTTTATGTCTAATAGTAGAATGTTTGAAATTACTTGCAACGCGTTCGTCGTGCTTGTTCTGTATGCTTTAGCTATCGATATTAAACTCCATTCATTGGATAGAGTTAAGACGTTTCTTAATGTTTTGATTGTTGGCAGCTTCTCCCCAGATCTCTGCCCCATAAATAATGGCCGGTTCGATTGCACATTTATAGATTGGCTGGTCTTAAAATTTATTCCCCACATGTTTCTAGAGATGCAGCGTAGGGAGTGGGACATCGTAACTGCCTTGTTGTGGATGTGGCTGAATTGTGATTTCTATGTTAAAGTTTCGTCAATCTTCAGTCCTATGTATTTTATGTCAAAGTTATATTTAATCCTATGCCCAGACAGTTCAATTGTTAGTTTCTTATTAAGTGGTTGATGTCGTGGGAAAAGTATACTTGCGCATTTATCTGGGTTGATTATCAGTTTTTTTCTTTTCGGTCCAGAGGTTTACGTTGTTTAGAAGTTTGTTCATTTGAATCTGTAAGACTTGCGTGTAAGACTTGAGTTTTTGCGTGTTATCAGTATTATCGTGTCATCAGAAATCCTAATATATCGATAGTGGTGTCCGCTAAGGAGGTTTCTTTGAGTTTGAAAATATCATTGTGCAAGCCACAGAATTGGCCCAGACCTAGAGCCCTGAGGCACCCTATGTCTATATCTCTCTTCATAACATTGGAGCCGAGCATTATGCTTGCCTTTCTTTCCATAAGGAAACTCTTTTAGAGTCCGTAAATGTTTTAGGGCAATTTGCGTCTTTTAGTTCCGAGAGGATAGCCGGCCACTACGCTCCCCTTGAAAATTGATTAATACTGCCATTATATGTCTGTCGTTTTGTTTTGCGATCCTTATCACCTCGATCACCTGGTGCAGTGCCGCAATCGTACTCTTGTTTTTACGGAATCCGTGCTGGTTCGTGTGGAGAAAATTTGTTTTTCCCATTTTAAATTCCAGTCTTTTATATATTAAGGCATCGAGGAGTTTTTCAAAGATTAGTAGTAGGGATATAGAGCAAAAGTCCTTTGCTGTTACACTAGTTCTTTAGCTATGAGCTTGATTTCAGCCATTTCCAGGCCTTGGGAAAATACTGTAGTTGAAGGCATTTTTTATAAATTAATAACATGGTAGTTGGAATTGCATTGAAAGTTTTCCGTAATTTTGTCTAGGCCTGGAGCTTTCCTCCAGTTTTTTTCCTGAAATAATTTGGCAATTTAACTGGGACTAAAGTTCCTGTCTGTGTCAGTGTTCAAAACGGGAAGGCACTCTTTCCTAACCTTCGCATGACAGCGGCTGTCAATGTCCTCATGGTCCCTTGGGAAGAGTTCAGAGAGAAGGCATTCGTATGTCTCTGCTATAGATTTTTTGTCAGCCTTTTTAACAGAGCATGGTATATGCGTGTGCTTGTATTTGTTGTACAATACAATACTTTGAAAAGCATTAATCCGCACATAACCTGACCAATGTAGTTAAGAGTTACAAGAATTAAGTTTAATTGATGAAAAGGTTGAGTCAATTATGGATTTTGAAAACCTGTATCCATCCATAAGAATAGAATCCTGTTACGAAGCTTTGATCGAATCTATGCTCTGCATAAAACCGATTTATCGAGTATTCTCAGCGATACAAGATGTTAAATGTTTTATTAAGTGTGGCAAAGGTAAAATTTTTTCAACTTTTTAAAAATACTAATATTATTGAAAACAAATTGATTTTGACAAAAATTTATTAAATAATTCATAACAATAGATACAACGTAATAATATTTGATAATTAACAAATTTTAGTATGATTTGTAATTAAATCTTTAAATTTTTGATTAATTTCAATTTAACACAAGTGTACATTCAGCAGCGCAATTTGTTCTTGGTAACACTGATAGCCAGATATTGAGGCCTTACATGAAGAGATTTAACAGATCTGATCTTTTTATTTAAATTTTCTTATCTATTTAAATTAATTATAAAAATACTAAGATTTACTTTGATAATTTTATTTATAATAAATTATTAAAATGGTATTAATATTATTATAGTAATAATATTACTAATAATATAATGATTAATAATATATTTTAATAATATAATCATTAGTTTATTACGCCTTGCTAACCACAAAATGCATTTGTCTAATAACTAAAAGTGCTTGTATAATTATTGCATGACTAAAAATAAACTATAAAAATATATTATATAAAAACCTGTTTGAATGGCATCGTTATAATCACTTATAGGATACCCCAGTAATTGACCAGCTTCCAAAAATGCATTTCGAAGAGGACTTGCATATCGCGGCGAAGAAATTGTTAGAGGCCCACTCGTACTATGAAAACCTTGAAGAAATTATGCAATAAAGTTTAATTAATAAGAATTTAAAACTTTTCAATTTGTATTTCTAAACATTCAATCGCAACATGCTGATCTTCAATTTACTAATTATTAGAATAAGCTTCTACATTTGATTTCATTAACTTAATCAAGAAATTAAACTTTGCCTTAACTATCAAAAGTTTGCTACATATTGAAATATATTAAGTTTTATATTTACCATTATTGAGTACGCGTATATCAGTATTATCTTCAGATTTGAGAAAATAAGGAAAGACGTCTTTCCAACTCCAACCATAAGCCCCTTGTCGAGCCCAATTGTCGTAGTCTCTGCGATTTCCTCTGACGTAGAGCATGAAATTGAGAACACTTGAACCGCCTAACACTTTACCTCTCGGCCATCTAGAACGCTTGAATATAATATAAATTCTTACAATGACTTATATTAATTATCAATTTATACGTAATGTAAAATATTTTTCTACTTAACATTTATATTCAAATTATCTCTTTAATACAGGTTGACCATCAGTAATCTCGTTCCATTACTAATTCAGAACTACTTTCGGTTAGCGTAATTTAAAATTTTCCGTGCCGTTTCTGTTTACTCAACCGGGATGCTCAACATTGTCAGATAACAAGAAAATGAAAAATGATTTGACAATAATTTTTATTTAATGTTTGCATATTTTTTATTAACCACCTTATACCAGTTTATACGGTATTTTAAACGTAGGAGTAGGATGAAATGGTTATTTGTTGGGTATTATTGGGTATTTGTTGTTGTATTTTAGCCTAACCATTAATAATCCGGCTAAAATCACCTACCGCGCACCGTACAGATCTCAATTATACCGGTCAACCTGTAATATGCTGACACTTCACAAAATGTTTCCTGAAGTTATTATATCTTATTCATAACGAAATACAGTTACAGTGCAATGTATTGTGATTATATGCTAATACAATAATTATACACAAACTTACTTCATAGTTTCTTAATGACAGTAAGTGTTAGTTAAATTAGTTATTAGTTTTTTTTAGTGACTGGTTCATTGAAAAATAAATAATAAAAATTTTAAATTGTTTAAAACTAAAATAATTGTAGTAATAATAACAAACTCTGTCTTTAGTTATCAACTTGTCGAAATGAGAACACTCAATAATTCCAATGAACCAAAGAACGATGCCGATTGGAGCATAAGCTTCTTGTAGGGTCTCTAGGGAGAAATGAAATAAAAAATGATAGACCCACAAACAGCGTCTGTTCTCCATGTCAGGAGCTGCTGAGTTATTATTCTACTTTATATGCACAAGCATACTCACCAGTGTTTCAGCGGCAATCTACCCACTGATTATCAAGGCCCCTGAATGGAATAATGTGCTCTCAAGAAATGAACGAATTCGTTATACGTACCCACTACACTATTACGAAACTAGAACACACATGCCAACATACAGACGCACGCATTACAAGACAAAACTACAAGACATCACACGAAACTGTCCAGATTTCCCTGTTACAGAGCAAAGAGCTTTTGATCAGAAAAGAACAACTACAGGTACTTTTCACTTTACGACTTATCTGCTTAACGACCACTGGGACATAAGACCAATCGAGTTTCGACTTGCAATTCGGAGAATTCCCTTTCTCAGCATGGTGTGAGGTTGCAGACAAGGTCCGTAAATCACGAAATTCTTCCATTTAAATTACAACAATAGATTATATAAAAAAGAGAGAAAAAGAAAAAAAAAACTCTTGACCTAGACATCGCGGCGCAAAGATGTAACCAACGAGTGTCGGAACACGTGCCAAAACACGTGTTAAAAACGATCCATCTATGTCAAACGGAAGAGTAGAACTCTGACACGAAAGTCCATAAATAAATGGAATTATGACATAAAGACTCATAAATAGGTGAAATTCTGACTCGAGTGCTCATAAATAGTCGATCTAAGAAGACAACTTCGGAAGGGGGCAGTTTAATAGATAGAAAACCATAGCGCTTGAATCTTAAAAGTTCCTAGATGACAGAAATCGCAATTAACGGGCTAAATTATGAGTTCGAGTCATGTAAATTTGTCAACAGTCTCCGAACACAATGGTCAAAAAGACGCCAGATGGACACTCCGAGTCGGACCTTTCCCATCACCCGGGTCGTCCCGAGTTTCGCCTAGAAACAAGGGAAAGACCAATCGGAAAACGGGAAAGGGGATGAGGAACCAATCGGAAATCAGAATAGCGAGCGAAGAACTATAAAAACCCGGGATCCCGAAGGTCAGGAGAGTCTCCTCCGCATCCTGCGAAGAGCCGTGATCTGTGTTGTGTCGTGTCGCCGCCAACGACGTACGACGCCTCAGCACCTCTGCGAGCATCGGTCCAGCGATCTCATCTCGTCCGCCCCGGGGCTTCGACGGAAGGGAAATCCTTGCCACTCCGAAAGACTGTAGAGAAGTGGACTGTCTATTGTGGATGTAAGCATATATGTTCTCCAATAAACGGGTTTCCTTATGTAAAACACTTGTCATCATTTGCCTCCTCCGCCACACCCACATGCAAACGTCCCTTAGGTTCATCCTGACACGTGATTAACTTATCCCCACCTGTCGGCGACCTTACAATGGGTATCGATCAGTGGCGATTGGTGACATGCGAACTGAGCATACTATAGGCTTACTATACACTTTTTAGTCAGTTTGATGTAATTTAAACAATTGTGGGCCTTGCCAATGCGCTTAATTTAGATGTTGAAGTGGAAGACATCGTTGAATTCGTGGATTATGCCGATGGAGAGCTAACAAATGAGGATTTAATAGAGTTAGAAGCGATGCGGCATTTGGAAGAGAAAGAACAGGAAAGAACTGAAGAAGTGAGAAAGAAATTCATGGTACATGGGTTAGCTGGTGTGTTCTCCAAAATTAATGCACCTATGTTGGAACTTGAGGATATGGATCCAAATACTGAACGTTTTAGTAAAGTTGAACGTGGGATGAGTGAACTTGCACTTTAAGCTATAGAGAAATTTATCAAGAAAAATAGATTACAAAGCAAACCACACGAGTTTCTTTTCGACTGTTACATCCAGAACCTCCGCCCTTGAAGGTACAACTTTTCATCGTCGTCATCTCCCTTACCTGGACCCTCTATAGCTCCAGATAACTAAATAAACAAATAATAATATGTACTGTACATATGCATGTCTTTTTATGAATAAATTTGAAGTTCGTGCATAATTTGTATAATTTTACAATGATCCTATATTCCCGGCGCAAGCTCCACGCTTATCGACCAATTCGCTTAACGACGTAGTCGTCAGAACGGAACTCGGTAGTGAAGTTAGGAGTATACCTGTATATGTGTTATTTTGTTTGTTTTATTAGGTTACGGCAAGGCAACACATGGGCGATCTAAGAGGGCATGCATTCGGGAGGTTTTCCAAGGTTAACACGCGTCTATTTAGGCGTGACAGATGTGGACAAAATCCGAAAAAAGTCCACCGGGCCAGCCCATCCTGGCGAGGCACAAACCGACGGCCAAACTCCCAGTGTTCAGGGAACGGAACCGCTTGGCCACTGGTGTGCCACAACTACACGTAACAACCTTATTCCATAAACAATGCTTAATCATTTCAAACAAAAACTTGCGAGAGAAAAAGAATAAATACATCAACATCTACAGACATTTGATCAGATCAGTCAAGACACTCACTGATAATAGGTCAACAGCTATTACTTACGAAAACGTATACAACATAATATGCACCAATGAAAACAAACACAACAATTTCAAATGGCGACGCAGTATTGACACACTGATTAAATTTATTCAAGAAAAATTCATTACATATAGGCTCTATTATTATTACAGAGAATACAAACATGCAAAATAAACACATGAAAGTATAAAATCAGAAAAAACGATATAAAATACTATCTAGATAAACCAAAATACAGAATGATCCAAATGTTACTTAACGCTTATAAAATAGGACTGAGTAAGAAAGGAAATCTTGACGCAATAGAAACATGTTACACCTAGAGGAACCATCTTTCTGTATGTCAGACTGCGCCATCTCGAATTCACCTATGTTTGGGGAATTCGTCTCAAAATATATTATTTTCGTGTGGTGACTGAAAAGCATTGAAACTCGGTTCTGTTTCAAACAGATGACCACTGTATGTTTTGAGACCCATTGGTGACACTTAAATCTTACCTTAATGTTGAATGTCATATTGCTCCTCTAATCTGGAGAGACATCTCCTATATATTCATCCTTACCATTGTGATAGAATATCCTTAGTGATACGATGGATATTCTAGCACAATGGTACGTTCATGAAATACTAAGCCTCAACATGTTTCTTTATATGTCAGGATTGCAAACAACCTTTTTCAATGATATAATGCTCGGCGCACACAGCTAGGATTTTCCAGAAATGTCTCTATGATGCAGGATAGTATACAGTGTGTACATGCATCCCCACACCGTATCGCCGCATCCAAGCGAGGAAGGAGCTCTATAAGATAAAGGTTCCTTTAAAAAGTAGAGTTATTGCACAGGAAATTGTTCCTTTGCTATGACTTATTACTATTGTCATTACTTTATCATTAATAAAATTTCAGTTGATTCTAATTTATCCTTGGTGAATAGATGAACTTATTGTTGTGATTTGTTTAAACTACGCTTGAATTTTGTATGCATTCATTCAAAGTAAACTTTGTTATAATAAAGCTTGTTTGATATTTAAAACTTGAATTTAATTTACTGAATAATTATGTAAAAATGTCAATAAAATTCATTGAAGTAAAATAAAATAAAAAATCATTTTTCTAACCGAATTTGTAGAGTCCAGAAATTTTAGGAATTTGAAATGTGTATTTATATGAATCACGAATTTCAATTACATTTAACATGTTTTGAGTTTCGCGTGTATTTTATGGTTTATTATAAAGTTCTGTAAATTCGGATAATAGTTTTAATTTCTATCTATAATAATGCATAATTACTGTTTGTTTATTGAATTTTAATTCGATATATATAGAAGACTACCGTATTATATAATTTTTTAAATACGTTTATATTTCAACCATTACATATGGTTGAAATATTTAATAAAATATTGGTATAAATATTTTATTAAATATTTCAACCATATGTAATGAGTTTGTTTTACAGAAAGTCGAAATCTCTAATTGCTATTGAAAATTTTACATATCTTATATGAAAGTTATTAGCGTGATTGAGCCCGAAGTTTTCAACGCGAAAACGTGTACGTCGGACGTTCAACGCCGCTTTCCTGTAAGCCTAGAAGGTTGGCAATGGCGTTTGGAAAGTGGAATCATGCTCGACATACCAAACGCCATTGCCAAACTTCTAGGCTTACAGGAAAGCGGCGCTGAACGTCCGACGTACACGTTTTCGCGTTGAAAACTTCGGCCTCAACCTCGCAATTTCTGTATGACCTTATATTCTATTTTATTAGTTAATCATGAAGAGAAAACTGACAGTATATTATAACAAAATGGAAAACCTAAAGATTAAAAAGGATTTCCTCTTCTGTGATGTTTATTATAAAGTTTATCTCTGTTCTAAATATCTAAATAGTTAAGATAGAGAATATATATATATATATTTTATGTATTATATTCCATAAAAAATGTTAAGCTCAAAGACCGAAATCGCTCATTGAGCAAAAAAAAAAAAAAAAAAAAAAAAAAAAAAAAAAAAACCGATCACAACGCGGTGTGGCTAACTCAAAACGACCACAAAGAGAAATTCGTGTCGTGGCTTTCATGATATTTGACCACGACGCATTGTGGTGATTAAGAAAAGCCATAACGCGTTCTGAATGTTAGCTGATGCAACTACGATACGAAGAATAGATTGTAACTTGTCAACGGGCGCATTGCAAACACTTGTGGAGTTTGTATTGTGTTCATTCTTGACCAGTGCTGTCGTTTCTAGGGTAAATCCAGGGTAAAACTACTCTGTGTTCTGTGGTCTTATTACTCATCGCGCCACAAGTTTCGCTGGAAAAAGTTTTAGCCTAAAACTATTCTGTTTTTCTCTATAACTGGAGGGTTTTAGGATAGGACAACAGAAGCTAAGGAAATGATGCAGATTGATGCTAGGTACATGGGTGTAAACTGTACAGTGATACCTCGGTTTTAGTCGATAATCCGTTCAAAAACAATCAGCGAAAATAACTCTGCAACATTCTCGATTCTCATAAAAATGACTTATTTATTAATAAAAGTTCCTGACAAACTAATTATTTTTATTAAATTAGTTGTTAGAAAACGTTGACGTCTCGAGCACCGTAACAGATTTTCCACAATAATTAAATGTTGAAAAGTAACAAAGTTACATTTCTGTATGTGATGAATAATTTTGTTACCTACTTATATAAGATGATTGAAGATAAATAAATCATAGTGAAAAAGAAAGTTTTATTTTCTTATCATCACCTCGTTATTAGTTAACATCCAGAACGTGTGGTGGCTTTTAATCATGATAAATCTGTCGCACAGTGGTTTTTAACTTTAGCAGCTGATTTTTATTTCATCGTGTATCAAGCACCTACAAGTAGTTAGACCTTTAGCACTTTTTAGCAAAAGAAAAGAAACAAATGTGTATTTCTCTCCATATATTTTATTTATTTGAAATTTTTTTAAGTATGAAAATTAAATTATAAGAACTAATAAGAACTAATGTTGTTCGGCATTGAAAATTGTAAATAAAAATGTTTCGAGGCTAGAATTCATATTTTAAAGTTACAAACCGCTGTGCGTCGTATGATCCTCTATCGTGGTTGCATCAGCTAACATTCAGAACGCTTTATGGCTTTTCTTAATCACCACAACGCGTCGTGGTCAAATATCATAAAAGCCACGACGCGAATTTTGCTGACGCGGTTTGAAAATGCTTGTAAATTCTCACTATAACATTGTAATGCAGAGCTAATTTTCAAGTACATGCAGTAAAATATGTACAGACGTTTCCAATGTTTCTTAAACCTACTTTTGCCTTTAAGCGACACACAAAAATTCTATGGATGAATATGTAAAACAAATTACTACTGTTTTCACTAATTGTCGGTATATAATCTGTAAACACTATTCTTCAAATCAGTTTGATTAATATTGCCTACTAATCATTTTCAGTGTAAATGCCTACTACTTTGCTCGGTTTGAAATTTTAAGTCTTATTTTTCCTATTTATATGATTTTTAAATTCATAAAAAAGCCGGGACAATAAGTATAAATAACAGACCATATTTGAAAAGTATATTCTCATTTCGTCCACTACACACATCATCAAAATAAAACAGACAACGTGCGAAGTGAAACAAAACTTTACGAAATATTATCTATTTTTAGTGCCTAGCCTAGCTTATAACTTAGTGCATATTTCATAAAGTACAATTAAAAAGACATTTTGTGTATAATATGCAAAGATTCTAAAACACTAAAATCGAATGCAATATAGACTATTGATTTCATTACAACTCTGAAATCTCCTATTCCTTAATTTTTTCGAGCTTGACAATATCAATTATGACAAAATTGATTAAAGTTGATGTTATAAATTATAAACAACAAAAGTTCAAAAAGCTCACCGATAATATAATCATATTCATCTTCGAACGTATTTCCGCTCTCTCTTTTACGATCCACAATCGTGAAAAAAGTAACAATAGTTAAAACTGTCTTTCTTAGAAGCATTATAACCTTTGTTAAACTTAAATGAAAAACATGCGATTTGTCGGAATTTATATCGACGAGATTCAGAAATAATTTCGGATAAGCCCGCTCCTAACGTGCTTCGAAATTACTAACGTTTAAGATACAAAAGTTGATTAAACTTATCATTTACTTAAATCAAAATTAGTTATTGGGTTTTGAAACTTTCGTATTTGTCGATGATAAATATAGTATTCCGGTTGACTAAATATTCAGAAATTCAATGCTTGATTAACTTGAGTATTTAGAGAATTTTATAATCGGCGCTTAGAGCAGTATGTGAGATGGCACAAACTTAAGTTATGGTGTCATAATTTTCTTGCACAGGACCTGAGATGGGGATTAATAGACTTCAGATTATGCAAAATAATTATATAAGACCGATATATGTGTTGTAATATACACAACCTGTCTCTCTCATATATATGAATGGAAAAATTGGTAACATCCGGAGTTTGTTTAGAAAACGTGTAGTGCTGCACAGTTACAAATTATTTATTCGTAGCAGAAACGATTCATTCATTAATGATATGTTAAAAATATAGTATAACTCTAACAGGTCATATAATTTTCTTGTACTTGCTATTAATCATGTAACGACGATCTGCTTCAATTGATCAATTGATTTATCAACTGGAATAAATCAGATAAGAATTTCGAGATTGTTAACAGTTATAAAAAATTCAAAAAGTCATAAAAAAGACAAAAAATAGTACGCAAAACGTTTTAGAGGTGATTGAAGTGATGCATTTATTAATTTTGAATATTCTGTATTACATATAAACAAACAACGACTAACCCGTTACAAAGCTATACATCCACAAAAGCCGAATTATCAGGCTAGAGTCGGCTATAATAAATAAATAATTAGTAAGACAATTTGGCACTAGAGCTTGGCGTTAGGCGCCATCTCTTACTAAACTTAATATTTATAATTAAATTAAATAAATAATTTTAATAATTTGGAACTGGAGGAAAAGAAATCGGCCCAAAGCAGGACTCGCTTTTCCTCCAGTTCCAAATTATTAAAATTATTTATTTAATTTAATTATAATTATTAAGTTTAGTAAGAGATGGCGCCTAACGCCAAGCTCTAGTGCCAAATTGTCTTACTAATTATTTATTTATTATAGCCGACTCTAGCCCGATAATTCGGCTCTTGTGGATGTATTCTGTATTACATTTATTACACTTTTCATAAATTTCGCTATTCACTTTTTTCGCAGATGAACAGAGATAATTTCGACTACTAATGCTCTAAACTGATGCTATTAATGACTATTGGCGATTTTAACTCTTAAATCAGCGAATACAGGTAAAACAGAATCACACTGTAACGGAACCAAACACGCCGCCATTAATTATCATCCACCGGAATAGGAATCATTTTCGTCATTCAGGTCATCGGAAACAACCATAAACACAAAAGTAATTTAAAAATTATTTAATAAATATTTAATTACTATCATAATATATACAGATTAGAACGAGTTTTTAAAACAAAATGTTTTGAAATCTTCGATCTTCAAAGCCAGAGAGAAATAACGGGCGCGATTCCGGTTTGATGGATTAAATGATAGACTTGTATAATTAACAGAATACAGATCGTGATCTGTATTGTACTAATTACAGACGAAACGCTGACACTATTTGGCCATGCATAACATTTTTCGATGCTCATTCCTTTTATATGTATGTAGATTTTATTCTGTACTAATTATTGTAATTTGATCTACTATCGGTTTCGTTTTTTAACTTTTGCAGTACGAAATTTAGGAAATTTAATAATAAATATGTAACTATTCATTTATAATGTCTTTATCTCGATTATTATATTTTTGATGCAGCATTTTAGTAGATTATTCGAATAAAAATAAACATTTTGCGTAATATATTTCCTTATCGAACAATCTATGAACGGACGCACAAATATAAATCTACAAAATCTGATCCATGAAGAAAGACAAAGATGTCCTCTGTTTTTTCAATTAATTGGTTTTATTATACATATCGAAAGAATTTACGTATAAAAATATATTCCCAAATTTAATTTAAATTATTAATTAAATACAGTAGAGCGTCGAAAATTGGAGTCAATTGGGGACTGGGGTTGTTCCAATTAGTCATTTGTTCCGATTTCCGACTTTGTACGAAAAAATATATTAACCTGTCCGATGTTCAAATATTTCTCCGTTGCGTGTCGCTTCGTGTTGAATTTTCGTCGATTTTAAGCCTAACGAAAATTTTTATAATAATAATCGAGGCTATCGTATCGTTAAAAATTATTTCTGCATTTTGTACAAACAAAATAAATATATCGAAGAATATAAAAACATGAAAATTATACTTTAGAAGTAAATCTAGTATCAAAAACGTTCGATTCAGCACGACACAGTCCGACTGAAAATCGTTCCGATTTCCGGCCATTTCAATTATCGATGTTCCGATTAACGACGCTCTACTGTATTTCTCGAATAGATTTTTCGTTTATACGATTTTTAATATCTTTTAGTGTAATTGTTATATTAAAATGAAGATTAATTCAGGCAAAAATAGAAAGTTAAAAACTTCCGTTTCTAATATTAGATTATTTCGAAAATTATTTTCTGTCTGAGTTACATATTTAGGTCATATTGCAGATCATACGAAATAACTTTCATGAAAAGTTTAATGTCGGAATATTTCTGTAACTTTTGCCCATTAAAGTAGAAATCAAACGTTATTTTGATGTTTTATTTAAATAATCAAACGTAGTATTAAGTATTTCTACCTGAATGTGAATACAATGATTTTAATACCGTATCAAACGGTAACAGGTATGAATACAATAAATATGCTCTACATATTATGAAGTGTCTTCATAAATTTTGACAATATTTTTAAATTGTGTAAAAATTTATGATAATCTTTTAATTCAAAAATTTCTATATTTTAAGTTAGAAGAAATGTGTCGAAAATAAATAGAGTGAGTACAAAAGAAAATTTCTGTTAACTTACATTAAAGTTAATTTTTGTTTTTCATTAATATTTTGACTCACTTCCTGATATGTTTATTTTTAAATAAGTAGATAGAAATAGGTTGTACAGTTTCTAGTATATATATTTATATTTCTAAGTACAGTGAAAATTGCCTAGATGACCGCCAGCATTCGACAGGCACTTGTCAAAACGGGAAAAAACTTCTGGCACGGAATAGTTTATACATAGTCTTCGTATAAGTTAGCCGTATTAAACGACTACCGGCGTAATGCGACCGCGGACATCGATTTTTGGTCCGAAACAACATACAACAACTGTAATAAGCGACCACTTCCGCGAATATATCTGGTCTAAACTATTGTTCGAACCCATCTCAACAACGTTTCCCCCCTCTTAATATAATGAATTAGTCTAAACTCTTGTTCGAACCCACCTCGGACACTTCTCCCACCCTTGAAGCTAGGTGCAGCTATTAATGAATTAGTCTAGGAACAAAGAAAATTCATTTCAGTTTGTTCTAAATTGTCGGAAACTGAAAGAAATGCAAAGTGTTGTCGTTAGAAGATCGTGTTAAACTTATCAGAAAAAGTGAAAATAGTTTATCAGAACGGCAATTTAGCTGCGAAATTTAACTGTGGGAAAACGAAATTTATTTTACCGTAGATCTACAGTATTTTTCTTAGGGATATAGGCTAAAGTATTGTACAAGATACAAATCTGATCTCATCGTTTGATAAAATTTATTTTATTTATTTATTTATTTTATTTTTATTTTTTATTATTATTATTTATTTATTTTATTTTATTTTATTTTTATTTTATTATTATTATTAATTTATTTATTTATTTATTTTATTTTTATTTTTATTATTATTATTTATTTTTGTTTTTATTTTTGAAGCTCATATATAGTACATGTGCGATAAATAATTTCTATATCAACGTACCTTATTTCCATGATATTTTAAGCATTATATTAGCATTATAACCTTTGTTAAACTTAAATGAAAAACATGCGATTTGTCGGAATTTATATCGACGAGATTCAGAAATAATTTCGGATAAGCCCGCTCCTAACACGACATGCTTCGAAATTACTAAGGATTAAGATACAAAAGTTGATTAAACTTATCAATTACTTAAATCAGAACAGAAATTAAATAAATCAGCGAATACAGGTAAAATAAAATCCCACTGTAACGGAACTAAATACGCCGCCATTAATTATCATCCACCGAAATAGGAATCATTTTCATCGGAAACAACCATAAACACAAAAGTAATTTAAAAATTATTTAATAAATATTTAATTGCTATCACAACATATACAGATTAAAACAAATTTTTAAAACAAAATGTTTTGAAATCCTCGATCTTCAAAGCCAAAGAAAATAACGGGCGCAATTTCGGTTTGATAGATTAAATAATAGACTTGTATAATTAACAGAATACAGATCACGATTTGCATTCTACTAATTACAGATGAAACTCTGACTTTATTTGGCCATGCATAACATTTTTCGATGCTCGAAATATACAAAGCGGGATTAAGGAGCACATGCATTAATTATAAAGATGCAGCTAACGTTTCACAAGCGTGGAAGTACTGTTATGAGGGGGAGAACACCCGGTAATTGCGTCTTAAGAGATAGAGTAAACGGTTATGCAGCAAATTGCAGCAAAATCTTCTCACGCGCGAAACCGTCATCGTAACACAAGAGAATCGTTCCATTATCAAGCTCAACCGTTTTCACGTAATTTGAATCGGACTGGATTCGGTTTGAATGTTCCATTTCACACATTGGTGTATTTATTACAACGATATCCTGAGGAAAACCCAGAATGGGTCGAAAACGTTTAAAATTTATGAACGCGATTAACTGGAGTAATTAAGGTTGTGTTGGATGAATTATATATTCCTCCAGTTTTTGTTTGGTGTTCGTTTGAATTTGTATTTATATTTATTTAGAAATCACGTGGAAATTTTTATTATTAAATTTCCTATGGTAGACGTATTATATGTTGATCTAGTAATAGTCTCTTCAATCCGAAAAATATTAACGGTAGACTGCTGTGAGCTGTCTGCCGTTAGACTGCCTAAGCTGTGGGGCAATCTACCGTCAATAGTTTTCGGATTAAAGAGACTATTACTAGATCAACATGAAAATTTTTCATTTAAATTGTTTGTAGAAACACTTAAATAATCGCTTCTTTCTATTAGTTTACGATTGTTCCCGAGTTTCAATGACCAAAAGTAGTATATAAAAAAGTTGTTTTTGAGTGGAAGTTGTATGTCCGTTACTGTCAAATGTAACACTGTTTCTTAGTTATACAGAAATACTCGTTCATAGAAATAAGCAACAAAGCGTAAAAATGTTGCTTTTATACAACATTGTGTTATTTAATTAATATTAGTAATTCTGAGTTTTAAGCTTTAATTAAACAATATCTTGCTACTTACTTATAACAATATAAACTAAAGAGCAAGTAAAATAATAATTACTAGCAGATGAGCCCGGAGTTGATCTGGCAATAAATAAAAAGAGCAAAGATTAAAATTATTTCGTACTTCTATTGCTTCCATTATATTATATTAAAGCATTTGATTTATATTTACAAAGGCCATCTTACGTAAAAGTTTATCATACCAAGTTTCCACTCTGACACATTTTAATAATTCATCAATTCTCTAATATACAATCGTAATAAATATGACAAATTCGTATTCTGTACGAATTTGTCATATTTATTATTATTTATATATATTTTTGTTAATTTTTGTCTGTCTGACAAATCTTTCAGTAAATTTTGTTCAAAGGAACAATGTAAGAGAAATGTTTTGCGAAACGAATGCGATTCTATAATGCTATTATTAGAAATGTGTGCTTTCTGTGAAAATACTCAGTGCAACTACGCATAAACATATTGAATTTATAGATGTATATAAATAACGTCTATTGATTCTTAATAAATATCTACTGTATTAAGAGCAATATATAACAACCGTCGTAATAAATATGACAAATTCGTACAGAATACGAATTTGTCATATTTATTACGACGGTTGTAATGGTTTATGTTGTTTTATATATTGCTCTTAATACAGTAGATATTTATTAAGAATCAATAGACGTTATTTGTATACATCTATAAATTCAATATGTTTATGCGTGGTCGCACTGAGTATTTTGACAGAAAGCACACATTTCTAATAATAGCATTATAGAATCGCATTCGTTTCGCAAAACATTTCTCTTACATTGTTCCTTTGAACATAATTTACTGAAAGATTTGTCAGACAGACAAAAATTAACAAAAATAACAGACTTTTTGTTAAACTTCGACAGCAAAAAATTAAAGAAAAAATAAAAGGAAAAGAAAATGGAAGAATTAACTGAAGAGTGCTTGAGATGTTTACTTCAACCGTGTCTATCGATTGCTTTAGTGTTTGGTGTGGATCCTTTCTTTGAATGCAACTGTCAATATCGAAGTAGGTCCATCTTTGTAAAGAAGTATTTTAAAACTTTTTATTGTGGGTTAGTGGAATATATTTCCTGGGCTTGTGTCTCTGCATTGATTATTTCTTTCATCCCGACTCTCAATGAGATTATTCCTTGCTTTAGTGCATACAACGTATTAGGAGACGAAGTTATTATAATAAAATTATGTTTTGTTATTTTTGTATTTATATATGTGACGATAAACAGTTCTCTGAGAAGAAATAAACTTAATCCAATAATTAAATTAAGAAATTTTTTTAATTCCGAAAAACAGCATTTCGATCGCATAATAAATATTATTTGCATTCTTGAGATTGTTGTTTACTTCTTTTTGATTGTAACAATGCAACCTCTTTTAGCTTTCATAATATTTTCTGCATTTGAAAAAGGATATTATTCTTCTTTTGAAGTATCTTATTGTTCCACAGTATGGGAAATTACTGTAAATTATTTAATGGGAGGATTATTTAACAATTGTATGATTTTTGCAATACTCATTTACATTGGAATGACTGCGTTTATTGATTTATCAAAACAACATTTATTACTAAAAAGAAATAATAGACAATTATCTTATGAAATAGACTTTATAATAATTTCTCATGATCAACTTTGGATTTATGTTAGTGATTTGAATAACGCTCACGGTTTATCGTTTATTGTTAATTATTTTGTTATGTTGCTAAATACATGTTTGTCAATATACAATTTATTATTTATGAAAATGAATCCTGCAATAAAAGTTGTTTTCTTATTTACTACCTATATTTTATGTTGGTCCTGCCTCATTACTGCCTATTTTTTGTCCCGATTTACTGCTGCTGTAAGTATAAAATCGTTACGTTATGCTGAATTTTTCATTAATTATTTCATTTTTAGATGCAAAACAATTTCCAAGATATACGAAGATTTGCTGATTGTAATTTGACATTAGAACAAAAGCTGAAAGTAAGAATTCGTTCAATGAAATGCATAAATTAATTAATTTTTGCATAATTCATGCAATTAATGACTAAAATACATGTCATTACAGATTTTGAATTTTATGAAGAGATTCGGCAAAGCTTCGTTGCTTATTTCTATGGACGACTATTTCTGTATAACGAAGAAATTTCCAATCAAGGTACAGTACAAACATTTAACTGTAACATTATTATAATATTTATTTTATTGATTTAAAAATCGTTAATTATTACATTTATTCTGTTATTCAGTTATACTCGAAATAGTCGAAAAAGAAAATGTTTCCACTTTTGCTCTGGTCACCCCAATCCTTGCTGCCATTCGTGCTTTTAATTTATTTCCTTTAATATAGAAACCCATTTCGCAGGCATATTTTTCTAATTTTCGATTATTTTTTGCATTTCGCGTTTGTAAGAGAAACATTATTGTAAATTAGATTTTAGTAAGGAGGACTAAGGTTAAGGTAATTTCTCTCTGAAATTTTCATGGCTGAAGAATAAATAACTGCTAACAAAAGATTAACTCATAAGTGGGCGAAAAGTAACGAGAATGTCATTTAAACTCTCGAGTGAACATCATCAGCTAAATCAGCCTGCAAAAGGCGAACTGTAAATTATATACCCAAAAAATGTTGCATCCGAGAAAATTTATAATTCTTATGTTAATTAGTTTCATATAAATATATTTTTTTCTTCTTTATACTGTTATTCATTTGTAACTTAATAACAATTACTTTGCTAAGTGCAACTAATTTACATAAAAACAAGATAAAATTCATGAAAATTTTCATACAAATTAAATCAATTTAACAATATTAGTGCATGGCTTAATTTCGAAATTTATAGATATTGTTATATAGTGCTATAAAATAACACAAATAGTGGTATAATTAAGTGGAAGATTATTTTAAAATTGTAAAGCTTGGAAACAATAGAAAATTATATACAATAGAACCCTACAAAATTTCGGCTGCAGCAGCGATGTATTCGGTAGATCCTAGACAATATAAAGTTTGCCATCTGTCGAAAAACTCATTTTGGCCTACAGAAAATGAAATATACATATACAATAATTTCATAGAAAAATTCGCGATATAATTGAATACTGTCTTTCTATAGATTAGTTACATATTTTTAATACTTAAGAGAACTACCGTATTTTACGGACTATAAACGCATTTTTTTTCTTCGAAAAATTGCCTCCAAAATTCAGGTGCGTCTTATAGTCCGTAGAGTCTTATACGTATTTTTTTTAAAATCGCTTAAAAATTAAGGTGCGTCTTATAGTCCGTAAAATACGGTAATTAGATATTTAACTAAGAGGCCGATTAATTAATATTGTTAATTCGTTCCACAAAATTTTTCTCGGTTAATAGGTCATACAAGTTCATAAATTTTATCTTTCTAATTATGTAATTGTTTTGATATTTGAAATGCTACGTGAAGTATACGATACACGCTGTTTGAATGCCGTAAGAATTTTGTCGACGACATTTGCTTAAGGAGGTCTAATAATTTGCGTAAAAGCTAATTGTAATAAAAACGTAATTGTGGTTAATTTAAAGTATTTTAAGAAATTCTGAAACCTACCTGAGATTAAAAATCGCAAGCCAATAATTTATCATGAAGGCTTACCATCCTACAGTATTAAGTCGCTATACAATGTAGAATATATGTAAAGTATACATATACAAAAACTTCTGAAATGAATCTGACTTATTATATAAAGTAAACTTAAAAATAACTCAGAAAGGGTTACGAAAACGTTCGTTATTCATCATTTAGTGGCACTACGCACCAATTAGTGGTTGCAGTGAGTCTTAATTATTGTTATTCCTGTGTGGTAAGCAGATATTTAAAAATTCTCTAATTAGTCTCGGAAGAGGGGGCCTCATTCTTGCACTCGTTGAAAACGGGGAAGATAAGCTATAATCTAATAATCTGAATCTTTGCTATCGTTGCTTTTTGCCCGAGCAACGCCGGGCTCATCAGCTGGATTTAAATACTGTAATTATTTATTACTAATTTAAGTATTTCTGTTAATTTATATATATATTTATTTTTAAAGCTGACGTTTTCTAAATCAAACGATTATCTGATAATCAGAGAACGGCAGCTGGTGAGACTCTTTGAAGGCTGGCAGTGTTTTAGGCTCGTATATTAATTGTATTCCCAGCAACGTTAATACAAGAAATACATTAATTAATTTTTTAACTAATGTGAAAATAAAATACAAATTTCACTTACATTTTGCAAAGCTTCAATAAAACATGTGTAAAATAAATGTTATGTTTATTTACAGATGGCCAATTGTATATATTCGATATATTCGAACCTTTTGAATTTGAGAAGCGTGGAACAAAACAAACCAAAATGTGCCTGATGTCTTTGCGATTTGTATGGTACATCACAAGAAAAATATCCTTTCAAATGTTTCATGATTATATTAAATATACTTATAAAATAATAAATGCGTAATTGTATAGGATTCAATATTATATGTATAATTTCAAACAAAAAAGGAATTATAGCAACAATTTAAATCAGAGTAGAAATAGAGTATGACACAATACAGGACGAAGAAATTTTTACGATAATACTTATCTAATAAAAAGTTAGAAATGATTTTCGCACATTGCAGTTACTCCTGTCCATTTATAAATTGTAAAATAACTTGTGTTTATTCTAATCTTTGCAAGGTTTTTTCTGTGTTTTAAGTATTCGGGTTTTACTCCGGTCCAACAATGACCTTGTGGACAAAACATCTAACATTGGCAGTTGGTTCCAATGATTAAGGACCAGATTGCAGGCTCTTGTAAAGTGTTCGTAGCGCCATCACCGTAACAAATAGAACAATTTATTTGTTTGCAGGATTTATTCATTAAGGATCGTAGACGATTATATTTAACTCTATATTTATTTATATATAATCTTCCATCATTATTACTAATAAATAAATCCGTTTTCAAGAATATTAAATAGGTACATATTTTTTCTTAATAGGCTGGCTACAAATAGAAGATATTGTTAACAAATATGATATTGACTTTAACTTTTATAACATTTTAGAAAGATTCAACGATCCATTGCAGATATAACACAAATAACTAATCCGTTTTAAATTTAAATTAGTATATAAAATTTATTGAAATTTATATATTATTCCTTAGAGAACTTTCCGTATTTAGACGTATAAAATCTGCGACTAGTGAAATCTGCTATGTCGATGTTAAAAATACCCTTTTTAAATTTAATACACTTTTATTATTAAAAAGTAAAGCATATATTTAGGATTTCGAAATTTAATGAAATTAAAATACATAATTATAATTGACGTTTTGATAGATTATATAATAATTAGTAGCCCGACCCACCCTCTAGTAGGCATTCTAGCAGCAACGGTGTCATTCCGTGGCATAAATAATAAATTCATATCAAAGGGAAATTTTTTCCGTATCCCGTGGAGGAAATTCCCCTCCCCACGGGAAGAAGAAACATGTCCTTATAGATTATATCTAATTTTTTCCTTTCTCGTGGGGGAAATTCTTCTCTCCTCGGGGGAGGATAATTTATTTTCCCCCGTGAGGAAAGAGGTTAGGTTTACCCCTTCCCCTCACGGGAAGGGTGTTCTAGCAGCAGCGGTGTCATACCGTAATATAAATAATAAATTCCAATTACAAATAAAAAATAATTTATTTTTAATTTAAATAATAGCTAGGGGTGCCCTAGCGGGCATTCTAGGCATACCGAGACAAACCTATAAACAGAGCAATCAATGGCTTATATTAATAGATAGATACAAACTAATTACAGTTGGTTTATAAAAGTTTTAGTTTTAGTTTTATAAAAGCTAAAGTAAATGTGATTAGTATTAACATCTTTTACTTATAGCTTATTAACAGAAAATAATGTGTACACCATCTTTCCCACAGTATATAATATTTTCAAATTAATTAATTATACTAGTTTGCTTGTTTTGCTATTGACTATTACAAAATCAATGTTATTACATTGTATAATATGCAATTATATATTGTGACATTGTCACTATTCTGGGTTGCAGTTTTTAATCAAATTTTTAATTTAATTTAAAATATGTGCTCTCCGTGTCAATATAGTAGTGGCTTGACCCTGTACATCAGCGGTTCCCAACCTTTTCTGGACCAGGGACCACTTTGATTTCATTGTTGCTAGCAGGGACCACAAGGTTTAAGAAAAATAAACTGTGTCAATCTAAAAATAAACTTTAATCAAAACTTAACATAAGTAATCGTTAAACTCAAGAGTAACATGCTTTAACAGTACTATTATAATAGAAAACATATCATTTTTAGTAAAAATTAAATTCAATTTGTATCAATGTGGGAATAATAACTCAAAATTAATAAAAGTTTTAAATTTTTCGCGGACCATATTTTAGCTCTTGCGGACCACTGGTGGTCCGCGGACCAGTGGTTGGGAACCACTGCTGTACATCATGCTTTTCCTTTACCAATAGAGTCATGCCGGTCATCCATCTAAAACCAGACTGGGGAAAATTTTTCAATTGAAATAACACCACATCCTGTCGGGTCGGAGGTTAATCGTGGCCTTCTACGCGACGTTTCCATGTTTGCTGTCCGCTTTCATCTGTATTATTACGTTCTCGAGATTAAGGGGTGGCAGACAGACACGCGACAGTGGAAATTTATACGTTTACAAATTTTCAAAATTGAAGCCCAAAAAATAACAAAGTTGTGAATTATTTAGCAAAATATGATTATGTATCAGATTTCTTAAAACACACTAGTTTAACAATTAACAGTATGAAATTTAAAGGCTAATTTAATATCAATTTAATGTTTAAAAAATTAATAGAATTGTAATTTTGAAGGAAGTGAACTCGTTTAATAGAATATCCTGATTCTGCCAGTTACCGGTGAGGGCGCTATGATCCTAAAACTAACTGTCATACATGACAAGAAGACTACGAATGCCGACATTACGAAAATCAGTCACTGCATTCAGTTCGAAGCAAGTAATACTAAGATATACATAATACGAACATTTTTTCGGTAATATTTAAAGTATTACGACTACCAGGGAAAGGACTGCTCAACCAGCGAACCTACACGGATGATATAGCCAAGTCCAACGTCAATACAACAACAACTACCATAGATTCAATAGGAGTCAGTTTCTTAATCTTTGGTCAGTTCGCACTTCACCAATGAGCTGGCCACGTGGAGTTTTCCGGGTTTTCTTCACGTGTCTAATACCTAAATAGGGGCCAGTTTCTTAATGAAAATCCTCCCGGGAGGCACTCTATTTACAGATTGGTTGTCTTATCTCATATATGTTTCCATCAAAAGCTCAACAATCATTTTCTTTGAAAATCAAAACGTTTTAAAATTAGATACTCTGTATTAGATATAGTCATTGATGTTGTATTTTGATATTAACTGTATTGCATTATTTGATATATGTATTAATTAAATAAAATTAAATATAATATCTGTATATATTAAATATACGAATCAAACACCCAAACACTTTATTTACAAAATGTATTGCTCACAAGAAAATAAAATGTAGCGGTTAAATCAATGTATTATTTAGATGAGATTGTGAAATAAAGAATAAGTAATACAAGAGTGGTTTGTTTTCGTTTTATCTGTTTGTGATTTATTGTCAGCTAGACTGTTTTGTGAACAAATACATTCAATTTGACCAACATGTGACACTGGTAAATGCCAGTGTCACGTGTTAAAGTGTCAAGCTCACCGACCAATTGTTACGATTCAACATGAGGTTGAACATTCCTTTGAATTGCAAATCGAGTGCAAATCAATTTTTTGAACTTAGTCGACATTAACTTGTTATCACTGTGTGACAGTTTGCCTTTCCATTGTTTTTTGTGTGATGTTATCAAATTGTATTGACATGAGTACGTATTTTATGCAATAAATTGTGCGTATTTCTTCATAGTTATAGCTATTCCTTTCAAACGTTACACAAAATGGCGTGCATCGCTTTCGGACATTTTTGGGTATACAGTCGACAATTTCTCTTATCGTGTGAACCACATGTCGTTTCGTACTAACTAATTGATGCTCTGAAACTTTCTAATTGGAAAGTTTGCTCTATCTGTTTTCGTTTTCGATTTGCACTGCCTATCTTGAAAGTTCGCCACTAAGGGTGCTGCTGTCGTTTGAATTAGGTAGGGCGTAGTCGCTTTACTATGCCGTTATCTCACTTGATAGCTGTAGCTCTCTCCGTTCAAAAAAAATTTCCGGTTAAAGAAACTTTCTTATGCACCCTGTATAAAGAAAAGATGTAAAGGAAACTCAAATTTGACAACTTGTTTGAATTTTCATCTCTTTCATATTATAGAACATTGAAATAAAATCAGCAAAAATTATAGAAATAATGTACCAAAAATTTAAAGTTCATTCGTAAAAAGACTATCTGTTCATCGAATCCTTCAAATGAAATTACACACAATAAAGTACAAATTTATAAACGAAATATGTACTCTTTGAGACTGTAGAGACCGATTGCGGAAACTAGATTAAGAAAGGGGATTACTCAATAAGCTGTATGATAATGGATGACTAGCAAAGTAATCGTACAACAAAATGTAAAACAATTTGTAATTTTATTTGTTTAACTACGATCAAAGATTTACTTTTCATTTAAAAAGCTTTGTAAGGTAAAAAAACAATCTTTACATTATGAAAATATGTTCTACATATTATGACGTGTTTCTATGAAGTTTCTTCAAAACTTGTGACAATATTTTTAAAATTGTGTAAAAATTTATGATAATATTTTAATCTAAACATGTTTATATTTTAAGTTATTATTATTATTATTATTAGAGTAAAGTTTAAGAGAGCTGTCTGTCTTGCTGACAGACTTAGCCCTAGAGAAATGAAAGGAGCGAAGAATAAAAGTCGGAGAGTAAAGGGAAGGTTAGCTCGGGGATGCTTCTTTGGGGAGAGAGAAGGATTCATGATCGCCATACAGGATCAGGTCATAAATACTAAAAACTACAGAAAACACATACTCAAAGATGCAACACTCACAAATGACACATGCAGAAAATGTCACATCATGCCAGAAACTATACAACACATCACCTCTGGTTGCAAGCTCTTGGCACAGACAGATTATTTACACAGACGTAATCAAGTAGCAAATATAATATACCAAGAGCTTGCGAAGAAACACAAATTAGTAGACATCCATAAACCATACTACAAATACATTCCACAGACAGTATTGTAAAACAACACGCACAAAATGTACTACGACAGAGACATAATCACAGATAAAACAATTCACCACAACAGACCAGACATCACACTCATTGACAAACACAATAAAATCACATACATTATAGACATGTCCATTCCAAACACTCATAATATATGTGAGGTTTGCCGAACGACTGCGTTAGTCAGAATGTCGCGCGGTCACGATCCACGTGTGGGAGTGAAAGAAACTCTCAAGAGACAGGTTTTCATTCGTAACCCGTTTATATAACAAAAGGTGCTTACAACTACGATACACTTTTATCAGCGGCGGCGTTCGAGTCTTCTGGGCCTTCTCTCGGAATCGAAAGTCCACAAGAAAAGTCCTCCGATGTTTCGCAGGAGTATGATGGCCCCGGGCGCACTGTTCAGCTTCTCGAGGGAAAGTTCCGGACGTAGGGACGATTCCGATTACAGATGACAAATCCAAGGGAGTGGGTGACCTTCCAAAAGAGATGTAATCCAACTGCCGAAGATCACGGGAAAAAATACCCCGTCGTAAAATCGCGAGACAAAGCTCTAAGAGCCAAGAACCGAGAGAACTAATGACCGAGAGAACGTCACATCCCTTTTTCTCAGGGTTTTTATAACTTTCTTTTGAGTCCCAGATCGAACATTCCGATAGGTCGATGTCGATTTGCCTCCGCTCTCTAATTGGTCCCCCCTCGTTACGCATTGTAACGAGATCGGAACCCCGGTCGTCGGATGAGTCAACATCGACTGACAATTCGATTCCTACCGAAGATGTTCGATCTAAGTACTCAAATTCATCTATTGTTTCAACCTGAGAAGAATAACTTTCTCAGAAATTTCTACAGACATGTCCTTTTATGGACATGTAATATTCACTTTTCGTTTAACTATTTTTTTCTTGTCTGACGGTTTCTTTTTACAATGTTAATTTATAATAACAACAATTATTATTATTTGCTTCTATACAAAAATTACAAAAAATGTTCTTATTTGCACAAATAGTAGGCCACTTCCGAAGCTTCACATATACAAAAACGCATGCACTGAAAAAATTAGCAAGTACACAGAACTAGCCCAGGAAATAAGGCATCTGTGGAGGATGGATAGGGTGCTTATTGTACCTGTTGTTCTCTCCTCTACAGGTGTCATACCACACACACTACACAAAAGCCTGGGCACATTACAATTGAATAGAAACACGTACATCACACTACACAAGGCCACTATATTGAATACATGTCATATTGTGAGAAAATTCCTGAATACAGACACACACACTGATACACTTCTTTAATTTCTGTTTTGGTTACTATGCTTTGATTTTGGTCCGGCATAGTACACAGCCACCGGTGTTAACCGAGTATATCTCACTTAACCGAACACATAATAATAATAATCAGCGCAGAGCCCAAACACTTAGGAGTTGAAAGTTGAAATTTGTTACACAGTTAGGGTACGTCACGAGAATGCACACTAAGAAGGGATTTTTCGAAATTCCTCTGCACGGGGGAAGGGACAGTATTAAGGCTTAATTTATTCTCCACCTTTCTGAAATAAAAATAAATAAATTGTTTAGGTATGCTAGTATTGTCGATTCAACTGTTTTTTTTTTTTTATTATTATTAATTCCTCAAAATGGAATCCTACCAATCCCCAAAATTTATACAATTTCTTTCGGAGAAAAAGTAGTATCGCTTCACATTAAAAACATCATTCGAAATTACTGTATGGAAAAATATGTGAAAATTTTTCTGAGCTGTGATTTTTAAAAATAAGAAACTAACCGATTTACTCAGTTTAGGACTGTTGAGGTTTGGTACCTTTTGCATAACTGAATTCAAATAATACTTCCATAAAGCAAAATAAGTTACACAACAATCTACTGTTATCTTAGGTTATTTTTAAGTAATAAAAATCAGTGTTCCTTTCTGCACTGGGACCGGACAGAAAGCATCGAAGTGCATGCTTTTTTATCATAAAAAAACAATTGGTGTATTTATTTTTTTGTCATTTTAAATAAAATATTACGTCGTGAAGTATTTAAACTTGTTTTATCCTAATCTTCAGTTATTCGAGATAGCATTGGTCCACGGTATTACCCCGGTTTATTACAATATTACCCGAAGTAGCACCAAGTATAATCAGGGTTCTACAGCTAATAATAATAATAAAAACAATACTATTAGCGACTGTTAGTAAAATAAAAGTATATGAAAAAGTTGCTATAACGTCTATTTACTATTTAAATTTTTATCGCATATTTTTCGGTCTTATTTGGGAGTTTACGTCAGCCGAAAAACGTTTTCTGACAATTATAAATAAAATTAACTTCGTAAAAGGTGAAAGTTTGACAACATGGAGTGAACTGGTCAGATAAGAAAATTTCGTGTTTGTGCGTATTTTATATGAAAAACGTGTTTTGAACGCAAATAGCACATTTGTTTATTATGCTTTTATTACAGTCTGTTTCTGGAAAGAATCAACTTGGGTATGAACCAATGACCATCAGCCTTTGATCTTGTGGCAAGTTACATCCGGTTTCTTCCTCATTTGTAAAACATGTCACTGCCATTATAAACAGTTTTACGTAAGCCTCACGTTCTGGTATTAAAATTCAAGGATTTTCGCTAAAAACGCATGACTCTTCACTATTAATGCAAGCTACAAAAATGAACACAATTAATGGAAAAGTAGTTCTGCCATATAGTGAGAGAAAATAAAATGAAATTCACGCATTGCCTGACATATTAAGCGAAAAAATCTGATATTATCAGGGAATGTGGTGATTCGTTTAACATACGTGACTTTTCTGTCAAGTGGATTCTTCCCATAGACAGACTCTTATAACTAGCGACATTCGCATGGCGAGCGATTACGATGGCAGCCTCGAAATCATCTTAGGAATTTTTCAAAGAGTGATCCATTCGAATATATCGGGTCCCTTTTCTCACAAATCAACCGCTCCATTGTGAGTCTGATCGCGTGGCGAAAAACTGGATCGACAAAACCCATAATGCTCTTTTTATAAAAAAAAAAAAAAAAAAAACAGTGCTCTTAGTGCCCACAGAGCGAAAGTTTTACAAAATATACAGTATATATTTCAAACTATAATTCAACAAATAAATAACAAGCACCGGTAATTATGTTCTCATAAGATTTATTTTTCTATATTAGTAAAATTACAACGTAATATTCTTTCAAAAGTTGATTTTGTTTACTTCCTTTTACCGTTACATCTTTGGTTTGTTTTTAAAGGTACGTTATCAGGAAGACCTGTACACCAACATGTCAGATTTATATAACAATATCCACCTTCCCCTTTCAGGTCTTTGCAGACTTTGTCACAGTATTCGTTTTTCCAACAAATATATTTGCAACCACTGTGTTCAACTGGATATCCGTCTTTCTTACAATTTACATCTGAATAAATATATAACGATTTTTTACATTTAAAGTATAATCATTGCTTTTACCTTAATTATACGGGTTGAATCAGATAAGTATCTGCACGTTTGATCTCATGGTGCTCTAACACTATTTGATTTACGGATGAAGGAATAAAAGTATTTGCAAGACTAGCGTAATTAAATATATTAAAAATAAAATTTCTTTTATTGCTCCAAACTGCTCTCCAGTAAAATATATCAAATAGCGTCAGCATACAGTGTGATCAATTGTGTGATCATTTTTCTGACTCATTTTATAAAACTATTAATTAATTAATAGCACTCCGTATTTATTTTTAATAAATAAATATAAATATAAAGAAAATTTTTACCCAATATTAATAGAGCTGCAACCAAAATCAATATAAAATAATTCATTTTGAGTCTTCTGATGAAGTATGATTCTTCGAAGATGGCGTCTTCGAATTGATCTTTTTAACTCTATTTATACAAAGTGAATACATAAAACACAGATGTGCGATTAATTTATATCAGATAATAAAAGTGATTCGATTTGAACAAGTAAAGTATTATTGCAATAATTATCCACTAAATTTATAGCTAAAAGCTATTATTATATATTTAAAGTACGACAGGCCAGCTGAGAAATCAATCAATTCGTATTGGTAAGTAAATAATTGCTTAGTAATTAAATTAACTTTGTTAAAATTGAAAGTTTATCAAAGTGTAATATTTAATTAAATATTAAACTAGAAGAGATCCCGCGACTGAAATAAGAGGATATAGCAATTCATCTTTAATGACACAATGTGGAAACGTATTCAAAATATTGTACTAAGAATAATTCTATTTTTCAGTGAAGATGATTATTGGCGTTTCTGAATAATTTCTATTCGAAAAGAATTTTCATAAGAAAAGAATGACATTATTTTAAACCGATAAAAATTTTATTATTATAGAAAATAGTAAATTAGTTATTCCGAATTTTACTGCTTATAACACGAACCCCTATTTCAGCACAGAGTATTTAAGAGGGTAAAACAATGTGAATGTAAGCCATCCCACTCCTTCGGCTTCAAATTTTCTTTTTACTGTATTCTGGTTACAAAAAAAAAATAGAATATACACTTTTATTTATTTTTTGCTCTGTGAGCACTAAGAAGGTCTTTTATAGAAAGCCCATTAATGGTTTGCCAAACCCACAATGGGGTCTGGGTGGTGAAGGACAGGGAGTCCGACATATCCGGTTGCAAAACTCCTGAAAAATTCCTGCAGATTTTTCGACCCGTCCAAGGTCGTTCTTGGGTTCCAAGAGAGGTAGGCTGTCATCTTTCCACTCGGCCATCCGGTCATCCGGCACTTATTTATCGGTGTAAAGAATAAATTATAAAACATCGTAATTTACAATGAAAATTTTCCATTCAAATATTTAACACGAAACCTGCTTATTTATAGCAAAGAATAATATATTTAATTAAACAATAGCTTTTGTATTGAAGAGTTGGGCCACATAGAGGTTACTTGTAGCCTACTAAAGGCTGTTTTGGGCAATTCATTAGTCTATGGGTGGTTGCAACTTGTTAATTTTTGAATATAAGTCGTGTCTCATGTGCCGAAAAATACAATAATTTATTCAAAATTGACAAAATAATTCAATAAAATATCTTTTTTTAAATTCCTACTATTAGTTCACACTCTCCGTATATATATTTATTTATTTATATATCTTGTTCAAATTTTCAATCGTTAATAAAATTCTTTTTATTCATCCACTCAAGTTCAAATACATTTTTTAAAACTTGTAATGGATGACACGTGATGTTAATGCAGTTTTTTCAAATATTAATTCATTAATTAATTTATTTTAAACTGTGACGCCCGTCAGCAATATGCCGATTCGGACCGACAGAGGGCGCGAGGAGAAGAAAAGCGAACTTTGTAATTATTCAATAAAAAGTAACTAAAATAAAATAAAATTTTCTTTGTTGACGTAAGTAGGAATTGACTTTAAAAAAAATTTTTTATATATTACTTGTTGTATTAATTTTTAATTATTTAAAAATAAAATTTATTTATAAAAACGTAAACATAAGCACAATACGAAAAATTGTATTTTAACACAATTGTATTAATAATAAACTACAATTTTGTTAATTGTGTTATTATCATTAAAGATAATAACTTTTAATTTTCGTTTATTTGATCAAAACTCTTAAGAAACAAGTAAAACTTTTACTAAAATGTGAGAAAAACCTCACTTTTTAAATAATTTTTAAAAAGTCATTTTTTGACGACAATTTTGCTTTCAAACAGAATGGCTGAGTATTTTTTTTTATACTTTATACTTCTTTTATGCCGTCCCTAAATGCCATAAATTTTAAGAAACAGTAGTAGTACGATTTAGGCGCAAGTACGAGTTAGGTTTACCCTAATATTTAAACTACTTTTAAATAACTAATAACTCTGTTCTATTTACCAGTATCTAAAATTAATTTGTTTAAATCAATCATCACTCAGCTGTTTTAATTATCAACATCAGCTATATATTTTGGCATTATAAAAATGCGGAAATCACGTCAAATTCAATACGATTACTTTCAAGTACAAAACGTATTAAAAATTTACAAAATTACAAAATTAAAAATCGAAATGTAAAGAATTGAGTCTACTAACAAATTCTCAGTAATTACTTTGTTAAGAAAATAATTCTAGTTTACGAGGAATCTAAATTTCTTCTAATGTAGATTTATTAATTAACTTTAAGAACAAGCCTTACAATAAATCTGTACAATTATTATTATATGCAATTTTAGTGAAGATAATCTATTTGTTAAGATCATAAAAGAACCAAATTTTATATTTTGCCTTCATTAAAAATAATGACATAAAATGATTTAATTGATAATACGCACTTGGTCTCAGTCGTCAATATCATTTCCTGCCTGAATATATAAAATAATACGTTTAGTAATCATTATACAGAGTATCTGTAAAGTCCCTGTTTACCTTTAAACATTAATAGTTTTCGAACTACACATGAGAGAATTAATCTGTAAAAAATATTTAAAATCCTGATGTGTCTAGTTTATTCCTGTTATTTTAAAAATTGATTATTATTCTTTTTAACCGTTATTTATTAATATATTTTTTGAAACTTTAAAGTGACTGAGATAGTAACAATTCGGAAAATAAAACAAAGGTTTTCTAAAAGAGAAAGTAAACTACAATCTTTAATTAGACGAGTTGAAATTCGTCGCCATTCTTCCAATTACAGAACAATACTCTAAACTTTGATACATATATTACTATAATATATTAATGATAATATGTCTTTGAATATCTTCAGAACGTAACAGTTGCTGAATTAAGAATGAAATTAAAAGGATTAGGGGCAAAGACATGCGCTTCGTCAGTGGGAGATTGAATGGGTCTGTAGACCTTAACCGCCGTGTAGGATCACAAAGTTGGGCTCACTCGACAGATTGATATTTATACAGTATAACGATAAAATAAAATATGATATTTTAAAGCTTGAATTTTGTTTTTATTGTGTAAAAAACATTGATTACTAACTCGATGAATGGTGATACAAGTATAAGTTAGAGAGTTCTCTATACATACCTATACTCGTATATAAAATTAAAACTTTTCACAGTATTATACAATTCGTAAGATAATGTATTATTGCGGTATTTTGAAGTTATTTTGATGAAAATTAAATTTTTAATGAATTTTTAAAAATTGCGACTAGCATCCCTGAGAGGGCTCATTAACTCGCTCAGTCCCGAGCGATTTATTTCGATGAAAGAACTAGAGAGCTAAAACGTAGGGGAATTGTAAATATATTAACGAAGTTTATATTAACATTGATGAAGTTGTAAATATATTCGCGACATTACATCCGAGAATGATGCAATTAGATGTCTTGTATACAATCGAAGGTTTTCTTGAAAGCGGGAAACATTATTTTGTAATATACACAATTGTTGTTTTTTATTCCACTAGACTCTTTCGAATAACTATCAAGACAAGAACCAAAGCAGAACTTTCAAAACGGTACACAACCTTAAAGTATTACACTAACGCTTTTAGTTTTTGATCTTGCTCTAGTCGTCCTATACCTGAATGCAAGCAACGCGTAACATAATTAATAAAAAAAAAAAAACGTTATTAAAATGCGATAAAAATCCATTATAAAATCTGCTTGATATTAAGATTGAGGTATTAATAGGCTACAAAAGTAATTAATAACAAAAAAATATAAAATACAAAATACTGTCAGTAGTCCGTATGTTTAACTAGAATTTTGACAAGAACTTTTGCACTTTTAGACGTAGATTTGACGACATACATAATAAATAATTATAAGTAAGAAGCACTTACCAGTAAATGTACAATACATCATATACTTTTTATCAAATAAGTCATTCTACTTATACGAAGTAACACTTCATAAAACGTATAAATTAGAAAGTGTTCTATAAACTTGCCCATACCTAAAATTTCGTAATCATTATCGAAATGCCTAATACAAGTGTATTGATTGATTTTCTTTCGAGTTTTTGTCTTTACTCCCGTTTTTTTCTTATTGATTCATTCGGAAACTTGTGAACATAGAAGATATTTTTATTATTGGCATTACACTAATGCACACAATAATTAAACCGGCATTTCAATATTATCCAAATAAGTAAAAAGGCAATTTTAAACAACGTAAACACTGTATGATAGACGAAACGGGACCTACGTACCATAAGCATTGACTTTGAAAAGCGCCTATTAATAGAGTTTTCCTTTCACTTACTTATTGTCTATATTAATAACGATTTTCACTTAGTAGTAACCTCGAATTAAATTAAAAAACCGTTAAAAATTGATCGGCAATAGTTTTGAAAGTAGACTTTTATGATTGTTTTTTCTCAGATTCATTTGTTGAATGAAAATATCAATAAATAAAAAGAAATTTATATTGTGATATACATTTAAAAATTGCATAAAAAAAGTTAATCTAAATATCCGAATTAACATTTTACAACCATTTCTCTTTCCTTATCATTTATAATCAGTTCCTGTATGCAAGAAAATGATGATACGATAATAATCTTATATATAAAATTCTCGTGTCACAATTTTTGTTACCGTACTCCTCCGAAACGGCTTTACCGATTTTTACCAAATTTTATATGCATACTCAGTAGGTCTGAGAATCGGCTACTATCTATTTTTCATACCCCTACACCATTTCCCCCCTTTCAAAAATATATTTATATATGGATTACGGCTTTTATGTCCAACAGATGGCGCTACCTTCCGACGACCTAAGTTTGCTTTTCTGTGAGGCATTCTGCTTTTCTGTGAGAATGGACTGAAGCAGATCATTTTCTATCTATCTATATAAATAAAATATTTAATATAACGTATAATACGTATAATATAAGTATAACGTATAATATAAGTATAAATAAAATATAACGTTCGTTTGTTCCTATCGATTCCTTTGAAATTTTGACACAACGTTGCATTCGAATACGCACGTGTTTCTATATAATATACATGTCGAAATTCTCCATACTGGGGGAGATGGACGGGATTAAGGCTTACCGTGAAGAACTCGGCTTCTATTTATTCTATTTTACATGCGGTTTTTTGCGTTTTTAATTGCGTTTTAATAGGCTACGTCAACAGAATATACACTAAAAAGGGATTTTTCGATATTCCCAAGCGGGAAAAGTGACGGGATTAAGGCTTACTGTGAAGAACTCGGCTTTTATTATACTATTTTAGATGCGTTTTTGATTGCGTTTTAATAGGATACGTCAAGAGAATGTACACTAAGAAGGGATTTTTTGAAATTCCCCCACGGGGGAAGTGTTATACATTTATAATAGATACATTTTGAGCCACAACCAGTGGCGTAGCGTGGGTGTCAGCCGCCCGGGGCGGAGGAAAATTTCGCCGTCCCCCTTATTTAGGTATCTCAATTTAAAAGACTAAAATATACAGTAATTCTAAAGAACTTTTCGGCAAGAACAATCATCATTATTGTGTATTGTACATGTTACAAATAAAAAAATCATGTATATATGTTTTACAACATAATAATCACATTTATTACAAAAATTTTTACAAGATATTATTATTATTTATTGTGAAATTTTGCCGCCCCCTAAAAGTTCCGCCCGGGGCGGGCCGCCCCTGCCGCCCCCACTACACTACGCCACTGGCCACAACAACGCGTGGCCGGGTCAGTTAGAAATTACCTAGAAATAATTTATATGGCAAAACAACGTTTGCCGGGTCAGCTAGTTTTGATATAAATTAAACCAGAAACTAAATTGCATCATTACAATGTAATTAAACAAACGCGAAATATTATTTACAAATATGATTGCTGATTAAATTATATTTTCGTCATGTCTTTAGAGATTGAAAAGATATGGTGAGGTTGGAACTACTTCCTGCATGATCATCACTACAATGCATTTACATACACAAATATAAAATATGAAATTACAGATTAAGTTCACATTTTGATTATGTTTCTTCAGTTTCGGGTAGAGCCAACCCTAAAACATCGTTAAAATGTATTGTCATAGAACTTAAGATAGAACTTTGAGAACGTTATCTAATTAAAAGTGGATTACATTGAGTTTCAAAATTTGAGGACCTAGACTCTAGAAATGAATTTTTCTTCACTTTTTAAGCAACTGCACGTGTTGTTTATGCAATTATATTTATGGGCTATATATTAAATAAAACAGTATCATAAATTTCTTTTTATTATTATCTATAAAATTATTATTATTCTTGACAATTATTTGATTTATTTATATTTGACAGTAAAAAGCATTTACTATGTTATAACCACAACTGTTTCTAGGAATAGAAACTATCGAATAATTATTTAATGTATCTGGAAAATTTTAGTTCATTTAAATTAATTCAAATAATTAACTTAAAATATATAACCTATTTCAAATCGGACTGTATAGTTCGGAATTTGAATAATTTATAAAGTAATTGTATCGAAATAAGATTTTAATGCCAGTTATTCACATAATTTTTATTCGAAATTCGTTATTTTAACCATTTTAACAAACACCAAAAATCATGAAACAACCGATAAAGACAGTTTAACGTTTTGATACGAAATGCTTGAGTGAGATCGATGTTGTCGGCTGGCAGATTAAACTAAATTGATGAAGTAAAGTAACATAATACATGGAGTCATCTCCTTGTCAGATTTGACAAAAGGAAAACTCCAGTAGTGTTCCCTGTTTGTGTGTTAAACACGCGAATTAAACCTGGAAAACTCCAAACTACCACCAACTCCTACTGTTCAGTGATTTCATATGTATATTTACTCACTAAGGACTCAGCTGTTAGATAGCGCTATTTCGTAGTTTTTCAAATTATTATTATAGTATTCATTGCGATGTGTTTTATGAATAATTTTGGTTAGTTTTTCTTATATTCTTATGAATCTAAAGCCAGTGTTTTTAAAATGTTTCGGACTCTTTCCTTCTACTGCATAGGGTAATGAGACTCATCTAAGGTATTTTACATATTTTAAAGAAAACTTAACAATATTGTAAGAAGTTTTTTAATGGTACAAACAGCGTACAAAAAAAGTGCATGTGTAAAAACGTTAGTATTCCTCTCCATATTGTTTTAATTATAAAAAACAAAAAAAAACATTACTTTGAGCCTCATTACCTAACCATGTAGGTAATAGGTAATAGGAACCATCATATAAAAACAATAAAAAAAAGACTGAAATGTTAGAAATGATTGTTCAAAAACTAGAAAACTTTTATTTAAAGTGCTCGTACTTAGCATTTATAGCACAAACTATGCTAAAAGCAATATATATACAGTAGAACCTCGATTATCCGGACTTCTATTATCCGGATTTTCGATTATCCGGATTGTTCAAAATAAACAAAAATTGTACGAATTTGCTGATTTGCACTTGGCGAATTGCGACACTGTTGTACGTACGCGATCGAATGCATGGAACAAAATTTTGAAAAGACCATTAGTAAATTCCAGTAACACAGTAGAAAGTAGTATAGGAGACATTGCGGAAGTAATAGCACAAATTTCAATATGGGCCGAATGTGACGAAGAAGATGCAACCGAGTGGTTAAATTGCGATGCGAACGATCCTGGATTCCAAATTTTGAATGATGAGGAAATAATTAAAGAAATATCTGCCTTAGATGAACAAGACCGAGAAGACAAAGAGATATTGGTCCTACATATTCTGAAGCTTTTCAGTGCGTAGATGTCGCCATGAAGTGGTTTGAGAGCTAAGAGTGTAACCCAGAACAACTTATATGTCTTAAAGCTTAAAAGTATTCGCGATTTAGCAGCTTCAAAAAGAACAGTTAGCTTTAAACAAAAATCGTTAATTGAATTTCTTAATAAAAAATAATTTAATATTGAAGCCATATGTAAATCTAGACAAATAAAAATTATTCATACTATATGCACTGTCAATTATTATTTTTTCGATTATCCGGATTTTTCCTTATCCGGACTACCTTCATCCACAATTAGTCCAAATAATAGAGGTTCTACTGTATATATATAAAATTAATAATTATATGAAAAAACTAAATATCTTTTGTTATTCAATACAGTTTTCACAAATGTAATGATCTGGCAAATCAAATCCACAATTCTTTGTTTCGCCCAAATTCTCTTCAGGTGATGCAGGTATTATTAGCATTGCTTGCATATATGTCATCGTCTTCATTATCATTTGATTCTGGTTGAGCCCCATTACCCCTTTATACCACTTTATGTTTCCAACATTGACTAGACACAAAGGGATATAGTGAAATTCTTTCTTCATATGTATTTTAATAGTTGAGGGAATAGTTAGGGTTAATATATATTATTAAAACAATAAGATATATACAAGGGTACTTACATTCGAACAAATGATAGTGTTTTAATTAGAAGAAAGATGCACAAAACTGTTTTTTCATTACACAATCAAGCATGTGCACAGAACAGCCACCATATTCAAAATTCAAAGTTTGCTCTGAAGCTGCTAGTTGCAAGTATCTGTCGGGACTGAAAATTCTGATCCGTTTAACCAAAAACAAGTGGGCCCCGTTACCCACTGGGCCTCATTCCCCAACTTTTCCCTAAACGAAAATTAAAAGTTATTATCTTTAATAAGAAAACAAAATTAAAAACGAATAATACGAAACGCAAAAATGCAATTACTCTAGTCGTTATGACTAGTGTAAACTCTTAACAGACTGACACACAATTTTTATAAGTCTTTACATAATTGTATCAATACTGCAAATAATTTTCAACCCATGTTCCTAATGGGTTACCTAGCATTAAAAAATTTTATTCAATGGTTTCTCGTGTACATTACCATAAATAATTTTTCCAATCTGTGATGGTCCAATAATATTAAATAATGTGTATTTAAATTAATATCTCTCATAACCTTATTTTTAGGAAATAAATTTTGCACTTACGTTATAATGATGAGATTCAGTTGTAAATAAAAATGCAGTTTTCACAGATAATTCATGTATTAAATCATCAATTGTTATTAAATCCCATATACGTACACAATTAGGTAGACTATAAATAAAAGTAATATCCTTTTCTATATTAAAAAAAGTCTGAAAAACAGAATAGCATTAAAAAATTTTATTCAATGGTTTCTCTCGTGTACATTACCATAAATAATTTTTCCAATCTGTGATGGTCCAACAATTGTACAAGTACTTGAATGTTTAAAATTCATTTTTTAATAATTTTTGTTAAACTTCTTCAATAATTTTTTTCTGATGGATATTTCATTAATACTTCGGAGTTCTTTTGCAAATAAATTTCTTCCATATTTTAAGCGCAATTATCAAACGAATCATACAATTCCTTACTTGAAGTAGTAATTCTTCCATTTTCATTAAAAATAATCGAAATAAAAGTCAAGTGAATTGTCTTGAAAGAGTTTCTCGTTTCTCGGTTTTTTGCTTGTCCCGGGATTCCGGGATAAAAGTGAACTGTTTCCCGGGCTCACGGAAAATCCCGGGATAAAATTAATTATTTTTAAGATATACAAAATATCTTGAAATCAAATGATATAATTATTTTTCATTTTTTAAAGTAATTTAATACGTTCTGCAACCTTCGAAAACATATTAATAATGATGTGTAAGATATGTATTAAAAATTATCTTTCAATTACGTAGAAATGTTCACCAATAGAAAAAATTTATTAAAGTTTGCTGGAAACTGCATACAACAATAAACAAATGTGACTTTGAATTGAGTTGAAAATGTAAAGAAAAAATGAATTTAGATCAAAATTCTAACTTAGAAGGTAATTTTCGTTTTTTAAATAAAACATAATAAAAAATATTATTGTAAATTTTTATAAGATTTTAAGAAGCAAAGATGGTCGATACTCCGATCACTCAATCTAATTTTTATTTTAGTAATGAAAAGTCTTGCTACCGAGAATGCCCTTTCCGATTCAATTGATGTGATTGGAATCGTGTTTAATGCATTTAAGAGAAAACAGACGTTATGTGTTTTTCACCTGTAGCCTGGAAGATTTTTAGTTCGTTTTCGAGATTGTAGTACTTCTTTTGCTCTCTAATATTCTTGATTTGTCTACTTTGGATGCTTTAATAGCGGTATTAAGCTTGTAGCCCGATAATTCGACAGTTTGTTTGTCTTTAATAATTAGGTTTATGAAGAAAAACTTCATACTTTCAGACTTCGTACTCGTTTGTATCATTGCCCAATTTGCACAACCTGGCGTTACACACTTATTGAAACTACTGGGCATGGTTAAAAACTAAAACAGCGTAAGCGCAATTATTCCAGATATTACAGGTTCTGACAAGTAAAGAATTTTCAGAGTCCTGCCACAAATAAGCTACGCATTGATTATTCACCATTTGTAACATGCCATAACAAGCAAAAATTTTAAAAACTAATAAGTCGGTTTAAAATTAATAAATACAAATTTATTCGGACAGTTTATGACTTAATTATACTTTCTATTTGCAAAATTTCCTAAACTTTAACACAAAAGAAAAAAGTGAATTTTTAAGAAATTTGCAGGATTTCCCGGGGTATTTGCCGGGTTAAAAAACAACCGGGATCCCGGGATCCCATTTGAGAAACCCTAGTTTTGAACAGCATGCTTTTACCGGAAATGTTTCTTAGTTTTGGATGCATATAAGGAAGCTACTAAGAAGATTTTGGTTATTTGTTACTGGATTTTCATCCTAAAACGAATAGGAAGTATTCTGTGAGAGATTCGTGTTTTCCAGATAAACAAGGTATTTATTGGATATATAGGCTTTTAAAATGAGAAACATTTTTTTTAAAAAATTATCATATGTTAGCATTTTTAACTACAGCGAAACCAACGAAAAGAAGAGCTATTTTAAAAGAAGCATCATTCGATCAAATTAAACTTTTATGTGAAATATGTGATAACATATTAAGAGTAAATGTTCCTGTTAACAATAAAAAGTTAAGAAAATATAAGATTATTAGGAAATTGAATGACAAACATACACCTAAAAATACAAAGAATAACATTTTGTTAAATCAATCTGATGGATTTTTATCTCTTTTGATTGAACCATTTTTGTCATGACAGGAGGATTAATTAATAAAGCAACTGGTAAAGCAATTTAATGGATAAACAAATGGCATTAATTCCTGCCAAATTACTAGCTGCTTATCGAAAATCTGAAAATAAAATTGATAATAATATCGAAAGTTTATTGGAAAACAATGATTTATCGGATGACAGTAAAGTTAAGTTATTAAGTCAACTAATTTTAAGATACCAGAAAACAATTCACCTAAGGAACCTGTTAGAGTCTCTGTAGTAAAAGATGAAAAAGAACAAATGCCATGTAAAAAGGAAGGAGGAGAAGAAGGAGAAAGAAAAGATTCGTTAATAAAACAAATAACTGTTTCAGTTGCACAATTATATCAAAAGTGTATTCCGCATTTAATTTCAAAATTGAAAGAAAATCACTATAGACGGAATTATAAAGGTGAATTAAAAATTAATGGTAAGCTGATTTCTGGATGTAACATAGTGGATTTATTTTCATATTTAATGAGAAATAGAAAAACCGCACTCCTTCCTACTGGTTTTAATGAATTTTAGGAAGGTTTGAAGAATATAAATGTTCCTAAAGAATGGATCGACGACAAAAGTTTATCAGCTTTACTTGATATTGGTGAAGGATGAAAGTATCAACCAACACTTGTATCGAGTCCTGAGGAAATATTTTCTACGATTTCGCCACGTGTATTTTTTCAATGGCCAGAAAAGAAAAGAAAGAAAAAGACTCCACCAGGATAGAAAGATTTTTAAAATCTTTATATTACAATACAAAATCTTCTGCTGTATTGGGAGGAGTAAGTAGATTAGTTAGACTTTCAAATTTACCTAGAGCTGTTGTTAAAAAATGGCTCAGTTCTCAACCTGTTTATAAGCTTCATAAACATGTAAGGCCAAGAATTTACATGTGTAAAATTGTGTGACAGAAAACTGAATCAGAAATCATCTTTCGGTTCAGTTTCTGTTTTATGCTTTTATGCCAGACACAAATGCGTAAAAATTCTCGCCAAATAGGAAACAGAAATGTAACAACGTCATGTAAGTTTACTAAAATGGCAGCATCAGTATATGATGTTGTTATTTGTTAATGGTTTTATTTCACTCAAACATTGATGATTTTAAGAAATGATTTTATTTAAAAAAAAAAAAGCCAAAAGAGACGCTGGCAAGTCAGAAAACTAGTTCGAGAACGTGATTTAATTCTTGATTCCGGAACTACAACTGCACTACCACTGCTACTAATAGTGTTACATTTTATTTTATTTTTTCTCATATATCTATCCCTTTGTACCTTCTATTTTTCCCTGCTGCCTCTGCTATAATTTAAAAAATTTAAATTAATAGACTTGTATTCCGAATTGAAATAAAAAACGTGTAATCTAAATACTATATATCGATTCTACTAGACCTACTTGTTATTTGAAATTCAGCACCTATGGCCGCACATAAACTTTGTTTAAATACACTATCTTTATACATGACATTTTTTGTCGTAAAAACACTAATGTAGTCGAACAGATTCAATAAAGTCTTCTATTTCAATTATTTTTCGTTTCTTGGAGACCGGACAATTTAAGAGTTTATACCCAAAGTAAAATATCTCCAGGAAATACAAATATCCAAAAACCGTAAAATTAAAATAATTGCTCCAATAACCACCACCTTATAAGTTGCTGAGAGAATTTTAATTAAGAAAACTAACGTTTTCGATCTATTCCATAGATCATCCTCAGGTTCGAACTGACGAACAAAAACAAAAATAATTCCAAAGAATGGAACACAAAATATTTAAATTCAAAAAAATCGACAACGAAGCAACTAATTAAAATTAGAATTAAAGCGCAAAAAATACATAAATGTAAACTAACAAACATAAAACAATACCAAGGTTATTAGTACACGCTAACATCATTTAACAGATAATAAAATATTAAAGTCCTCCAAATATGAAACACATCGCAAGTCATGAGCCATTTGTAAGTCTCTTAATTGCAAACTTCCAAGCCGACGGTAATCCCTCAGCGTTCCTGGCGTTAATGCATCTGTTGTCGAGTCTACTCTTATATATTTCTATTTTTTCCGCCATCCTTGCTAAAGTTGGAGAATATATTTGCTTGACGATTTCCGCTTCTTCCCATCCAACGACGGATCCTTCGGCCTGGGCCATCTGGGCCAGAACAGTTGCGTTAGAACTTTTCCTTACATCATATTTATGCTCTTTGATTCTTACACCTAGGTTTCTCGTTGTAACCTCTATATACTCCTGTTTTAGACCTAATTGCTGGTTTTCATAAGGGATCCTATAGACCCCAGCTTTATCCTCTTTCTTCATTTCTTCTTTATCAGTTCTCAGAATTTTGTAGAGGTTCGGGGCTCGTTTTAAGATTAATGTTGATTTTTTAATGTCCGCTATCTCCTTCAAAAATTCTGAGAACTGATAAAGAAGAAATGAAGAAAGAGGATAAAGCTGGGGTCTATAGGATCCCTTATGAAAACCAGCAATTAGGTCTAAAACAGGAGTATATAGAGGTTACAACGAGAAACCTAGGTGTAAGAATCAAAGAGCATAAATATGATGTAAGGAAAAGTTCTAACGCAACTGTTCTGGCCCAGATGGCCCAGGCCGAAGGATCCGTCGTTGGATGGGAAGAAGCGGAAATCGTCAAGCAAATATATTCTCCAACTTTAGCAAGGATGGCGGAAAAAATAGAAATATATAAGAGTAGACTCGACAACAGATGCATTAACGCCAGGGACGCTGAGGGATTACCGTCGGCTTGGAAGTTTGCAATTAAGAGACTTACAAATGGCTCATGACTTGCGATGTGTTTCATATTTGGAGGACTTTAATATTTTATTATCTGTTAAATGATGTTAGCGTGTACTAATAACCTTGGTATTGTTTTATGTTTGTTAGTTTACATTTATGTATTTTTTGCGCTTTAATTCTAATTTTAATTAGTTGCTTCGTTGTCGGTTTTTTTGAATTTAAATATTTTGTGTTCCATTCTTTGGAATTATTTTTGTTTTTGTTCGTCAGTTCGAACCTGAGGATGATCTATGGAATAGATCAAAAACGTTAGTTTTCTTAATTAAAATTCCCTCAGCAACTTATAAGGTGGTGGTTATTGGAGTATATATATTTTTGCAGAGTACGTTTATGTTCAATAAAATAATTGCTTTAAACGTTAAGGTAAAAACTTAATTATTAGTACAGAGCTTTATTTTTATATTCTGAATATAGATTTAACAGTAAAAAAATCCTGAGACAAAGAAAATAGTACTTTTGGTACTTCAATTCATAGACTTACACCACTTTGGAACAAAATTGCAGCATTTGAATGGATAATGTAATAAAAACAACAAATAGATGATCAAAACTTTTAATATATAAAAACAATAGAGAATATACAAAGTAAGATACAAAACAAAAATGAAAATCACACGAACTTTGTCGTATGGCTGAAGATAATAAAAAACGGTGTTTAAAAAAACTATACTAATTCCAAAAGAAAGGACAAAACGTAAAGATTACAAAAAATTAATAAAAATCATATTGTAGTTGTTCTGATACAGTACCAATTTAGAATCAATCATAAGATTTTCAGTAAATGTAAGTAAAGTTTGTAAAATTGAAGCATTCTACCAACTAATGCTGTATGCTAGTGACAATTGAATATATGCCTAAAATTATGCCTAAAATTCTTTTCAATGTGAACGAAAATTGTAAAAAAAAACAAAACAAAATTATTCGAAGGATGACATCAGTTATATTTTTGAACAACAGCAATATGATATTTTTTTATGTTAATAATTTCAAAGTTAATATTTGGTACATTTTGATTAAATATATCAAATACAAACATTTTGTGAGTTTCATATCTCTCTTCTTTTTATTCTATATCAAATCCATAAATCAGCCAAAGCTTTTCTGCATACATCTATGTCATTATCCAGAGAGAATTTTAAAGAGTTAAATGTTAAAAAATTGTAAATTGTGAGTTTTTTGTACAAACTTCTACCTTGCTATATAAAATGAGAAGTGCAAATAAAACTTATAATTTACGTGTCTACAATCGAACGTTTAATACAGTAATTATTCAACAATATTTTTAAAACTTAAAATCTCAAAAAAGAAATTAAATTGTACTTTTCGTTATTACACAACGTTACGATACCACTAAATAATAAACAGAAAGAAATTATCTAACAAGTAAGTTGCCCCGTGCTTCCCTATCGGCATCGAATTGTTATGACCACTCTTGTTAGCTCTACTTCCCTGAGCACAGGTCTCATTATCTAGCTGTCGTTGAATAAATGGTGCATACGACATATTAACGTATACTATCGTATCATCATACAAAAGCATGCTAACTTTAGGCAGGCAAATTTCAATTCAACCATGTTAATAGAACAGAATTAAGTATTAATTACTCTAATACTTTGCTATTCTTAATATTTAAGTGATCCGTTTCATTTATTCTAAATGTAAGGTTACAAAATCAATATATATTATAAAAGTAAGTGTACAATGTGCGTGCCGCTAAAACTCAAAAACGAGTCCTAGTACGATCAATGGAGTTATATGGTGTGGTAGCCCTCTATCCCCCATCCATAAAGAAGGTTCCCGTTTTTACCTAAAGGGAGGGCTGTTGAAGATATAAAAGCTGGAAGTTTCGCTCTCTAGAAATTTCTAGAACAGTCCAGAACATTCGAGAATATTCGAGAGCAATCCACAACTTCCAGAGTGTTCCGGGATGTTCTGAAACGTTCGGGAACATTCCGGAACATCCCAGATAATTGTGGAACATTCCAAAACACTCTCGAATGTTCTGGACCCAGCGCAGAGCCCAAACGGTTAAGAGTTGAAAGTTGAAATTTGGTACACAGAGGTACGTCACGAGAACGCACACTAAGAAGGGATTTTTCGAAATTCCTCTCCACGGGGGAGAGGGACAGGATTATAGCTTATCCTGAAGAACTCAGCTTCTACTGTACTGTTTTAGATGCAATTTTTTGTTTTTGACTGCATTTTACTAGAATACCACGTGGGGATGAAAGAAGTTTATTCCTTAACAATGGAAGTGTTAAGAGAAAGCGGTGTGTAAGATTTACAGGCGCAGATGCTGTTTTTTGCGGGAAATCGATCATGTTTTTAAACCCATCTAAAAATTTTCTAATTAGTCTGGAAACAGGGGGACCTAATTCTTGCATTCTGTGAAAACGGGTAAGATTGGCTATAATGTAATAATTTTAATCTTCTGTACCGTTACTTTTTGCCCGAACAACTCCAGGATTATCTGCTAGTATAAAATAAAACGGAAAAGATTAATTAAACTTCTCGTGATAAATAAATGAACAGAATAAATATTATGTCAAATTCTTCGTTAATTTTGATTCAAAATCTCGTGTAGTTTACGAAACAAATACTACGCCTATCTATCTATTCTTATTAAATGTCTCAATTAAGACAAGATATAAAGCAACATACATCTTGATACGTATTACAGCTGTCATAATAAATATGTCAATTTCGTATTCTATACATACCATAAATGTTTTAATTTTCCAGAATATCAAGCAGTTTGTATTCATACTTGGATGTAATTTTATCTTCAATAATATTTTTCCAATTAGAGTCAGATTTATCAAAATATATTGCCACAATACAAATTAGCATTATTAATAACTTGATGTTATTTTGTAGATCTAATCAAGACAATATTTGTAGATCTAATCAAGACGATATTTGTAGATATATACAATTGCGAAACAAATGCGATTTTATAACGCTATTATTAGAAATGTGCGTTTTCTGTAACAATACTCAATGCAACAATCATGCACATATTGAATTTATAAATATTTGTATATATCTACAAATATCTATAAATTCAATATGTGCATGCGTGCCGCATTGAGTATTGTTACAGAAAACGCACATTTCTAATAATAGCATTATAAAATCGCGTTTGTTTCGCATTTGTTCCTAGACACAACGACGAAGTTCCTTTGAACGAAATTTTGCGAAAGGTTTGTCAGTCATCTAATTTACAGAAATAACTAATTTTTGTTAAATCCCGACAGCAAAAAAAGTAAAGAAAAGGAAAAAAAAACGAAAAGAAAATGGAAGAATTAACTGAAGTGTGCTTGAGATGTTTACTTCAACCGTGTCTATCGATTGCTTTAGTGTTTGGTGTGGATCCTTTCTTTGAATGCAACTGTCAATATCGAAGTAGGTCCATCTTTGTAAAGAAGTATTTTAAAACTTTTTATTGTGGGTTAGTCGAATATATTTCCTGGACCTATCTCTCTATACTGATTAGTTCTGTAATACCGATTATCAATGAGATTGTCCCTTGCCTTGGTGCATTCAACGTATTCGGAGACGAAGTTATTTTTGTAAAAGTATGTTTCATTATTTTTCAATTCATGTATGTGTCGCTGAACAGTTCTGCGAAAAGAAATAAACTTAATCCAATAATTAGATTAAGAAATTTTTCTAATTCCGAAAAACAGCATTTCGATCGCATGATAAATATTATTTGCATTCTTGAGATTGTTGTTTACTTCTATTTGATTATAGCAATGCAACCTCTTTTAGCACTCATAATATTTTCTTCATTTGAAAAAGGATATTATTCTTCTTGCGAAGTTTTTTATTGCTCCACAGTATGGGAAATTACTGTAAATTATTTAATGGGAGGATTGTATCACAATTCTTTAATTTTTGCAATAATCCTTTACATTGTAAAGACTGCATTTATTAATTTATCAAAAGAACATTTATTACTACAAAGAAATAATAGACAATTATCTTATGAAATAGACTCCATAATAATTTGTCATGATCAACTCTGGACTTATTCTAACTATATAAACAACACTTACGGTTTATCGCATATTCTTAATTATTATTTTCTGTTACTAAATACATGTTTATCAACATACACTTTATTATTCATAAAAAGTAATTTTGCAATAATAATTATCTTCTTATTTACTACTTATATATTATGTATGGCTTGCTTCGTTGCTGCTTATTTATTGTCCCGATTTACTGCTGCTGTAAGTATTAAATCATTACATTTTGCTTCATTAATAATTATTCTTTATTAATTATTTCATTTTTAGATGCAGAACAATTTCTAAGATATACGAAGATTTGCTGATTGTAACTTGACATTAGAACAAAAGCTGAAAGTAAGAATTCGGATAAAAATATTTTCTTCTGTTAAATGCATAAATTAATTAAGTTTTGCAAAAATCATGCCAGTAATGACTAAAATACTCCTCTTAAATATATAAATTTTTTATTAATTAGAAATGCCTTACTGTCCTTAACATTTATTATTATTTGTAGTCGTCTACGTGGACGTTATTTATTAATAGGACATTATACTGGTGTTTTAGGATTGGCACAGTAATGAGAGTTAATTCAGGAAAATTTGCTTTATTATATCACCTGTAGTAGCAATATCCGGATAAATTTTTTCATTACAGATTTTAAATTTTATGAAGAGATTCGGGAAAGCTTCGTTACTTATTTCTATGAAGGACTATTTCTATATAACTAAGAAATTTCCAATCAAGGTAAAAACGTTTTAATGTAACATAACATCATTATAATATTTATTTTTTTAATTTAAAAATCCTCGCTTATTACATTTATTGTGTTGTTCAGTTATATTTAAAATAGATAGAAGAGAATATGTGCCCAATTTCGCTCTTGTCAGTCTAATCCCTGCTGCCGTTCGCGCTATTGAATTTATTTCCTTCAGAATCGCTTTTCACGATCAGGCTCTTTCTTTAATTTTCGATTATTACTATTATTATCTTTGATTCTGCGTATTTAACTTAATCGTTATTGTAAATTAGATTTTAGTAAAGGAGGACTAACGTAATTTCTTTTCGATATTTCTTGGTTTACGACTAAATTACCTCTAAAAAAAATATAAACTATTATAACTGGGAGAAAAGAAACGTGAATGTCGTTTAAACGCTCGATTGAAGACCATCAACTAAATTTGCACACAAAAATTGGAGACCGAACTGTAAATTATTTACACAAAAAATGTTGCATACGTAAAATTTTATATCTTTTACGTTAATTAGTTTTATATGAATAATTGTTTTTCTCTCTTTATATTTTTTTTATTTGTTTGTAATTTAACAATGTTTTACTGGGTGCACCTAATTTATATAAAAATAGAATTCATAAAAATTTTTACAAAAATTAAATCAATTTAACAATTTTAGTGTATAATTTCGTTTCGAAATTTATAGATACAGTATTGATATATAGTGTTATTCGAATAGAACAAATAGTGGTGTGATTAAGTGCAAAATTATTTTAAAATTGAAAAGCTTGCAAACAATAGAAACAACACTGCAAAATTTCGACTGTTGTTTAGACTGCATCAGCCGTGTATTCGTTAGGCCTTGTACATTATAAAATTTGATATCTGTCGAAAAACATTCTGGAAAAGAGATATAGATATAATTGTATAGAAATATTAGAAGTCGGGAGTTAAGGCGCGATACCTAACCCGTTCTCCGACTTCGGGACGGTGAGTCCCGCTCACGGTATCGGAGGATGGGAGAGTTAGCGACATCTCATCAACGCACGAAGGATGACACTCATTCAAAATAAACGTAACACATTTAATACAGAAATGGATTACAAAAGAAAAGGAAAAATTACAACCCAATGTAACTACGTTACTTTTGTAAGGAAACATAACAATAACAGAGGTTCCGTACCCTACTCGAGCGGTCAAAGCCACGTCCGCATACGAAGAAAATAGCTAGTTCCTTAAACCTAAGTCTAATTTAAAATCTAAGTTGACCAAGACGGAGAGTTTACATAAAACTTTAATTAATACCTCTAATTGCTCTTGTTTGTACGACGAAGTTCCGAGACAGAGAGGTTAAGGCTTGCGGTAGAGGTTTCGTAGTAGAAATTTCTATCGACGATTGCCCCGATGATCGGGTGCGAGCCCTTTTTATAAGCGTCCCGCGTGAGAATGATCTCAAATTATTTTGATTTAAATGCATTTTAAGTTCGAGTTGGGTCCGGGTTTTGCTGAAACGGGCTGTCAAGAATCGGCTGTTTTGACGAATTAATTGTAATTGTTACTTGTCTTATCTCATAATTCCGTCGGTTTGACAGGTTGCTATCATTAGTAATCGAATGTTTTGATTAAGGATGTAACTCAAGTCTAAACATCGTAGTGATTGTTGTCTTGGAGGAATATTTGATCGGTTTTATCTATCAGAGAATCGCAACAGAAAGGATGTGTGGGTTTTTCCACTTCGTCATCTTTTTACCGCTTGACCTTTCGGTCGCCCTTTTCTCGGGTATAATATTAGAATTAGATTAGAATATTACTTTAAATATTTAATTATAACCTTGAATATTCAACTAACGTTGATCAAAACAACAGTAGAAAGCAAAAAGAGGTCGAAATCTCACAGAAATATCCGCGATGTGATAAATACTATTTTTTCTATAGCTTAGTAATCATTGGATATATATTTCCAATACTCGAGAGAATTGATTATAAACTGTACTTAAACTAAGCTGCTGATTAATTAATATTGTTATTTCGTTCTACAAAATTTTTTTCGAGTTAGTAGTTCACATAAGTTTACGAATTTCGTCTTTCTACTTATGTAATTGTCTTTGTTGTTTGAACTACTATGGGAATTTTGTCGACGCCATTTGCTTAATCTGGTCTAATAATTTGCTTAAAAGCAAGTAATTGCGGTTAATTTAAAATACTTTGATAAATTCTGAAATCTACATCACATTAGAAATCAGGAGTCAATAATATATTATAAATACTTATCATCCTATAATATTAGATCGATAACATATACATATTCAATGTAGAATATAAATAGAATGTACTGTACATACAGAAAAACTGCTGAAATCAATCTGGCTTACTCAGGGCCGGATCATCGCATAGACAAATGAGATAAATGTCTAGGACCCGGTTTTTTGAAGGGCCCGGTCAAACTGTCTATTTTGAAACGATTTGTAAATAAGATAGTTTACTTTTCTGAATTTTTAAATAAAGGTTTTCCATATTTATATACTTACTTTTTTTAAACTGTCTTGGCGTTTATTTAAATTATCTTTTTCATTATTCAATTTATCTTTCATGGGTAAAATATTATATTATTTAAATATTAACCAAAAAGGTTAAATTAAACAATATTTTAAGATAATATTGTTATTGTATAACAACTTTTGTTAGACATTCAATAAAATAAATTTCAATTTTTTTAAATTTATAAACAAACTGTTCAAACTTTTCTAAAAAAACTAAAATTTATTGTTGTATATTAAATTTTTATTAATAAAAAATATTTAAGATTTGTGGGAGAGGGAGGGGGCCTGGTAAGAAGAAAATGTCAACGGGCCCAAAGTGGGTTAATCCGGCCCTGGGCTTATTACGTAAACAAACTTATTAAGGATTTAATTATAACTTTGAATTTTCTAAAATTTTTTACCTAGGTAAAATAATACAGTAGATTTTGTTTCTAGAAATATTTGAATAATTAAATTATTTAATACTAATTTAAATATTTCTGTACATTTATATATATTTATTTTTAGATCTGACGTTTTCTATCATTTAATATCAAATCTAATCTGATAATTAGAGAACGGCAGCTGGTGAGACTCTCATTGAAGGTCTGGCAATGTTCTAGGCCCGTATATTCTATTCTATTTCTAGCAACGTTAATAAAAGCGATACATTAATTTTTTAAACTGATGTCAAAATAAATGTTATGTCTATTTACAGATGGCTAATTGTATATATTCGATATATTCGAACCTTTTGAATTTGAGAAGCGTGGAACAAAACAAACGAAAATGTGCCTGATGTCTTTGCGATTCGTACATCACAAGAAAAATATCCTTTCAAAGTCTTCATGATTATATTACATATATTTATGAAATAATAAATGCGTCATTGATTGGGGTTATATACAATATTAATATATATACAGTGGTGATATTCGAAATAGTTAACAAAGGGTTCGCTAGCAGAAAATTTTTCCCTGACAATCACCGACAAACAAAATGGAAGTTTTGGCTAGAAATAAATACAATACCTTTTCTTGCGATATATCTAATAATCAGTGGCGTATTTGGAACGTAAGGGGCCCTGGGCGAAGACCAGGTAACAATAGTATATTATTGCTGTCGACCTTTTTTTTTTAGACAGAGAAATTTTTCACCCCGAATGGCACTGCTGATAATAGACAGATGTCATCATCTCTCGAAATACAATATCCTTTTTTATTTCGCTGTCCATAGCCCGACACGTGTTCCACAGCCATCTTGTATTATCTCGCGCGCGTGAGAGTGTGAGATCTCTCTTATGGCTGGATCTAGTTTCAAGAACTCTCTTGAATCGATCGCGATTAAACCTCGTTTCGGTCGAGATTAAAACAGTCGAGAGAGATCACACCAAGACATAGTCCCCGACCTTGCTCACAATCTAGATTGAAATGCTCGGTGCGAACGGGGTATAAGGCTCTAGTTTAGTAGTATTACAGAGTATAATACAGATAGGCCTCCTACAACGTGGTACCTTTACAACGCGTTTTCGCTCCAACGCGGTTGGAAAAATGCGGAAATTTTCTTACAACGCGGTACTTTTACAACGCGGTTTAGGGTATTTAGAAACGAATTATCTTTCACATAACAGAAAAATCGCAACGGATCACGTAAGTGCAGTGGAACTTGATGGAACAAACTCAAATCTTGAAATAAGGCCAGTCAAACATTCTCGAACAACTATAATAAGTGACGATGAGAACTGAATTTGAGCATAACATTATGTTTCTTTTTGATTTTGACTTGAAATCATAATCTTTTTAGTTTTTATATGATGTTGAATTTTATTTAAGCTTTTTATGTACATAAATTTAAAAAATGACGAAAATGTTACACCATAAAAGGCAGTTTTCCTCTTTTTAGAACCGAATCTCAGTTTTTGTATTAAGTTGGTGTCTCTTATAACGTGATTTCCCACAACGCGGTATTTTCAAGGAACGTATCTACCGCGTTGTAGGAGGCCTACCTGTACGTATATTTTAATATATTTTTAAATAAAAACAAAACGACTGAAAAATGTTCCGTGTGTTTAACAAGGTTCGGAAAACTGAAAATTTTAACAACGGGTTTGGCCGAACCTGTGCGAACTCGCTGAATATCACCATTGTATATACAGGGTGGGCCAACGAAAACGAAACGGCACAGTGTTCGTGTTCGTCCAAGCAAATCGCTCGGACAGATCGATTTTATTCTCGAGGGGACATCTTATGCAATAAAGTTTTTGCGAATCTGAATATTAACTAAACAAACATTTTTTTTCGAAATAAATGTTTGTTTAGTTAATACAAAATAAATGAGTTTTTAAAATTTTTTGTTGTCTGTTGTATTCAGAATCGCAAAAACTTTATTGCAAAAGATGTCTCCTCGAGAATAAAATCGACCTGTCCGAGCGATTTGCTTGGACGAACACGAACACTCTGCCGTTTCGTTTTCGTTGGCCCACCCTGTATATAATTTCAAGCGAAAAAGAAATTACAGCAGCAATTTAAATCAGAGTAGAAATAGCGTATGACACAATACAGGATAAAGAATTTTTCACACATTAACACTTATAGAATAAAGTTAAAAACGATTTTTGCACATTGCAGTTACTTCAGTCTATTTATAAATTGTAAAATAATTTGTGTTCATTTTCATCTTTGCATGGTTTTGCAGAGTTTTAAGTATTCGCGTCTAACAATGACCCTGTGGCAAAACATCTTAACTTTGGCAGTTGGTTCCAACGATTAAGGACCAGATTTCAGGCTCTTGAAAAGTGTTCGTAGTGCCATTACCGTAACAGATAGAACAATTTATTTCTTTGCAGAATTTATTCAGTAAGGATCGTAGACGATTACATTTAACTATATATATAATCTATTTTTATTATTAATAAATAAATACATTTTCAATAATGTAAGATAGGATATATGTTTTTTGTTAACAGGCTATATATAGAAGGTATTGTTAACAAATATGATATTGACCTTAACATTTATAAAATTTTAGAACGATTCAACGATCTATAGCAGATAAAACACAAATAACTAATCCGTTTTAACTTTAAATTAGTATATAAAATTTATTGAAATTTATAGCTTACTCGTTAGAGAACTTTCTATATTTAAACATATAAAATCTGATAGTAATCAAATTGTATGATTTTATAATCGGTTTTCATGTGGTCATCTTCTGGAACCTAGCGACTAGTGAAATCCGCCATGTCGATTTTAAAAATGCTTTTTTTAAGTTCTAATAAACTTTTATTGTTAATAATTAAAGTATATATTTAGGATATCGAAATTTAATAAAATTAAATTACATAATTATAATTGACATTTTGATAGTTCATTTAATAATAGAAACGGACTAATTACAGTTGCTTAGTATTATAAACGCTAAAGAAAACGTGATTAGTATTAACAATATCTTTTACTTATAGCTTATTAACAGAAAATAATATGTACACTATTTTTCTCACAGTATATAATATTTCCAAATTAATTAATGATACTGGTTTGCTTGTTTCATTATTGACTATTACAGAATCAAAGTTATTACATTGTATAAAAAGAAATTATATATTGTAACATCATTACAATGCCGGGTTTCAGTTTGTAATCATATTTTTAATTTAATTTAAAATATATGCTCTCCGTCTCAAGTTAATAGTGGCTTGTTCCTGTACATTACGCTTTTCCTCTAACAATAAAGTCGTGCCGGTCATCTATCTAACACCTGACAGGGGAAAATTTGTTAATTGAAAAACATCATTTCATTTATTATAAAATTGTCTACGTGAACTTAACTTATTAATAGGACTTTACACCGATGTATTCGTTATCAACACAAGAAAGAGTTCATAATCAGAAAAACCAAAAAATCTTTATTTTATCACCTGTAGTAGTTTTTCCTGTATACATAACATACGGGTTTCGGGTTAACTGGCCTCTCTTCAGAAGTATTACTACCACGAAATTCTAAAATTTTACGCCATTCATTATGCTCTTCCATTCATTATGCTCTTTCGTGATTGGTGGATTTCACGTCCTAAATTATTATTAATTCTGTTGCATTGCATTTTCATATAGCTGTGTTCAAATAATTGTCGTTTTAAATTATTGGTTTCTTTTTTCTTAATTTTGATTGTGTTTAAATTTACTTCTCATCCGTTATTATTGCAATGAAGGAAAAACTACTACATGTGATAAAAAGAAGGTTTTTTGATTTTTCTGATTATGAACTCTTCCTTGTGTTGATAACTAATACACCGGTGTAAAGTCCTATTAATACGTTAAGACAAGGGTGGGCAAGCAAGAGTTCAGTGGGAGCCGAAATGTAGGTTTTGCAAAATGCATGGGAGCCGCAGTTCTGTACTGTCGTGGCGGATAGTATGGTAAGGCGCGCGATTTTATTATATAATATAAATATAATATACAGTAAAAGAAATATTGAATTTTTTTAATAAACATATTTTCACAAAATTATACATATAAAATTGTAAAAATAATAATAAAAAACAGAAATTAACACTTTCGGCAAGAGCCACATGTAACTCAAAAAAAGCCGCATGCCATGTCTGCGTTAAGACCACGTAGACAATTTATAATACAGTACGATTAAGAACAGTAAGGAAACTAAATTTATTCAACATCACTTCCTGTTTGTATCCGAAATTCTTGTAAACTTTATCGAGACTTTGTACACGAAGCTTTCCATTCCTTCTGTCGGCTTTCATCTGTATTACTCTGTTCTCAAGATTAAGGGACGACAGACAGATAGACGAAATTTATAGGTATATAATTTTTTTTAAATTGGAGCCTAAAAATAACAAAATCGTGAATTATTTAGTAAAATATTATTATTTATCAGATTGCTTAAAACACATCAGTTTAACTATTAACGTTATCAAATTTAAAGGCTAATTTAATATCGATTTAATGTTTAAAAATTAATAGAATTGTTATTTTGAAGGAAGTGAACTCTTTTAATGGAGTAGCCTGATTCCGCCAGTTACTGGTGAGGGCACTATGATCCTAAAAACGACTGTCATAGATTCATACATGACAAGTAGATTACGAATGCCGACATTACGAAAATCAGTCACTGCATTCAGTTCGAAGCAAGTAATACTAAGATATACGTAATACAAATATTTAAAATATTACGACTACTAGGGAAAGCACTACATAACCAGCGAATCTAGGGGGATGATATAGCCAAGTCCAACATCAATACAACAACAACTACCATAGATTAAATAGGAGTCAGGTTCTTAATCTTTGGTCAGTCCGCACTTGACCAACGAGCTGGCCACGTGGAGTTTTCTGGGTTTTCTTCACGTGTCTAATACCTAAATAGGGGCCAGTTTCTCATCGAAAGTCCTCCCGGGAGGCACTCTATTTACAGATTTGTTGTCTTATCTCATACATGTTTTCATCGAAAGCTCAACAATCATTCTAATTGAAAATAAAAATGTTTTAAAATTAGATACTCTGTATTAGATATAGTCATTGATGTTGTACTTTGATACTAATTGTATTGCATTATTCGATATTATATTTAATTTTAATTACTTAATACATACACCTATATATATTGAATATACGAATCAAACACCCAAACACTTTATTTACAAAATGTATTGCTCACAAGAAAATAAAATGTAGTGGTTAAATCAATGTATTATTTGGAGGAGATTATGAAATAAATAATAATTAATACGAGAGTTGTTTCTTTTCATTGTATCTGTTTGTGTTTTATTATCAGCTACAGTATTTTGTTAACAAATACCTTCAATTTCGTCAATATGTGTGTGACCATAGGGCCGGTATCTCTTTGATACCACGTCAGGATGACACCACTGTATCCTTAGATTGATACAGAAAATCAATTGCGCGAGCGGTTACGTATGGGTTAGACCCGGAATGAAGCGAGTGGAGAGGATGACGAAAAGAACGCACCCAGAGATTTATATATAAAAATATACCCGTTTATTTTTTCCATAGGACTAATTAGGTACAAACGATTACTTTACAGAGAGACACGTGATAAGGTACATGGCTCACGATCCGCGAACATAAATTCTACGCGGATTAGAGAGAGAGAGAGAGCTTACAAATATTCGCGTGTAGGATAAATACCTCAAGATATGTAGTCGGATGTCGATGTAATAATCGATGATATCCTTGTAGACCGTTGTAGGCGTTCGGGCTAAGAATAGATGATCTTGTAGTAGATCGTCGGTAATGACTCTGTCCACTAACAGGTAATAGTTGTTCAGGTAGGAAGTGTAACGATGACAGTTCGACTTGAATATAGATGATGAGGGAGGATCGGCGGCGACAGGTAACTATCCTTTTGAGCGCACAAACACACGGTCAGTAACAACTTCTTCGTCTTACTCATCGTACTCCCTTTTTATATGGGGAGGGAGTTTGCAGGCCCTTCTTTGATTTCGTCAGAAGAGATGATCTTCTTGGACCAATAAAATTATTGGTGACGTAGTCGTGTCACCGAAATTTGACTCATCTTAACAAGGAACTCAACTCGTGGGAATCGAGTTTAAACTGTTCTTATCAACAGAATTTATCAGTTGATTTCCCGTTTAACTAACCCTTTTTGGTCTATTTCGTTCCGTTTTTGTATAAAATATAGTTAAAAGATTATAAAGGTACATATAAATGATAAAGTTCACAATATCCCGATCGTCACATGTGACACTGGAAAATGCCAGTGTCACGTGTTAAAGTGTCAAGCTCACCGAGCAATTGGTACCACTCAACATGAGATTGAACATTGCTTTGAATTGCAAATCGAATGCCGTATATACATCCATCAGTTTCTTTCAGTTGGTGTTGAAGGCTAGCACACCCAGAGACTAAAAATACTGTGTCGTATTATCTCATAAGACACATATTGTAAAAAGACATAAGGGATTATGATTTATTTATACGTCTATATAAGTCAACTGACCAAATGTATTTTTCACTCGCTGGGATATTGTTCACTAAAATTAACACTGCTTCCCTTACCTGGAACAGCGTCAGTATTTGCTTTTACTGTTTTGATGTTTTCTAAGCCCGAAAAGCAAATATTGAAGTTTGCAAATCGTACGTTCAACATCTTCAGTAACCGTCAGAAGGAACGAGCGCGTATTGAACGATATGAAAAAAGTTAAAAATTATCTGTTTCATAAATTCGATTGAAATTCATTTTAGGAAATTAACAAATTTTTAAAGAAAGTGTTTATGTAAATTTACAAATTTAATTTATGAAGACACACATTTGAAAATAAATACAGTACATTGTTCATATTTACAATCTAATAGAAGCGTACATTAATACAATATGCAATTCATTTCAAAGATATGATAATAGTTGAATATATATCAATCTTGATACCGCAGTATAAGAATTCGTTTTAATAAATTAAGGAATTGTTGAAAATTCTAAAACGCGTAAATGTTTACGAGCACAGTAATTCAAACTAGACTAATCAATTACTCAGAATGACACGATTTCACGCGACGTATAGAATTACTTTACGTCTTAGAGAAACTATCATTAAAAAAAGAGTTTGAACTAAAAATTTAAATAGTTTTTCATTAGAATGTATAAATGAAGGTTGGAAAATCAAGGCAATTATGTGCTTGGCCAACTGATTTGGAAGCCAGGATTGAAACCATCTTTTAGAAATTTTCATAGGTGTTCTGTCCTAGTTGTCATATCTGTGAGTTACTATTTTATATACTTTGTGGGACATTCCAAATCCATGAGGAGTATGACTTAAAAAGTCTTTTTAGTGTGCATAAAATCGAAAAAAAAATCAAAATATGACAACAAAATTAGTCCAAATGTAATAAAAAAGCACAGTTTTTTAACACATCATGTCAGATCGGCGTTTGAAGAACCGCTCACTGTATAGGATGGCTATAACTTTTATCACGCTCCACTATAGTGGTGAAATGCTTATGTTAGGACTTTTGTCTGTCTGTTGGCGTTGCCAGTATGTCAATTTCCACGCGCACGCGCAATGACTTCTCTTTCGTTACCTAAGTGTTATGTTTTGTTCAATCCATTTATTGCGCATGTTCAAGCACATGCGCAACAACTACTTGATTCCAAGAATTTATAAAATTTATTTTAAACAAAAATTAATATTTGATTTTCTTTTTTGGAGCGTGCTATTAGAACGGCTTGACCCAGCTTATTATATATAAGGACGACTAGAAGATCGTGAAATCTCTCATTGTCTTACAACAGGATCCTGACACTAGTTAAGCTAATAAGAAAACCGCATCTTAACTCGCGATAGGTTGTATCTTTAGATATATTTTCGAATGAGTACGGTCGTAAGTCGGCGATGGATCGACCCGCATTAAATAAGGTCGAGTTCGAAACCAAAGTTAAACAAATAAAAAAGGTTTAATAATTAATAATGAATTGAAATTTAAATACAAATGAAAACTATATATATAAATGTTAAACAATTCTCCTCTATCTAAATAAGGGTTAAGAGAGAGAATTTACAATTATCTGAGCATAATACCTCTATAATATAATTTTTTTTTCTCGTTGACTTCGGCTCTTTGCTCCACAAAGTTAACTCAGGAAAACTGCAATGTTTGCTTTGTGAGTGTCCGAAGACACGCACAAAGCGAACTTGGAAGAATGGAGAGATAAACTGTCCGAAAAGAAATTTTGAAGAGATCCAAAGATAACCTTTTAGAGAACCGACAAGAAGTGACAAGAACCTCGAAAAACGAATTGTTTATCTTTTTTATCCCCAAATCTCCTCCGATCAGGAGTCAAAATATCGCATAATGTGACAGAGTCTGAGAGGTAAGACGCGCCCACAAGATGTATCATAAACATGTGAGATCGTTTCCCGTGATGTAGTCGTTATTCAGACAAATAGAAGGAAGTTGTATTTCCCTTTTTCCAAAACTCGAAGGTGAAAGAAATTTTAACGACTTTTTCTAACTAAATAATTTCTAAAAGCGTTAAATAAGTAAAGTAAATTCTAAATAAATTTCCCGTAAACGTGGGTAAAAATAAGCGAAATGGTTTCCAGGTTTTTACAATTACAAATACCACTTGCTTATTCTATGAATTTTAAAACTCTCAGATTATATATACTTTATTTTATTATGTATTATTTTTATTAAATAAATCCAGTTAGAATTAATGAAAAGTATTTAATGCAATACTATAATCATTGTTTCTAAACAAAATTTTCAGGCAAAATCGATTAGAAAAATATTCTATCCTGTTGATCGTAGGTGTTCTTTTTTTATAGCATATAATTTTAATGAAAAACTATATCCTAGCTATCCATGTAGTAAAATTTATTCAAATGTCTTAAAGTATTCAAATCGCATTTACTATAAATCCTAAATACCCATCAAATACAAATGATCTACAAATTTTAATTTTAAACTAATATCACAAGATAATTTTAAAGAATTTAAAAAAAAAAAAAAACAAAGTAAGAACTAATATTTTTTCTCATTATCAGAGTAAAACACATCTCAGTTTCATGAGAAAAAGTATTCGAATGTAATATAAACGATATTCTGACTTAGTTATTAAAAATATGATCTTTTCCGAATCATATGAGATGCTTTTTCAGCAATCACAATTGCCGGAGCATTTGTATTTCCTGAAATGATAGTTGGCCTTAGAGTACCTAGATATCAGAGTAGCGACATACGAGTCATCGCCGCCATGTTCTGTCAACTGTCATCACGTGGTCTATGGGTTTACATTAAGAAATGACGATATTTTTTAGTTTAATAAAGCATTTTATTCGTAAAAATGCTTTATTAAACTAAAAAATATCGTCATTTCTTAATGTAAACCCATAGACCACGTGATGACAGTTGACAGAACATGGCGGCGATGACTCGTATGTCGCTACTCTGATATCTAGGTACTCTAGTTGGCATAATTGATGCATCAACAACTCTCAATCTCGATACTGTTTTTACCCTGTAAAACAAAGTTGAATAATTTCTAGAAGTAGCTTCTTCTCGTTAATTTTGTCTTTTAATATTTATGCGTATTTTGCCTTGTATCGAAGTCAGAATGTATTATACGTATTGTGTGGAATGAAGAATACACTAGCAGGGGTCGCCAAAATTTAAAAATATCGCCACTATTTTCGCAAGTTTTAAATTTTTTTCGCCACTTCAAAGTATTTATCGCCACCAGTTTTACTTACTATTAATAATTTATGCAGGTGCTAGTAGCCTTACCAGTTTGGCGTATGGGAACCAAACGTAACACGATAAGATGTACTAGGTATGGAGTGAGAGACAGCGCACCGGAAGTGACTCACGCAGAGACCACGTTAACGAAACAACGTTTATTTGTAAAAAACGAAAAAACATTACATTACAACACATTAATTTCTCGATAGTGAGTCTAATAGCTAAAATAGGGTTTAGATAGGCATAATTTCGCGGTTCTCGAAGAGAGAAAGTTTACAGAAGATTCGCGTGGCGATAAATACCTGGAGTGGATGGTGTTCTGTTGTAACGTCCCACTACGAGGGTTCGTCTTCAGTTGTAGGGTTGTGAGGACAGTTCGATGATAAAAACAGTCGGAAATAGATGATATCTTGGGAAAGAAATTTGGCAATATCCGTTAGTGGACTAAGTGATATCATAGTCATGAACTAGATAATATCCGTTACTGGAGTAGGAGATCTCTTCGTACGGAGAATAGGTAAAGTATCCGCTAATGTGATATAGGAGGTCCTGAACTGACTAACACGTTTGAGGCACTGGCGACGACTGCACTGTCGGAAGAACCGGCGACGACTGCCCAAAAATTCGGTTTCGTGTTATATTCAACTGATGAACTTGCGACAATAGGTTAGGAGGTTATGAGAAAGCGTCACTTAGCTGCTGAACAGTGTGCCATGAGAGGATCGTAGGTGTGCCGCGAAAATTTTTGAAGGTTATTAAATAAATTATTTTCGAAAGAAGCCCAAAGAACAATAAGTGTACATGTCAAAATTAAAACCTCTTTAAATTGATTATACGAGTTTTTCAGAGTTATAATAAATAATTGTATACATAATGTAGTAAAAAATATATATTCATAAGCAAAATTATATGTGCACAACACCGGGTTATTTCATTTAAAATGAAATTTCCTTTACATCAAAAATATATCTATAATTGGCCATATTTAGTTCAAATTATTTTAACTTAGAAATATCGGGTCTTCAGCAGGTTTCTAAAAACAATTATTATGCCAGTTTTAAATGCAAATTAAGGCTTAATGTTAATTGCTTTTCTTATATAAACGAAAGTATTAATTTAAATAACTATTGTGGTAACCTTCTGCTGTTTTATTTAATTCACAAAAAATATAGACAAAACGTATTAGGTTAAGTGGCAAGTAATATGACGATAGAATGTTTACAAACACAGCTTTAAATAATGTGATTTTTTCTACTGAAATTTATTTATAGTTTCAAGAGTGCCGTGAGATAAAAAAGTTTGAAAAATACTAACGTACTGTACAACAAAGCCTAGTATAGTTAAACTATACTAGGCTTTGCTGACATCAGTGTTGACTACATTTATAAATGTGTGAAAATTAAAATAAAATTACTTCTACGTTATACAGTAGACGGTTAAAAAGGCCAACTACAGAAGAAATAAAAAGTAAATAAATAGACCTATAAAGAAATAAACAAGCTTTTCAATTCAGCGAAAAAAAAAAACTGTGACTGACACAAAAACAGAACAATCTTCACATTCCGGGGAGTGAAAGTCTAGATTTACAAGAACTTGATGAGTTATGTAAAGAATGGAATAAAATTAAATATATGGGATGCTGAGAAAACTATTTAGAAACTTCTAAAAGGAACTATTTGATTAAATATGTGAGCTGCAACCATGGGTTTTATGATGATTGCAATAAACACGACCATTATAGCGATTCTTGCGAAAAACTGAAAAAGAAAACTATCAATTAATTTTCTCCTTTATTTTACTCTGTAAGCTGCATTTTTGTTATTTTTAATTTTCGGTCTCACACAGATAGGTCGGTCCATCCATTACGGGATGGACGTTCTAACCTGGACATGAGGGAGATACAAGCCACCTTCAATGTTTATGTCTTTTTGAAAATAAAATAAATCGTAAATTTAATTGTTTTTATTTATCGTAAATTATAACATGTGCAATGTTTTTCAGAGTTAAAGCAATTAAATCTCAAGAAACAAGCGAATTTTTATTCAAAAAGTGGTCGAACTATCTATGTTTAATTTGTAATGTAAGTCGACCATTTTTCGAATAAAAATTCTTAGTTCGTATGAATCAATTTTCCATTTTCATACTTTATAAACAATTTTTTCGATACTTTTTAATTAAATTAATTTTAAAATGGAGGGCCAAATTTACATTAGAATAAATTAACCGAATAAAAAGTTTTGTAGAGAGTCGTGACTATTATTTATGAAGTTTCATATTTAACTATATTGATTAATATAATTACTAACTGAAAATAAAAAATTAATTTTAATTTTATATTTAATATTATTATTAATTACGCTTATAACTTTTAATTCTTAACATCGAAAATGATTTGAGTTTATTTTTTCAAACGAAACTGAGCGTAAAAACAACTTATATAATATAGGAATTAACACCTAATGTTAATAGATATTAGGTATTAATAGATATTTATAATTATATAATCTCTTAATACATATAAAATTATGCTGTATTCTATATTTTAACTTTTTATAAATGTTTAGAATTATAGTTATATTTTTTAATTCAGTATTTAACGTAGTTAAATATCATGAAATCAGTTCTACTAGTGTATGTAGTTTCCAATAATCTATCGATGACTTTAGGTGAAAACTTGCTTTATAGCATATTCAACTAAATGTTAAACTAAAAATAATAATAATAATAAATTTATGCTGTAATTTAATAATGTGAAATCAATTTTTATTCTTATAAACACGATAAAATTACTTGTAATTTTAAAAGATTAAAATTAATATTTGTATAATATGAACGTGATTAAGAAGGAGAAAACGTAAATGTAATAAATGGCTATCTGTTAATATGATAATATCTGATATTAAACATTAGACATTAATGTATTAATATTAATTTCAATTTTAAAATAATTTATGACAATATCGAAATTTAAGTAAGTTAACAACCAAAATTTATTTTTAATTTAATTCTTTATTTAACATTTTTAAAATACATATTATGCCCGACACCTAGAATCATATCTGCAGCTTTTTCCGCAATCATAATTGTTGGAGCATTAGTATTTGCCGAAGGAATAATTGGCATAATAGATGCGTCGACAACTCGTAATCCCGATGTTCCTTTTACTCTGAAATATTATTTATAAATCAATAGATTGTATAGTGATTAATATTTCTATCTTTAATTTAAAACTGTAGATAAACATAAAGTATCTAAAACTTCTAAATTTAATAGTTTTAAAAATTTTTAAATGTTATTATTGGAATAATTATGCAATTATCAAATTGCACCCCAATAATAACATTTCCACTATCGTCCATATGCCTGTCTGTTAATCTTAAGAACGGCGTTAAATAGATGAAAATCGACAGACGTGGACAGCTTAGAGGCCGGAGATCCCGATTAACTATATACGATTTTCGGTCTGGACCGGAAGTTATGTGATTTTTTTAAATTGCAGCTCGGTATTGTGACGATGGCACAGTAAATATTTACTCGTGTATTATATATCATCTTACAATATTTCATTAAACAACGAAAGTAGGTCTAATGCGAGGGGTGCGCACTGTATAGCGTAAAACAGCAATTTAAACAGATGTTAGCAGTGAATACTTTCTTTATTGTTTATCCAATATCTATTTGGTTCGTTTTGGTTTAGCTTGATGTAATACGATATAAAATTTTCCCAGAAAGCATCTCCTCGCCTCCCGGATATGCCATGAAACCAAACCAAACTATACTGTACATGAAACAGAGCATATGAAAAATACATTTCTTAGACATTGGGTAATATCGTATATTTTATTATACAGAAATAATTGAATATTTAATGATTTCTTAAAATATCACTAGTAATACTACAATATTACGTTCTAACACTCCGGTAAGCAAAACTCTATACTTACTTATCCTTAGTTTATATTTAATTTTTATAACTTCCAGTTATAAAAATTGCCAGTTTTCATAAGCTTCATAATTAGGAATGAAAGAATTAGATATAAACGTATTACATATCATTAAACATTATCATGTTTTCTATCATTTCTTCTATAGAATTTTCATTACAGTCATACGTTAAATGTAAATCATTTTTGAAAGTAACTTCTATCAATAAAATAAAAAACCGACAGTTGAAGAAAATGCAAGAAAATAATTTAATGTAGTCAAACCTTAGTTCAGGATCCACAACAGTTGTTGGATCATCAACTGCACCCATTTTACACGTTCCTACGGGATGATATGCAGTAAAGCTTAAAGTTCGAACTACGCATTCCAAATATTTATCGCTGAGTCTTCGAAATCTTTCGCATCCTGGAACAGGAACCGAATATAATCGAGATCCAAACTTTTTAAAATACTGAGATTCACCAACTCGAATAGCTATTTTCATTCCTGGAAAACAAATCGGTTAATACATTTCTTAAAATGAACAAGATTACTAAAACTTCACAAATTCATATAAAACTATATTATTTCAAATAGTTAAAATGTTACCAATGAACACTAGATCAATCAAGTATTCGCGCATCAACGTAATGAAATTTATAAAACAACATCATAATGGATCAACGTAATGAAATTTATAAAAACAAAATCATAATGGATGTCATCGCTTTTAATATCATTATATAAATTCGTTATCTTTTTCTTATATCGTATTTTCAAGATAATTTTCTTTATATACGTGTATTATAGTTTTTAAAATATATATTTATATAACTGTAGGCCTATTATGAAATTTCATTGAGTAATACTTGTTTAGAGATCAGAGGATTAATTCATGAAATAAGCACTAGTGACCGATATAAATGGCATCCAAGAATTCGTGTTTAAATATGCTTAAGTTAAATTAAATAACAAAAATTTATTAATATATATTATAATATTAATTTTTAATATTTATTATTGTAATAATATATTGCATTTGTAAGCATTTTTATCCATGAAATACATCTACTTACCATCGATAAGAGCTAAAACATCTTGAGGATGAGATAAATAGTTGGGCTGGATGATAGGATGATCATAGGGATTGGCGCTTCTCAGTTTTATGTAACCTCGACTTTTCGGGTGAAATAACGAAGGGAAAATGGAGAAAGCATTTCGATATAAAATTGGATTATAGTATAATTCCCGTATCTAAATTTTAAAATGTTTTAAATCTTAAATTAGAACATTACCTGTATTTGTATACTACTACTATATAATACCACCATTAAAAATTATAATAAGCATTTTTATTAAATATTTTTTCTGAACGGCAGTCTTTGAGTACTTAAGGACATTTTGTTCATTAATGATGTTCTAAAGAGAATTCTCACATGAAATATTTCTTGTTTCACTAAAATATTTATTATTAAAATTAAATTCATTAACACCAATAAAAGTGTTATTTTTCACAACAGAATAATGTTCCTCATACAGACCAACAAATAATACAACACTTATAGAGATATACGTGATTTATCAAACCGTAATGGAGCAAGTAATTGAGCTCACATCAAGAAAATAAGACTTTTGCAATTGTTGTAGGTATCTGTATTTATATAAGTGTGGTTGAGGAGGGTCTAGTAAAGATCGAAATGCATCCCACAAATAAGTCTTATTTTTTCGATGTGATCACGATTAACTGGCTCTATTACAGTTTGACCAATTAGCTTTTTTTTTTTTTTTTTTTTTTTTTGTGGTTTTGGGTCCTTTACCGCTCTGAGAGCACAAAAAGGCCAGACCAATTAGCTATTTGAAATAATAATTTTATTTATTTTGTGAGTTTCCAGACGAGGTCCGAAATCGTGTAAATCACAAAATTTTTGCGTTTAAATTATAACAATAGATTATATAGAAAAGAGAAAGAGAGACAAAAAAAACTCTTGATCTAGACATCGCGACGCAAAATGTAAACAACGAGTGTCCGAACACGTGTTAAAAACGAGCTGTCATGGTCAAACGGAAGGGTAGAATTCTGACACAAAAGCACATAAATAAATAGAATTATGACACAAAAGCTCATAAATAGGTGAAATTCTGACTCGAGTGCTCATAAATAGTCAATCTAAGAAGACAACTTCGGAAGGGGGACAGTTTTAATAGATAGAAAAACATCGCGCTTGAATCGTAAAAGTTCCTAGATGACAGAAATCGCAATTAACGGACTAAATTATGAGTTCGAGTCTTGTAAATTTATCAACAATCTCCGAGCACAATGGTCAAAAGGCGCCAGATGGACACCCCGAATCGGACCTTTCCGTGACCCGAGTCGTCCCGAGTTTCGCCTAGAAACAAAGGAGGGACCAATCGGAAAACGGGAAAGGGGATGAGGGGCCAATCGGAAATTGGAATAGCGAGCGAAAAACTATAAAAATCGGAATCTCCAAGGTCGGGGGGAAGTCTCCTCCGGATCAGAAGACGTGCTCAGTGATTTGTGTTGTGTCGCCGCCAAGGACGCCTCAGCATCTCAGCGACTTCATCTCGTCCGCCCATCGCTCTCATCTCATCCGACTCGGGACTACGAGTCGGATGAGATGAGCCGAAGTTCTCGCCTCTCGGAAGGACTACAGAGAAATGGACTGTCAATTGTGGATGTAAGCATATATGTTATCCAATAAACGGGTTTCCTTATGTAAAACACTTGTCATCATTTGCCTCCTTCGCCACACCCACATGCAAACGTCCCCTAGGTTCATCCTGACACGGGATTAACTGATCCCCACCAGTTGGCGACCTTACAACTTTATTAGAGACAAGAAACTTACAACTATAGCTACTTTACTATTTGCTGATGAGGCTGACATTAATGTATATTCTCATAAACAATATGGCTCTCAAATCTAAAGAAACGGAATACTACTATTATTCGTTTATATCGAAGAGGTGGGAATTTTAATCATTGCATCCAAGAAGTCTGTAGAAGCAAAGAAGTGTAACTAGTTAGAGGAAGGCTTGAAAAAAACTAAGATGAAAAAGGAATATATCGCGAAGCATAAAATTGGTACACGTGTGGCGGATCTGGCAGCATGTTTAAGATGGCCGAAGTCTGGCGACCGGTAAATGCAATTTTCTTTTTATAACACAGTATTCACGTATTTTATTTATTTTTTCGTGTTTCGATTTATTATTAGAGCATTTAGTTGTGTTATTTTTACCTTAAATTATGTATGTTTGCTGTTTTAAGTTTATCGAAATGAGTATTGTTTACAGTCTGGGTATGGGTATTAATTCGCTTTCCATTATTTCTAATGGGAAAAATTGCTTCGGACTTCGAACGATTTCGAGTTCGACCGTCCTCCTGGAATGAATTAAACTCGAAGTACGAGGCACCACTACATTATATCAAATTTAAAAGTAAAGTAGTTTTCAATAATAAATAAAAAATATGATTTTCAACACTTAACTTGATTATTTATGCCTAAACTTGGGATAATAATTTCTCCTCCGTCAGACGTCAGACCACCTGATGTTAAATGAAGTTCAATATCTGGATAATCATCAGACAAATTCGCTAAACGGCTGTTGACGAAAGCCAAACCTTCAAAAGCAATAGGCAAGGTCCATGGCCCTAAAATGAAGATTTATACATGGTGTTATTTAAATATCTGTATCGCTTTTCAAGTAAATGTAAATAAGTGTCTCACCAGAACCATATTTGAAATAGGAAAGAACATCGAACGGAGAAGAAACACGTGAAGCATGAATAGAAACTGGCTTGTCGATTAAGAAATCCGCTCCAAGACTTATAACGTGATCTTGAAGATTAAGACCTACTGGGAGATCTGACACTACAGGAATCTGGATGAAGATAATTATTTAATAGTTCATTAATCAACACTAAATATAGATTAGTCTACTAGTATATACAGTAAGTTAGAAAAAATCCATATAAACAATATATCAATATTTACTAGTATATATAAAATTTTAACGTTAATTTTTTATTTCATGTGAATTAAAATAAATCAAGATTACAATTCATCTAAAGCAGTGTTTTACAGCCATTTTTTATCTCACGGCACACTTGAACCTATAATTAAATTTTCGCAGAATAAATCAGGTGATTTAAAGTTGTGTTTGAAAACATTCTATCGTCATATTACTTACCACTTAACCTAATTCGTTTTGTCTATGTTTTTTGTGAATTAAAAATACAGCAGAATTATACCACAATAGTTATTTAAATTATACATAATAAATCATTTACATAAAGCAATTAACATTAAGTCTTATTTGCATTTAAAAGTGGCACGATAATTGCCTTTAGAAACCTGCCAAATGTCCCGCTATTTCTAAGTTAAAATAATTTGAACTAAATATGGCCAATTATAGATATATTTTTGACTTAATGAAAATTTTCATTTTAAATGAAATAAACCATATGAATATCAGATTGCACGATATAACAATGGGTTTATGTTACCTTAGGTAGCCAAGATGGCGGCTCGTCTCTGATTCCAGCAAGGAAACAGTGGGACGCACGTTCTAAACTAACCTAACCTATTCTAATAAATTACCATAATTATTAGCAACCAAATTATTAGAATATGTTAGGTTTGGTTAGAACGTACGTCCCACTGTTTCCTTGCTGGAATTAGAGACGAGCCGCCATCTTGGCTACCTAAGGTAAACATTAACAAACAGATGTATTTATCCACCTGTTTTGTCTAATTTTGTAATCTTTTCTTGTAGAGTGTACAATAGTTTCATATGTGAGTTCATATAATGATTTCAATATGGGTTCATACAATAAGTTCAATGCTAATAATTGAAATAAATTAATATTTGTTTGTCAGTATAAATTCAATGGCAACAATTTTTTTTTTAAATTACTGGCTAATGACTTTTGAATTTCAAAGTAAAAGAATCGCGATATATCCGAATGAAGGATATAACGATCGACTATTATATTTTATAAGCCTTTCTTACGCTTACCTTGAATTTCTGTAAATGCTCTTTAATGCCGATACCAGATAACATTAGTAACTGAGGTGAATTTATGGATCCAGCTGATATAATTATTTCTTTTCTTGCATAAACGGTATACGTATTCTTGAATCGACTGAATTGGACTGCTCTAGCTTGCTTATGTTCATTGAAAATAATCTATGTATAAAGAGTATGAGCTGTAAAATAATGTTTCAACTAATCTGAATTGTTAACATTAAATTCCGAAGATAGTTTATATAGTTTAATGTACTTATGACATTTTTATTTATACATTACTTTTCACTAACAATACATAACAGTGGTTTGTGTTTACGTACAAAACATAAAAATATTTTAGCCATTGACTATAACAATGTGCAATATATTCTTCAAACTTTACTAATTACTGTCAAAATTATTATATGGAAAGTTAATTCAAAAAAAATATATATATAATTATTATTATTATTTCCCAAAAACTATTTTTGTCCATAACTTTCTAATCTGAAAAATTTTTCATTGATAAACGAACATAATTTTATAAAACTCTTTTATTTAACTCTGTATCATGTCCTCAAATTTCATCCTATAAAATAGAAGTTTGAAACTTTGAGGACATACATAAGTTCGATAACAATGCATTAAATGATGTTTTATGGTAGTCCCGTCTAGTATCTACCATCCCAAAACATAAACATTACGAAAGGTGGAATTTAATCGTGTTACGGGTGTAAATACACTGTAGAAGAGAGTCGTGCAATACCGACCACCTTAATATTATTGGTTGTAACCAATGTAAGACTCAGGAAAAACTGATTGATTTTAAAAGAGTAATGTGATACCTGAAAAAGGTGATCTTCATAAAGTTATGTGATACCTGAAAAAGGTGATCTTCATAAAGTACAGGGTAAGATTTCTCTGAAATTTTTCCTAAAGTACTAATTATTTCTAAACTAAAAAAGTCGTGAATTTGGGTAGTGCAAATATTTTTGTCCAGTACCGACCAGTTACTCTTCTAAAAAATATTAAAATCTTAATGATAATCTAAATTGTTTTATGGATTTTATTCAAGCAAATAAAAGTACAAAATTCTTTGACTATAGTAGAATAGTGTATTATTGTACTACTAGCAGGTAGGCCCGGCGTTGCTCGGGCAAAAGTAACGATAGCGAAGATTAAGATTATTACGTTATAGTCAACCTTACTCGTTTTCACAGAATGCAAGAATTGGGTCCCCCTGTTCCAAGAATAATTAGAGAATTTTTAAATGGGTCTAAAAATATGTTCGATTTCCCGCAAAAACGAAAAAAACTGCATCTGCGTCTCGCACGTCGCTTTCTCTTAACATTTCCATTGTTATGTAAACACTTCCATTATTGATGAAAGTGTTAAGCCTTAATACTGTCCCTCTCCCCCGTGGGGAGAAATCTCGAAAAATCCCTTCTTAGAGTGCGTTCTCGTGACGTACCCTAACTGTGTACCAAATTTCAACTTTCAACTCCTAACCGTTTGGGCTCTACGCTGATTATTATTATCAACTCGTCTCATTTATATATATAGATAACCAATAATAATAAAATTTATTCAACAAAGTGAATATTAGGAAACGTAGGAACATATTCGAAAGTTTACAATGAACTTCACTTCTTACAGTTGTCACAAATAAAGTACAAAATATTTTCTTGATTGGTACATTTAATATGTGCCCAGTCATTACGTGCACATATTAAATGAACAACTGTACAAGTACACTGTACAAGTCTTCATGAATGAATTTTTAATCTTGACCTTGATTATAAAAACTAGCTGTTTTTCCATTTCTTCATTGAAAGTCCTTTGCAATCTGAGAGACCATACTCATATTTTTTTCAACTTCGATTGCTTTCAATCGATCCACAAATATTGTTTTTTGAACTGAAAATGTCGATGCTGCCTGTCGTTAAGTCATATTGTTCGCAAGAACTTCATCTATTGCTATTTCTTGCCAAAGCTGGCAAGAAATAGCAATAGATGAAGTTCTTGTCAATTTACATCCATTTTACATCCTTCTTTTTCTTATTATCTCCCATTTCTCTCTAAATTGAGAAGAAGGAAAACTGAGACCTTTTCCTTAAAAATTATTTTTGGTTGATACTGCACGACAGGTAAGTGATCGGTACTGGACTCTGCCACGTGGGTAACATTCTGTAGATTGTATACAGTTTTATATTGTGAAACTAATACGATTTATCTTAACATAATATTACTAAAGAGAAAATACATCGTAAAATGAGATTAACTAATCATCCTCAAAGTAGAATTAAAGCCACGAAAATAACTTTTGACACACTAAATACCAAAAAACACCTTCTTTGGCTCGTGGTTTCAACAACATTAACCAAACAAAATAATTTTCAAAGTATATGACCTATGAAAGTGATATTCTTCTGCGTATGCCTGTAGAATGCTGCTACCTTGTTCCAGTAGCGCAAAACTAGTAGTGGTTGGTACTGTACGACTTTTCCCTACTTATATATATGGTGGAGATGAGGGCACTCCTACCATCCCCAATCGCAATCTCGAAAAAAAATCTCCGATAAAACAGTTGATTTTATATTTAAAAATATATTATTGTTATATATTCTTACCTTAGTTACGAAGGAAAACAGTAAGATTTGTAAATTAGGACGATGTTGAATAGGTTTCAAAAATGCTTTATTGGTGCTGCACCGTCTTCCAAATCTGGTTGTGGATGAAATAAAAGTAAAACCTACAAAAAATATATATATATATATATATTTATTTTTATACTGTAAACACTCAAATTGGCTTAGAAAATGTCTCATTTGCTCTCGTATCTACCTGTATTCTGTTATGACGCTTTTATGACAAATAATATACAGGAAGTCCTTGTTAATTCGAACTTGGATAGTTCGAGATTCCGTTAGTTCGTAACTGTACTTTTGTCCCGGCCGTGAATATACAGATTTACATGTTAAGAAATTCGGTTAGTTCGAAAAGTGTTTACTTCAAAATTCGAAGTGAAAATTTTGCGTGTTCGCGAAATTCGATGCGATATACGTATATTAACTGATTTGTTTAGATTGAAATGCCTCCACACTATAAGAGTACGAAAGATTAAGAACAACTCTAATCTGAACAATACGGCTTTGCTTTTACAGTATCACAGTTTTGGTGTCACCTTACCCATGGACAACCCTTTTTTTCTCTTATCTCATAAAATACGGTGGGTTTCGGGATTGCAAGAGTGGACTTTCCGTAACAGATTGAGATATTTGTAGGGCTCTAGGCTACTACATTTCGGTGACTTACTACTTTTTGAGCCACTTAAAATAATTTGGGCTGCATTTCGAGGAATTCTGCTTTACATTTCATAAAATCTATATGCCAACCTGAGATTCTTACAGGACACGAGCTGTTTACTCGAAGTTTATTTATATTATTATAATTAATTATTAATTAACGAAAATAGCGTTCTGTACACATATCCGTATTCTGTTTGCTTACAAAATTACATGGCAATTGGCATACTGAACAGAAATACATAAACTTGAATAATTCGAAACTCAATAATTCGAAGTCGCGATTATTTCGTCCCTTAAATTTCGAAATGACGACGATATCCTATAATGAGAGTTTTCTCAACCTATGATAATGTTTATTTATTTATTTACAGTCATTGTGTAATGTTACATAACATTTGCATATGTTATCTATATATCTACAGATTTGACGTCACTCATATATAACTTTTACTTTAATTTATTGCATAATCTATCGGAATATGACTAAAAGAACGAATAAGTAACAAGTTTGGAAATTTTCATCATAAACAATGGAAGGTCAAAAAGTAAATGTACTAATTTTATTGTTCTATTCCGTATTTGTTATTCAAACATTCATTTTATTTGAGACCTTGATATTAATATTAAGTACATTTTCTTTAATGTGCTTACTATTATGTTTGCTAAATTAGCTAGTTGACTTTGAAGACTTTGAAGCAGTGGCGGATTATTGCACATGCCCATCCGAAAGTTAGCAGCTTGAAAAAAAAGATTCTGTGAACCTCAGAAACAGATACCATCTGCTTCAAGAACGATTTGCAATATGCAGCATAACGAAAGTTTTTAATACTTAATAGCTGACGAATAAACAGTGGCGTGGGTGTCAGCCGCCCCAGGGCGGAGAAAAATTTCGCCGCTCCCTTATTTACGTATTATTATTATTATTTATTTTGAAATTTTGCCGCCCCTACTTCGTTACGCCACTGCAAATAAAATTTCCTTTTTGACCGTTAGAAATCATGTTAAATAATATTTAAAATTCATTGTGTTTTTGCATATCTACTGTCCAATCATATAAGCGCAATCAATCTCTTGCAAACTGCAAACAGTGCAAACGAATGAAAAATTTTTTAACTGCATGAGTTTTATGTGGTTAGCGTTTTCAGTGTCGCTTCTGTTTTGTAAAATAAACGTTATTAAGTATCTATTCGTGTATTATATCTAGGGATTGCAATTGCTGGATCCCTCATCCAGCAATCCAGCTGGATCCAGCGCATTCTTCGGCCTGCTGGATCCAGCACCAAGTGCTGGATCCAGCGCTGCGGATCCGCAAATACTCAATTAACTTTCTAAATAATTGCGCAAAAGTCTACGTCGTCGCGTTGCCGCTTTGCTAACTACTAGACTGCTATTAATTACTTACTCACTACTTTACTAACACTAATAATTAAATTACTTATAAATAAACTATACTTTAATCAATCCAGCAAAATTTAATAAAATAATAACGTATTCAATCGCTTTTAACGATCTTCCTCAGTTACAAAAAAATACAACATTAACTATAGAACATAAAATGTGTTTGGAATAAATATAAAAAGAATAGTGCTTAATTACATCCCATTTTTTTAAACAAGATACATAGATGTACTGCCAGGTCTGATAATTTTCGTATTGTATACCGACGTAATCCCACTGTTTTCAAACTTTTAAGAAACGATAAAAAGAAAGAGGATCGGAATTCAACAACGGGTATATATTCGGTGCCTTTACACAACCAACGTTTCAATTCCAAGCTTGTTTATGTGGGTGCAACGATGCGCAGTTTAAAACAAAGGCTCAAGAACACAAATATACAATCAGTAAGAACCTTGACAACACTGCGCTGGCATCATACGCAAGACAGAAGGATGTTAACGTCCAATGGGATCAAGCGGCAATTATAAAAACGACGACGAATAGGCAAACGGTCAAACATCTTGAGAGATTGGAAATCTGCAAGGCGCACATGACAACTGGTTGTATAAACCATAGAGATGCGGACTCATTGTCTACCATGTGGAGATCCTTTTACATTAATTAATGTTATTAACGGACAATGCTGGTTTCGTTGGATCTTATATACAGGGTGTTTTTTTTTTAAACTGACGGTACTCAGAGACATCTGTAGAGCAATCTAACAGCCGGACTGTCGCCAAATTTGGAAGAGTGACTAAGGACGACATGGGAAAGAGATTCCGCGAAGAAAAAAGTAGTACCCAAATTTGCCGGTAGGGGTGGATTTGGCGCTGTTGTAGCAAAACAGCTAAGAATCTGCATAAAATCCAGCTGCAATTAACAAACACACGAATGAATAATCAGACAGCGGTTTCAGTGTAATAACGAAAGTTTAATTAATCAGAAATATCCTTCTCCCTTCTTCAATGTGATCACCGTCCTGCTGGACAACTCATTGCATCCTGAACACCTTGTTCTCTATGGCCGAACGTAACATGTCCACAGGAATGTTCATCACAGTTCGAGAAATGTTGTCCTTCAAAGTCATCAAGTTTGGGACACTACCAAGATAGACCTTGGACTTTAAGTAACACCACAGGAAAAAGTAACATGGGGTTAGATCCGGGGAGCGAGGCGGCCATGCAAGTGGAAAAAAGCGACTGATGACCCTTTCTTCAGTGAAGTGCTGGTAGCTTTTTCGCTACAACAGCGCCAAATCCTCCTCTACCGGCGAATTTAGATGCTACTTTTTTTCTTCGCGGAATCTTCCGCGAAGAAAAAAGTAGTGCCTAAATTCTATGTTTTTTCCATGTCATCCTTAGTCACTCTCCCAAATTTGGCGACAGTCCGGCTGTTAGGATTGCTCTACAGATGTTTCTACAGATCGTCAGTTTAAAAAAAAACACCCTGTATATATTTTTTCCGCTATTTATTTTGTTTATTTATCTATATTTTGTCCGTTTGGGCGTTTTCCGTTAATTTTTATATTTATTCCGAACACATTTTATGTTCTATATTTAATGTTCTATTTTTTTTTTTTTTTTTTTTTTTGTAACCGAGGAAGATCGTTAAAAACGATTGAAAACGTTATTATTTTATTAAATTTTGCTGGATTGATAAAGGTGTAGTTTATTTAACTTATTCTACTTCCAGTACATAGTTTTATATACTTATAAATAACTACAGACTAATATGTAGAGCCTATATATGAAAACTGGTAAGACTGATAGCCACTTAGCCACTGATTATCCGTCCTTACATTATTATAATATATTAATATAAATTAATCAGTAGAATTACCTTTGCTATTATTTAACTTAAAGATTACATTATAATTATAATCTAACTAAACATTTGAAGTTAATTATCTCTATCTCAAGTGTTAAACCGAACCAAAGTTAAGTTTACTACCTAAATGTGTAAGTTTTACTGATTTATAGTGACCAGTCTAAATAATAAAAGTTTCTTAAGTATTTTTTAAAAATGTTTTATTTCATTAAAAAAACATAAATTGCAGGATAGATAGATAGACAGATAACACTTTATTGCACCAAAAATACATCCGCGCTGGATCCAGCTGGAATGATTTCAATCCAGCAAAAATCCAGCTGGATTCAAAACACTGCTGGATTGCAATCCCTAATTATATCATTGTTTATGTTATATACAATCCAAACCAAAACATCTAAAATGTAAAAAACTGCGCCATGTACTGTACAAAACTTATGTCAATTTAGACGTGAAAGGGTTTCTTAGACGTTTTTCTTTCGTAAAGATAAGCTTGGCGTTTCGTAGCGGTACCCACAAGATTTTTACTAATATCATTGTTGTCCAGAAATCGCTTCCAAGCGTCAAGCTTATCTTTACGAAAGAAAAACGCCTAAGAAAACTTTTCACGTCTAAATTGTTATAAGTTTGTACATGGCTCAGTTTTTTACGTCAACAGACGTTTTTGTTTGGATATCAATTGTTTTTTGTTTAATACATCAAAACATAAGACGACGACGTACAGTTCGGTCGGCGCCAACCAACACGCTACTGATTAACACCAACGCAAATCGAACGCGCCGCTGACTGACACTTTCGATACGCCGTATAGAAAAATCGTTATAAAAAGTTTTAATTCACATAAATTTGAGCTTTTGTTATTCTGAGTAACATTTTGAGTAAAACACATTTTTTGTGGTTTAATTTTATGCTTATAATGGTGAAATTAAGCCATAAAACTGAAATAGTTCTATGGGGAATCCTCCGTGAACTTTGTTCTATCCACCAAGAAATTTCTCGAGCACCTCACTAATAATGAAAAAGGCTTAAGTTTAAAATTTGAAATTTCTAGACCCAGTAATGTTTTCTCTACAAGCGTTTGCAGTGCTGGATGAAGGAAAAGAAGAAAAAGAGATTACAGTTTTTTGGCGATTTTTTCACTTTTTAATGCTTATATTTCGGCAACCACTTTCTAGAAAATCTTGAAATGTTGCACACTACCTAAGAAAACAATTACCTTTCGAACAAGATATTCGGAATTACTTAGACGTTTGGGGGGGCGGAGAAATCGACCCGAAAATCGGCAAAGTACTTATCGGGAGTAACTGCCGTGACAATCGATAAGTACCGTTTTATTGTGATTATTGGTTATTACAATCAACAGCAAATACTCTCTGAAAACAATAAAATCCACTGCATTTTAGTCGATTATTATAATCATACTATCAAATACTAAACTTGATTAACCAGTATTTTACTTTCCCGGCTGTTGTATTATTAATTTAAGTATGAAAAACATAATACAAACTAACCTGTTTGAATGTCATCGTTAGCGTCACTAACAGGGTAACCTAATAATTCTCCAGTTTTCATAAACGCATTTCGAAGAGGAGTTGCGTATCGAGGAGAAGAAACTGTTTGAGGCCCACCTACGTTATGGAAACCTGTAAGAAATTCTGTAATTAGCTTTCATTAACTAATGTATAATCTCTTTTTTCAAATAAATTGATCCATTATACACTTGTTTCCAATACAAAATATAATTACAAAAATTTTCAAATTAACTTTATCGAAATTCACAAATATTTTCAGATATACTATACAGTCAATTCTCGGTTTACGAACTTAATTCGTTCCTAAAAGTTGTTCGGAAACCGATTTGTTCTTAAACCGAAACATATTTTTCCATCAGAAACAATATAAAGTGGATTCCCATTCCCAACCCCCAAAACAAATCCTTAGTTTCTTTTTAGCTGTATTTCATGCATAAAAATGCCTACACATGCAATATAATATTTTATTATTTATATCTATATCTATATTTATTATATATATATAATGAATGTAGATACTTTCCAAGTATTATCTTTCAAATTAATTTCATTTCAATTTTAATTTTAATTAATTAATTAATTTTCATTTTTGATTTATTAGTTTTAATTTTAATTAACTGGCTACCTAGTACTAATAAATAAATAATATTATTAGCAGATAAACCCGGCATTGTCGGGGGGGGAAGTAACAACAACAAAGGTTATGATTATTAGAAGGATTATAACTACGAAGTAATCTATTATATTATATTATTGTATTTCATTTATATTTACAAAGGTTTATCGCATCGAGTGACCAATCTAACACATTTTAAAACTTTTTAAAATTGTGTACAATAGACGAATAAAGAACCCTTACATAAGGTAATCTTTGTAGTTACATAAATCAAACACTATAATATAACAAACATTAGAACGAAACATATATAAAGAGTTTGGTTATTTTAGTCTACCATTGTCACATTTATTGCCATACTCGAACGGTACGAAATGGCAAAATCTCATTGGTCATTGAAATGGCAAAATCTCTTTAAGATATCATACTTTTCCCTGATGTTAACTCTAAGAAAATGTACCATTCGCAGCCGAATATCAAGCGGTAATCTGCCAACCAATCAAATTTCGTGAAAAATGGACCAAATATTTCAATTCGACACCCTGAGAAATCACTTAAAACATATTTTATGCTAGTCGGTAACTTTGTATTATACAATTTTCCTATTCGAATGCCACCATACCGCTTGTCCGATAAATAGGAGACGGTTGCAAAAGGAGGTCGAAGTAATTCGACCAAAAGTAGTCGTTGACCTTCTCCCGGAGAGAGAATGGTCAACGACTATTAATTAATACCGGTTTACTATTATTATTTGAAAAATGATTCGCGTTGGATAGGTTGTGAAGGACGCGCACGTGATGACGCGGGGCGATCACGGTGCCACTAACTTCTGAATCGGTAGTCCTGTCGTTTATTGGCCCAGCCATCGACTTTATTTAACACAGGAAGTATAGAGAGTTGACCATCGGTAGCCAGCACTGCCAAGTAGATTGTTCGGAAACCGAGTTATTGTACGGCAACCGGAATAAATATGGAGTTCAAAATTTGTTTGTAAACAGAATTGTTCGTAAACAGAGGCGTTCGTAACTCGATATTTACTCAGACCTCGGGATACGAACGCCTCTGTTTACGAACAATTCGGTTTAAGTTTAATATTTAATACTTAAATATTAAGTTCTATATTTACCACTATTGCTCATATGTATATCAGTACTATTTTCAGATTTAAGGAAATAAGGAAAAACGTCATTCCAACTCCAGCCATAGGCACCGTGTCGAGCCCAATTGTCGTAATCTCTGCGATTTCCTCTGATATAGAACATGAAATTGAGAACACTTGAACCTCCTAAAACTTTTCCTCTAGGCCACCTGCAACGCTAAATATAAAATACCTTTTAATCGTTATCTTTTTCAGGAAAATCGTTTTCATATCTAAAACGTATTATTCAATTATGTGTAATATAATTACAGGTTGTAAAAATTAAAACAGTCCTGAATAACTTGGCAGTAGGTAGAGGGCCAAAGTTAAAATATATTAGGCTACATTTCTTTGGGCCACAAATAGCATTTTAGCGGCTCACTTTCCAAATAAAGATATAACTAATTATTTAATTATTTTGAAAGTGAACTATATTATAATAAAGGGAAATTTCAATTACGAGTAATATCAATTAATTACATTTATTACTTTCTCGGCTCTGTTATATATAACAGAAAGAAAATATGACGATCGGTCAAAAAATGACTCTCTAAGATTTTTACATTTTTGGATTCAGGGGACCTTGAAACGTCGAAAAATGCAAAAAAAGTTCGGGTTTTTTTTTCTGTATTTATGGTTATTAGTGTGTAGGGGCACGATTTTGTTCACCCTCTTTGAAGCTTAATAACTCCTGTGATTTTTGTCGAAAATTTCTGAAATTTTGCCGGAAGATTTGTATATTAGGGGGATTGATGTCATTAAATTTTCGTAGTTAAAGGTTCACGGGGTGGAGAGAGAAAGGAGGTCGTGTGTCATATCTCGAGTAGAGTTGGACTTAATGACGCTTTTACTCGTTATTAGTATTTACAAATATTTATAAAACCCATTCCTACCCTGAAAAATCAAGCTCTTTGCCATTATATAATAATTAAAATTATAAAAAAATTTTAATAATAAAATATCATCATAACAGATGGCGCTACACACGCAGTTTTAAATGTTTCCGAAAAAGTTAAGCAACTCCTTGTTAAATTTTTAAAATTTTTATTGCTTTATTGAGCATTATATAAGGCTATAGCTGAAAATTTTATAATTTATCTCTTCAGATTTAAATAAAATAAAATTATACCTAAGTCCAAAGATCTAAGTTTAGCTATTTCATAGTTCTAAATTTTCTTCTACTCTTTCATTCATAAAAAAAGATTAAGAAAATTAGATATTGAAATTTAATTTCATTTATTCTTTCTAGCTTACTTACTACCAGTGAGTTTAAGACCTACTGTAATTGATTTTCTGTTATGACACACACTGTCTTTAAAGGATGCCAAATTTGCAACGTGTCCTTGATAAAAAATCAAATGGTTATATGATATACCTGGTTTTTCACCAAATGAAAAACCAGGTGAAAAATAAAGATGTTATTTTTTCTGGATAAGATCTCCTCTTTTTGCAAAAATTGAAATAGCACCAGTATAATAAGTCCTATTAATACACTACGTCCAACGTACACAATGATATAATCGAAATTGAATACAGTAAGGACATAGAGGCAAAAGAAATAAAAATCAAATGGATTTAGATCCAAAGCGCAAAACGTGTCATAGTGGTGAATTATAGTATAGAATTATACTAATTTTTTTAACAGAAATGTTTTCTGCATGTCTTGAATTGTCGCCATATCAAAGATTTATCTTCAATGTTTTATACATTTACAGAAAGATTATAAAATTATTTAAATATTTTTTATAAAAATAACAAAATAATTCTATCTGACAATTGTAACACTCACTTTTTGTGATATAAATGTAATCAATTTCTGCTTTATACTTCACAATAAACAAAAATAGTTTACCTGAGTAATTATACACTAATTTTCCAAATATCGAATCGTTTTTAAAATTATTTTTCATTATAAAGTTTTAAGAGCATTACATACTTATTTAATAAATTTTTATATAGACTACATACTTTTTCCTTTGAACCGAAGCAAGCAAATTTCTGTGGTTCAGTTAAATATCCCCAATCCATGGACGTTCTTTGTAAACCGAAAGCAAACAGAGGGATGTCTGAAAAAACATTCTCGTCACTACCAGCTTCTAACAGAAGAACTTTATTCTCGGGATTGGCAGACAATCGATTAGCTAACACCGATCCTGCTGTTCCTCCTCCAACTGTAAAATTAATTTTCTTTTTTTTTTTATTAACTTTTAAAAGTCGAAAAACGGCTAAATGCAACGTATAGAACTCTATTTATATGCTAAATAATAAATATTTTAATGTAACTAATATACAATTATATAAAATTCAAACTTGTAAAAAAAAATTATTATTAAGATTCGTGTTAGGAACATCGCACTTAGTGCATTTATGTCCTAAGTGAAAGGGTTTCTGACATAAACCTTAAACATAAAATATAGAATCAGTTGACAGTCTCCGCTGATTTTGCCATAAAATAAATCTGATATCACAATATTGGCAAATTTTTTCTTAAGCTTATGAGAATTATGAAGTATTAATTAAAGTTTGTCCTTTACGGATTATAATATAAATTTTGTAAAGCTCACCTATAATGTAGTCATATTCATTTTCGAACGTTTTTCTATATTCTCTTTCACGATCCAGGACCGCGAAAAAATAAATAATTGACAAAGCTAATCCCCTTAAAAACATTATAACTCTTCTACAACTTAAATACAAATGCTCAATATCTTTCGATGTTTGTATCAGTTATACCAAAATAATTAATAACTCATACACCTAAACTGAGGCGTTTCCTAAATATTATCCATTAAGATACAAGACTTGAACGGTACAATGCATTTATCGTATCATATCTTACATTTTTTTAAAGCCAATTTGTTATTTGATCAATAACTTAAGACATTTTATACTTTACGCTTAAAAATAGTACGTGAGATGTTATCAACTTTAAAAAAAAAACATTTGTCTAAAATTTGAACTTTGAAAATTTCAAAAAAAAGTAATTGACGGCCTATTTATTTTTCCTCGTTCATTCATCTCTCTCAAATAAACTTTTATTTATCTTACATTATTCGGCTTTTTCCATTCTCAAAAATGTATTTATCTGTTATAATTCTGAATATTTAATTCGTATTCTAATGGTCTATGACTTTGCTAGTTAAAAAAAATTTTATTTCTTACAGAAAACTTAAATTACAATTAATAAAAACACAAAAATATAATTTAAAAATTGTTATTTAATCAATAATTCCCTAATTTTCATTATAATAAAATTAAGAATAATGCGGAAAATAAAGTACTGTATATACAGTACTTATTTTTTTATTTTAATATTCTGCTTGTTCTTTAGAATATTTATTATAAACTACAATTTTCAATTATTGGTAAAATTATATTTATAGTGTCGTTTAGTCATAACCTAAATTCTGATTTCAGTGGGATTTTTTCAAAAATTAACGCATTAGATTTCTACGTATACTAACAATGAAAACTGAAGGAAACTTCGGTCGATTAATTATATTTTTTCGCTTTAAATAGTAAGAGGACATAGTTCTGATTTTGGAATTATGTGGCACGAATTTTTCAAATGCATTAACCTTCTACTTTTCCTAATGTTTTTAAAAAAATTATATTTAAAACACTTCCGAAAAGAACTTTTTCCTTTGCCGATTTTCAGTTGAGTCAACTAAAATTTGCGACACAATATTAAATTAAATAATTAAACTTTTACTGTTACCTATGAATTTTTTACTTCTAGATGCATTTCGCCTAGATTGTGTTATCTACGTACATTACAACAGTGATAGAGAATTATGTAGAATTTCATTTTATTATCCTGGAAAAATTTGTTTAGATTGGAAGTAATAGTGAACTTAACATAGCCTTTTATGTTAATGTATTAATACCAAAATATGAAATGGTGAAATTTCTCTTCTATAAAACTATTTTCACAAAAAACTCCATGCTCCATGTTCATGTTTATATAATCAGAATAGTATGAAAGTGTTAATTATATAAAAATTTCACGATTCTATTTCTAATACTTATTGGTAATATAATTAAACTATAATTACTGATAATTATGTATTGAAATAAATTTTGATTTTTGTCAAAACTAATACCAAATATCTATTGTAATTCAAATTATGATAAACAATAAGAACCTGATTACTGTTTTTATTGTTCAGAATATTCTTAAGCAAGTCTTATTAGGTGTGAGTCTCAATGTCAAGTACAGTACATCAGCTAGTCTATGTTTAAGCTTTCAAAATTATAATTTTAAAATATAATTTTTTATTCATCGTTGCACAAAAAAAGTTTACACGTTAGGTTCAACGACCAAAATCATATCAGCAGCTTTCTCCGCAATCATGATCGTTGGAGCATTGATATTTCCTTCGGAATGATGGGCATAACGGAAGCATCGACTACTCTTAATCCCGATACTCCTTTTACTCTGAAAATAATTTCATTAGTCTGTTTTTAATTAAGAAAGCAGAAGAAACATCAAAGAATACTTTAACTTTTATTTAGCGACAAAGATTATTATTATTAACTTAATCTGTCTTGGAGTGTCTATCTAGACAAAATCTTGTATTTTAATTTTACCCACCTCCCAATTTCCAAAAACATTTACACTTTTTCCTAGTAAATTCACTCCTACCCTAAAAATTAAGGTTTTTGCCATCTTATAATTATTAAAAATATAAAAAGTTCTTTTAATAAAATGTGAAAACAGATGGCGCCATCACTATTTTTTGCATAATAATATAAATTTCTCTTTGAAATAAAAACTCACAACAGCCGGGAAAGTTACGCAACTCTAGTTGCTAGATTTTTCAAAATATCTTTTCATCTTTATGAATATCAATTAATGAAAATTCTAATACAAGAAATCCTTGTTATTTCGAGATTTAAGGAACGAAATAATCGCAATTTCAAATTATCCGAGATTTGCATATATCTGCACAATATGACAAATGCTACATAAGTGATATAATTTATTAAGCTAAAGGAATACGGCTTCGTATACAGAATGCTATTTTCGTTAATTAATAATTATTGAATTAATAAGGTAAATAAACTGCAAGTAAACCTGACAAGTTGTCAGACAGATTTTATCAAAATTAGCCTCAAGCAGAATTTCTCGAAACGTTGCGGAAATTATTTTTAAAGTGGACCAAATAGTAATAATAAAATATTTAAAATTATTCATTTCGATAGTTACGAAAAGAGAGTCGCTCAAATGTAATAGTCTAGCGCGGAAACATATTTCAATCTGCTACCCGTAGCCCAATTTTGAAATCCAGAAACGTACGGTATTTTATGAGATAAGAGAAAAAAAAAAGAGTTGCCTGAAAGTAAGGTGACATCTGAAAATGTGTTACTGTACAAGCAAAGCTATAATGACCAGATTAAAGTTTGTTTTTGGTCTATTGTACTCTTAAGCATGGAGGCTATTATTATAAAAATTTTCATATTAAATTTAAAATATAATTTTTTATTCATCGTTGCACAAAAAAAAGTTTACACGTTAGGTTCAACGACCAAAATCATATCAGCAGCTTTCTCCTCAATCATGATCGTTGAAGCATTGGTATTTCCTGAATGAAATGGTGGGCATAACTTCTGTTATGCCCTCCATTTCATTCATCTAAACCAACGAGTTGATTTACGTGTATCGAAGTTCGAACAAAATTTCACTTCAAATTTCGAACTAACCTAATTTCTTAACGTGTAAACCTCTGTATCTCCAGCCGGGACAAAAGTGCAGTTACAAAATAACGAGATTTCGAACTATCCGAGTTTGAATTAGCGAGGATTTCCTGTATATAAAACGAAACTAATTTAATTTACTACAGATATAAAAAGAAAATACGTGTATTAAGTTGAAACTTCTATTATTTTCTTTTCTACAAAACAAATACATCGTGTTGAGAAATCACTGTGTTCATTACATGAGGTATTATTAGATAGCGTGAAATCACAAGCGATAACCGAAATTTCTTACATTAAATTGTGTATTCTGACAGATATTCTTGACAAGTAAACACGTCGTTGCTGACTGCAGTTAATGTATATTTTGTACTGTACATGTTTACTTTGAATGAATTATTTTCTGGATAAATTCCTTTCATAAAACTTATAATTATGAAATATAAAATATATTTCGTACAACATAAACAATAATGTAATAAACTAATCTATCTGCCACAAATGCGGTAGAAGAAATTAATATTTTATTTTGTTTTAAGAGCCAAGCTAAAACGAAATCGTAATTAATCACAATATTTAGCTATTAATTTAAAAGTAAAAACAAATTGAACATTAATTATTTACGGTAGCATCGTTAAAATGCCTAGCTGAAATTTTTAATCATTTTTTAATTTATGAGTGAAAAAATTATATTTACCAGAGTTGAGATAAAGACGACGATCGTCTATTTCTGAACGCCCTCTAAACAAACTTTGGCTAAACATTGGCTCTTACATTCTTCGCCATTACTCCCGTTTTAGGAGTCGTTCGGCCAATCGGGTTATTCGCTTGTGACGACAGAAAAGGTCGCCAGCTATATTCCGAAAGCTTCCGGAAATAAAATCTTAAGACGGTCAACAACCATTGTTCGGCAGTTAATGGCCATCCTTTTCCATTTCGATATTTAATTTCGTTGCCAATACGGTTTAAAATACGAACGAATCCATATTTAGAAAATTAATACTGAATTCGAAATTCGTCTTCGGAATAGATTTTTAAAGGATTATTTCGACATCGTATTACTTCCTTCGTAACTGTCGAAATGAATAATTTAAAATATTTTATTACTACTATTACATTTTTTTATTTTTATAAAAAGATTTTGGTAATTATTAAAATTGTCTCGTTTCTTTAACAGTACGTTCTGACTAGGAGATTAACTACAATGACCCCGAAATGCATTAACCTTTTATAACCGACACGATACTCGAATTGTAAATAAAGCATCTGATTTAAATTAATTGTTTTAAGTCTTCACCCATTTGAATATCAGAATTGAAACATTTAAAATAAATTTAAAGTATTTAATTTTGTTATTTTTGCTCCAAGCAATTAATTAATGAATAATTTTGTCGATTCGTACCGTTTACAACATTTATCAAAGGAACGATATCCATTTTTATCTAAACTTTTCCACCGACAAAACTACCACTCGAATTAAAAAGCCCTCTAAACCTACTGTCGAGTGAGTCTAGAAAGTAGATCAAATAACTTGTTTCTAATTGTTGTCTACATTGTGGCAAGCGAGAAATGCCGTCTCCGCAATGAAATTTTTCTGAACTGCGGTCTACCCGATCTGTAAAACGCCGTCGGCCTCTAAACGTTGTCTCTGCAATCGGCTGTGCGAATTCGGTCGTGGGTTAAGGACGGGCTGGCCACGTGGAGGTTCCCGGGTTTTCTCGACGTCTGTAACGACTAAATAGGGGCCCGGTTACCCATGAAAAGGCCTTCCGAAAAACATTCCCCTAGGTAGATCGCCCAAGTGTTGCGTTATCATAAATTAATAAAACAAACGAACAAACTCAACTCCGGTTAAATTATCATTTGGGACCTGCTTTTTATTATTACAAAATACGTTTATAAAACTGTAGATATTATTTTTTATATAAAAGAGTGGGTCCGAAAATCGGTCCGCACTTTTTGTCGGTCCCCACTAAAAACGGTATATTCGTTCATCGATCCTTATAAATCAGTTCTGCCAACACCTACGTACACACAGACACACCAACATCTATACATACAGAAATTTCCCCAGAATTTTTTTTTTAATTTATCCTAAGTCCAAAAATGTAAATGTCTGGGCGTCATTTTTTGCAGGATCTCCAAACTTTATCTCTGTTATAGCAGCCGGGAAAGTAATAACGCAAAAAACTAACATACGATAATACCGAGATCCGAGATAGTATTACTATCTTCATTGTTTTAAAATAACTTTTATTTTGAAAGTTTTTTAAATAATATACTTTTTAAAATTAAGTTATCATATTTTTTCCTAATATTAACTCTAAGAAACTCCACTATTCGCAGCCGAATATCAAACGGTAATCTGCCAATCGATCTAATTTTCGGAAAAATCAAACCAAATATTTAAACTTGGCATCCTCGGAAACCACTGAAATCATATTTGCAAACCATAAGGTCTGGAAGACTTATGGTTAGCAACTTCAAGTGTACTAAGTTATAGCCATGTAAATTTTTTAGTAAAACAAGTGTACTAAAAAGTTATAGCTATTCTGTAAAGTGAGCGGTTTCTCAAAGGCCGATCTCACATAATGTATCAAAAAACTGTGCTTTTTTATTACATTTGGACTAAATTAGTTGTCCTGTTTTGATTTTCTTTTTGGTTCTATGGACACTAAAAAGGCCTTTAAAGTCATATTTCTCATAGGTTTGGAATGTCCCATAAAGTATACAGTGTAGTAACTGACAGATATGACATAACTAGGAAACATCGCCTATGAAAATTTCTAGGAGTTCGATGCGATCCCGACTCCTACATCGGCTGGCCGAGGACATATAATTGCTTTGATTATCTATACATTTATACACTCTAATGTAAAACTATTTAAATGTTTAGTTCAAACTCTTTTTTTAAATCATATTTTCTCTAAGACGTAAAATAATTCTATACGTCGCGTGAAATCATTTCATTCTGAGTAATTGATTAGACTAGTTTGAATTACTGTGCTCGTAAACATTTACGCGTTTTAGAATTTTTAATGATTCCTTAATTTTTTAAAACGAATTCTTATACTGCGGTATTATGATTGATATATGTTCAACTACCATCATATCTTTGAAATGAATTGTATATTATATTAATGTACGCCTCTATTAAATTGTAAATATAAACAATGCATTCTATTTATTTTCAAATGTGTCTTCATAAATTAAATTTGTAAATTTACATAAACATTTTCTTTAATAATTTGTTAATTTCCTAAAATGAAATTTCAATCGAATTTATGATGAAACAAATTATTTTTAACTTTTTTCATATCGTTCAATACGCACTCGTTACTTGTGACAGTTACTGAAGATGTTCAACGTACGATTTGCAAACTGCAGTATTTGCGTTTCGGGTTTTAAAAACATTAAAACAGAAAAAGCAAATATTTTCGCTGTTCCCCGTAATGAAAGCAGTGTTAATTTTAGTGAACAATATAGACATATAAATAAATCATAATCCTTTATGTCTTTTTACAATATATCTTACGAGCTTATATAACGGAGCATTTTTCAGTCTCCAGGTGTTATACCCCGCCACACCCACTAAAAAGAACTGATGGATGGATATACGGATTTCGATTTGCAATTCAAAAGAATGTTCAATCTCATGTTGAATCATACCAATTGCTCGGTGAGCTTGACACTTTAACACGTGACACAGCTTTTCCAGTGTCACATGTCAATCAAATTGAAGGTATTTGTTCACAAAACACTCTAGCTGACAATAAATCACAAACAAATACAATGAAAAGAAACAGCTCTTGTGTTACTTATTCTTTATTTCAAAATCTCATCTAAATAATACATTGATTTAACCGCTACATTTTATTTTCTTGTGAGTAATACTTTTTGCAAAGAAAGTGTTTGGGTGTTTGATTCGTATATTTAATATATATAGATGTATGAATTAATTAATTAAAATTAAATATAGTATCGAATAATGCAATACAATTAGTATCAAAGTACAACATAAATGGCTAATATCTATGGCTATATCTAACGTTTTGATTTTCAATGAATATGATTGTTGAGCTTTTGATGAAAACATGTATGAAATAAGACAACACATCTGTAAATAGAGTGCCTCCCGGGAGGACTTTCAATGAGAAACTGGCCCCTATTTAGGTATTAGACACGTGAAGAAAACCGGAAAACTCCACGTGGCCAGCTCGTTGGTCAAGTGCAAACCAACCACAGATTAAGAACCTGAGTCCTATTGAATCTGTCGTAGTTATTGTTGTATTGACGTTGGACTTCAGATACTTGGATATATCATCTGTCTAGGTTCACTGGTTGCGTAGTGCTTCCAAAGTAGACGTAATGCTTTAAATATTTATATTACGCATATTTTACTTTTACTTGCTTCGAACTGAATGCAGTGACTGATTTTCGTAATGTCGGCATTCGTAGTCTCCTTATCCTGTATGAATCTATGACAGTCGGTTTTAGGATCATAGTGCCCTCACCAGTAACTGGCGGAATCAGGCTACTCTATTAAAAGAGTTCATTTCCTTCAAAATAACAATTCTATTAATTTTTAAACATTAAATCGATATTAAATTAGCCTTTAAATTTGATAGCGTTAATGGTTAAACTGATGTGTTTTAAGCAATCAGATAAATAATAATATTTTGCTAAATAATTCACGACTTTGTTATTTTTAGGCTCCAGTTTAAAAAAAATTGTATACCTATAAATTTCGACTACTGTTTGTCCGCCTGTTGTCTCTTAATCGCGAGAACAGGTAATACAGATGAAAGCTGACAGCATGTTTGGAGAGCATCGGGCAGATGGCCTCTTTTAAGTCTACAAGGACCTCCCATACAAACAGAAAGTGAAGTTATTTCAATTCAAAAATTTTTCCCTGTCAGGTGTTAGATAGATGACTCGCACGACTCTGTTGTTAAAGAAAAAGCATGATGTACAGGGGAAAGCCACTACTAACTTGAGGTGGAAAGCATATATTTTAAATTAAAGTTAAAATACGAATAAAAACTACAGCCCAGCATCGTGACGATGTCACAATATATAATTGCTCTTTATACAAAGTAATAACTTTGATTTTGTAAGAGTAAATAAAAAACATGCAAACTAGTATCATTAATTAATTTCAAAATAATATACAGTATACTGTAAGGAAGATAGTGTAAATATTATTTTCTGTTAATAAGCTATAAAGTAAAAGACATTGACTATTGAAAGGTCAATTATAATTATGTAATTTAATTATATTAAATTTCGAAATCCTAAAAATATGCTTTAGTTATTAATAATAAAAGTTTATTAAGATGTAAAAAGGGTATTTTTAAAATCAACATGGCGGTTTTCGCTAGTCACTACGTTCCAGAGAATAACCATATGAAATCCGATTATAAAATCATACAATGTGATTACTATCAGATTTTATGTATTTAAATACAGAAACCTGTCTACTGAGTAAGATGAGTATAAAATGAGAAAAATAAGAAATTAGTATATAGACTTTATTGAAATTTATAAGCCTATATAGTAATTTAAATTTAAAACGGATTAGTTATTTGTGTTTTATCTGCTATGGATCGTTGAATCGATCTAAAATGTTATAAAAGTTAAAGTCAATATCATATTTGTTAACAATATCTTCTATTTATAGCCTATTAACACGTCTACGATCCTTAAATGAATAAATTATGCAAAGAAATAAATTGTTCTATCTGTTACGGTGATGGCGCTACGAACACGTTTTAAGAGCCGGAAATCTAGTTCTTAATCGTTGGAACCAACTACCAATGTTAAGATATTTTGTCCACAGGGTTATTGTTGGACCAGTGTAGAACCCGAAAACTTAAAACTCTGCAAAACAATGCAAAGATTAGGATAAACACAAATTATTTTACAATTTATAAATGGACTGAAGTAACTGCAATGTGCGAAAATCGTTTCTAACTTTATTCTATAATTATTAATGTGAAAAATTCTTCATCTTGTATTGTGCCATACGCTATTTCTACTCTGATTTAAATTGTTGCTATAATTTCTTCTTCGTTTAAAATTAAAAATATATAATATTGAAAATAACCCCATTCAATAACGCATTTATTATTTCATAAATATATGTAATATAATCATGAAACCTTTGAAAGGATATTTTTCTTGTGATGTACGAATCGCAAAGACATCAGGCACATTGTTGTTTGTTTTGTTCCACGCTTCTCAAATTCAAAAGGTTCGAATATATCGAATATAGTCAAACCTGTTATGCGCATCTGTAAATAGACATAATATTTATTTTGACATCAGTTAAAAAACTAATAAATGTGTTTCTTTTATTAACGTTGCTAGGAATAAATTAATATACGGGCCTGAATTACTGCCAGCCCTTCAATAAGATTCTCACCAGCTGCCGTTCTCTGATTATCAGAGAACGGCAACTGGTGAGACTCTCATTTGATATTAGATGATAGAAAACGTCAGCTTCAAAGATATATAAATGAACAGAACTATTTAAATTAGTAATAAATAATTTAATTATTCAAATATTTCTAGAAACAAAGTCTACTGTATTATTTTACCTAGGTAAAAAATTTTAGAAAATTCAAAGTTATAATTAAATCCTTAATAAGTTTGTTTACATAATAAGCCCAGAGCCAGATTAACCCACTTTGGGCCCCTTGACATTTTCTTCTTACCAGGCCCCCTCCCTCTCCCACAAGAAATAGAGCACACAAAAAAATATAATAAATAAATAAAACGAAACTAAATAATGTGAAAAACTAAAACAAATCTTAAATATTTTTTATTAATAAAAATTTAATATACAACAATAAATTTTAGTTTTTTAGAAAAGTTTGAACAGTTAGTTAATAAATTTTAAAAAAAATTGAAATTTATTTTATTGAATGTCTAACAAAAGTTGTTATACAATAACAATATTATCTTAAAATATTGTTTAATTTAACCTTTTTGGTTAATATTGAAATAATATAATATTTTACCCATGAAAGATAAATTGAATAATGAAAAAGATAATTTAAATAAACGCCAAGACAGTTTAAAAAAAGTAAGTATATAAATATGGAAAACCTTTATTTAAAAATTCAGAAAAGTAAACTATCTTATTTACAAATCGTTTCAAAATAGACAGTTTGACCGGGCCCTTCAAAAAACCGGGTCCTAGACATTTATCTCATTTGTCTATGCGATGATCCGGCCCTGAGTAAGCCAGATTGATTTCAGCAGTTTTTCTGTATGTACAGTACATTCTATTTATATTCTACATTGAATATGTATATGTTATCGATCTAATATTATAGGATGATAAGTATTTATAATATATTATTGACTCCCGATTTCTAATGTGATGTAGATTTCAGAATTTATCAAAGTATTTTAAATTAACCGCAATTACTTGCTTTTAAGCAAATTATTAGACCGGGTTAACCAAATGGCGTCGACAAAATTCTCATAGCAGTTCAAACAACAATAACAATTACATAAGTAGAAAGACGAAATTCGTAAACTTATGTGAACTACTAACTCGAAAAAAATTTTGTAGAACGAAATAACAATATTAATTAATCAGCAGCTTAGTTTAAGTACAGTTTATAATTAATTCTCTCGAGTATTGGAAATATATATCCAATGATTACTAAGCTATAGAAAAAATAGTATTTATCACATCGCGGATATTTCTGTGAGATTTCGACCTCTTTTTGCTTTCTACTGTTGTTTTGATCAACGTTAGTTGAATATTCAAGGTTATAATTAAATATTTAAAGTAATATTCTAATCTAATTCTAATATTATACCCGAGAAAAGGGCGACCGAAAGGTCAAGCGGTAAAAAGATGACGATATGGAAAAACCCACACATCCTTTCTGTTGCGATTCTCCTATAGATAAAACCGATCAAATATTCCTCCAAGACAACAATCACTACGATGTTTAGACTTGAGTTACATCCTTAATCAAAAAATTCAATTACTAATGATAGCAACCTGTCAAACCGACGGAATTATGAGATAAGACAAGTAACAATTACAATTAATTCGTCGAAACAGCCGATTCTTGACAGCCCGTTTCAGCAAAACCCGGACCCAACTCCAACTTAAAATGCATTTAAACCAAAATAATTTGAGATCATTCTCACGCGGGACGCTTATAAAAAGGGCTCGCACCCAATCATCGGAGCAATCGTCGATAGAAATTTCTACTACGAAACCTCTACTGCGAGCCTTATCCTCTTTGTCTCGGAACTTCGTCGTACAAACAAGAGCAATTAGAGGTATTAATTAAAGTTTTATGTAAACTCTCCGTCTTGGTCAACTTAGATTTTAAATTAGACTTAGGTTTAAGGAACTAGCTATTTTCTTCGTATGCGGACGTGGCTTTGACCGCTCGAGTAGGGTACGGAACCTCTGTTATTGTTATGTTTCCTTACAGAAGTAACGTAGTTACATTGGGTTGTAATTTTTCCTTTTTTTTTGTAATCTATTTCTGTATCAAATGTGTTACGTTTACTTTAAATGAGTGTCATCCTTCGTGCGTTGCCGACATCTCATCAACGACATCGCTAATTCTCCCATCCTCCGACACCGACTTCTAACATTTCTATACAATTATATCTATATCTCTTTTCCAGAATGTTTTTCGACAGATATCAAATTTTATAATGTACAAGGCCTAACGAATACACGGCTGATGCAGTCTAAACAACAGTCGAAATTTTGCAGTGTTGTTTCTATTGTTTGCAAGCTTTTCAATTTTAAAATAATTTTGCACTTAATCATACCACTATTTGTTCTATTCGAATAACACTATATATCAATACTGTATCTATAAATTTCGAAACGAAATTATACACTAAAATTGTTAAATTGATTTAATTTTTGTAAAAATTTTTATGAATTTTATTTTTACATAAATTAGGTGCACCCAGTAAAACATTGTTAAATTACAAACAAATAAAAAAAAATATGAAGAGAGAAAAACAATTATTCATATAAAACTAATTAACGTAAAAGATATAAAATTTTACGTATGCAACATTTTTTGTGTAAATAATTTACAGTTCGGTCTCCAATTTTTGCGTGCAAATTTAGTTGATGGTCTTTAATCGAGCGTTTAAACGACATTCACGTTTCTTTTCTCCCAGTTATAATAGTTTATATTTTTTTTAGAGGTAATTTAGTCGTAAACCAAGAAATATCGAAAAGAAATTACGTTAGTCCTCCTTTACTAAAATCTAATTTACAATAACGATTAAGTTAAATACGCAGAATCAAAGATAATAATAGTAATAATCGAAAATTAAAGAAAGAGCCTGATCGTGAAAAGCGATTCTGAAGGAAATAAATTCAATAGCGCGAACGGCAGCAGGGATTAGACTGACAAGAGCGAAATTGGGCACATATTCTCTTCTATCTATTTTAAATATAACTGAACAACACAATAAATGTAATAAGTGAGGATTTTTAAATTAAAAAAATAAATATTATAATGATGTTATGCTACATTAAAACGTTTTTACCTTGATTGGAAATTTCTTAGTTATACAGAAATAGTCCTTCATAGAAATAAGTAACGAAACTTTCCCGAATCTCTTCATAAAATTCAAAATCTGTAATGAAAAAATTTATATATTTAAAAGGGGTATTTTAGTCATTACCGGAATGATTTTTGCAAAACTTAATTAATTTATGCATTTAACAGAAGAAAATATTTTTATCCGAATTCTTACTTTCAGCTTTTGTTCTAATGTCAAGTTACAATCAGCAAATCTTCGTATATCTTGGAAATTGTTCTGCATCTAAAAATGAAATAATTAATAAAGAATAATAATTAAGGAAACAAAATGTAATGATTTAATACTTACAGCAGCAGTAAATCGGGACAATAAATAAGCAGTAAGGAGGCAGGTCAAACATAAAGCGTAGGCAGTAAGTAAGAAAACAACTGTTATTTCAGAATTTATTTTTATGAATAATAAACTGTATATTGATAAACATGTATTTAGTAATAGAGAATAATAATTAAGAATATACGATAAACCGTGAGCGTTGTTTACATCACTAACGTAAGTCCAAAGTTGATGATGAGAAATTATTATAGAGTCTATTTCATAAGATAATTGTCTATTATTTCTTTGTAGTAATAAATGTTCTTTTGATAAATTAATAAATGCAGTCTTTACAATGTAAAGGATTATTGCAAAAATTAAAGAATTGTGATACAATCCTCCCATTAAATAATTTATAGTAATTTCCCATACTGTGGAGCAATAAGAAACTTCCCAAGAAGAATAATATCCTTTTTCAAATGCAGAAAATATTATGAATGCTAAAAGAGGTTGCATTGTTATAATCAAAGAGAAGTAAACAACAACCTCAAGAATGCAAATAATATTTATCATGCCGTCGAAATGCTGTTTTTCGGAATTAGAAAAATTTCTTAATCTAATTATTGGATTAAGTTTATTTCTTTTCGCAGAACTGTTCAGCGACACATACATGAATTGAAAAATAATGAAACATACTTTTACAAAAATAACTTCGTCTCCGAATACGTTGAATGCACCAAGGCAAGGGACAATCTCATTGATAATCGGTATTACAGAACTAATCAGTATAGAGAGATAGGTCCAGGAAATATATTCGACTAACCCACAATAAAAAGTTTTAAAATACTTCTTTACAAAGATGGACCTACTTCGATATTGACAGTTGCATTCAAAGAAAGGATCCACACCAAACACTAAAGCAATCGATAGACACGGTTGAAGTAAACATCTCAAGCACACTTCAGTTAATTCTTCCATTTTCTTTTCGTTTTTTTTTCCTTTTCTTTACTTTTTTTGCTGTCGGGATTTAACAAAAATTAGTTATTTCTGTAAATTAGATGACTGACAAACCTTTCGCAAAATTTCGTTCAAAGGAACTTCGTCGTTGTGTCTAGGAACAAATGCGAAACAAACGCGATTTTATAATGCTATTATTAGAAATGTGCGTTTTCTGTAACAATACTCAATGCGGCACGCATGCACATATTGAATTTATAGATATTTGTAGATATATACAAATATTTATAAATTCAATATGTGCATGATTGTTGCATTGAGTATTGTTACAGAAAACGCACATTTCTAATAATAGCGTTATAAAATCGCATTTGTTTCGCAATTGTATATATCTACAAATATCGTCTTGATTAGATCTACAAATATCGTCTTGATTAGATCTACAAAGTAACATCAAGTTATTAATAATGCTAATTTGTATTGTGGCAATATATTTTGATAAATCTGACTCTAATTGGAAAAATATTATTGAAGATAAAATTACATCCAAGTATGAATACAAACTGCTTGATATTCTGGAAAATTAAAATATTTATGGCATCTATAGAATACGAAATTGACATATTTATTATGACAGCTGTAATACGTATCAAGATGTATGTTGCTTTATATCTTGCTCTTAATTGAGACATATAATAAGAATAGATAGATAGGCGTAGTATTTGTTTCGTAAACTATACGAGATTTTGAATCAAAATTAACGAAGAATTCGACATAATATTTATTCTGTTCATTTATTTATCACGAGAAGTTTAATTAATCTTTTCCGTTTTATTTTATACTAGCAGATAAGTCCAGGCGTTGCTCGGGCAAAAAGTAACGATAGCGAAGATTAAAATTATTACATTATAGCCAATCGTACCCGTTTTCACAGAATGCAAGAATTAGGTCCCCCTGTTTCCAGACTAATTAAAGAATTTTTAGATGGGTTTAAAAATATGATCGATTTCCCGCAAAAAACAGCATCTGCGCCTGTAAATCTTGCACACCGCATTCTCTTAACACTTCCATTGTTAAGGAATAAACTTCTTTCATCCCCAGGTGGTATTCTAGTAAAATGCAGTCAAAAACAAAACATTGCATCTAAAATAGTATAGTAGAAGCTGAATTCTTCAGGATAAGCTATAATCCTGTCCCTCTCCCCGAGGGGAGGAATTTCGAAAAATCCCTTTTTAGTGTGCGTTCTCGTGACCTACCCTAACTGTGTACCAAATTTCAACTTTCAACTCTTAACCGTTTGGGCTGTGCGCTGGGTCCAGAACATTCGAGTGTGTTTTGGAAAGTTTCACTATTATATGGAATGTTGTGAAATGCTCTCGAATACTCTCGAATGTTCTGGACTATTCTAGAAATTTCTAGAGAGCGAAACTTCCAGCTTTTATATCTTCAACAGCCCTCCCTTCAGGTAAAAACGGGAACCTTCTTCATGGATGGGGGATAGAGGGCTACCACACCATATAACTCCATTGATCGTACTGGGACTCGTTTTTGAGTTTGAGCGGCACGCACATTGTACACTTACTTTTATAATATATATTGATTTTGTAACCTTACATTTAGAATGAATTTAACGGATCACTTAAATATTAAGAATAGCAAAGTATTAGAGTAGTTAATACTTAATTCTGTTTTATTAACATGGTTGAATTGAAATTTGCCTACCTAAAGTTAGCATGCTTTTGTATGATGATACGATAGTATACGTTAATATGTCGTATGCACCATTTATTCAACGACAGCTAGATAATGAGACCTGTGCTCAGGGAAGTAGAGCTAACAAGAGTAGCCATAACAATTCGATGCCGATAGGGAAGCACGGGGTTCAACTTACTTGTTAGATAATTTCTTTCTCTTTTTATTATTTGCACTGTATGTATCAGTACACGGAAAGTTTATCTCCATTCTTTTCCGACGTTCGGAGGCTAAAAATTCTAAAGTATTCTAATCTGCTTTTTTTAAAAAACAAATCCGAATAAAATCAGAAGATAAAAAAGTTGTAAGACAAACAGGTAATCTATAAGAGAGAAAAAAATTTTATTTTTTTTTTATTATCATCCATATTACCCCAAATGCATTTTGCCTTCCACGGCCTCTTCAGTAGGGCTTTTTTCTTTCACAAATAAACATAGATACAAGTTATCTAACACTAGAGACATCATCATCCATACAGTGACTACTTCGCGTACAATCTTTATAACCAATTAAGCTATTCCAGCATTCCGCTACAATCACGCCGTTATTCAAATTCATTGTGCTGGTTTGCATAATGATTGCGTAATGTTCTTTAAATTTACGTTTAGTTACATTTTTTTCCCGATGTAATATTTTAATGTTATTAGTATCAATAGAACAATTATTAGCCCGACAATGTAAAAATATTGGAGAAGTATTAATTTTAAGGCGAATCGAGGCCAGGTGTTCCAACAACCTTACTTGCAGTTTCCTTTTCGTTTCACCTACGTAAAAATTAGGAGTTTCACAGGAACACGGAAGTCTGTAAACCACACCATCTTCTTCTAATAACTCTTTTTTTACATTAGGTCTTGTCACAAGTCCAAATAACCTGTTTTTTTGGATCGGAGCCAACTTAATTAGATTATTACATAAGATTTTTTGATATTTTTCAAAGATACCTTTAACGTATGGGAAAGAGACATACTTATCTACCAGCTGTTTTTCTTCTTTTACTTGAAATCTGTTTTCTAAATATGTATTATACCACTTCTTCAAGGAGTTTTTTACATTGTCGGGCTAATAATTGTTCTATTGATACTAATAACATTAAAATATTACATCGGGAAAAAAGTGTAACTAAACGTAAATTTAAAGAACATTACGCAATCATTATGTAAACCAGCACAATGAATTTGAATAACGGCGTGATTGTAGCGGAATGCTGGAATAGCTTAATTGGTTATAAAGATTGTACGCGAAGTAGTCACTGTATGGATGATGATGTCTCTAGTGTTAGATAACTTGTATCTATGTTTATTTGTGAAAGAAAAAAGCCCTACTGAAGAGGCCGTGGAAGGCAAAATGCATTTGGGGTAATATGGATGATAATAAAAAAAAATAAAATTTTTTTCTCTCTTATAGCACTACCAGGTTGCACTACAGCACTACAGATGCAATAACATGTAATTACAGAAGATATAAAAATTAACATAAAATGAAAGAATAATGCAGTAGAACATAACGCGATAAATATAAACAGACAGCACAATGGCAAAGTACATGTACTGTACAATCTACAATAATACACATGACGAGTAACAATGCTGCCGATACATAGAAACAATGCATGTTATACAATGATTAAAAGTAGGAACCTTACATTTGTATACATTAAGAGAATCAGCGATGACCACGATGAGATACAGAGGTGAGCTTACGGTAGACCTGAATGATGATGTTAAGGTGAGAGTATAGTTCTTTATTGTTGATCACATGATGGCAGTCACACGGCCAGTTGAGTTCACTGTTCAAAACGGCACAACGGAGAAAATTCTGTTGGTGACTTAACATGGGGCAGTCAAAGATATAATGATGGCTGCTGTCAGGAACGTCATGTAATGGGCAGAGGTCAGAGTCTCCAAGGGAGAAACGATGTATGTAACTATTAAAACGTCCATGGTCGGTAAAAAACTGGGTGTTGAAGTGATTAGGGGTAAGCCAAGTTGCACGCAGAGTGTCTTTGATGGATGGGAAAAAGCAGAAGGCAGTCTTATAGTAGTTGTTGCTCCAACGTTGCTACCAGGTGTTAATTAGGTCCTCCCACAGCTTGCTGAAGTAAACAGCAAAGGGGATCTTGTCGTAGGTGATAACGAGGGTGCTATCAGCAGAAGCAGACTTGGAGAACCATGTCAAATTTTGTTTCTTACTATGTACTCCTTCCTGAGATATTAAACGAAATAGATGCCAACACACACACGCGCGCGCGCGCATAGACATTTCAAGTAACAGGTTTTTTGGCTATTTTGGGGCTCAGAGGTATCAAAACAACATGATTCCAAAAACACGGAGGATCAAATGTCACACAATTACAATGTTATATTATAACAGTTGGGACTGTAACCCATGTTACGTTAAACGGTCAGGAAGGCAGCAAGAAAGTAAACATTTGAAATGTTTCAATACTTTTCCGACTGTTATGTTATAACAGCCGGAAAAGTAAAAGCCATAGAAACAATTAGAAATAAGACAATGGGGTGGGAAAAGGTTTCTAAGGAGTTTGACGTACAGTACCTAAAACTACATCGATGAGACTCGTAAATGAAAAGTACGGGTAAAAAAAAGCAGCAAGCACAAAAATGGAAGGCTTTTTATTTTATATTCACTCTTACTAACGAACCAACTTAGATAACATTTTCACCAGAGATAGGTTTTGTCACATTTTCTAAAGAGCCTTAATTTAAAAATCTGACGGGTTGTAAGTTAAATTGAGCTGTGCTGAATATCATAAAACATATTGAAAAACTCATTTTGTTAAAATCCATATAAAATTGACATGGCATGAAACTGATACAAGTAAAAACAAAATACTTTGACTACTTTTTTTACGTTAATTTCTCTGAACTCTGAAATTGCCTGGATCTATCTCCTATTTTGTTTATGGCGCAGTAAAGCTCCAATTACGAAAAAATCGATTAAAGTTAAATGTTCTGAATTATAAAAAAATAATATATCAAAGTAGTCACCGATAATATAGTCATATTCATCTTCGAACGTTTGTCCGTTTTCCCTTTCACGATCCAGAACCGTGGAAAAAATAAACAATAGATAAAAATGTCTTTCTTAGAAGCATTACTACCTTTTTAAAAGTTAAATGAAAGGTATGAACTTTAAATAGACAAATGTGTCGATATTTATGTCAACGAGATTGAAAACACCGATAGTGTTAGGTCAGGGTAGATACATCCGCACCTAACACTATCTGTAAAGATGTAAAAATTGATTTAGTTTATCATTCCATTTAAATGAAACTCGGTTATTTTCTTCAAATTTTTCAATTCGATGCTAATAAAACTTGAGTAAATATGCAGAAATTCAATGTTTGACTAGCTTTACTATTTAAAATATTTTATAATCGGCGCTTGTAGTGGCTATAAGTAGTGGATGAATGAAGAATGACACAAAGTTAATTATTTCCTTGTTTACCGAAAGTAGTTTTAAAAATTGTTCATCGAGTTTCCTAATAGTACTTTAATATTTATCTAGGTGATTTAAATTTAAACAGAAACTTATTTTATTGTTTTCATTATTTTAGATTACACTAATAATATGTATTTATATACCGCTTTTACTCGAATCTAAGGCGCACCTTAATTTCCACATGTTCATCCTCGGTCTTATTTTTGTTTTGAAAAATACACAACTCGAGATAACAAATACTGAACAAATAGACTTTACGGTTAATATTATCTATGGTTCTAAAATGGCGGCTCGTCTCTGATTCTAGAAAATAGAAGAAAGGAAACACTGGGGACGCACGTTCTAACCTAACCTAACCTATTCTAATAAATTACCATAATTATTACCAACAAAATTATTAGAATAGGTAGGTTAGGTCCCCACTGTTTCCTTTCTTCTATTTGCTGGTATCAGAGACGAGCCGCCATTTTGGAACCATTAACCGACTTAACTTTGTTCAGTATTTATTGTAAGTAATGTATCATTGTTTTTCATAGTATCGAAGTCGGAAACTTCTTCAATTGCCGTATTAGTCTCTTCTGAATTTTAACCTTAGATACTGTTTAATGTATTTTATTATTATTTTAACATAAATATTAATATATATGGTAGCTGAAATTTATTTGCATTTAAAAATTTTATATTTTACAAATCAGTATCTTAAATTGTAAAATTAATAATTGCATATTGTAAAGTTCAAAATAAATTACGTAATACAGCTGAAGAGGGCTAGAAAATCGCCGAAATACATTCTGGAGTACTAAGTGTTAATTTAAAAAACGGAAAGCTGTGAGATCTGTCTAAAAATTGTAATAGCAATGCAAATATGTTTCTATAGTTATTATTATTCTTAATTGTTTACAGACAGAAAGCTTATATTGCAGCTTATATATACAGACAGAAAGCAATAACACGTGCAAATTAAATCTAAATATTGATCTGAATAATGTTATGCGAAGAAACTAATTAATAATCTATGAGTTACAGATTAAGTTTATTTGTTTTCAATGCTCATCTTTATCTACTTTCAGAATTACTATAAAGAATAATTAAAATTTTTTACTCATATTATTATATGAAAGTACAGTTCTATTATTGCTAAAGGTATTAACATAATTTAAATTATTTCACGTTTTATACTATTAAAATATAGAATAATACAATGTAATATTCATTCATCAATTAAATTTAACAAATCATCTTCAATCGATGAGCAAATTTTAATTAATATAATTATATAAATTGTTATGACTATCGTTTCGGTGAAATTATTATTTCTTCTGTTTATATATTTGCATTGTCTCTTAAAATCATATCTGCAGCTTTCTCTGCAATCATTATTGTTGGAGCATTGGTATTTCCTGAAACTATGTTAGGCATTATGGAAGCATCGACCACTCGTAATCCTTTAACTCCTTTCACTCTGAAATTGTAATATAAATAATTATAAGGTAAGGTGGGACATGAGTCAGTAGTTTAAATATTTTCATTCATATCTTAATTATTTAAAGCGTTATCTTACTATTTATTACACCAAAAGACAGCAATATTCTAGTATTAAGAAAGTAGGGCCTATTTAATGTAACTGTAAATCAAAGCAAGTTACACAAGAAAAATAAAAATTTAAGAGAATGCAACTGCAAATTCTTGTCTCCAGCAGAGAGCAAGAATCCTCACCTCTAACTAAGATCACATACAGTATAAATTCTCCGATTTTTTCATAATACGTGAAGAGTTCATGTCACCTCAGATACGAACATTTATCATTTGGCTTTTTATTTTTAATAATTGTTATCACATAGATGTCATTGAACCAGAAACTGATACTGATGAATGTCAGTTCTCACCTTTATCAATCTATTTCAAGTTTCTCTCAAAAGATATCTTTATTTCTAAGTGAAAAGAATAAGATACGCATGGTAAGTATGGCATAAATTGATGATATGAGAGTACAGAACCAAACTCTTTAATGCATAGCATTAAAGAGTTTGTTTCTGTACAAACTATGTTCATCTCATATTGTATATTTTTTGTGATAATTTCTTTTTAATTGTAGTTGTAATAATAACAACGTTTGAGGAAATAATATTATGAAGTGGGGTAGGAAGTATTAGTGACCAACATTAGCCTACAGGAAGATTCACTTTCGGATTACAAGAGAATTTATAAGATTCAGGGCCATTTTTAAGTCTTGTTTTAGAAAACCATTGCGTCCTCTATGCCATTAAATATGATGTATACATTTCTACAGTATATGACTAATTTAATTAACTTTTTAACATTTCAATAAATATTTGTAATTTTTTTACAATATTAGTAATATTTTTAAATCCAATCAATTAAAAATACGTACGAAAACAAGATTAATTTAAAGAAAGCAAGTTTTACATACCTTAATCGAGGATCCACAACAGTAGTCGGATCCTCGATGGCACCCATTTTGCATGTTCCCACCGGATGATACAACGTAGCAGGAAATGATCGAGCAACACATTCTAAGTACGAATCACTTAACAATAAAAATTTTTCACAGCCAGGAACGGGTGTTGTATAAAACCGAGCTGAAAACTTGTGGAATGCTTCGGATAAACCTAACTGAATGGTTGTTTTCATTCCTGGAAATTATTTTTGATTTTAATTAAACTATCATTAAAATAAATTTCAATGTTTGTAAACTAAAAAATGTTATAAAAGATGGATTAAACAGTACATTTACCCTCGATCATCGTCAAAATATCTTCATAACGTGAAAAGTAATTAGGATGAATAATAGGATGATCGTAAGGATTAACACTTTTTAATTTCACATATCCACGACTTTTAGGACGAAGTAAAACGGGATATATCGAAAAAACGTCATTATTTAATATTGGTCCATAATATAATTCCCTCACCTAAATTTTAAAATAAATCTATTTTAACATAGAAAATATAATATATAGCATAATGCAATAAATATAAACATTAACTAATGTAACTTCTGAAAGAAATTTTACAATGTAAGCATTACAGAAACTTTGCTCTCTTTCCAGATGATAGAGAGATATTCATATATTATAAAATAAATATTCCTCTTGAAACAAATATATTTTTATGAATGCTAGAGTATAAATAGCAACAAATCCAGCAACGAGTCGCTTAACTTACTCGAAAACATTTAATTAGCAGTTCAAATGCAATTAATTTCGTATTGGTGATATAGTAGAAACTCGTTAATCGGAACCCCGGTAATCGGAATCGCCGGTAAACGGAACGATTTTCAGTCGGACTGTGTCGTGCTGAATCGAACGTTTTTGATACTAGATTTACTTCTAAAGTATAATTTTCATGTTTTTATATTCTTCAATATATTTATTTTGTTTGTACAAAATGCAGAAATAATTTTTAACAATACGATAGCCTCGATTATTATTATAAAAATTTTCGTTAGGCTTAAAATCGAAGAAAATTCAACACGAAGCGACACGCAACAGAGAAAAATTCAACACGAAGCGACACGCAACGGAGAAAAATTTGAACATCGGACAGGTTAACATATTTATTCGTACATAATCGGTAATCGGAACAAATCACTAATCTGAACAACCCCAGTCCCCAATTGATTCCGATTTTCTGTTCTCTACTGTACTTCAGAACGTTAAAAAATTGTACCAAAATTCATCACTAAGGCACTTTTGGCGCTGCAAGCAAGAGAAAAGCATTATTCTTTGCATAATTGCGTATTACAGCTAGTTCTAGGTATAAGAACGTCTTTAGCTGCTGATTGTCATCACAGCGGCAATGTGTCAAGGATGAATATCATCTGGAGAAGCTTTCTACGGGAAAACGATCCTTATTTAGATGTTAGAGACATGAATAAAACCAGAAAAAATCCATCATGGTCAGCCTGTTGGTTAGGAGCGAACCCACAGCCAGTGTTTAGTAGTTTTATCTACTCGACCACCGGTAGACTCGATTACATTTAGGATGCTAAATATCTTTCAAGACAGCATTGAATAAGGATACTTTAATTACGATCGTCCGATATTATACTGTAGTTAAATTATATTAAATGTTCTGTTGAAAAATATGTTGATTAAAATAGTTTTATATGCTTCGTGTTCAGCTATTTTTTTAAAAAAACTTGAACCTAAACTATTTTGTTTGCCTATTACAGAAGTGATTCTCAAGCTAGTTGATGTGGCGGATCGGACGAAAGAGAAATTTAAAAGCTATTCGCTTCTTTATCATTAATTGCACTTGTTACAATATTACTACCCATAGCCCTAATTTTACTTATTTTCTCACAATCCATTTCTAAAAATGAGATATGCTCCTTTAAAACAAAGGAGAAATTACCGTCAAACATCTTTACACTAAATCCTCTAATGTCTCTTTCCCATGCCTATATTTTAAGCAATATATTTTTAGTTTTTTGCTTTTAAATACGTAAAAATCATCAACTTGATTTCTCATTGAAAATTTAAATAATTGTTAATAATTTTATAAATAATTTTATCAATTTTTTTCAGATTTAAGGCGTTAAAACTGCACAGAATACTGTAGCACTGTGTAAATATTGAATAAAAATTTTATATGTATTGATACTTTGCAATAATGAAATTGAAATTTAAATTCTGCGAATTGTTTTTCTAATTAAATAAATTAGAAATGATTATGCATTAAAAATTTATGTGGTGAATAACTGTGCAATTCTGAAATTACATTTAATTCAAAATTATATCTAATAAAATTTGCAATACTAACATCTTTATTTATGTTAAATGCAGGAAATAAAAACTCTCCTCCATCGGAAGTCAAGCTACCAGATATTAACAACAGCTCAATATCTGGATAATCGTCAGAAAAATTTGCATATCGAGTTTGGATGAATCCGACAGCTTCTTGTCCTCCAATTATCGTTAATGGACCTGTAATAATATGGTAAATCTATATAACTTTGTCATTTTCCAGTATGTTATATTATATAGCCTATTATAGTAGTAGGAAAACAGACCTTTTCCAAATTTAAAATACCGAACGAGGTTAAATAGATTAAATGTACGACGAAACATAATAGATACTGGTTTATCTATTATGAAATCTAATCCAAGAGGATGAATATGATCTTGAAGGTTAAGGCCTACTGGAAGGTCTGATATCACAGGAATCTATATAACAGATTCAGATTTACTTATCATTTTATAACCTATATAGAGTGGCCATAATTAAAGTTTCCCTATTCAGAGCACTCTTCAGCTGTAACCAATAAGCGAAATGACATCATAAATTGTATACAGACTATTGAAAGGATATGGAAAAGGATTATTAGCGAGGTTAAAGCCGAAGTTTTAAACGCGAAAACGTGTACGTCGGACGTTCGGCACCGCTTTCCTGTAAGTCTAGAAATTTGGCAATGGCGTTTGGAAAGTCAGTGAAATCATGCTCGCCATTGCCAAACTTCTAGGCTTACAGGAAAGCGGCACCAAACGTCCGACATACACGTTTTCGCGTCGAAAACTTCGGCCTTAATCTCGCTGTTAGTTACAGCTACAGAGTACTCTGAACTTTATGGCCACTCTGTATTTAACAATTAATAATGTAATGTCAGATTACGTTCAGTTTTTCTAAATCTTCTTTAATTCCAATTCCTGATAACATTAACAACTGAGGCGAATTGATTGAACCAGCTGAAACAATTATTTCTTTCCTAGCATAAATTTTATACTTTTGATTGAACCGATCGAAAATAACTGCTCTAGCTCTCTTGAAATCATCGAAAATGATCTAAAGCAATATTGTTATTTAAGATATTTTAGAATCAAATATTACGAATATGCATTAAGCTTATATTTTAATTATTCTTAACCGAATAAAATTAGCTTTATATATTGAAATTTTCCTACCTTAGTAACAAAAGAAAATAAAAGTATGGATAAATTAGAGCGATGTCGAATAGGATTTAAAAATGCCTTATTGGTACTGCATCTACTGCCAAATCTTGTCGTAGTTTCAGAGTAAAAAAATCCTTTGAATCACAGAATAAGTTATGTTTTATTACGCTAGTTAAAGATTATTATTTTTAGATTTAAAAGTGTGTAAACTATAATAATAGTTCTGTGTATAAAAAACAAATATAATTTATATTCTTAAAATGTCAGGCTTATTTAATATAACTTTTATGCACATTCTTAAAATATGAAAAATACCTGTTTGAGTAATACCACTAACATCTTTAATAGGATAACCAAGTAATTTTGCCGCTTCCAAAAATGCATCCCTTAAGGGTGTTGCGTATCGTGGACCAGAGACTGTTTGAAAACCACCTATGCTATGAAATCCTTCGAAAGATATGGTTACATAAATAAATAAATAGATTTACTATTATAAAAATATCAATAAAATAACAAACACTGTAATAACTGAAAAACTACAAAGTAAAAAAAATAGGATTCAGAGGAAATTAGACCATAGATTTTCTTATAATGTAATATATCGGTAATATTTTGCCTAAAGGAGTTACAAACATAGATTACACATTTAACTATAAATATTTTATGAATTTTAGATAATTATTATTGAAATATGCTCAATTTAAGTAACGGTGCTTAATAACTTTTCATTAATAAATTTTTATATAATAAAACTATGTAAATTAGCCATTTACAGATAACTTTACCATTCGATAGTACATTTATATCCGTATTATCTTCAGATTTCAGAAAATATGGAAAGACTTCTTGCCAGTTCCAACCGTAAGCACCTTGTTGAGCCCAATTATCATAATCTATAGGATTTCCTCGGGCGTATAGCATAAAATTCAATACACTGGAACCACCGAGAACTTTACCTCTTGGCCATCTTGCTCTCTAAAAGAAATATATATCGAAGTTTTATTATCTTTGATACGAAACAATATATTTTTATACTTATCGGCATCCATATAAGGTATTTTAGGCGTAGTATCGGTTGGTATTTGTTATAATGAAACAATCACATATGTTAATTCTATTAAAACAGCCCGTTAGATGAGGTTTTTACTCATCAAAAGCAATTATTTTGAAATAATGATGGAATTATGAAACAAAATATCAGCTATTCTTAAAGAAATTGATTGTTAGGTTGTCTTTGTAAGTGTCTTGTTTAATTTCTGTGATAAATCAGATTTCTTTGTTAATATTTTATATTTCTTCGTTAATATCGATTAAAAGTATGCCTCATTGCTCTTCTGTATCAAACTATAGAAATACTGACAGTATTGACAATTAAAATATCTCTATTAATTATTGTGTCTTTTATAAGTTTAACAGCGTTTTAATGTTAAGTACATTCAGAAGACCTGTTAGCTTATATAACTCATTATTACATTCTATTGCGAATGCGCTAATGTGCAAAAAAATATATATAGGCCTATATCTATATATATAATCGAGACGAGTCGATAATAATAATAATAAGATTGACATAGTTAACCTTTACTACAAACAAATACAGTCACTGCGAGAGTTTTTCTACAAAAAATAAGAAACATCACAGTTACATAAAGCAGTAACTCTAGCAGACTCAAATAACAGACCATTAAACTTACACTCACATCATACGGACACAACACAACATATAAAAAGCATAGACACCATTAAGCAATCGTGGGCTCGAAAGGCACTCTATGGCAGGTATCCTTATGATCTGGCCCAGGATTTTGTTGACAAAACTGCGTCAAACAGCTGGTTAGCTCGGGGATGCCTCTTTGGAAAGACGGAAGGATTCATGATCGCCATACAGGATCAGGTCATAAATACTAAAAACTACAGAAAACACATACTCAAAAATGCAACACTCACAAATGACACATGCAGAAAATGTCACATCATGCCAGAAACTATACAACACATCACCGCTGGTTGCAAGCTCTTGGCACAGACAGATATTTACACAGACATGATCAAGTAGCAAATATAATACACCAAGAGCTTGCAAAGAAACACAAATTAGTAGACATCCACGAACCATACTACAAATACATTCCACAGACAGTATTGGAAAACAACACGCACAAAATGTACTACGACAGAGCCATAATCACAGATAAAACAATTTACCACAACAGACCAGACATCACACTCATTGACAAACACAATAAAATCACATACATTATAGACGTATCCATTCCAAACACTCACAATATACAAAACGCATGCACTGAAAAAATTAGCAAGTACACAGAACTCGCCCAGGAAATAAGGCATCTGTGAAGGATGGATAGGGTGCTTATTAAACGTGTTGTTCTCTCCTCTACAGGTGTCATACCACACACTCTGCACAAAAGCCTGGGCACATTACAATTGAATAGAAACACATACATCACACTACAGAAGGCCACTATATTGAGTACATGTCATATTGTGAGAAAATTCCTGAATACAGACACACACACTGATACACTTCTTTAATTTCTGTTTTGGTTACTATGCCTTGACTTTGGTCCGGCATAGTACACAGCCACCGGTGTTAACCGAGTATATCTCACTTAACCCAACATAATAATAAGCGCAGAGCCCAAACACTTAGGAGTTAAAAGTTGAAATTTGGTACACAGTTAAGGTACGTCACGACAACGCACACTAAGAAGGGATTTTTCGAAATTCTTCCCCACGGGGGAGAGGGACAGGATTAAAGTTAACACTTCCATCAACAATGAAAGTGCTAGGTAACAATGGAAGTGTTGACTAACAATGGAAGTGTTACGTAACAATGGAAGTGTTAAGAGAAAGCGACGTGCAAGACGCAGATGCAGTTTTTTTCGTTTTGGCGGGAAATGGAACATATTTTTAGACCCATCTAAAAATTCTGTAATTACTCTGGAAACAGGGGGGACCCAATTCTTGCATTCTGTGAAAACGGGTAACGTTGACTATAACGTAATAATCTTAATTTTTGCTTAATTTTCGCTTAAACGGTTAGAAGTTGAAAGTTGAAATTTGGTACACAGTTAAAGTATTCAAATTTAAGTACCAAAGTGTTAAGTAACAATGGAGAACAAGAGAAAGCGACGTGCAAGATTTACGGGCGTTGAAAAAAAAAAAAAAAAAAAAAGAGTAATATATTACAACATATTCGATTTTCAAATTTAAACAGATTAGTTCGGTTTTTCTCGATTTTCTTCTTTAGAACATTGATGAAATCGAACGATATAATCAGAAGTCGTGAAAATCGAACAATATTAGAACTTCGATTTCAATCGACTTTCTTGAATACGTAGTTCGTTGATGAAATTACTCTTTTTCTTTTGTGACTATAACGTAATAATCTTAATCTTCGCTATCGTTACTTTTGCCCGAGCAACGCCGGGCCTACCTGCTAGTATATATATATATATATATATTATATATATATATATTTTGCTTAGGTTGAAAAGCAAAAAACAGGATAAAATTTTCAACGATGCTTTCATAGTGAATTGTTATTGAATTATAATTATAAATAATTAATTAATTAAAAACAGAAAATGTCTAATTTCTAATTATTGTAAAATGCGCATTTACTTGCGATTATGTTTATAGTACAGTGGGACCTCGCTTAACGAGCATAACTCGTTATAGAACCTTACTCGTAATGCGAAACACTCGTTAAGCGAAACCTTTTTTTCCGTAGAAATTAATGTAAAATACGATAATACGTTCCATGCCAAAAAAATACTCAAATATTCTACATATAACGCTTATTCAAAGAAAATAATATAGTATACATTGTTAAGGAGTGTGAATCATCTTTTCTTCTAGCGCGGAATGATCCAACCTGGAATACGAATTCGATTTGCAGAAAACAAAAAAATTCACAAATTTGTCTGATAAACACGCCAAACGATATGCCTAATTCTTGGGCTATGTAAAGGCTATAATTAAATATTAGAAATTAATTACTTTGACTAGAGGTAGGCAGTTGTGCTGCCATCTCGTATTAAATTTAATAATTATAAATAATTAATTTTTAATTTAGACATTTTAAAAATTTAATTTGGAATTGGTCATTAAATTTAATACGAGATGGCAGCATAACTGCCTATCTCTAGTCAAAGTAATTAATTTCTAATATTTAATTATAACCTTTACATAGCCCAAGAATTAGGCATATCGTTTGGCGTGTTTACTATATAACGGGCTATGATTTTCGATGTTTATACGTAATATATGTGGAAAAATGTGCGATCACAAGCGACACTAAGATGCTAGCGGAACGAGTGCTAAACCCAGACTGGTGGAGCATGCACACAATCCGGACCTCCCCTTTCTCGTCACTCGTTATGCGAAGTGCTCGTTAAGCGAGGTTCTACTGTACATAGATAACTATATTTCAAGTGAAAAATTCACAACATTAAACATTAACCATCTGGAGGATTCTAGACAAACGATGAAAGGAATGCGGACAGATTTTTGTAAATACAGTTACTAGAGCTCCCTTACCTTTCCTTCCTAAGCGTGGTTGACATAATTATTGCGAATATTGAAATATAATACAAATTATTCAACCAAAACCTGTGATAAATGATGCAATACATCATTTATCACATCGAACGTGTGTTTTAGACAGCTTTTAACGAATCGTTTAACAGGCAATTTTAAATGATTCAATGATTCAGTTCAATAACTTGTTTCTATAATTATTTTAACTGATTAATTGTTCTGGTTAAGTACTAAAAACTGAACTCTAATGTAGAATGAGACCAGCTTCATCGTATATCAAAAATTATTATAAATCGGCCACAAACCTTTCTCTGAGAAGTGCCTTGTGAGTTGTTAAAGACAAGTTTGGGGGACACATATAAAAGATACAATCAAATATTAATTTTTCCTTTATTTTTAAATAACTTAAAACATAAATCATTGTGAAATTTGCAGCTGAGTTTTCGAAAGAATGCTATCGAAATTGAGGATAATTTTTGCAGTACCCAATATTAAAATCTCCTTTAGATAATCGTTAGAGTGTGAGTGGTGTTCGATGTTTTGACTTCACATATTTTATTTTCGAAAAAGTTTTTTCTCAAAGGTACTTATAAGAATAATAATATTGATATTATAATTATTAAAAGAATAAATTAGCCTAGTCATTTATTTTCTTATCGTATTAAAATTTCATTAATCACTTACATTTTCCTCAAATCCAAAACAGGAAAATTTCTGAGGTACTGTAAAATAGCTCCAATCGAGAAAAGTCCCTTCTAAAGCAATAGGAAATAAAGGAACATCCGTAATAATATTCTCATTGCTGCCAGCTTCTAACAAGAGAACTTTATTTCTAGGATTTGCAGAAAGACGGTTTGCAAGTACTGATCCAGCTGAACCTCCACCAACTAAAATAAATAATACAAATTACAAATTTATTATAATTATTTCCAATATGTTTCTACTGGTTTAACGAAACTTCTTATTTGTATCGTCAATAATATTCGTGGTTTACATTTAAGAGTATCGTACTTTACGGCAAGTAATTTTAATTTCCCAAAATTGCAGTTTTTCTCAAGTATTTTAAAAATATTTTATTATATCTACTCTATGTGTATACATGTATATATAATACTTAGATTAAAATCATCATGACACCACTTTTTCCTTCAGGAAAAGGAAAGAAGAAAAAATAGGAAAAAGTGGCACCAATAATCCATGAAACATCATGAAATTCTCGTTATGAATAGCCTATAGGGTCTATTGGGAACAACCGGGAACGAACGTGGCCTGCCTAATTTTTTAACTGATGACAAAATTAAAATTAAAATATTTGATATTAACCGAAAATTTTTTAGAGAGTGGTGATTTTTCGGTCGAGTACCGAGGTACCACTGTATTTGATTAATGCAATTTTGATATACGCGATAGCATCGAGGGATTAACAGCGTTAATCAAAGGATACCTGTATATACTGTATACTTTATATAATATGCTGTACCGGTACTTACAATGCCCTTTTTTTATAGCTTGTACTTCCGTTTTTATAGTCTGCTTCTCTTGGATCCGACTTTGCTTTCCACTAAACCATTAACATTAATAATGTTACTAAAAATAATTTCAAAAATACAGTAGTGAAGGATATACGAGTGAAAAGTATAGGATATGTATACTTTGTGCTATTCTTGTAGAAATAGTGTATATTCTCTTATTATGGAAATTTCCTTATAACCAAAGAGTATGCGATGATAAATCTTTAAACTAATACCTTCGTATTTTACTAATAGTTACTCGTTATCTTCCTTCAAATACAATTTTAAATGATTAAGAAAGAAATCGTATACGTCTGCTAACACTTTCAGCACTACATTCTGACACAGAACATTTATAAGAGAAACAATAAATCGAAAAGTTGTTGCGCGTAATTTTCTTAACTTAATTAAATCAATTTAACCGAGTAAAAGCATTTAAATCAATTTATATTTAAACTATCAGTTTTCAACATCTTTATCTTTCTAAAAGATTTTTAGACATTGAAGCAATTAATGCTAAAATAATTAATAAATAGATCATATTTATATTTAAAATAAATTTTAATAAATATCATCGTATTACAGTTTTTCTAGTTTTCCCCAAAATTATTAATAAAACTTTCCTATAATTTTCTTCAATAGTATAACTTTCCTTTAAAATTTTCGAAACCATCAGAATAATTTAAAATTTAAATGTTTCTTCTCATTAAGTTTCGATAATAATTAAGATAATCTAATTTTTATAACATAAATTTACCTAAGAGTATTTTGACACTACAACTTTTTATTTTTATTTTCTCGGCTGTTATATATAATAGAAGAAAAGTATGGCAATATGTCAAAAAAGACACGATTTTGTCACCAACTTTGAAGCTTAATAACTCCTGTTCCTTTTGTCGAAATTTTCTGAAGTTTTGCAGAGAAGTTTTTGTATTAGGGGAATTGATGTTATTAAATTTTGATGGTTAAAGATCGAAGAGGTGGAGAGATAGAGAGGTGACTTGTGGAATCGGACTTAAGTCAATATATTGTAAACTGTATAAATTACATAAAATAATACGCTCACCAATAATGTAGTCATATTCGTCTTCAAATGTATTCTTAACTTCTCTTTTCTTATCCAAAATTCTAAAAATGCTTAACACGAATAAAATCAATTTTCGTAAACTTAGCATTTTCAAAATTGAAGTTTCGATACTTATGTAGACGTAGGATACCAGATGTAGAAATGTAAAGAATTTCGTTTCGTATGTCTACCGGTTAATCGATTGAGAGTTAGGATGCATTCAAAATTTTGATTCAATTCTGAGTAACTAAAGATAAATATTTGATGAATTATACCTTCCTTATTTATGAAATTGCTTAATCAACCTCAAATATATAAATCGTTGTTGAAGTACCGTATTAGATTTTATCTAGAAAGTTATATTTTTAGAAAACGTATCTCCACCCGAGCTTATACGAGTAGTATCTTATATCTTCGACATGAGCTAGCAAGTAACCAACTACAGTGTGACTTTGATTCACGAATACTTTATATATGAGAATTCGATACAAAACGAGTTTCCTCTTATCTTTATTCCCGATTTATGAGAAGAAATATTCGATAAAATGAGTGCCGACCGTTATTTCCAAGAAATACGATTGCATTGTTTGCCCCTTAACCTTTACTTTGTTACATTAATAGCTAAAAACGACTTTATTCTATCTCCATTTTTACTCATTTTCAGATTTTACTATTGTGCAATTTCCTTATCTTCATCTTCACTCAAATCATTACTTTTCTTTTAACAAAATTGTTTAATTGTACAACTTAATAAACCGAATGCCCTTTATTATTTCTCAACACTAATCACATCTTGCCCAAATAATCACGGATATTCAGTTTTCTCTTCATTATTTATTTAGTATTATGGATATTATGGGCCTGTTTCTCATTTATTTTTTACTAAATCTTGTTTCAATATTAGGGTATTGCTTTATCAGTTTCATTTTATTCCCTTGGTGACGTTTCGTAGTGATTTTACTGACAATTAGATACGTATATCCATGAACGTCGCAAAAAATTTTTCCAATTGTAAAGTTTGGAAACAAATAATTACATCAATAAATTTGTATCTAATTTTTGATGCTTTTTTCACACAATTATAGAATACAGTATTGCATCAAAACGTCCCATGGTTGAAGGTGTAAGGTTACGTATCTCAATTACTTTTACGATTATAATTTGTGGAATATTTTACTTCATCTCGGGGAATAAGTGCCCCGTTTGCTTCTCTCTGCTGAGGCCATGCTATGCCTGTTCTAGTTACATGCTTAGAATCACTTAACAGCCTATCTATAAATAAATTTATTGTTTTTGCTAATGGGAAAACAAATCAATCAAGCAAGTAAAATAGGTCAATATGTTTTATTATTAATATGTGTAATAATGGCAAATTCGCGAAAACAAGATAATTTGCATAGTAATAAAACTTATATCTTTACGTTATTTTTAGCGCATTTTTCCTTTTTTATAATTACAGTATATAAACAGAAAATGTAAACAAATTATCTTCCATATAAATCAATTTCCGCAATAATATAACAATGCTTTATAAAATAATTTTAGATTATTTTATACGAATTACTTGTCTACATTTAATAATAAATCTTCTATAGAATATTTATATTTAAATTAATATAAAAATCTGAACCTTTTGCCTGTCTATTCTTTCTATTGCTATATAATATCATATTATTGGTGGTATATAAACAGTAAAAATTATCTTGAGCTTTGAAACTAATTCCAGAAATCAAGTACTGTGTATACATTCTGAAATAGAATTATATTTAAAATGGATATTATAGATTATCATCCACAATTGTTCAAGCTATCTTTTCATTGATCAACATTTACTAAGAAGGAAATACGTTTTATTCGTTCTTTCATATATCTTGATATATTATCCTACATTATATAATAAAATATAAATTAGATACAGTTCACTTAATTCACTTTCCCTGAATTTATAGTTTCTACTATTAGGCTATTAGATTTTCCTATTCTGTAAACCAACAAAATTCTTCACCATTAACTATTGTTTAATGTGTATAGTAATAACATTTATTAATGACATTTCTCATTATAATCAATGGCTTGATAATAAACATAACTATTACCAGCCTGAAGTATAAATAATCGAGCTTAAATTTAATGTTTTCATTCTACACATATTTTAATATAATTTTTCAAGTTTAAGTATTTCAGTTGTTATATTCATAAATATAATTTGTTAACATATTAACTAAATATTTCAAATAAATCGTTTTTCTTTTATATGTATATATATAAATAACCTAAAAAATAAATTACTAGATTGATATTGGATAGGCTAAATTAGGCAAACTTAAAAGAAAGTTATCATTTTTAAAATAAAAGCAAATAAACATGATATAATGTTATTGATAAAGAAAATTATTGAAGCAAAAAAATTAAAAATATACGGTGTATAGACATTATTTTTATGTTTATAACTTATTCAGGTAGGTATATGTCATTAAAACATGTAGGGAATATTCTTATATAATTACGTCCACCAAAAAGAGAGTGGATAAAACTAAATACTGGTAGTGGTCGCGGGTTCGAACTTCACCAACAGGTTGTCTACGTAAAGTTTTTCTGAGGAGAAAACACAGAAAACTTCACGTGTCTAGCATATAACTAGGGACAAGAAACCTCCTTAACCCAAAAAATCAAATAAATGGGAAAAAATTCCGCGCGTTTTGTTTTATATTTCAGCATGGGGTAAAGATTAAGGAACGAAATTTGGCACGGCAACTTGTATATAAGTGGCATTGATGCTATAAATTTTGGTGAGTAAAGTTCGAGAGGGTGGGAAAAAAGGGGTCATATGTCATATCTCGGGTGGGGTCGGACTTAATAAGAATTTTAATTGTTATTGGCATTTACAATATATTTTAAAACTCATCTCTACCTTCAAAATTAAGTCTTTTGCCTTTATGTTATAATTAACGAGCAAATATTTATTGTGATATTGTCACGATGAGAGGCTACAATTCTTAATCATATTTTTAATTGATTTAATTTAAAATATATGCCCTCCACCTCAAATTAGTAGTGACTTGCTCGTGTACATCATACTTTTCCTTTAACAATAGAGTCAGGCCGTAAATCTATTAACTGCTTTTAAGGAATAAGTTTTGAATTAAAATAACATGAGTTCACATCGCAAGTTCGTATATAGTTGATTGGGACCTCCAGGCCATACGGTTCCATATCTGTTCTCGTATTTCATCTACCTCACTCCGTTCTCGCCACTCAGGAAAGACAGTCGGACGGACAGGAGAGTAAGAATTTATAGGTCTACAATCTTTCGAAATTGCAGCCCAAAAAGATCAGTTGGTAACGTACCGATAACGGTATACCGGGAAAATTGCGATAGACTGTTATATCTGTATCGGTTAGGTCAGTAAATAAAAATAGCTTGGAAAAATGACATAAATTATTGGACATTAGATGTTAATTAATTGATAAATAATATTTTCATCTATCCTTGTCAAACAGTTTAAATAAAATATCAGTGCTTTCCAATCAACGCATACTTAAAAAATATCTATATTAAGTTTTAGCAATTCTATAAAATATTCCCTATATCACGTTAGAAAATTTTACAGGAAAACTTATAAAAACGCTAGTGTGAATATTTAGTGTACCAGAACCCCTTTAGCTGCCACTCGAAATCATCGAGTGATATTTCCACTTCCCAGGACGAGGACCTGGGGATTCGATTTTGGGAAGCAATATAGGTGTTTATGTGACGATGTTGTTTATCGTAATATGTAAAGGAATGCGCTGAAGAAATAAGATAATGGTTCAATTGTGAATGTTATCATGAGGGGTGTACGTAAGGATGTGTTGTAGTGAGCTACTCTATTATTAAAGCGTCTCCGATGAGCAGTAGTCTTCTTATTCAGAAAATGGTCTTCATATTTTAATCCCCCGATCACACGCCAAATACATTCTATACGTGCTCCCGGGCACTCAATTGTCAAATTTGATAATTGAGATTTCATTTTCGTTGTTTTCGAGAAGTATTGGTTAACAATGAGGATGGAAACTATTGTTGAAATGATAAAGTTTAATTATTAAATTCAGAAGTGAAATATTTTAACTCTTTCCGCCCTATGGACACTAATAGGTCCTCTTTTAACAAGCTCATTATGGGTTCGGCCAGGCTTACAATGGGACGACCAGGTGGTGAAGGATGGGGCCCGAAATATCCGGACGGACAATCCTGAAAAATTCCTGGGGATTTTTCGAACCGTTGGGATTGGATCCCGAGTCTCGGGAGTGGTAGGCTGCCACCTTGACCGCTCGGCCATCCGGCCGTTTAAGAATACAGGGATAAAGCCTTCCTCATTGGCACAAAAATAAAAATAAATAAATAAATAAATAAATAGAATTTGTTTGTACGAACTGTTTGACGGCAACTATAGTTTATCTGGCAGTCTGCAATACAATCGTTGTGAACGTGTTAATAAAAAGTACTTATTAATTATTCAAATATTTTAAAGTTTTAATTACTTCACTTTGGGTACTTCTGAATACTACTACTACTTAATTTTAGATAATCTGTTTACTTAAGCCTCTTCGTCTTTCGAACAAACTTTGACATATTTTAAATTAAAACCGCTTCAAAAAAGCTGTTAATTCTTAATCCAATGTGCAATGGTGGAATCGTTGTAATGATTCAACCTTCGCAGATTGGAATGTCTAATTTTTGTTGTATGGTATAAAAATATGTTGGGAAGGAGACAATTTACCAGTACAAAAATATTGGGGGGGGACTTGTTTCTCATGGATCGACGCTCATGACTGAATTCTTTAAAAACCTGCTTAAACGTTAATCACTGTTTAACTATTATAACGTAGCCTACTTCAGATACTATGCTTTCTTCTATACACGATAAAGAATAACCCAGATGGATTTATAATTTAAAAAAATACGGCCATTGTTTTATTCTTCGGCTTGAATTTTCTCACCTAACGTACCCAAAACGCTAGAAATCTTGTGCCTCTAGCTTATACTTAGCACCAAAACACTTCTTATGTATATTACAAAAAATATCAAAAGCGCGATAACTCTACATTGATAAAGAAGTAGGATGCCGCAAGTAAAAGTATCAAGTAAAAAGTTAAATCAATGTTTTTCAACTAAAGTACTTCAAACAATAAGATTTATATAATATTAAATAACGCTTCTAGCCCACAACTTTAATGTAGATTGAATTAGTTAGCCTAATAAATAGGATTGTAATAAATTGAAGGGCTTATCACATTAGGAAGTGACTGGAATAAATAGACTAGATTTTACTGAAAATAGCATTTAATTAACCTCACTCAAATTTTAGTAGGAATGCATTTCGGGTACAAAGAACCGTCATCAGTCTACATACATACAGTACAAACACCAGTATCCATCAAGACAATCATAAGTAGTAAAACTAAGACTAAAACATTTTCTGTATAAATACAGTGCACTTTTTACATAATTAATACATTACAATATACTAAAAACCAAAACTAAGGCTAGGTATTAGGCTGAGGTATTAGGGTAACTAATTCAATCTAAAAAAAGGATTTATATACTTAGTAATGAAGAATACACAAAAGTTTGCGTTTTAGTTTGAAAGTTACATGATTTAGTAATAAAAATATCGTTTGTAATGAAAAATCGTACACTATTTTAATAATCCACATCTCTGTCAATGAAAAATTTATAGAAAGGATTTCGTCATAAGTAATAGCGAGGTTGAGGCCGAAGTTTTAAACGCGAAAACGTGTACGTCGGACGTTCAGCGCCGCTTTCCTTATAAGCCTAGAAGTTTGACAATGGCGTTTCGAATATCGAGCGTGATTCCACTGATTTTCCAAACACCATTGTCAAACTTCGGCCTCAACCTCGCTAATCATTCGCATTTTACGAGGGTGGAGTTATTTAAAAGAATGCTAAATGGAGGTTTGACTATACGATATAAGCTATATCGAAACTTTAGATAGTTTCCTTACTTCCGTAAATACATTTCAGTATAAAATGTTATTGAGGCCGAGTGATAAAGGACGGGATCCGACATATCCGAAACAGACTGGCCATATCACTTCATTTTCTTGTCGATTTTAACCACCTCGGTCATCCGGCCGTTATATTTATTATTATTTCTGAGATCTGAGCTAATAGTTAGCGAATTTAATATACAGGCCTTGTACAGTATTTGTACAGTCGTGGAATAAGATCCAGATGAAGTAAAATATTTCAATGAATATAATGTTAATATAAACTACAATAACAAATTTGAGGACAAACAAAAAAATTTTAACATTTTTCTATTTTAACTATGGTCAGTAACCATAAATAAAAATCGTTATTATCTTATCTTATCAATAATAAACTTTCTAGATTTGGACATTGAAAATGTTTACCATAAATCTTCCCTACATATAAAATTGAATACAGGCATCATTTGCTGTAATAATCAGGAGATATACTATAATTTCATTACCTACATGTCCCCAAATTCATGACAACTGTTCGTTTCCAAATTATCAATTTACATTATTAGGAATTAGGAATCACTATGGATCCCCAAGCTTTTTCCAGGCACAGGCAAAAATCCCCAGCTTCTCCCTCTCGACAGCCCTAGTTAAGAGGATATCCCCATATGCAGAAATAACCTTGCCAAGTTTCACACACAAAATTTTGTAAGAGTTACTTTTACATCTTCCTCCCTCTTCAAAATTTATAATACATTAATAAATATAATATTAAATATTTACAGAAAAGTTTTTTGATCTTTAACAATTATAAAAATTAAAATAATACAATATTTTTGTCACGGATCATCCATAAATTACGTAACACTACTTTTATAATTTCAACTGTAACGTTCCGTAACATTAAAGGGTATGGTAGGTTATGTAACTCGTGTTCTCAATCCACTTAATTGTACTAACAAGTAAGAAGTAGGCTAATACACAGCACGAGTAATACGAGCTTCTGAATATTATATTATTTTATTAGTTAAATGTATACTGTACAAAGCAATGACAAACAGTACATACTTTTTGAAGTGTTCGCTATGCAACACTTCAAAAAGAAAAAAAAATCCAGCAGCGAGTACGTAACTTTCCCGGCAAAATAATTTAAATTATCTGTGGCGCCATCTGTTATGATATTTTTAAAAAAAATTGTCAATGAATAAAAATCATAAGTCTGTTCCCACTCGAGATACGACAGATTTATCCCCTCGACATTTAACCACCAAAATTTAATAGCACCAATCTCCTAATACACAAACTCCTGCAAAATTCCAGAAATTTTCGATAAAAAAAGAAAGTCGTGCCCCCACACCCATACTACTATACAGGGTGACAATAATTAACCCGTACAAAGTTTGTAGCAATGCTGCACCTGAACTTTTTTACTGTCACCAATTTACATACTATTGTTTAATTCTCCATGATTTCCTGCCCGTGTAGATGTACTTTCGATGTAATAAGGGTTAGTTCTTTATTTTTTTAATGGTGTCGAACAAATGTTGTGCAATTTTGGAGCTATTCCGGCAAGGAAAGCATCAATGTGAAATTGTTCGTCTGCTCGGTGTTCCAAAAATGACAGTCTCAGATGCAGTTCGGCGATTCAAGGAGCTTGGCCACAATGGTGACCGTCCCGGACGTGGAAGAAAGCGCACTGTCAACACGTCTAGGAACCGCAAGATCATCACAAAGCGAGTTGACTGACATGCGAAGGTCTCCATGAGAAAAATTGCTCGTGAGATCAGAATCAATCGCGAATCGGTGCGGTTAATGGCGAAAAAGGAACTCGTACTCAAGCCCTACAAGTTCCAAAAGGTTCAGCTCCTCACCGATGAAAACAAGTGCGTGAGACTCCAAAGATCCCGTTAACTCAAGCGTCGGGCCGCAGGTCGACAATGGGAGTGCATTCTCTTCACAGACGAGAAGCTTTTCTCCGTACAACCATCAAAACGACAGGAACTGGTCCGCGGGGGCTCCTGGAAGCTCAGCCGTCATCGAACATCACAAAATCCAATGTCAGTCATGGTTTGGGGCGGAATTTGTGCGAGCGGCAAGACACCCCTTGTTTTCGTCGATCAAGGGGCCAAAATCAATCAAGATGTGTACCACCATGACATTCTCGAGGCTGTGGTACTTCTGTGGGCTCAGCAGCATTTTGTCAGTGCGAAATGGACGTTTCAGCAGGACTCGGCGCCGACACACAGGGCGAAGAAGACTCAGGAGTGTGCAAGACTCATTTTCCCGATTTCATCTCGTCTGCGGAATGGTTACCGTACTCGCCGAATCTGAACCCAATGGACTACAGTGTGTGGTCCATTTTGGAGGCCAGGGCCTGTTCTAAGCGCCATGAAAGTTTGGAGTCGCTGAAGCAATCCTTGCGCTGGGAGTGAGACAAACTGTCTCCAGAAGAGTGCGGCCCATCGCTGAGAATTTCAAAACGCGTTTGGGGCTCTGCATCAAAGCAAAAGGAGTCCACTTTGAAACTGGCTGAATATCTGATTAATACGTAAAGTATTGTCACTGTTATATGCTGTTGTTTTGCTAATTTTCATTTCTTTAATAAATTTACGATACAAAAAACTTGTACGGGCTAATTATTGTCACCCTGTAATAACCATGAGTAAAGAAAACATGTCAAATTTTTTGCATTTCTCGACGTTTCAAGATCTCCTGAGTTCAATATGTAAAAATCTTAAACGGGGACACTTTTTTGACCGACGCCATACTTTCCCTCTGTTATATATAACAGCAGGGAAAGTAAAATTAATTATTCTGTTACCCAAGGGTTGAACACTAGCGTTACGTAACGCTTTTTAAAAACATTGTAACGCATCGTAACGATTATCTGCCAACCCACACACCCATATTAATTTATGTACTTTACAGTCCCTAGGGTATACATCAACAGAATACATCCACAGAAATTATAAAATAATTATATTGAATTATTTCAAAAATCAGCTTCTATAAAATTATTATTTACAAAATTATTTTTTAATGACGGCTGCAATTTAAAATATTTAAATAAATATAAATATAAATGTTTATGTTTATATATTATAACCTCTTTAAAGGATTTAAACGAATTTACAACTCTTAATATGCATTGATAATTAGCTACAGTTACAATATATAGGCTAAATACATAAGCTTTTCACTTCTAATGCTGCGTTATTCAAAATCTTAAATTAAATTTCAGTTTATCTACAGTTGTTACATAGAAATTTATTTTATATATTTAATCATGATATCAGACTTGTTTAAAGTAATATACTCGATTTAATATTTTTTTAAAGTCTATTTTATTTTAAATATATATAGAAAAGGATAAACAAACGGATTTTTTCTTTGACCTATTGCACTCTTTTAATATAAACGAAAGCATAGCTCATTTGAAGGTCATTAAATCTTCGGCTTATTATTGACAGTTTTAGACGTTCTTTTGCTAGAAATATGCTAGAAGTGTACTGTACAAATGTCCTTTATTTTAAAATTTAAAGTTGAACACGTGTATATACAGAGACATTTTAAACAAATCTTGATTTTATTAACTTAAAGCATTTTGTTTTTAATTTAATCTTTATTGTTCAACTATTATATACATGTATATATAGAGTAATATAAATTACATTTTTTGTAGATTTGATATACAAAACGTTCAAGTTCTATTATGTATAAATAGCCTATATACAGATAACAAAACATAAAAAAAATAAATAATTTACTAATAAAATCTTGATAATACAAACGAAAGTGAAAATTGGTAAAAATGATTTAACGTAATGAATTTTCTTATCTAAACGCGAATGGCATTTAACTTCAAATATTTTACATATTTTATTTTAAAATAGAACACAGTCCAGCTTATCTAATTAGAGTAGCGATAGTAAGTCTGGAGATAAAACAACCTTCTATTTTAACCTTTGGAACACATGAATGGAAAATTTTCATTTGATATAATTCGCCGCGCATTAACTCGTTTAAGGACTCGCATATATTCGACTTATGTTGCAAGAGGATAAAATTTGTCTTTTTGTTTATACAATATAAGATTGCGATAAGAAAATTCGGATATAAGTGATAAAACCGTGTGTACGAAAATTAGTTTAACCCGCTAATCTTAACGTAATCAGATGATATTACCGCATCTAACGTATCAGATGATATTATATATAATATATATATATAACATATAAAAAATGAAAAATACATTCTGTAGTGTTACTAAGTAGTAAGTTCTTTATCAAATTTTAAACGCGAAAATTGAAAGTAAAAAGTAATTTTTAACGTTAATTGAGATAATTCGCGTTGGTTATATATATATATATTAAACTAATATAATTTATTTAACTTAATTATTTATAATTATTATTATTATTATTATATTATTTAAAAAATAAATTTTTATAAAATTAAAATTTTTTGACACTAGGTGGTATTCAAATTGAAAAGAGGAAAGATGTCTGCTGTTATTTTAGGGTTAAGAAAATTTTAAAAAATAAGTAAAGGAAGAGAAAAATGAAAGAAAAATTAGGACTATATCAAAAAATATGGAATAAACCGTACGGTTTTGTTACACCTTATCAATTATATGATTCTGCTAAAGGTAAGTGTGATAATACATAATTATATTATAAAATTGCCAATGCCTTATTTTTTTAATAAATTACGTCATAGAAAATTCAAATATTAAAAATTTTTACTTAATTAAAAGCGCGAGTTAAAATTGATTACTTTATGCTACAAATGAGTAAAATACTTAATAAATATATTTTATACAGTAATTTATATAAAAGAACGAATAGATTATGAGAAATAAATGAAAATATAGTTTACAATTCTCTGAATTATTAAAATGTTATTGGAAATTGTTCACTGAGGTTGGCTTCTCCGCAATGCTTCCAGATCTAGCAGGGAAAATAATTATTTCTGTTTGGTATTATAAAAGAAAAATATTATAATACTTTAATTTAAATAATGAATATCTGATGATGCAATGTTATAGTTATTATTTTTCATAAGAAATTGAATTGTTAGCAATAATTTTTCTAAGGATGACAATGTTCTATAGATTATTTAATTCATTAATTAATATTGTTAAAGGTGAAGTGATTGAATGTGTGACTTGGTCTATAGACTGATATGATTTTCAGATTTGAATTACATTAAGCATGCTAAAATTTAATTAATATGTTCCAGCCCACTAAAAAAATGTCTTTTATTTAGCCATTTGAATGTAAATTTTTATATTTAACATATGCTGTTTTGATGGAATATAACCATTCTTCAAAATTATTTTTATTCAGTACAGAAGTCAAGGTAAAATTATTATTTTCAAGAACTTTGTTTCAATAGTTAAATTTGTTAATTTGTAAAAATTTTACTACATTCATATTTCACTAAGCTGAAATTATACTGTATCCTTATGATCAATGCTTGTCTGGTAATCAGTTTATTTCAAAACTGTTGTACAACAAGTATTCAAGCTTATTTTTATCCCCTCAATAAAAAAATCAAGGGGATTAAAAAAAGCTACAAAAATGAATTTCAGCTAAAACTGAAATTTAAATCTGAAGATCTAAGAAGATTCAATCTGAAGGTGAGATGAAAAAATCTTGAAAAGCATGTAATTAAGCAAATATTCAGTCTTCTATACCTACATAGCAAGGTTTTTTTTAGTTCAAAACATAGTTATGACCATTTTATGATAGTTTATAAAATAAAATGATTACAAGACAAGAATTGATCATCAGATTTTAATCTAAAAGAGAATTCAAAAATGTTTTATTTAAATTAATTTCATTGTTGTTTTAATTTGATAATATTTTCTAAAATTTTAATTATCTTTGAACAATTGAATGTTGAAGATCCATTCTTTTCATTGTATTTTCAGATTTAGTTTATAATCCCTTAGATTTTCAATTTAGAAAAATTGTAGTTTTGAAACTAAATTAATAAAATACTTATGTTTTATGGAAATACAATGTTTAAATAAATAACACCTAAATGCAATTCCAGCAAACAACAAGTAACAGTTTACTGGTCAAACAGTTTTGGCCACAATTTATCGGCTTTCATCGGGAACAAATACAAAAATAAGTTCTATCGTTCAAATATTGCAGTGTTCCAATTTTTAAACATTCAAACAGATGTTTGATAGAGACAGCGATGCACTGTTTACATCATAAATAAAATAAGCAATTTTTTACAAGGTATAATGTTAAAAATGAAATTATTAATATTAACTTCTGTGGCAGTCTAAATAATAATTCCAGTCTTGTGATACTGGAATACAATCTGAGTTGATGGAATTTCCATTCCTGTCAGCTATATAGATTATAAACATAATGCTTCCAACACACAGGTAGATCGTTGATCAACACACTCGCTTCCAGGCATCAAGCTAAGTTATCTACCACCAGTATAAATGTTAATAAAGCAGAGAGTAATTGTGTAGTTCTATGGTATGAACTGTCCCTACATCACATTTACAATAACATTTCCAGGGATTTAAATCTATGCTTAACTTATAGGAGAGAGCCCAATGTTTTTCTACCTTTTTTCTAATGCAAAGGATAGCACAGATGATGCAAGAGCACCTGGTATGTACCATATCCCATTACAAGACAGGTAGTTTAACAGGCAACTGACATACATTGGATCCACATACAGATTCCTTCAAACCTGATTACATGACCACAAATACGATGTAGCAAAGGGGAATTTTAACATAGCTCTTGCCCATTATGCCGCCAAACCAGATGGCTCTCCCTGTTGGGACAAGGCTACCCTTTTATATAGGCTAAGGTCTCTGACCAACACGACATATGATGTTTGGAGACCTTAGAAATCTATATAGCTGACAGGAATGGAAATTCCATCAACTCAGATTGTATTCCAGTACCACAAGACTGGAATTATTATTTAGACTGCCACAGAAGTTAATATTAATAATTTCATTTTTAACATTATACCTTGTAAAAAATTGCTTATTTCATTTATGATGTAAACAGTGCATCACTGTCTCTATCAAACATCTGTTTGAATGTTTAAAAATTGGAATGTGGCAATATTTGAATGATAGAACTGTTTTTTGTATTTGTTTCTGATAAGGGTGAACAAATTGTGGCCAAAAACGCTTGACCAGTAAATTGTTACTTGTTGTTTGCTGGAATTGCACTTAGGTGTTATTTATTTGAACATTATACAGTTCCAGTTTATACGTATGCTGTTTTTTGGAAGTCCAATACATGAAGTAAACAATTCAGATATATTGTAGAAGTATGTAGATGCCTTGAAATAGAATCTAGTCAGTCAATAAACATCTGGTAAAGTATGTAAAATATGTATTGCTTAAATACCATACTTTATATGATGATAAAGCAAATAAACAGCTAAATTTATTATAACAATGCCAAGTCACTGATACTTTATATGAACAATTTTCAACTAAACTGTTTTGATTTAGTTTTAATTTTCATATTTATATCCATTTATATTCATATATTAAAATTATTTAATTAATGATGAAAACAAAACAATATTAAGTGAAAAATGTTGAATATTTGATAGCTAATTATATGTTGGCTACCAAGAATTTCTAGCATAACTTCTAATTTTGTGAAACCTACAATTGTTTTCTTTGCCAAAATTCTATTAATAAAATTCTTATAGTATCTGGTACGTTTATAGTTTTTGAATCTAAATAAAACTATTTTAAGTTATTATTTTAGAAACTGCATAATGGGAAAGTCTTATTTTCAGACTGATTTTGTTCCAATTCAAATGGTGAGAAGTCTATTAATTAATATTGAATTTTGGTCAACAAACAGAATTGTGTATTTTATAAGAAAACAAAATATAATAATATTTATATATACAGGGTGGGCCAACGAAAACGAAACGGCACAGTGTTCGTGTTCGTCCAAGCAAATCGCTCGGACAGGTCAATTTTATTCTCGAGGGGACATCTTATGCAATAAAGTTTTTGCGATTCTGAATATTAACTAAACAAACATTTTTTTTCGAAATAAATGTTTGTTTAGTTAATACAAAATAAATGAGTTTTTAAAATTTTTTGTTGTCTGTTGTATTCAGAATCGCAAAAACGTTATTTGCAAAAGATGTTCCTTCGAGAATAAAATTGACCTGTCCGAGCGATTTGCTTCGACGAACACGAACACTCTGCTGTTCGTTTTCGTTGGCCCACCCTGTATATATTTATTATTATTATTATATTTTTTATTATAAAATACTTAATTATAATGCATATATAAATTGAAAATGCAGATAATGACTAATATTTCTTATGTCTATTATAGTTCCCATAAATTAATTCTTAGATCACAAAAAATGCTGGTTTTCTTTCATAAACAACTATTAATTCTTACACTATTAATAATAATTGGCAGTCTATCATTACTTCCTAAATCATTATTACCAGTAAATAATAATAATTTTAAAAAAATTTTGTTGGAAATTATTTTTTTAATATTTAGTTTCATTTAAAACCAAGTATGATAATTATGCTGTGATTAGAAAATAACTTTTTATATAGGTCAGTATTTGATTTGTAAATCAAAGATTATCATTCTACTATCAGTGAATATTAATAATTTCACTCACTGGATAAAAATTGCAGTAAATGTTTTTAACTTATTTATTTCATAATCAATAACTTAAACTTAATAATTCAGAAATAATTTATGCAAAATATTTAAAATAATATATAATTATTATTTTAAAATAGTTTATAAATTTATACAATATTTCTCCTAATGCTTATTTAATCAGCTACATACATATTGATATCTTCTAACTAATTACTGGTTCTATTGACCACCATTACTTAACCTTTAATTCTGGTAACATGGTGTTTAATATAACATCAAACGGACTACCCAACTGAATAACAACAGAACTTGGAATCGCAACCCTAACTCTAGACGCACCATAGTAAAATACAATTAACACTTACATGCCTTATATAAGAAAATAGCAAGTAGAATGTGTACCAAGCTGGCATACAAAAGGTCCGAATCAATATATAGGCCTACGTTATTAAGAAATACAAAGGACAAACCTGATGATCTTAGAGCCCCTGGTGTGTACAGTTTTCCGATGAAGGATGACAGATTCCAGAGGGATTTGGTGTACATTGATTCCACCAAATGTTTCATTCAAAAAAGGGTGCAGGAACACAAGTATGATATTGACAACAAAAGTCATACCACTGCCCTATCCACTTACGCCACAGACCCAGAAGTGCATGCTGACCTACCTAACACCAGGCTAATAAAATGGTCTTTTCATACTGACCACATAAAGGTCCTGGTGGCCCTAGAAATATACAAGGTTGGTCTGACGGGCAAGTGTGTCAACTTTAAGGAGGGTGAACAACAACATGTCTGGCAGTACTTGCGTGATGCCTATGGGAAGATAATGATTAAACAACTCATATTATTTACAGTTATGTGGGATCCTCAAATAATAAGTACATATGGGTAGCCTTATATGTATATATTGAATTCACGTAAATGCCACTGTTAAGTTTAAGTTGGATTTATACATTCCAAATGTTTAAAATTTAATGTATTTAAAAACATTGGATTCTAATCATTCCATTTCTGGAATACATTTAGTATAATAACCTGAAGTAGATCTTGGGTAAGGTCAAAAACATTCATTCAAGTTTGTATTAAATGCCATGTTACTGGAATTAATGGTTAAGTAATGGTATACATACATATCATTGTTTGTTTTTTCTAATTAAGGTTTAGGATTGAGTGGGGTAACTGTAATGTTTGTATTGACTTCCTATGCACTGTACAATTTTTTTTCAACTTAACTGTGTGCACATCTTCTTTTAGTGGCTTTGTGACCATTCTAATACTAATCACAATATATATGCAGTTATCCTTATCTGGATGTATTAACGGACATCAGAGGCTAATACATATGGACTAATAGGGCTTCAGCCCTGCGTCCCCAAGTGTTAAGGGCCCAGAAAAATTGAATTATCATCATAAATTTTTAATACTTTTTCATAAACAATGAGCACTTATCATATAGTAAAAAATAGTTAATATTAATAATATAATAAAGATGATAATTTATAGTATTATATGTTTTATTGTAATCAATATAATGTAATTGGTTGAGTCACCAGTTGCAATTTTAAACCCCAATTTAAAGATTCTTAATCTAACAAAAAATGGGGCCCCATTGAGACTAAATAAGGTTTAATAAAGCCACAGGCCCCAAAAAACCTAGATCTGCCTCTGTTAGACATAATAAAAAAAAGTTTAAAAAATTTACTAAAACATATAAAAATATAAAAATTGTTTTACATTTGCTTTATTGACATGGAGTAAATGTTAATACTGTAGGGGTAATTATAAATCCCCTAGTTTTTGTGCTTAGGACTCATGTCTATATGAAAGAGAATTTATACATGAACATGAATCTTTGAAAAGTGAAATAAATTTTACTTTACCAAACAGATGAAAAGAGACAAGAAACTTGCAATGATATACACCAGATTATATTTAAATAAAATAATTTGATACAAAACTTCTATATTTAACTTATAAAAATTATTGCGTATTGTACTTTAAAAAAGTGCACGAAAATTTTGAGAATTTTCTTCCTTTTCTGACTTTTAAGAGGACTAAAAATTAAGAAAACTCTAAAACATTTATAAAAAATGAAATAGAATTCTCTCAAAAAGGTCAAAAAAACCAAACAAGTATATAGAGAGAAAAAGGTTTTTAATTAATGAAAAGATATAAGAAAAGAGGAGATATGGAAAATAGAAAGAATAATCCTTAAATCAGTAATTAAAAAGAAAGGTAAAATGATCAGTTCTACTCTCAAAAATATTAAAGAACTTAAGAAAAAATTAAATTATAAAGATATAGTTAAACAAACAAATAGTGGTATTAATAATAACAATAATAACGATAAATATATTAAAAATAAAAACAAAAAACTAAGTAAATTGTTTAATTATCCTTCAGAAAATGAAAAAATTAAATGGCAGAAGGGTTTGGTCATTAACTTAACTTCAGAGAAAATCCCAGAAGATTATATACAGTTCCTGTCATATGGAATTAGTATGAATTTACCTTTCTTTGACAAAACAATAGAAACTGTAGCAGATATAGAATATGCAATGTTCAGAAGCAAATATAAAAATGATGAAAGAGAAGAAATCAAAATTAAAATTGCAGACAACTTAAAAAATCTTAACACTAAAAATGGATACATTATGGACAGTAAAGCTGAAACATATATAGGTAAATATAATAGAATAAAAAAATTTTAAAAAAAATCTAATCTATGCATAATCAAAGCAGATAAATCGCAACTAATTATAATAATGACATTACAAGACTTAAATAGAAGAAAACAGGAAATTATCTCAGAAGGTAACTTCGACAAACTAAAACAGGACCTGACAAAAGATATACGAAATGTATTAATTAAAAAGTTGAAGAAATTATCAGACGAAGGTAACATTTCAACGCCTGAAAGTAAGGAAATACTACCCAATAAAAATGTAAGAACACCTAAGTTAAACATCTGTATAAAGACACATAAGCAAAATAAGAGTAGACCAATCATCGACTTTAAACTAACATTACTATATAACTTAAAAATTTTTTTAAAAAATCCTTACAGGCCATCTCAAACTCAAAATACAGCATAAAGAATGCGGACGCCTTGATATCAAAATTGGAAGGTGGAACAATCTTACCGGAATATAAACCGATGAGTCTGGACATAGTGTCAATCTACCCCTCCATCAATAAAGAAATGATAGTACAAAGCTTTAGTTCTATTAAATAGTTTGAAACATTATTTTTACTTATCATCTTTACGTTAGAAAAAATTATTTTACAGTAAATGAAAAATATTACAGCCAAAAAGATGGTATCTCTATGGGTTCCATCACTGGCCCAAAATTGGCAGAAATTTTTATGATAGACATGGACATGGCCATGTCAGAAATTATACGAATAAAATTTCTGGCAAGGTACGTGGACGATATAATTCTTATATATGACAGTAAAATAACATCACCCAACCAAATACTGGAACAAGCAAATAGTCTTAATTCAGGTATTAAATTTACTTATGAGATCAAAAAATATAAACAAATAAACTATTTAGATATAACAATTAAACGATTTAATAACCACCTAGAATATAGTAAATATGAAAAACCATGTAACTCCAAAAAGGCTATAAATTTTAAATCATATTGTCTGATAAGCCAAAAACGGAATATATATATTATGGAAATAAGAAAAATCTGTTCTAGAATGACAAAATTTAACATAAGAGAAATAGAAACAGAAATGGCAAACAAAAAGTATTTATTGAATGAATACCCAAGGAAATTATTAAAAAAGTGGTACAAGGATTTTATTTTGAATAGATTTCAAGTTAAGAAAAAACAGGAAGTTAAAAAGTATGTATCATTTCCATATATCAAAGGAATATATGAAAAATATCAAAAAGTTTTCTATAAAAACTCAATAAATTTGGCCCCTGCCCAAAAAAATTTATTATCAGAACTAATGAAAATAGACAACATTAATAAAAAAGATCCATTGGAAGAAGAAGGAGTGGTGTACAAACTGCAATGCACGTGTAAAAACCCAAGCTTCTATGTGAGAGAAACCAAAAGAAAGTTAAAAGTTTGACTATCTGAACATCTGGCTGCAATTAAACTCCAGGTTAACACTTCACCGGTATTTTTACATTGTAACACTAATAACTGTAATATGGATACTAATAATGTTAAAATAATATATAAAGAAAAAAACTGTGTGAAAAGAAAATTTAAAGAACATTTCACAATCGTCACACAAGATAATACTGTCAATTTAAATAATGGTGTGTTGCCAGCAGAATGCTGGGTAAATCTTGTGGGGTACAAAGATTGTAAACAACCAGTAGGAGATGGAAACTGAACTTGATGATTGTGCACCCTTTGTGTGGTTTTGTACTTAGGGAAGCCCTACTGAAGAGGCTGATGAGAAGGCGAAATTCATTTAGGGAAACATTAAGTAATTAAAAAACCTTTTTCTCTCTATATACTTGTTTGGTTTTTTTGACTTTGTTGAGAGAATTCTACTTCATTTTTTTTATAAATGTTTTAGAGGTGTCTTAATTTTTAGTCTTCTTAAAAGTCAGAAAAAGAAGAAAATTCTCGAAATTTTCGTGCATTTTTTTAAAGTACAATACGCAAGATTTGGAAAGTTCTGACTCCATTGGTTTTTTTTTAAATTTCTCTTTACATTATAAAAATTAGTCTAACAAGAGAAGGCCACAAGTTGTTACATGCTCTTTTTAATAAATTCAGTAATTTATCAAGATCTACCATCAACTGGATGTAAGTTCCTGGCATGCAGGGGTGGATCTAGGTTTTTCGGAGCCTAGGGCTTATTGAAGTCTAATGGGGTCTCATTTTTTGTTAATACAAATAATACTCTAAATCGGGTGGCCAACACGAGGCCCGCTGGGAGTCATGTTGCGGCCCGTGGAGCTAGGTCAAATGAACGTAAATGTTAACTTTATTGTACATATCACCAAAAGAACATTACATCATGAGTTATTCGTATCATGTATTTTTAAATTATAGCTAAGAGAAATTTGAAATATCTCTCATTTTTGGAAAAATTTATAGATTTTAGCTATTTGACACTCAATGTTACTTAGTTTTTTTTCCGACGTTAGGTGTTGATAAAATTTAATATGAGACTTCAGCTATATATGTTCTGTGGTCTTCGGCGTTTTTAGTAAGCTCGCAATGCTATCAGGCTCATACTCATAACTACTTTCAGTCCAGCCTGACAAAGTTCCATGTTATTCTGTAGTTTCGTTTTATTATTGCTTCTGCATCTGGAGAGATTTTGTGATCGACGTTAAAATACATATTTAACATATTTATAATAATAGTTCAAATTACTATAACCAAGTAGCCTGTCTACCATATCGATTCTATAAGTATATCTATTTTTTGTGTTTTTTTACATTAAACCAGGCAAGTGTTTGACCATGATCTCACCTACTGGGAAGCGTCGATGTGGTTGAAGCTGTAGCATGCTTGCTTGTTTAATGTAAATGCTTGCTTGTTTACTTTAATTAACAAAAAAAAAAAAAAAAAAAATAGGTGCGTGGCCCGGCAGGAAATATTATTTCTGAAATTTGTCCCTCCTTTTGAAAAGGTTGGCCACCCCTGCTCTAAATTATCGTTATCATTATTATTATTATATTATTAATAATAATAACTATTTTTTCTATACAATAAGTGTTCATTGTTAATGAAAAAATATGAAAAATTTATGATAATATAGTAGAGCATTGATTATCTGACTTAATTGGAGACTGGGGTTGGTCGGATAACCGAAAAGTATTTATACATTATTAGTAAAGTGTATTAGGCCTGGTTTAAATACTAGGCTCCCTTTCATGGTCGAGCCAGTGATGCCAGCTAAAACATGCAGAAATTTAACAAAAATAATATTAAAGTAGCCAAGATATAACCAAATATTGTAGCGCCACATCACTAGAGGACATTTGAATTTGCCGACTAGAGCGTGGTCAGTTAACTGATAAGTCGGTTAATCGGGGGTCGGATAATTGATGCTCTACTGTAATTTAATTTTTGTGGGCACTTGATACCTGGCGGGCTCAAGGCTTAAGCCCTATTAGTCCATATGTAGATCCACCCATGCTGTCATGCAGAGTTAACAAATATCCAGGCACACCACAATAACTGAAGACAGCTGCTGAAAAGGTTGGACCAGGTCTAAGCCATGGCCAAGCTTGCTTGGCCAGTGATACCATTTATATACTAAGAGAGCAGATGTACTGGAAAAGTAGGAAAAAGGCCTTTTGTAAGGATCTTTTTGAAAGTAGCCAATTTGTAAATTGGTGGATCATGAGATGCCAGTAGAATATAAAGTGGATTGAGAGTTACTTTCATTAAACATTAGTAGTCAGAGTGCTATCAATGAAAATGATGAGGACATCAAGGAAATGGAGTTTGCAGACATTTTGCTGTTCCCAGCACAACATTAATACTTAAAGGTATATTGTTGATTGTATCAAGGAAGCTTTGGATGAGAGGGTTACAATTTCGTAAAATCAGGATATCATCCACATATCTGGAATAAAGAAGAATGCAGTTTTCAAAGGCCAGTACATTCTGCTCTAATTATCAAACCTGAAGTTCACAAAACGTACCTGGACTATCCATGGGTATGCCTCTAGACTGAAGATACATGGAACCCTCAAAGCAGAACAAGACAAAACAGTTTTGTTTTCATTCAGCATTGATTTCTTTTGGGGAGGGCTTTAGTAGTGGTATCACTAAAATCTTTGTTTCTGTTTGAATTTGATGACTGAATTCTTCTCAGATTGAAAATACAGTCAAGTCCGCATAAGTCGATACCCCAAGAAGAAGTGGAAATGTGTCGAGTTATCTGATATGATGACTAATATAGAGAAAAGTCTTTCTTAGTGCCTACAGGACAGAGTAAAATTAAAAATAAAATTTTAACTTACATTTGAATTTTATTAGTAATTTAAAGCTGTTTTAATTAAATGTATAAAACTTCATTAAATAAAAGATTATGAATTAATATTTTACATTTATTTGTATTTCAGAACATAGACCATTTGTTCAAAAATTAAATCTTCAGACAAAACTTCCTGTTCATAATGGATGTGTAAGTTATACTTTTATTGGTTATTATAATTGCAGTTTCAAATATCAAAACTTAAAACATAGTATAATTAACCACAGTAAAATAATGTATTGTATATTTACATTAGGTTAATACAATATGTTGGAATAGCACTGGTGAATATATACTTTCTGGATCAGATGACCAACACTTATGTGTAACACATGGATATAAATATACTGTGAGATTTTATATTATTACAATATTGTAACATATATATTTTTAATTTAATATTTAAAATTTATAAAAATTAACATATAATAAATAAATGTATGATTTATGTAATGAATTAAATTATTAAAGAATTTTATAAACAAAATATTACAAAAGAATGAAAATTTTTTATATTTTTAGACTAAAAGGTTTTTTTAATGAACACAAAACAGATTTAAAAAGTTTTACTGTGAAAATTGTACATGTTAAATCAATCAAAAATTGACAAATTGCTGTCAATTCATTTGATTCTCATTGGTTTGGTATAAAGATCAGAAAATACAGGCTAAGATATGACATTTTATAGCATTCTACTCTTTTCACAATAATGTAATTGTTTGATTATTACTTTCCAACTATATACAAGTTCTGGTAGTTTCAAATTAAATATATACTGCATTAACAAATTCAAAGTTACCATTTCTAAAATTAATGTTTACATATACAAAATGCAAAAATACTAACTTGTTACAAGTGAATAAAATTTTTCATGAGTTTTATTTTTATTTAAAAAAGTCATTTTGAAATGGTAAACTTGAATATAAAATGTAGAATCTGAAATATTATGAAACTATATAAAATTTGTTTTTCTAAAAAATTACTGGTATATTCCAAAAATTGATCATAAAATTCTTAAAACATTTAGCAAAATGTTTTGTATAATATGTTTTTTTTATTTTAAAATATCTTTTTCTTATAGTTCAGTTAAATAATTAATTAACATTTAAAGTACAGTATACCATATGTAGTAATAGAACTATTGGTTGGATTGAATAAAACAATTTATTTAGAAAAATCTTGACAGAATTAAAGATGAACTGATATAACGATTTTTTCACACATGAAATAATTATTATATCAATAAATCATTTGTGTATAGTTTTTTTAAAAACTTTAAAATTTAGTTTCTCTGATCCTTAAATACATAATATTTAAAAGAATAAATTCCATAAAACTGTAAAAGGAATAGAACAACAGCTATATATTATGGTAAAACAAAATGAAAAAATAAATGCATAATTCATGTTGTTGTTAAGCTATATTATTTTAAATTATTTGTATTAAATATATATATTTAATAAATAGTTATTTATTCATTTCAGTTATATATTTTATTCCCTTAGGATGGTAAATTACTTTTTCAGTTTGTCATATTATCTCTATAAAACGTTTTTCTTTAGAATTTGACATTTTATAACCGATATAATTAATTTCCAGTTTATCCATTTTCAGGCATGATAACCTTATTTAAGATAGAATAAATTCAAATTTTGCATACTTCAAAAAAATATGGATACAATAAAATAAAACAAAAGTAAGTTTTAAATAACAAAGGCATATGTGTTAGGCCTTTTGCGGCTTGATACACAAGTAATTAAAATTATTTGGAAAAGTTCATAAAGTTAGCTAGATGGATTCATAAAAGAGTAAATACAATTATTATAGTAATTTTAATTAAATTATAACTATGGCTTAGTAAATAGAATGAATATTTATGGTTTAAGTTTCATGTATTAATTAAAAAAGCAATACATGAAAACTCAGTTTGTTAAAATTATTGATTGTTAAATAATAATTTACAATGTAAATTGTATTATAGAGAGTATATGTATTTTATGTTTCATGTATTCTTTCATGACTACATTATTATTTTTTTTACTTCATGATTTTCCAAATACTCTTTTATTATTGTATTTATCAGAATCAAATTGTGTAGCAATTATTATACAAAAGTATGAATGAATAATATAAATTTATTAGTATTTCTTAATAATTAAAAAGGACATTAGTTTTCTTATTAAACTTACTTTATGGAATAAATAATCTAAGTATTTAAAAATTTGTGAGCTGCTTAGATTTTGCTATTTTTTTCATCATGAATACAAATTCTTTTCCATAAATAGTAATAAATTTTACACATTTCAAAAATATTCCAGAAAACTTAAAAACAAACAGTTTTTCATGCATTCTACAACTCAACAGGAGCAGAATTTACTTAGAATCTTCTGGTAACTTTTACAAATTAGAGTGAATTTAAATTTAAAACTCTTGTTATTAATCATGTATTTAAATGTTTTACATAAATAAATTAAAATATAAGCTATCATAAATCAATATTTATAATTCAATTTTTAATTAAATCATTATCACTAGTTGTTGTTATCACTATTTACATTAAGAAATTAAATATCTTTACAAACATTTAACTTCTAATAAAATCAAAATTAAATTAAGAATTAAAAAAATTGAAGCATTAATCAAGATTCCACTTTTTGTAAAAAGTGTTTTATTGCTGCTTCCCTGTTTTTTCTGTTCTATAGCATTTAGAAACATAATTTCTTATTATTTTGAGATTTAATAGAGTTTGTTTGCACAGTTTAATATTTTTAATCAGAAAAATTTTGTTTGAGGATGAATTTAATCCAAGCAATTTTACTTTGAAAGCATTACATTGAATTTTTTGTATTTATTTAATGCAGGACTAAGAATAAGGTAAAACATGTTAGGCAAAAAAATTAAAAGAATGGCTCAATATAGGCATTGAGGAAAGAGTGCATCAAACAGACTTTTCAGGCTGACATATCAAAAAGACTGAAAAATTTTCAACACTAACAGAAGTGCAGAAGAAATCTGGAATGATTTGTAACAAAAAATTAAAGACACTACAATTCACACCCTCAGCAAAAAAGAGAAAAATAAAGAAGCCTTGGGTCACAGATGAGATAATAAAAATGACGGATGAAAGAAAACTATACAAAAATGCTAATAACACAAGAAAAAGAAAAATATAGAATCATTAATAAACAAATAAGAATAATGTACAAACAGGCAAAGGAAAAGTGGTTGAATCAATTATGTCTGGAAATGTAGCACCATGCAAATGGGAAGGACTTAAGATGAGTATATGAAAAGCTAAGCTTAATCTCAGGGAAGAAAAGGAAATGCAGAATTGGGCTCTTCTTCATCACCTTTTCCCATGTTTATATGGGGTCAGTGTTTCCTTCACTAATACATTTTTTCCATTTCTCCCTATCGAGGGCTGCTTCTCTCTTAAGTCCCCTCTGGTTCAAGTCTTCTCCCACCTTATCTTTCTAATGCATCTTTGGTTTTCCTCTTTTCCTCTTTCCTTTTAATACCAGTTTTCTGATCTTTCCAACATAATTGTCACTTCTTTGCTCTAAGTGGCCAAACCACCTCAACCTACATTCCTGCATCTTTTTGCTCGAGGGGCCCACCTTAACAGAACCTCTAATAAAATCATTCCTTATTCTATCCACACATCCATCTCAACATTCTCATCTCTGCCACCTCCATCCTTCTTTCTTGTGCTCTTGTTATTGCCCATGTCTCAGCTCCATATAACATTGCAGATCTAACAACTGATTTATACAATTTTCCTTTCAGATTGCAGCTAACTTTCTTGTCACATAACACACTGCTCAGCTTCCTCCAATTTATCCATCCACATTGAATCATTGAATTCTATGCTGCACCTCCAAGTTCAATCCTCCTCCCATCTTGACAAATGTCCCAAGATATTTAAAACAGAACAAAAGGGAGCGGCACATTTTGGATTTTAATACTACACTCGTCTCTACCATTCAGAGTCGTATAAGCTGTTTTAGTTCTGATAATCTTCATACTCCTTTCTTCCAAACTTCCAGTTTCTTCTCACCCTTGGTTTGGGAAAGTTCACACAGCACATTATCATCTGCAAACAGCATACTCCACAGAGCCTCACACTTCACGTCAACATGTCCATTATCAGGTCAAACAAATAAGTGCTAAGGGCCAATCCCTGATGCAAACCAACATTAAGAAAGAACCCTTCTGGAGTGCCCACACTACTCTTAACTTGGGTCTCTGCTCCCTTGTACATTTCCTTGACAAGCCTAACATATTTTTCTGGAACATTCTCTTCCTTCAAACATCTCGCCTCTTGCCTTGGTACCCTTGTGACGGTATGTCATAATTTTGTATATACGCGATAGTTATAAGCCTTATATTAATCCTTCAATTCTTTGTTCTGTCTCTCCCTTGTTTCTCGATCTTTCTATTTTCACTTTCCTTGCGGGTGGGGCAGTCCTTTCCCCAGAAGTAAGGGGGAGGACAAAAGAAGAAAAAGACCCGGAGGCAAAAGAACGGGAGTAACGGTCATTCTTGGTGTGGAGCTGGGACGGAGCAGACGTGGAGAAAGAATAGGATCGGCTTGTTCTGCGAAATAGAGATCTTGAGGACACATCGTTATTCTGGGTACTCCCTATCCCTTCTTATATATAATTCCATATATTTATCTAACTCTTCTTTCCCCTTTCTATAGCAAGTAAGTTAGTTTTAATCCTAGTTTGTAATAGTCCGGTGAATATCCTATTTGTAACTCGTTATAAATTTGTCGCGCTTATTGTGTGTGAACCACGTGTTTCCCTTTGTTATTTTTGTCTACTCCTTCGCCTACACGTGTGAGGTTTCGAGTCGGAGTTGTAAAAGAATCCTGCGTATCATCACGCGAGGTGAAAGAGTGTTTTATTGATTGTTGTTTTTTTTTTTCATTAAACTTAAAGTTTTGTTTTATTGTAAATTTGTCCTTTCGTTGGCCATACACTCGCGTGACATAACACCCTATCATGCGCCTTTTCTAGATCTATGAACACCATGTGCAAATCTTCCTGCATTTCCCTGTCCCTTTCCATCAGCTGTTTTAGAGCAAAGATAGCATCAGTCATACTCCTTCTAGCAAAAAGCCAAACTGTTCCTCTCCAATCTCAGATTCCTGCCTCATCCTTCTTTCTACAATTTTCTCCCAAATCTTCATAGTATGGAACAATAACTTTATACCTTTATAATTTTAACAATTCTGTACATCCCCTTTACCTTTAAAGATTGGCATGAGAATGCTCTTCCTTCATCATCTTGGATCTTTTCCTGCAGCCAGATTTTCTTCATAAGGTCCCAGAGGATATCAAACCTCTCCAAGCCTCAACTAGAATCCAATCATTGCCTACTGCTTTCCCCATCTTCATTTTCCTATGCACACTTTCCACTTCTTCTCTGCTAATATCTTCATTTGCCTCTCCATTCTTGTATAAAGTTCTGGGGTTTTCTTCATTCATTAGATTCCTAAAATGTACTTTCCATCTTTCCTTGACCCTTTCGTAATCTTGTAACACCTCTTGCTTTGGCAATTCTCATCAACTGTCTTTCACCACCTTTCCTTTCAAAAACTTTATAAGCCTCTTCTAAAGCTTTTGTTTTTGCAACAGCCACCACCTTTCTAGTCATTTTATTTGCCAAATGGTAAGTTTCTTTATCTTCAGTCCTTCTCATCAAATCCCATTTTTTCTTTGCCTCTTTCTTTTGTTTAACTGCAGATTATAACTCAGCATTCCATCAACAAAGTTCCTTTCCTTCTGGCAATCTCTTCCCTGAAGTTTTTCCCAAAACCTCTTCTCCAACTTTCAAAATGCAATTACTATTCAGCAACCACCATGTTTGCACATTATCCAGAAACTGGATTTCTTTTAACACTTTTTACCTTAAACTCTTTCCTTAATTCTTCCTCTTTCAATCTCCACCATTTGATCCTTTGTTCAATCTGGCTAACACAGTTCTTACAATGGCCCATAGGAAAGTCACAATCCACCAAGAGAACTCTATGTTGTGCAGCAACACTTTCTCCATTTAAAACCTTACTATTTCTCACTTCAATCAGATGTCTCCTGCAGCACAAGAAAAAATCAGTCTGGCTGGATCTACCTCCACTCATGTATGTAACCAGTTGATTTGGTTTCTTCTCAAAGTAGGTGTTAACTAGCACAAGGTCAAAAGCCACAGCATGATTGACTAGTCTTTCTCCCACATTCCACCACCCAAGAATGCTTCTTTCTACCTTCCTCTTCCCAACTTGACCATTTAAATCACCCCTATACATTAATCTCTTGTTTATAGGAACACACATTATAACTTGGTCAAGATCTGTCCAGAAGTTTGTCTATTCTTCTTCGTTATCTGGCTGAGGAGCATATACACACACACAATTGTAACGAAAATTCCACCAATGTCCAACTTAACACTCATAATTCTATCACACCTTCGTTTACCCTCACAGACTCTGTCTTTTAGAACTTTATCAATTACAATACTAACTCCATTCCTTCCTCCCATATTTGCTCCACTCACAAACAGCTTGTACCCTTCACCAAGTTCTTTAGCTTTATTTCCTTTCCATCTTGTCTCTTGGAGAGACAAAATGTTCACTCTTGTTCTTTGCATAAGATCAACCAACTCTCTACTTCTCCCATTCAGTGTTCTGATGTTTAAAGTATCTATTCTTATACTTGTCGTCTTCCTCTTCTCTTTCTGGATAAACTTCTTTATCCAAACCTGTCCTTGGTTCTGTAGCCCCAGCTCATTTGACATAGTTTTTGGGTGACATGACTAACATTGTTTCAGGAGGATGCCCTAACACAGTTATAACTTACTTGTATCCTAGCAGACATTCCATGTAGTTTTAGCAAAGGTTTTACAACCAGATGCTCTTCCTGACGCCAACCCTATTTGTGATAAGGACTAAATATATATATAATATGTATGTATGTATATGTATATATATATAATTTGTTCTAATATTCAAACCACAGTGGTTATCGAACTCTGTTCTATTCAAATTATATAATATACTTTAATGAACGTTACATCTGACAATGGAGCACCATGCAAATGGGAACGACTTAAGAGTATATGAAAAGCTAAGCTTAATCACAGGGAAGAAAAGGAAATGCAGAATTGGGACTCTGAGAGATGAAAATGGAAAAATTTTATTGTAGAAAGATGAACAAGTGCTAAGATCAGAAAGATATGTAGACAATCTCTATGAAATGAGGACGGTTTAAACCTAGAATGTATGGAGGAGAAAGAAGAGTGTGCAACCTTTCTTAAGGAAGCAATTGATGCTGCATTGAAAAAGTTGAGGGGCAAAGGCACCAGGAATAGATGAAATACAGAGATAACTCTTTAAGGCTATGGGAAAAGATGGAACAAGAATCCTAATTTTTTTAACAAAATTTTAGAAACAGATAGATTTTGTGAAATTATCTGAACTATCTTCATCTCTGTCCCTAAAACTGCAGGTACCTTAGACTGTGATAATCACAGAACTATTAGCTTGATAGGCCATGCCCCAAAGGTTTTGTTTAACATCATACAGCAAAGAATAAAAATCTACATAAATCAGGAACTAGATGAGTCACAATTTGGTTTCTGAAAAGACAGAGGGACAAGGGAGGTCATTACAATGATATGGTTTATAGGAGAAATGTTAATTTTCTTATATACAGTCAAACCTGTTTTTATGCGGGGGATAGGGACCGCATTAAAAAAGACGCATTAAAAAAAATCGCACGAAACTTCACAAATGGCTGTAAAAAATAGTTTTCGCAACACAATTAAAAAAATATTTTTTTATGCGGTCAACAGGGACCGCATAAAAAAAAAGTCTCACATAGAAAATAACTCAAAACCGTACGAAATAGAATTTATTGACAACAGATGTCAGCACTTGACTGCATCGTCTGGTCTATCGTCTGTTTTACATATTTTTGTCCAGGTGGTGTTTTGTTGACTTAAAAAGTAAATTATTTCATTTTTCGCATATTCATGCAATAATATTACTATAATAAGTGCATTTATGCTATAATAAGTTTATTTAGCTATAATAAGTCAACGTGAGACATGACGAATCGCACGAGACTAGTCGCCAACTATACCGCACAAATAAAAATCGCACAAAAAAAACGCACAAATTAAAAATTCGCATTAAAAAAATCGCACAAATAAAAATCGCACATAAAAAGAGCGCATAAAAACAGGTTTGACTGTATTATATATTTATTATTAGATTTCCCTTTCTTTATATTTTCTGTGATGTTGATTTGTGTATGTTTTATTGTTTATTATCCGATGCTATAGCAACCTATCGACGATCTATATGATACATGTTCTTTATGTTTTTTTACTATTTCTTAATAGTTTAATTTTTACACGCTTCTGCAATGTATTTTATACCTGCTTCATGTTGATGCATTGTAAATGTTTAAAAAATGGCTAATATGTCATAGCTATTAATCATTCTATTAGAACATTATAATGTATTTGTATTCTGTTGTTTGTTACCTGAAGAAGACAATTTTGAATTTGTCGAAAGTGCTTGTTATTCTTAATTTTAGATTAAAAGCTTATATAAAGCTGAAAAACAGTAAAAATTTCATTATTGTTACCATGATTAATTGTAACCATATTCCTTTTTCATATACAGTCAAACCTGTTTTTATGCGGTGGATAGGGACCGCATTAAAAAAAACGCATAAAAAAAATCGCACGAAACTTCACGAATGGCTGTAAAAAATAGTTTTCGCAACACAATTAAAAAAAAATTTTTTTATGCGGTCAACAGGGACCGCATAAAAAAAAGTCTCACATAGAAAATAACTCAAAACCATACGAAATAGAATTTATTGACAACAGATGTCAGCACTTGACTGCATCGTCTGGTCTATCGTCTGTTTTACATATTTTTGTCCAGGTGGTGTTTTGTTGACTTAAAAAGTAAATTATTTCATTTTTCGCATATTCATGCAATAATATTACTATAATAAGTGCATTTATGCTATAATAAGTTTATTTAGCTATAATAAGTCAACGTGAGACATGACGAATCGCACGAGACTAGTCGCCAACTATACCGCACAAATAAAAAATCGCACAAAAAAAAACGCACAAATTAAAAATTCGCATTAAAAAAATCGCACATAAAAAGAGAGCGCATAAAAACAGGTTTGACTGTAATTCCCAACAAAATTTGCACCTGAGTGAAGGGAATTACACAATCAATTCCTATTGAAACTGTTGGAGCAATGCCTGTGGGCATGAACTGTTGTGAACAAGAACTATACCTGAGGACAACATGCCTTGCCTCTTGTTCTGAATTGTCCTTCCAATAAATTCAAGCAATTGTTATCTAGCAAAGAGATGATGATATAATTTTTTAGGACTGTATGGGAGTGTTTCTCACAGATTTTATAGAGCCTGGACCTACCCATTACTTTGCAGATGTACAGAAACTGAAAAGCTATTCAGAACAAGAGGTGAGGCATGTTGACCATGGGCATGGTTCTTGTCCGTGACAACACATGTCCATAGATATTGCTCCAACAGTTTTGATTAGAGCTATTTTATCATTCAGCCTACAGCCTTGGCCTTGCACTGAGTGACTTTCATTTGTTCCCAAAAATGAAAGTAAGGTTGGAGATGCAGCAATTCAGATCCAATGAGGAACTGATTCATGATATTCGTAGAACTACCAGGCTGCAAGTTCCTTTGATAAGGGGATACAGAAAATGGTGCCGTGTTAAATGCCATGACAAATGCCTGAATTCTGGTGGAACTTATTTCAAAAAGTAGCTAAGATATGTACAGTACTTTTTGTGTATAATGAATATAGTTTGTTTTTATTCTTGGTTTTTTCTTCAAGCATACTGGAGATTAATTTCTGAATAGCTCCCATATAATTCAATAATAATAATAATACATTATGAAGTGTCTAATTTGAATAATTCTATAATTACTACAAAAACATATTTTTTTTATTTCTATAAACTTTAGTTATTAGAATTCATTAACATCAGTGAATAGTGACTATAAGGTATTTTATTGTTATGATTATAATTACAATGATATATGTTATAGAAAATTAATTTTCTTTAAAATGGATCATAATTATTAATGTAATTATGTTTAAATCTGTTGATACAATTTATACATAATAATATGCTTAGTCATCTTTTTATCCCAGCATAATAGACTGACTTGGCAATTTGGAAGATTATCAGATTCCATGATTGCACTTATTAAGTTTAAGTATTGTTAGATATTGAATAGTAATTGATACAATTTATCTTCTAAAGTGATAATGATATTAACAGATTTATTATAACAGATGTTTACATGACTATATTTAGTACTTTAATTTTCAGTTTGTGAATACATTTTTTTTTATAAGTAAGCAGTTTACTTTCCAGAATTAAAAAAAAAGGTAAAAATAACATTTATAGTTTCTAAGTATAACTTAAAATCACTATAATATTTTTTATTTTTTATATTTATTAAACTGAATAAACATTGCATACTAATCTCATAAACAGCATTATATAAATAGAATTTTTCTTTAATAGATCTGTTTTCCAATTATATATCTATAAGATTTATACTCCATAGTTTTCTTTACAAAAATCAAACTATTTATTATATGAAAATTTTTGTATATTTATAAGAAATAATATTAACCGTTGAAAATGTTTTTTCTTTAATATAATAAATTGTTTAAAATATGAGCTCTGGTTCAAATATTATTTGTTTCTCAACTGCATACTTTTTAAATTCCTACTATTAGTTCACACTCTCGCTATATATATATATATATATATATATATATTGTGGTGTTCGTAACAAGAGGTACACGATCCCGCGAGCGAAATGGTACAAAATAAAACTTAATACAAAGTAGTTTTATTCTCTCTGAACAGGTTCTTTACATAGGATCCCAACTTTACAACTTCTAGAATTTTATATATACAGGAATTAAAAGTTTGTCCTCAAAAAACAGTTGTCTTGCACACACGCGACAATCTGACGAGGACCGTATTCACTTACACTAACTTATACTAACTTAAAACTAAAAGAAATTGGAAGAATAGAAGAAATAAGGAAAGATAAGAAAAGAAGTAGAAATACCCGGGTTTCTTTGCGATGTGTCTTTTGGTGGGGAACAACTTCGGATCTCTCTCTTTTGTTACGTTTGTAGCCCTTTTCCTTATAGATCTTTCGTCTATAATCTTTTTCTTTCAGACTGAGTCGTCTTTCCTCGATGATCTCTCTCTGCACTTTATCCTCTTAGATCACCCTTCTCCCTTTCTGGAGCACTCCTTTTCAGCTCCTACCTCTTTGGGATTCCAACCCAGACTTCCTTCAAAGTTCTCTTATAGGAATTCCTTCCTATCGATTCCTTGGCTCCTCGTAGCCTCCAATCGTCGGACACTCGATCTGGAGCTCTACCTTCTCTCGTCAAGAGCTCGACCCAGACTGGCACTCTTTCTGTCTGTTTTGCTTCAGGGCCTCACTCCCTCTTTTGTTCTTACTATTGAGGGAAAGATAATCCTCCCCCAAGGGCAAAGAGTTAGACAAAGAGAGTTCTAGGAAGAGTTAGACAAAAGAAAGTTCTAGAAAGAGTTAGACAAAGAAAGTTCTAGAAAGAGTTAGACAAAGGAACAAAGAAAATCTAAGACTAATTCAATATAAAATATACAAAATATACAATATCATGGCCGACGGCCACATACGCCCCCCTCATAAGAGTCACACTCCGTAGTGCAATCTACGGTAGTTGACTTTACATCTACGCGTATTATAGGGGTGTTGCGGCGTTTTTTCTTTATCATCTTCAGTACACCTTTCACCGGCACCCTCGTTCTCGACCTCTTCCACATCCTGTGTGGGTGAATTTAGTACGGGTCTTCTCCTGGGTAACCATGTCCGTATGTAATCAGTGGGATCTTCATCTTCTTCCTCATCTCTTACGGGTGACTCTCTTCTCTTCACATACTGAGGGTTCCTCCTCCTACCTTCTTTATATATTGGAGCGTAACATGGTTTGATCCGGTCGGTGTGTACCACCCATCTCTCATCTTGGCGGTTACTACCAAGTTCAACAGTTACAGGACCCAACACTCGTACTATTCTATATGGGCCCAAGTACTTTGGAGAAAATTTTCCGGTGCTCTTTCTCCTCCCTTTCCGGAGTAACCATACCCGCTGCCCTTCTTCCCATAATTTTTCCTTCCTACCCTCGTTTTCTCTTCCCCTATTTTTTAGGTTACGTTGCCTTCCTAATTCATATGCAACTTTCCTGATGTCTTCCCTTCCGATATGACCCTTAAAGTTTTCCCTCGTCTTCCTTAAGAACTCTCCATCTCCTTGTGATTCCACTACTTTACTCCAGAGTTCTTTATTCTCTCTTACATTATTATTCACCTTCTCAGCCCTATTGCTATTAACGTTCATCCGTGATAAAGTATCCGCCACCTTATTGCGCTTCCCTTTTATGTGACTTATTTGAACATTACAGTCCGCTATCTTTGCTGACCACCTCATTAACCTTTTATTGTGGTTTCTCATGTTACCTATAGTATCATTTGCATAATCGTCGTACACACCTTTACTTCCCCCATTACTGCTTGCACTTTCCTCCATTGCCCTTCTCACACTACTGATTATTTCATACATTCTCCCGAGTATATCCATTCCCAAGATACCGTCGTATTCTGTGTGTCCAGGAAGCTGCATGCATGCTACGGTTATCTTGGATGCCTTATCCCTATATCCCACCTCGGTGTACAAAACTCTCTCACATTCTGTTACTTCGCCATTTATGCCTCTTATCCCTAAAAATTCACCCTCAATAGTTGCCCTAGCTATGTCTTGTCTGGAGATACGTTTCATTACCGTGGAACTCAAGACTGACCTTTCGGCTCCCGTATCTATAAGAAAGCACAGTCTAATACCCTCAACTTCACCATTAATTAGTGGAAGACCTTTTCGTGACTTAAAAGCTTTGTCGGCCAGCTTAATTCTTACACAAGGAGCGCTATGCCGGCCTGTATGGCACTCCTTTATCAGGTTAACCGATTCCCTTTTACGTTTTGGACAGTTACGGGCAAAATGGCTAGCATCACCACATACGTAACATCTTTTATCATTCACCCTCCTATCCTGATTCCCTTTATCCAATATCTTATTCACTGCTTCTACTAATGATTCGATTTTCTTTTCCAACCCCTTAATTTTTTCCTCATTTTTATTATCCTGAATTCTTGAATCTTCCCATCCTTCGGCACCCACGGCATATTGTTCCCCAATGTTCACATTTACCCCTCTTTGTTCGAACCTGCCACCACACACTATTTCTATTTTTTCCTCTCCTTCCGCTACCTCGAATGCTTCTTCCAGCGTTTTTGGCGCTCTCCTTAGTACGTTGGCCTTAAGGTTCCCCCTCAATCCCTTTATAAATCGCTCCAAGATTATATCATCACACAGTACGCTTATTTTATTATTTTCCCTGGTAGCCCGTGCCAGTAACGTCTTTGTACGGATCGTGAAGTCCGTTACGGACTCGCTATGCCCTTGCTTCAAACTTAACAACTTATCTACAAAGTCCTTTTCTGCAGCCTCTCTCTTCCCAAAACATTTTATTAAATCACATTTTATCTCCTTGTATTTTCCAGGGTATTGCTCTACCAAACATAAGAATGTGGCCAATGGTTCACCTTTTAACCGCGACTGCAGTACCGCTACCTTGACCTCGTCATTCCATCCGGCCAACTTAGCTATATTTTCTATTGTCTGGAAAAACTGCTTAATGTTGACCGTATCACCCTGCGTTCCAGAGAACATAGGGATCATGCCCAAGAATCCTGTAATGACTAACGGTGGGCTCGGATCGAAACCTTCACCAGAATTCGAGCTCCCCACTTGGTTGTTCGTGGCCATTACAATACGTATATATACAAATAAGATAGACTAAAATTACAATGGGATATTACAAGGAGAAAGATATACGACAAAATGTCTTCGTGTTACAGTTGGGATCCTGTCGCGGACGCCATTTGTGGTGTTCGTAACAAGAGGTACACGATCCCGCGAGCGAAATGGTACAAAATAAAACTTAATACAAAGTAGTTTTATTCTCTCTGAACAGGTTCTTTACATAGGATCCCAACTTTACAACTTCTAGAATTTTATATATACAGGAATTAAAAGTTTGTCCTCAAAAAACAGTTATCTTGCACACACGCGACAATCTGACGAGGACCGTATTCACTTACACTAACTTATACTAACTTAAAACTAAAAGAAATTGGAAGAATAGAAGAAATAAGGAAAGATAAGAAAAGAAGTAGAAATACCCGGGTTTCTTTGCGATGTGTCTTTAGGTGGGGAACAACTTCGGATCTCTCTCTTTTGTTACGTTTGTAGCCCTTTTCCTTATAGATCTTTCGTCTATAATCTTTTTCTTTCAGACTGAGTCGTCTTTCCTCGATGATCTCTCTCTGCACTTTATCCTCTTAGATCACCCTTCTCCCTTTCTGGAGCACTCCTTTTCAGCTCCTACCTCTTTGGGATTCCAACCCAGACTTCCTTCAAAGTTCTCTTATAGGAATTCCTTCCTATCGATTCCTTGGCTCCTCGTAGCCTCCAATCGTCGGACACTCGATCTGGAGCTCTACCTTCTCTCGTCAAGAGCTCGACCCAGACTGGCACTCTTTCTGTCTGTTTTGCTTCAGGGCCTCACTCCCTCTTTTGTTCTTACTATTGAGGGAAAGATAATCCTCCCCCAAGGGCAAAGAGTTAGACAAAGAGAGTTCTAGGAAGAGTTAGACAAAGAAAGTTCTAGAAAGAGTTAGACAAAGGAACAAAGAAAATCTAAGACTAATTCAATATAAAATATACAAAATATACAATATCATGGCCGACGGCCACAATTATATATACCTTGTTCAAATTTTCAATCGTTAATAAAATACTTTTTATTCATCCACTCAAGTTCAAATACATTTTTTTAAACTTGTAGTGGATGACACTTGATGTTAATACAGTTTTTTCAAATATTAATTCATTAATTAATTAAATTTAAACTGTGGCGCTTGTCAGCAATATGCCGATTTGGACCGACAGAGGGTGCGAGGAGAAAAAAGTGAACTTTGTAATTATTTAATAAAAAGTAACTAAAATAAAATTTTTCTTTGTTGACCTAAGTAGGAATTGACTTTAAAAAATTTATTTTATATTACTTGTTTAATCGATATGGATAAAATAAACAAACCAATCTCCAGCACTATTCTACACAAAGAAAACGTTTTTGACCATGTTAAACAGGCATCGTCAGGCTAACTGACAATGCTTTCCGTAAAATTGTGTTGAAGATTGGTTTCATTCAGATTGTTAATTAAGTATAGCCAGTTTTGAGTAGTTGAAAATATGGATAAAATTTTGAATTTCTTAATTGCATTTATAATTGTATGCAATAAAAGTAATAATAAATAATTTTTCAGATAAAGGATAATATTTAATTCAAATAGAATAATAATAGTGTGTTCAAAAATAAAAAATATGAAAATGATATTAAATTCAGGAAAATGAAGCAATTTTCAATCAGATTGGTATTTTATATTTTATTAAATATGTGCAAATTATGAGTAAAATTTAACTAATTATACATTAATACTTATTATAAGTATAATAATGTTTAGCTACATGCTTAAAATTTTAATATAATCTTATTTTTATTATGACAATTAGGTTAAAACCTATATACAAACTGGTCATAAAGCAAATATATTTAGTGCCAGATATCTTCCTAACACGAGAGATAAACATGTAAGTAAATTTTTATATTACATATATGTAATAAATATGTATTTAAAACAATAAATGCTTTCTAATTTCATATTACCTCATATAAATAAATATTTCATTAAAATCAAATCATTTATTTAAACTTTATTTTTTTAATTTTGTAAAATGTTAATATTTTATTATATATAAAATATTACAAATATATTATATTATATTATAATATTTTATTATAACATTTAATAAATGCAGACTTTCTAAGAAATGTGTTATTAGATAACAAAATAGTTTCATTTTTACACAGGAAAAAATATCATACATATTAATAGAGAGGTTGAGGCACATGTATTCAGCCCAAAACGTGAATGGCAGAGGGATGAGTGCCGCTATCTGGCAATTCTATACGGTCAATAATGGCGTTTGCTACGTCTAGAATGGCGAGTAGACGATCAGCTTAAACTTCTTCATTTTTTGTGTTTGTGGTTAAAATTATGACATATTTTATTAAAATAATGATTATTTAAGCATTTACGAATAATATTGTAAAGAAACAGACAATTTTAATCTAGAAATTATTGAATTATTCAATTTTTTAGCAAGTGATGTGAAGGGCCTATAGAATTTACATATATTTGTCTTCATAATAGCTTATCTTAAGGTAGGTTTGTTCTTCCATGGCATCTTCTACCATCAACAGCATAATATGTTTGTAAATTTTCTAAAAATTAATTTTCCGAGCTGCTTTCGAATTTACATAAGCCACTACTTTCCTCAACAAAAGTATGAGATAGTCCTAATGTCTAATTGTATGGTAGGAGACACAATGCTAATTAAAAATAATTATTTAGTGTTATTAAACATCCTATAAATATTTTTAATTTGTTTATTTACCTTTGCTGGTAACCCTCGATGTTAAATGTATCCACCATTTTTTCAACAAATTTCCCATTCCCTGAATCATGTGATGTTGTGAATAATGTCTTTTAACTGCAAAGTCTTTTACTTGGACTTAATACATCAAACGTGTACTTCTGCTTGCCGTACAAGTTTAACATTTGTACTTGCGCCTCAACCTCTCTAATCTAGGTTTTACTTGATATTTTCACAAGCCACATGATTATTATATTTTTTTCTCAATCTAAATATTTTATTCAGGTAATAATTATTATTAACCTTTTCTTATAATTTTGTTGTAACAGAAGTTTATAAATTATTCAGTATTAAAACATAAACTTACAACAGATTTGTCTGATACTATTAACTTATTTCTATACAAAACTTAAATATATAAGAATATTGTGAAAAAGATGCTTTCTAACAATTATAAGTTTTTTTTTATTAAATGTTTTGATTGAGAATTGTGTTAAAAATAAATTATTATTATTGTTATTATTATTATTAAAAGAATTTATATTGTGACAGTCACACGAATGTACAATGGTCCACGAAAGGCAGTACATGAATAAATAATGACAATTATTTATTTTTCACATGATTAGCAATACACAGGATTCTTTTAGGATTCCAACTTTGAGCATTACAAAAATATCCAAAATCAGAGCAAGGAGTCAAGTAAATATAAATCAAGGGAACCGATTTGTGACAAATAACTAAAAGACAGACTTGTACTCATACAACTAATACTTACACTAAATTATAAATTAATGGAGGAAAGAAAGGTTAACAAAAAAGGTTTTAGTATGATAGAAGAGGAGGTTATAAAGAATACCTGGGTTTTTTGTCTGGTATTGATGCTCTTCTGGTGGGGAACCACTATAAATCCTGTTTTCTGATCCCTTTGTCCTTCTATTGGGTTGTTCGGAAAGTAATTTCGTTTTTTTGGTAGAAAAATAAACGCAATATTCTTATAATAAATAAATATTTTATTGAATTATATATTGACCATTTTGGTCACATACCTGTTGTCATTGTTTCTGGTAGTAGCATTCATAAAAATTTTGATTGTTGTTTACAAAAAACTGATCCAAGTGATTTTTGACATTGTCATTTCAAGTAAATGTCTTACAGTTAAAAAAACATTATATAGACCGGAACAAGTAATAATCTCAGTGTGCTCAATCTGGCAAATATATGGTTGGTGTGATAACACATCCCATCTAAGCTATAACAGTTTCTGACCAGTTACCAAACTTGTGTGAAATTTGGCATCATCATGGTAAAACACTACACTTTGTTTGTTGATCAATTCTGGCCTTTTCTGTTTGATGATATTACTCAATTTGTTTACTCGATGGCAGTACACTTTCAAATCAATTGTTAAATTGTCTGGTAAAAACTCAAAAACAAATTTCTTTAAAATCCCACCATAGAGACAGTGCCGTAACTAGGGCGGTGCCCAGGCACAGGGCACAGATACTGGGGGGTGCAGAAATGACCTGGACCAAGTTTTGGGTCATAGTTTTGGAGTATAGTTACAGAAGCTGGCATCAGGCACATATAAGGTTAGTTACGGCACTGCATAGAGAGCATCTCTCTTTAATAACATGTGGAACCCATATATCAAGCTTTGAAAACAAAACTAATTCATTTTAAGTAATAATAAACGGTTCAATTTAACAGATTTAATCTCTTAGTGATTTCACGTGTTGTTATATGGCAGGTTGCTTCAATCGGTACCTTTATTTTGTTTTCATTGGCTTCAAATGGCCATCCAGAATGTGGTGTATCTTCGATATTAAAATTGCCAGAACGCAATTTTGTAAACCAGTTTTGGCACTGTCTTTCTCTCAACACATCTTCTCCAAACATGTACCACAATTTTTTTCTTGTTTGAACAGTATTTTGATTTTTTAGTTATAAAAAAGCAAAATATGCCAAAAATGATGCTTTCGATTTTCCATATTTGATGAGTCATCGAAAAAAAAAACAATTGTACAGAATCAAACAAAATTTTTTACAAATAAGCCTTAAAATGTCAGCTGTTGAAGTATATAATGAAAATGTGGTTTAAAATAAAATTGGCTGGTAAAAATACATCTAATTCCTCTAGTGATAAAAAACGAAATTACTTTCCGAACAACCCAATAGATGATGAGCAGGAGCGTACCTTTCACATGTCTGCCTTCGCCGAGAGTCTGACCCAAGAATGTCCCTTCTTATCCATTATAGTAGCCTCAGGGCCTTCCTTCCCATTGGTTAATGTATCAATAGTTCTTAGAAAGGGTTACCCCACCCACAGGAAGGAATGTTAATCGAAAAATTTGAGAGAAAAAACGGGGAGAACATAGTAGAAAACTTAAAACTAAACTTATACCATATTACTGTATATATTTTAGATATATCGCCACAATATATGTACAGTACATATTAATAAAATAAGCTGTAATCATGAGACAAAAATGATTTTGCTTTATCAATTAAATTAAAAATTTTATTTATTTATGAAAGTTCCAGAAATACATTTTAGATAGACAGTGAAACTTCCAATAATGATCACCTCCCAATAACAACCACTTCTAAATGGTAACCACCTCTTTAAAATATTTTTTGTGAACAAAAATTAATACAAAATAACCTCCAAATAATGGTTATTCCTAGCAATATCTTTTAATTGCCATTGCTCTCAAAATGACATGCAGAAAATAATAATATATATATATAATTAGTCATTCATAAGGTGACTAGCTTAGCTGTTGGCTATTCATGTGATTGTAATTGTAAGAAATAAATTTTTTTTTTAAATATATCAGATCTGACTACATTTTAGGTGTTTATAAAAAAAATTTTTTAGTTATTATTTCCAGCAAAGAACACACTTCTTTTTAATATATTTTAACATAGATTGTAGCCTACAATAAAAGATTGATTTATGTATATTTTTAAGAATTTTCTGCTGTCAGCATGTTAGAAGAGAATGTGTAAAATTTTTTTTTTGAACTTACTTATTTTGTTTTGTTTAAAATAGTTTTTTCATTTTAATGCTGCTAAATCCCTAACTTGCTTGATTGTCATGAGAGCTGAAAAATCTACTTCAGTTGCACTGTTTACATTGCTTCTAATGCTTAAAATACTTCACTGTGCATAGACACAGTGAAACATTTGATATGTTAGAACAGTCCTGCTTGATACAGTGAAATGTATAATGAATGCCAGTTTAATGAAATTATCAGTATAATGACGCACTTGGAACCAATTACAATGTGATAATAAAACAACGAAAACAAAAGTTTTTGAACCTCTTCAGGTTTCTGCATCAGGTTCTTAACTATTCTTAGATGATTATTTGATAATGGAATAACGTTTAATGCACTTCTTGGATATAAATATTAGAGTGGAAGGCTCGGTCATCCACACTTAGGTGTATCATAAACCAGGGTCCATGTTGTCATACAAATCAGTGGGGTCACGTGATCTGGTTTCGTATAAGATTGCGGCCTGCAAGGCCTTAATCAGAGGAGCCTTTACACATTTTTCTAACACCCAGGCTCTTGATACTGAACTAATGTCTAAAGAGTGCATAGCTGCAGTGCATGGTTATCACAAACTTGCCTGTAGGCTGATACAGCATTATCAAAGTGTACATTCAGAACACATACAGGGGGTGGACCAGCCCATCGATAACCAACTCAGTGACAAAGAATGGATCCTCATCACCTTTAATCTGTACCTAAGACCCTTATATGCCAAGGTTGCCAAGAAATGCCATGTATGTCTTGCTTTCAGGAGGTGCCCAACTATTTTTAACACCTTTACATAATGGGAAAGACTCTCCTAACCCCACCAGACTCCCTGGAGTGTATAGCGTCCCTACAAGGGATAATAGATGTGATAGGTGATAGAGACCTGATGTATATATATATAGGTTCTACTAAACATTCCATGGGCATCAGAATACAAGAAAATCAGGTTGATATTCATCATGCAAGAACTTACACGGCTCTCGCTACTTATGTAATAGATCCAGACATAGTAGCTGACTTTTCCTGGGCTAATCTCACCCTTGCTGCACCTCCCACCGAACACCTCAAATGGTTAGAGGCTATGCGCATTTTTAAATCCATCCTCACAGCTATGTGCATAAATTTTAAAGAGATGATGATTTTGTCATTGGCCTGCCAAGAGCCGATTCACAACTTGCTCTAGCTGCTCGTTTTGTCTGGACACACCAACTCATTGCGCATGAACAACATGGTTTTTTATAAATTTTTTTGAATTTATAATTGAACTTTTATTTAAACATTATTCCATTACAATTATCAAATAACCATCTAGGAACAGTTAAGAACCTGATGTGATTTGATGTAGAGTTGCCTTTAATTGCATGGTTACTAACCTATTTAGTTACCAGCAGTCACATTCTTGCATCAACCATGGGCACTGAAATTGTGCATATGCTGTTGATGTCTGAAAGGTTTATTGGGAATACTTAAATTCCAGACAAACTGTTTCACAAGAAAATCCAAGAACATTGGTCATCTTGCTGATAGAGTGACCCCTTCTTCTTACTCCAACAACCTATCCATGATCAAACAAAATAAATTCTTTACACAGCCCATTGCTAATTTAACCAAGCTCACACACAACTGATAAGTATCGTCATTCCTGTGGCATCACATGCAAATGTTCCAACTCCAAGGAAATGTTCCAACATTTTCTTTGAATAGAAGGTAACAACATTGCATGTGTTGTAGTCTCTAATTTTTTGGCATGACAGTTTTAAATGTATATTGATGTGACTGGACAGCACAGTTGAATTAGACTGTTTTATCTTTTGGATGTCTGACTATTATAAGTATCACAATGTGGATTAGTCTCTGTAAACCTTGTAGACTGGTAGACTTATCTCACAGCAGACTGGTCAGCAAACTATTTTTAGTTTTATGAACGGACTACAAATGCATTTCGGGTTGGCACAGTGTATTTGCAACCCCTCATCAGTGCTAGTTCAAATAAAACAGAATTAAAACATGACAATGGTATACATTAAACAATAATATAAAAAACACAAAACACTTACAATGTACCACAATATAAATTGTAGAGTAATGCCACGAGTAGGAGGTGGAAGGGTCAACCTTCTTCATCACAAACCTAATCCAAGTGGATACAAATAGTAAACATTATATAACAGTAAGGATGGTTGCCAGATGTCAGAGGAGAATGTGTATCCTGTATGGCTATAACCTTTAATAATATTGTATGTGTACCCCCACATTGTCAACACATGTGACCCACTCCCCCAAGTCAACTGACATCTGGCAACCATCCTTACTGTTATATAATGTTTACTATTTGTATCCACTTGGATTAGGTTTGTGATGAAGAAGGTTGACCCTTCCACCTCCTACTCGTGGCATTACTCTACAATTTATATTGTGGTACATTGTAAGTGTTTTGTGTTTTTTATATTATTGTTTAATGTATACCATTGTCATGTTTTAATTCTGTTTTTTTTGAACTAGCACTGATGAGGGGTTGCAAATACACTGTGCCAACCCGAAATGCATTTGTAGTCCGTTCATAAAAATAAAAATAGTTTGCTGACCAGTCTGCTGTGAGATAAGTCTACCAGTCTACAAGGTTTACAGAGACTAATCCACATTGTGATACTATACAGCAATCTGACTATATATATATTATAAGTATGTTTTGCAGATATATTCTGTTAAAAAAATTTTTCTTCCAAAATGCGAAATTTTTATCTTTCTTACTGCTTCTCAGCCACTGTATATACTACATGTATATCTTACTAACCAAAATTTTTTTACTTAAATTTTTAAATTTTTGGATGTCATAAAAAGATTTTCTTATAAATTTGGTTTCTATTCAATTCCATTGAATTTATTTTTCACTAGGTAATTTCTTGCTCTGGAGATGGAGCAATAGTTTTCACTAACTTAGATCGCCCAGAAACAAGTCTAAGTAATATCTTCTCTTGTCATTTTGGAACAGCTTATGAAATTCTTACTGTGTCAAATGATCCTCATACTTTTCTTTCTTGTGGAGAAGATGGTACTGTTAGATGGTTTGATTTGAGAATAAAGAATTCGTGCAATTTAGAAGAATGCAAAGAGGTTAGTACTATTAAATAATAAATCTTTTTTTTTAAATACAATAGAATATTTATTTGATTTTTAGGATATACTTATCAATTGTCATGGTGCAGTTACTGCATTAGCTGTAAGCCCTTTTACACCACATCATTTAGGTGTAGCCAGTTCAGATGGTTATGTTCGTATATTTGACCGGAGACTTTTAGGAACTAGAGCAACAGGTAATCATACTACTGTGGTATCTTGTACTTCAAATGCTGTAATTTGAAATAATTAATAAATTAATTTTTAGGTAGCTACTGTGGTGGAGGAATGCAGGCAATGATTACTAGATTTTCAGTACCAGAATTTGAAGGTCGTGGACGTAGAATTACATCATTATGCTATAGTCCTAGTGGCGAAGAAATGCTTGTTAGTTATTCATCAGATTACGTTTACTTATTTGAAATCAAGGTTAGTAAATATTCTGTTTCAAACCAACTTCTTCTATGTTGTACTTTAAAAAAGTGCACAAAAATTTCGAGAATTTTCTTCCTTTTCTGACTTTTAAGAAGACTAAAAATTAAAACAACTTTAAAACATTTATAAAAAATGAAGTAGAATTCTCTCAAAAAGGTCAAAAAAACCGAACAAGTATATAGAGAGAAAAAGGTTTTTTAATTACTTAATGTTTCCCTAAATGCATTTTGCCTTCTCATCAGCCTCTTCAGTAGGGCTTTCCTAAGTACAAAACCACACAAAGGGTGTGCAATCATCAAGTTCAGTTTCCATCTCCTACTGGTTGTTTACAATCTTTGTACCCCACAAGATTTACTCAGCATTCCGCTGGCAACACACCATTATTTAAATTAACAGTATTATCTTGTGTGACGATTGTGAAATGTTCTTTAAATTTTCTTTTTACACAATTTTTTTCTTTATATATTATTTTAACATTATTAGTATCAATATTACAATTATTAGTGTTACAATGTAAAAATACTGGTAAAGTGTTAACCTTGAGTTTAATAGCAGCCAGATGTTCAACTCATGATTAAACTCAACGTTAACACTTCACCGGTATTTTTACATTGTAACACTAATAATTGTATATTAATAAAAGGTTAAATTTCAGATACATATACTGTCATGGCGGCACTTTCTGTTGCGGCTAGCCTCACTCCCAACGCCTTCGGTTTGGAGCGATTTGTTATCACTACAACCCTACCGACCTGGATTACGTGATAAACTAAGATAACTTATACTAATATATAATAACAACTAATTATACTAAAATACCAAACGAGATACTAATACTAACAATAAAATAGATATATGTATATATAAAAAGATCCCTATGGGGTTAATATTTTACATACTGTAGCAAACGTGGCGGGGTGTCTCGTCTCTAAAAAACAGTGGGGACGCACGTTCTAACCTAACCTAACCTATTCTAATAAATTACTTCTGTTTGCTACCGTAGGTAATATTGACCATAAAAAAAATATAAAACTAAGCCGTTTATTACAAGAAAAAAATAAGCACACCCACCTTCAGTATCAGTCATTCGTTGACTTTAAAACACTTTTTTGACCGAGTATTACTACATTCGCAAACTTCGGTATTAACCCTTTTTTTTTTTTTTTTTTTTTTTTTTTTTTTTTTATTTTTCTTTTGTCGATAATTGCTTCTTTACACTGGAATGGCACTTATCCTTCTTTAGTCTCTTCACACCACTTGCACACTTCGGTATCACTTCCGGGGCTGCTGGAACAGTTTCTGGCTCCTTCCATTCGGGCACACGGCCTGCTCCTGGATAAATTCGGCTTAAATGACAACAAAAAATTTCAAAACGTTCGCCTGGCTTCAAACTATCCCATTTCAGAAACTTCCGCTTACTTACAACCGTTTCGTCAATTTCAACAGTTTTTCCGGGACCACCAATTTTTAAACTTGTTAAATTAACAAGAGAAACCATCATCGCATGCCTAATGAAATTAGCCCAATTGACACCGGTACTAGAATTCACTGCAACTGCCAAACACAAAGATTTCAACGAACTATCTATGCAAATGAGGTGCCATATGAAAGCGAACATCAACCCCCACGAAATTTTGCCAAATTTACCCTCGAAAGTTCCTTCGAATGCCGAAGTATTAACATTACAGTTATGACATCGAAAATAAACCGAATTAGTACCTATTCTATAAATAATTTTACAAATTCCATTGCACCTACCACACTTTGCATCAGTCGGTTGCAAACCCATCTTAATGGCGAATTTTACATCAGAAGAAATCCTTACATCGATACTTAACTCTGGATAATCCATTTCCAAATAATGAAAAAAATCCCTCGATGTTACATTCCAAAATTCCATTATAAAAAAAAAAAATCTTGTTTTATCGAAACCTCACAAATACAAAATCACTGCTTCAGCAAAAATCACACGTCAACGGCGGAACAAAAAACACTAGCGCCATCTGGTTCAAACTTCGCAACACTACAATCGTCTGCTTCGAGATTAAGGAAGTGCCACCATGACAGTATACAAGTGAAATTTAACCTAATAAAATAATGTAAAAGATAAAAATTACTTCGAAATAAACTCTTATCTTTTACATTAATTTATTAATATACAATTATTAGTGTTACAATGTAAAAATACTGGTGAAGTGTTAACCTTGAGTTTAATCATGAGTTGAACATCTGGCTGCTATTAAACTCAAGGTTAACACTTTACCAGTATTTTTACGTTGTAACACTAATAATTGTAATATCGATACTAATAATGTTAAAATAATATATAAAGAAAAAAATTGTGTAAAAAGAAAATTTAAAGAACATTTCACAATCGTCACACAAGATAATACTGTTAATTTAAATAATGGTGTGTTGCCAGCGGAATGCTGAGTAAATCTTGTGGGGTACAAAGATTGTAAACAACCAGTAGGAGATGGAAACTGAACTTGATGATTGCACACCCTTTGTGTGGTTTTGTACTTAGGAAAGCCCTACTGAAGAGGCTGATGAGAAGGCAAAATGCATTTAGGGAAACATTAAGTAATTAAAAAACCTTTTTCTCTCTATATACTTGTTCGGTTTTTTTGACCTTTTTGAGAGAATTCTACTTCATTTTTTATAAATGTTTTAAAGCTGTTTTAATTTTTAGTCTTCTTAAAAGTCAGAAAAGGAAGAAAATTCTCAAAATTTTCGTGCACTTTTTTAAAGTACAATACGCAAGATTTGGAAAGTTCTGACTCCATTGGTTTTTAAATTTCTCTTTACAACTTCTTCTAGTTTAATTTGAAATTTTTGTTTTGATTATTAGCAAGAAAGTTAATAATCAAAAATTACAATGTTAAACTATTTTTAATATTCATTATTTTTAGTATTCATGTAATAATTGTATTATCTTACTAGCTGTTACCCGCAACTTCTCCCGCGTGAATTTTGCAAGAAAACGCCATTTACATTCAGTATTTCAACAACCATAGTAATTGTTATACAACACTTACTGCTGAGAATGATGAGAATTGCTGAGAATCAAACAAACTGTTTTCAATTTGATCAATTTTTTGGAACGTTTACAACTGTTCTATAAGCAAACCAATATGCAATAACAAATTTGAATTTAAAACTGAAATATATAAAAAATTTTATAACAACGTCTGAAATGTTATCAATTTAATGTACCTAAGTACTCAATGAAGACTAAATGTAGTTGAAAACAAAAAATTGCATCTAAAATAGTACAGTAGAAGCCATTCTTCAGGTAAATGCTCTTCCCCCATGGGGGAATTTTGAAAAATCCCTTCTTAGTGTGCTCTTTCATGACATACCCTAACTGTGTACCAAATTTCACCTCTTTAGGTTCAGAAGTTTGCTCTCGGCGATGATGGATCAATCAGTCAGTCAGTCAGGACAAGTAATTTTATATATTTAGAGTGAATGGAGTGAAACAGAGCTCTCTTAGCAACAACTTTTACATTTGTATGATAGTTAACTGCTCCAAAACCATTTAACTAACCAATTTAAATCCTTTTTTGCAGCACGTAAAATAAAACAACATTTAATCATTGTCTTGTTATTAAACTAAGTCCAATTCTTTGTCAGCATATTGAAAATGAGTCGCCCTGTAATGATGTGAAAGAGGTGTCCAAAAGAATAAAGTACAGTGGTATCTTGCACTTCTAATGCTTCAGAGTTTCAACACAAAATATGGCAAAGGTTTAGCTTGGACTTCAAATGATGCCTCAAAGTTTGAATTGCATGCATAGTGACAGAATGGTTTAATGCATAAATGCAACCATTGTGTGTCCAAGTCATCTATTGATTTCACCCTTGTGTTAAGCTTGTATGGTTTCAGTGCTTTTTTGCTTCATTTTTGATGTTTGATTATATATGCTTTTTTGTAATAAATAGAGCAAACATGTTTTGATTTTCATGAAGATCAATTCAATTTTTGTCAAAATCAAATTTCATTCAACATTTTTACTTGTTTTTGAGCAATTATAGTGTTTGAAACTATTATATTCTCAGTTGATAAAAAGTTAAATTTAAACAAAAACAACCAATTGGGTTTCATTATGTTCTGCTATGCACATATGTAAGAAAACACATGGCAGTTATGTGATTATATTTTTACTTTGTTTTGTAACTTTGTAAAGTTGTTAAGCTCAGTTTACATTGAATGTGATTTGCTGTCAATAGTGAAAAACAGAGTGAATAACACATCAGACATAATGTCATTTCTGGTGAATTTTACCATTTTGCAAATCTTTTTAAAGTTTGGAACTGTCAAGCTTTTTTGCTAGCAAAAAATTTTAACCACCAATTATATTATCACTAGTTGTCATGTGGTTCTTGTTGTTTGCAAGGTAGCTACAGAAACTTTCTCATGCAGTAGAGTAGGTGTAATTCATAATTTTTTTTTTTTTTTGCTTATCTTTTGTAGGAGCTCTAAACACATATGGGGATCAGTGGTGAAATCATTGAATGTGAGTGGGAATCTAGTGTTACGATAAATAGAGGGAAAAGACTGTTCAGATGACTTGTGTGAATCTACCATCCAATATAGAATACAGAGGAATCTTCAGGATGGATGTGTTGGACAAATTCCCATAATTATTAATTGAGATAGGGGAGAACATGAAAATTAAAAAGAAAACTGAAGATAGTGAAATTTATCAATGTTATAGATTCAGAGAGGAAAATTGTGATAGCTTAAGAGAGATTGATTTGTCTCATTTAAGGAGTTAACAAAAGGAGCATTTTCATAGATCACCCCAGGTATTTCGCACACCAGATTGAAGAATTGGCAAAGGGAATTTGTTCACACACCTATAATTAAGAGTGACAAAGTAATTAATATGAAACAGTACAGAATCCTGCAATGTTATTTGAGTGACCTCGAGAAGTTGACAGGCTCATATCTAAAAGCTGAGATTTGCGAGGAGAGTACCTCAGAGTGGAATTTCCCTCTTCACTTGTCCTGAAAGAATCCGACAAGTTGAGGGTGACACTCAACCTAAGAAAAATAAATGAAGTAACACAGCCTCAAGAATTCCCTCTAGCCTGGTGGTTGAAATTTTAACAAAGTTCTAGGGGAGTAAGTTCTTCTCAGTAATTGATCTAAAATCAGGATACTTTCAGATCCCCATCCATAAATCTGCCGACATTTCTTTGCCTTTTCCACTCTATGGAGGAAATTCCAAATGTGCCACAAGGGAGAAAGAATATCAGGAGGTTTTTTCAGTATGCCATGTTGAGGCCTTTTGAGAGATTTATCAATATAAATTGTTTTGTCTTTCAAGACACCATTGTGCTTTTCTCCCAGTCCTTTAACGATCATGTAAAACTTCTCAAGTAGGTGATCTCTATACTAGATCAAGCCAACTTGAAGTTGCACCCAAAAAATCTAAATTTATGGTGAAGGAAGTACAATATTTGGGCACGTAATTGATAGTGAAGGTATCCAACCCAATCTGGGAAATGTGAGTGCTATCAAAGAAGTTCAACCCCCTTGTAACATAAAGGATGTCAGGAGTTTCCTTGGAAAGATTGGATTCTTCCGTAATTTTATCTCCAACTTTGCCGAGATGGCTCTCCCCTTACCTATTTGACACAAAAAATGTGAAGTTTTGTTGGGATAATCGGTGCCAATTGAGTTTTAAGAAGTTTAAGGAACTGTTATCTAATCCCCGTGTATTGTCCCATCTTGACTTTAACCTCTCTTTTTTTTATCGCACACTGATGCTTCAGATGTATGGGCTGGAACTGTCTTAGAGCAAGAAAGGGATGGGGAAGTCCTTTTCTTTGGGTACTTCAGTTGAAAATTCCGTGGGCCTGAATTAAACTACTCAGCAATTGAAAAAGAATGCTACTCAATTGTTCTAGCCCTTCACCATTTTAAACATCTCATCTTGGGTCAAAAAGTGACTGTGTTTTTGGATCACAAACCTCTAAATTACGTAAAAATATGAAAAATCCCAATCAGCGTCTCATGAGATTGATCATTTGAACTGTCTAACTTTGATTTAGTCATAGCACATGTTGAAGGAAAGATGAATCCAGTCACTGATTTACTCTCTAGGCCACATCACAGTGGAAGAAAACCTCTCTCCAATGGCATCAACATCAATTGCATCAGTGACATCTTATGGAGGAAGGTAAGAGAATCCCAGATTGGGGACAAGAAATTCGGCCCAATGAGGAAACATTTAATCAAGTTCCAACCTACCTGTGACGATCCCTTCAATAGTGGCATATTTCCCGAATACCAAGTGGTTGGTGACATCTTAATCCACGTACAACTGGGACAGTTTGGCATATGTAAATGGAGGCATATTTGCATAGGAAAAACTGCAATCAATGACGTGATAAGAGCATTTCACAAATCCTTGTTAGCCAGACACTATGATAAAGATAGGACATGCGACCTGATAAGTCATTATTATTACTTATATAAAATGCAGAAATATGTTGAAAGGTTTGTAAAATTTTGTAAGATTTGCCAACAACGTAATTTGCATCAAAGAAGAACTCCCTTTCAAGAAACCGAAGTGGCAGACTACCATTCCAAAAAGTGTCTGTCAATGTAATTGGTCCATTAAATCCCACCCATAGAGGTAATAAATACGTCCTTACCATCATCGACATGTTCACTCATTACACCAAAATCATCCCTTTAAAGGACCAATTTGCAAGTTCAGTCTCCAATGTGTTTTTCGAGTCAATAGTTTGCAGATATGGTAGTCCCAAGATTGTCATATCAGATCGGGGCACTAACTTCATGTCTTCTATCTTTAGAGAGATGTGCAACATCCTTGCTGTGAAACACAATGTTACTATCTCTTATTGCCCTTGTTCAAATTCTATATGTGAATGTGTAAATAAATCCATTAATAGCATTTTAGCTAGAATATCGAGGAGAGTAACAATAAGTGGGATACATTCTTACAATTGGCTGTATTTGCATATAATAATGCTACCCACTCATCTACAAATGAATTACCATCATTCCTTCTTTATGGGTTTGACCCTAAATTCCCTCATGCTTTCCCTGTCAAACAGACAATTGACCATCAAGTATTCAGGAGTCAAGTCTTCCTAGTATCGTATTCCTAGATATATACAAAAAATTTACAGATTTGTTCACTAGATCACATACATAGACATGTAGTACAAACCAGACAGGTTTGTCTGTACAATGAGTTGGGTATAATGTATAATACAAGTCCTTTTGGTTAACACACACTTGAGTCTCTCCCAAAACTATCTCTCAGCAAATGCCCATTACTGGTAATTGCTTAAAGTTCTAATTGTCCAGTGAGTATTCCAGCTGATGCAAACAGATTTTTCACTTCGAGTCCAATAATACAAAACTGTATGGATACCACTTCTACTGCACTATGTGATTCCTAAGGAACCTTAACACACAAAAGAAAAAAAAACATAAACTGTTTTTGTTGACTCAAGCAACTTCTCGCCAGCCAGCCAAAAAAGATAATGTTGCCAATCCATGCTACCTTAAGTATACCCCTTCTCTCTCACTGTGCTGCCAATCCCCTATACCGTAAACAAAAACAAAAAAATACAGTCGACTCAGCATAAGTCGACACCCAGATAACTCATCATCGTAGGTTAATTAGTCAATTTTCTGTGGTCCCAGCCTACTTACATAGGCAATAATGTTATTAATGTTCAAAAACTCGTTTACTCGACATCGTTTAATTCGTCACCACTGGATAAATCAACACACTTTTTCTGTTTCACACTTTTTTGACGTCTGATAAGTTGACTCCCCTCCTGAAAAAATGAGTTCACACCGTACAATAAGCTGTGTAGTGTGAACTCATTTTTCAGGGGGGGGAGTCGACTTATCAGAATTCTAAAAGTGTGAAACAGAAAAAGTATGTTGATTTATCCAGTGATGACGAATTAAATGATGTCGAGTAAACCGAGTTTTTTAAGGTTAATAACATTAATGCCTATGTACGTCAGCTGGGACCAGAAAAAATTTACTATGTAACCGACGAGTGACAAGTTATCCAGGTGTTGGCTTATGCAGAATCGACTGTATATATATGTATAGTCCAAAAACCTGCGATGACACAAAACATATAATCACATCATTATATCTGGACAAAAAAACCAACCAACACTCCTATTTGGTCTTAGTTATGGAAAAGCAGATAGCTGTCAAACTGGATGTTAGTCTGGAGAGCCATCTCTCATGATAACATAATAATATTAATGTTGTATTACAGAGAATATAATAATCAGTTTTATATTGTAATTAATAATAAATTTTTATAACTTGTAGTAGCATATTGTGCATTTATAGGGATATATTACTTTAATAATATTTCAGGATGATGGCAGGAAAGAAACTCCTTTGAAAACTGAAACAGAGCCATTAAGATTAGAAAAAAAAAATTTCAAGCAAGAGGTATCTATACTTTCTGAAATATTAATATATTTATTTATTTATTTATTTATTTTGTATTGAATTTAGCATATTTTATAACTTACAAATATAAACTATTAGAAATAAATTCTATATTAATGTTATTTTTTGTAAAGTAAATACAAGATTTTGTTGTATTAATTAAATACAGTATTGTCTTGTATTACACAGTATGTCAACAAGTACTGTACCATGTTAATCTGAACTACTGTATATATAAATTTGTTCCCTACCTCAAGAACCCCCCAGATGAATATCTAGACCAGTGGTTTCCAACATTTTTTGACTTGCCTACCCCTTGGCAGCACATTTTCCTAAGTTTTATTTTGTGTGTTCGTCAAACAATGGCATCTTGGTCAATTATATAGCACTGTACAATCACATGTAAAAAAACTTTTTTTAAATAGAAAACATTGGAGGAAGAACATAAATAATAGTTTCAAATATAATTATATTTTTATTATAAGCATTGAGTGCCATGACGTTGCCAAATGCCTCAATGCAGAATCTGAATATTCTTATAGTATACCTGACATTATTAATTTTTTTTTTGTGTACCCCTAAACCATCAAGTGGATACCCTTAGTTGGGAATAGCTAACCTAGACACTTATTTATAATCAACAGAAAATGTTAAAATGTAAATGATTTATAGTAATGAATAACATTTTAGTCTAATTCAATAATTGTAATGTTAGTAGGATATAAATCATTGCTCTTTTCATTGCTAAAAAGTGAACCCTGAGGTAGGGATGTAACTTAACTATGCACAAATTATAAAATATAAAATTAAAATTTCAATCTTATATTTTATTAATAGGCTTAGTAGTGTTGCCACCTTTTCAAACTCAACCCAGATGGCAAGTCAGGTTTGTTCGAACAAAAGTTCCTGACGCATGCGCAATGCCATTTTGCAATGCAAAGAATAACATGCATGCCGGTTCTAAATCAGTTACAGTTGGGAACTAGGGACTTACGTAGGAGTAACGTCTGTACACGTCTTGTATAGAACTGAGTTGTCGGTTCTTTCTTTCTTAATTTAGGTAACCTAAATTAAGAAAGAAAGAACCGACAACTCCGTTCTATACAAGACGTGTACAGGCGTACAAGCAAATAAAAAAAAATCGACAGGATGTATGTTGTGCACCACACGTCGGCATAAACACAGTAACACGACGGAATGGCAGATGAGTTTTAGTCAGTGTGAGGTCTTTCGCTGTTAAAATGGTGTAAATTTACAAAAACTTTGTTTCATCGTAATTTCACAATTTTTACGAAATTCCTGGACAAAATTAATAGTTGACCCGGACAGTGAGTCAATTCCCAGACTGTCCAGGTGAAAACTGGACGGGTGGTAACACTAAGGCTTAGGCAATTTTATCATGATACAAATAATATTGATTTACAGAAAATTTTAATTTAATTGAAATAAAATATTATTTTAAATATTTATTCAAATATTGGATTTCTGAAATTACTTTTAATATCATTTATCATTTCTGTATGAAAATATTTATTTTTTCTTACATCAGAGTCAAGGAAAATGTTTAAACAAGTCATTTTTAAGCAGACTGAGAGTGACAGGTGATTGGTCTGATACAGGACCAAATTCAAGAACTCAACATGAAATAAGAGGTATATATTATATTTATTTTGGAATCAAATATTCATAAATTGTATAAAATGAATTTTTTTAACAGAATCTGGAGAACCACCACCTAGATCAACACTTCATTCAAGTTTAATGCAACGTATGTGTGATGTTCTTACACGAATGTTTAACAGTTCAAATTCTTCCTCATCTCAAAGTAATCACTCAGTAGAAGATACTAATCTTCCAAGTAGTAGTGAAGAATTGAAGGGTAATTTAATTCAATTATTTTTATATAATTTTCAATAAATTAGTTAATAAAATATTATTTATTTTTAATATAGATAGCCCTGTCAATAATAATAATCCTAACAGATTGAAAGTAAAAGATTCAGCAAATGTAGCCAGAGAAAGCCAGAAGAAAGAACAAAAATTCAAAGTAAAATTGGAATCATTGTTTTTTTTCCAGTTGATATATGAAGAGTATTTAAATCAAGTACTTTACAATTATGATGTGAATTAAACTTTGATTGATGTGTTCTGTGAACATTGTGCAGTCAAAAAAAGAAGAAGGAAGACAAGATTTATGCTGTGCAACTTGTGAAGAGGAGGAGGATGATGATGATGATGATGATGATGATGATATGGAAGATGTTCCTAAGAAATATAGCTGGAATCAGAGCGTGAGAAACCTTCAAGATGAACTATCAACAAGAAGAAGAAACTTTTTAGAAAAGTCAGTTAAACTTATCAATTTATTTTTTGAATTTATATTTTGTAAGAATATTATAAATGAATATATTATTTTATGATTATTTAATTAATGCATAAAGTATTTAAAAAAGCTCATTGTCATTTCTCAAAATAAACTTTCTTAAAGTATACATAATTCACTCCCAACAACCTTTTGAAAAAACCAGTAATAGTTAATTGAAAACAAACGTTTTCGACCGTTAACTCGGTCTTCCTCAGGTTCTAACTATTGAGATTCGTTACAAGTTCAAAACTCTTTCAGAACGTATTCAAACTTTCGAATAGAACCGTTGCGCGTTCATGTTGCCATGGTATCATACGTGCTGTTGACATACGTAATACCTGTGGTGCAATAACACAATGTAATTACATTCCATATATAAACGAAGAGATAGGGATGTACATTAAATGGAGCTATGGGGAACTTCCCCTTCGTAACAAAACTTCCAAGCTTGAGAAATGTTACACGCATCTTTAGAATTGATGCAGGTTGTGTGCAGACCAGCTTTGTATATTTCCAGAGTTTCCAGGGATCGCAGATGGTCCAATCGGTGGGAGAGTTTAATCAATTCCACGTTTTGCAGATCAACACTTATGCCCGGGGTTGAGGCATACGTGGAGAGGGCAGTGGTGCCTCTGTTGCAGTCAACATCATACTTATGCTCACGTAGACGCTTGCGGAATTGATTAAACTCTCCCACCAATTGGACCATCTGCAATTCCTGGAAACTCTGGAAATATACAAAGCTGGTCTGCACACAACCTGCATCAATTCTAAAGATGCATGTAACATTTCTCAAGCTTGGAAGTTTTGTTACGAAGGGGAAGTTTCCCATAGCTCCATTTAATGTACATCCCTATCCCTTCGTTTGTATATGGAATGTAATTACATTGTGTTATTGCACCACATGTATTATGTATGTCAACAGCACGTATGATACCATGGCAACACGAACGTGCAACGGTTCTATTCGAAAGTTTGAATATGTTCTGAAAGAGTTTTGAACTTGTAACGAATCTCAATAGTTAGAACCTGAGGAAGACCGAGTTAACAGTCAAAAACGTTTGTTTTCAATTAACTATTACTGGTTTTTCAAAGGTTGTTGGGAGTGAATTATTTGATTACACCAGTACACAAGTCGATGATTAACCTTTAAAGTATACATTGTTTACTTACAATAAGTATTTTACATATAAAAATATTAAATTAAATTTAAAAGTTTAACAAATTATTTCTAATACAAGTACAGCAATAAATTTGAAAGCAATTTTTATATACAGTGGAACCTCGGTATACGACCTTAATCAGTTCGTGATGTTTGGACTTATACCGAATAGGATGTATACCAAACCAACCTTTCCCATAAGAAGTAATGTAAAAATTTGGTTTTTAAACACTATAAGGTGTGGACACACAGACACTTGGCAATGTTCATCTTAGTTGGCAATCGACTAAAATAAACTAAGATGAACATTGCCAAGTGTCTGTGTGTCCACACCTTATAGTGTTTAAGAACCAACAACAACTACTGACATGGTTTCAAAATATGTCAAAAATAATGTAAAAATGATTAATCCGTTCTCATGTAAAGAAAAACTCCTCTTGATATGGTATATTAATGGGGTTGTAAAATAATTGAAACACTGTTTGAGTACATTAATAAAAAAATAAATTTTATTATAGATTTTTAAAGTTATTACAGTAATAATTGCAAATAATTGCTTCTGATAAGTTGTCACCAGCACACTGTTTTTCAGTTATCCAAAGCAAAAGCAATTTCTCAACATGATCTAATGTCCCCGATCTCTGTTTAGAAATTGATTTAACCCCTTTTGCAATATTAGCAGATTTAATAATGTCTTTATTTTTCACGATTGTCGATATCATCGTTCTCAGAATATGGTATGCAACAATTAAATCTCGAACACGCATGACACCTTCATATTTCTCAACAATCTCTTTTTTTCAGTTCCATTGTGATTCTAGTAATTTTTTTTAGTTTTCTGTTGCTTTTCATTTGCCTTTTAGTATTCATGATTAATAAAAATAATAAAGTTTTACTTACGAATTAAAATCAGAAGAAATTTAACAAAGTTATAGACCGTGGCACCGCGAACATCTAGTCTTGTCTAGTACACCGATAGTGCTACTTGTTCATAGATGGTGCGTATAATTGTATAATTGAATTAAGTCGTATACCGAACAAAAGTCATATACCAAGCAAAATTTGTTTCATCCAAACAGGACATATTCTAAAGCAGATGTATACTGAAGTATCACTGTACTATATTAAATAAATAACTAATGTAAATGTATCAATAGGTAATTTTATCATATACTGCATATCACAATCAATTGAATAATGCATTTCAGAGCAAGTTCCTCGTCATCTGTTACATAGGATAAATTACAAAAGGAGCTGGACATCTATAAGTGATAATTTTTCATTACAAATTACAACAAAAACATTTTTTACAACATAAGAAATACAAAAATAACCAAATTTCAACCACTTTATATAAATTTCTAAAGATGGCTATAGATTCTTTGTTGCACATTTTTAAAAACTGTATGTATTGATGAATGCTTAAATATAGCTCTACACTGGACAGAAACTGTCAGAAATTTATATGAACATTTTTAACACTTCCTCGTATTGTGCTTTAACTTCACCATCTGGTGGCTAAATATGCACACCACAAATAGTGCATAAACTTTTTTATGATTCATTATTTCTAAAGCGAATGTAAGTTTGATTTTTTGTATTTCTTATGTTGTAAAAAATGTTTTTATTGTAATTTGTAATTCAAAATTATCACTTATAGATATCCACTCTTTTTTGTAACTTCTCCTGTGTAATGGCTGATGAAGGACTTGATCTGAAATGCATTCCACAATAAAATATATATATATGGAAAAGAAAAAATGAATTGATTTTCCTTTTGATCCACATGTCTCCTTGTCTCAATATAAGAAGTCTGATATGATGACTCTAAAACTGCCATTTAATAATACTTATAATGTTGAGAAACCAGGCAAGAAGCAGTTCCAAAACTTATAGTAGTTGGCATCCACTATTTACAGAATTGTATAGCAATGAAATTACTTTCAAGTGACAAATTACCAAATGGTGATAAATTTTCGGAGATACTGTGATGGATGATTAAGTTACAAAACCTTAGAAGTAAATACTATACACTGTTGAGAAACTTCAAATGGACTTGTATGTAGCCTGTGATGTAATAGAACATGCTTTACTTATCTAGGGACAAATTTATCACATTCTCTGACAAATGGCTGAGGCATTTATTAGAGCATATAACTTCAGATCTCACTGGTATACTATCTTTTTTCAAAATATTATATCACCAATATCTTTATTGTACGAGTTCTGTTCAAAAAATACGCGGACTGATGTCATAAAGCAAAATGTACTTTATGTAGAAATTACATGTCTGGGTTCCCTTCAAAGTACTCTCCTTCCCAACGCACACACTTATCCCAACGGTGTTTTCACTTGTTGAATCAGTCCTGGTATGCTTCTTTTGTAATGTCCTTCAACACCTTCTTCGTATTTGCCTTAATCTCGGGAATCCTCTCAAATCTTCTTCCTTTCAAGGGCCTTTTGAGTTTGGGAACAAGAAAAAGTCACAAGGAGCAAGATCAAGTGAGTGGGGGTGGGGGGAAGAACAGTGATCAAGTGTTTGGCCAAAAACTCATGAGTTCTGAGGGCTGAGTGGGCTGGAGCATTGTCGTAATGGAGAAACCAGTTGCCACTCCTTCACATTTCTGGCCTTTTGCAACGGATGGTGTCCCTCAGACGTTTCAGAACATCAATATAGTAAGTCTGGTTCACTGTGGAGTCTTGGGGAGGTACTCGTGATGAACAACACCCTTAACATCAAAGAAAACTGTCAGCATCACCTTGACATTGGATCGAACTTGGCGAGCTTATTTGAGTCTGGGGGATGTTTCACCCACCCACTGGGACGATTGGACCTTTGTTTCCAAGTTTAACACAAATTTCACAGCAAGTCGTTGCTCCTTCATGTCATTCATTCTGAAATCCGACAAACGAAAAAAATCACACTTCACTAAAAACCACGTAGCTAATCAACAAATAAAGATATCTGTAATCAGGAAACGGCTTTATCACCAGGAGATCTGTACAAACCTAGCAACACCAATCGGATTCCCCAGGAACCAACTGGAGCCACGCAATTCAAACAGTCCGCGTATTTTTTGAACAGACCTCGTATATTGCCAGTTATTCTAATAAAATCTTATTGTTTGATTTATGAATACTATAAACAGTCTTTATGATTAACCTTCATATTTTAAAAAATATTAATTTGATGTGCACTAATGAAATTTACAGTATTATTTACAACAAAAAACAATTCAAGCAATTTTATTTTTCTTGTATGTAAGAATTAATTCACACTTTTGTCAATAAACATCTTCATGGCTTAACATAATTCAAGGAAAGAAAATTTTGTTTTCTGGAGCTTTATTTAAGAATTGGAGATAAATTATGGAGTCTGGATTGAATCTATCATTGGCAATACAAGTCAAGACATCATTCTCCACCTCTCATCCATATTAACCAAATTTATTATAGGTAGATAACACCCATCTTTCATGGATACTATTGCAATATTAACTAATCAATCAAACATTGTTGTAAACATCTATTTTGTCACTGAAAAAACATTCTTCTTTTCTGGAAATATTAATACTGGTAGATACAATGTCTATATATAGGAGAGCAAACAGCATCATGTCAAAGTCAAACATATTTGAAATAGTCAAAAGATTAGTGTTTTTTAATATTTTGGTCAGTGATAAATGTTATAGATTTTATCTATGCAAAACATTGATGGAAATTATTTACTGTGACATTGTTGGTGTTGGTTAATGCTTGAACTAGTAGAAGACAAATTAATATTGTTATTTCAAAAACATTAGGTTTGTCTGCTAGTAATCAGTCATCAATAGTGTTGGAATGGCAACAAATTTCAGCCCAAAAATACATACCAAATATAGGCTCTTGCAACAGTGCCTACAGATTATAAAAAGGGGGACATAAGCTGTGAAGAAGGGCATCATACATTATATATCAAGCTTTAAACTATGATTGAATATTTGATCAGCACTCCCACAAGGTGGTACTGGTTACAGTTGGGCTAACTTGGTATTGAAAACAAGAAATGTTTCTTGTTTTCAAGGCCAAATTTTAGTCAACATACGACAAAGTTGCATGAGACAATGGATAAATATTGTTCATTAGTTTCTTTTATATTTGCAGAATAGGCTAGAAGTCATAAATTTTTTGTTGTTTGTTGATAATGGAATTTGCGACTACCTTTGGGATTAGTCAAAGAGCAACACAGACAAAAAGGGGGCCAAATGTCTCAATGTATGAATGCCCTTAGGCCCACATATGTGAAGTATGAGCCAGAAGGCCAAAGCAGTTAAGACATCAGCATACTACTCCAGAGTACCTGGAATTGAATCTGGACAGTGCCAAGCAATAATCCAACAAGGGCCTTATATTGACACAACTCAGGTTGGGATTGGTTATTTTCAAATTAAATCTTACAAAATGCACATTGTGATGGGTTCAATGTCAGATTGAACAGTCATGAAATTGCCCACACAATCTGAAGTGAGGCCAGTTATTTTAAAATTTCAAGTAATAGATCATGTTTACCATGACTTTAGAGTAAGACATTTTTTAAATTTAACACATTAGACAGTTAAACTAATAAAAGAATACAAGCATTGTCTACTTTTCTCAAATAAAATATAATATGTGCCCTTGTGACATGCCAATAGAGGTCAACGTGTGACGCACAATTTTGACGAGTTGAGACAACTGTCTCCCTACACTTCACTTTTACTGAGATGACCAACAAGGCAAGATGCCTATCATCCAAAGTATATACAATCACCACTTTGGTAGCTGCCAAAAAAAAGGCAGAATGGAAGCACACAATATGAATAAGAAATTTTTCTTAATCATGTACTGTACTATACATACAAATTATGGAGATGGAAGTGATATTATATATGAAAAATTTCGAGCTCCCTTCTTTTGTTGACTCTGCTAATAGTCACTATGTTAAATTTTCACAGTGAGACATGAACATTCTTATATGGGCAATTGTTCAAGTGATGATCAGCCAACGAAGTTCTTTACCTGGCTAACACAATTTCTAGATGTAATCCTTTCATCAACCTTTTGCTGTGGAGTTTTGTAAAAGATAAAGTTTATAGTTATCTAGTATTTCAGGAAAAAGAATATAACTTAAAATATTATATGAGGAAGAGATAGCAATATTGATAGTCATTTGCTCCAAAAATTTGTTTTGCTTGCATTTGAGTCATTCTTTGTTTTAAAATGATCATTTTAAAACAAAACAGAATATAATGAACTATAAGAATCAGAAATTTACTGTAATTTCATAATTACATTTTTGGACTTGCCTCTCCAATAGAACTATCAAATATCTATTAATATAAGTAACTTTAAAAAAATAACCAGTAAATAAATTTTTAAAATTACTTCCATTAGTTAGAAACTGTTGTAATCCAAATAAGAAGACGACTGATTGATAACACTAACAATTATTTTATTCACGACACACATACAGAGTAAAGAATGGAGAAGAAAGAGAGCTTCAGACAGCCCGCCAGTTGTTTTTATATAGAGCTCGTGCACTCTCTGGTGGCTCAAGCTTTACAATCCTTAACACCACCCCTCAATTTCAAAAGGTTTACATTATGAAATTGCGTTAGTTATGCATTACACAATCTGATGTCTTGAATATACCCAGATGTTTTCTAAGACAAATGAATCTCTTTGAACACAATGGTTTAGTAAAAGTATCTGCTATGTTATCACTCAAAGGAACATAGCCTAAACTTAAAAGATTTTTGGCTACTAGGTCTTTAATGAAGTGTGCCCTTATATCAATATGTTTTGACCTTTTGCTATTTTCACAGCTTTCAATCATGCTGATGACACTTTGATTATCCATGTTCATGACTGTTACAATTTTTCTTCCAGAGTTTAATTCTGATAGTATCCCATGAAGGTTGATAAGTTCAGCGGCAGTTGCTGCAGATGCTAAATATTATGACTCTGCTGTAGATAGTGCAACAGACTGTTGTTTTTTGGATGACCAGGATATAAGATTATTATTTGTTCACCAACAAGGTCTTTTACTCCTTTTTCTTCCTTTTTCTTCCAAGTCGGAGTTTCTACTCGAAATCTCCAGTTAGAAAAGTTTCCATCCCGTAATTGTGGTAAGGTGGTTGCCATATTGCTTTCCATTGTCTTGACATTTAGACTGATTCAAAAAAAAGTTTTTTATAAATACTTTCTTCCAACGTATTTGTCGAATACTTTGGTGTTCTTCTGGGCCCATAACCTGTTGTAATCCAAATAAGGAGACGACTGATTAGTAACACTAACAATTATTTTATTCATGACACACATAGAGAGTAAAGAATGGAGAAGAATGGTGGGCTCTCCGAAGCTCTCTTTCTATTGTTTTTATATAGAGCTCATGCGCCCTCTGGTGGCTCGAGCTTTACAATCCTTAACAGAAACAACTTGTATATACAGAATATTATTTACAAGGTATATATAATTTATACAAATCCAGCTTTGTGATATTTTAACTTGGTTTGTGTAAAATTTTTTAATGTAAAAGTTAATATGAAGTAATCATTAGAAAAGTCCCCATTACCAATTAGTTTTTAGCAATCAGGACAAGTTTTTAAATAAGTTTTTTCAACTTTAAGTTAAAGTTCAAGAATTTTTGTTTTAAAAATTACCAAATGTTGTCATTTTATTTTATTTTTTAATATATCTTTATTAAAAAATTTATTCATTAAAAATGTAATCACACACAAATAATAAAGACATCCATTTATTATTATTATTAAGTTAAACAAGAAAGTTAAGAAGTTAAACAAAAAAGAAATAAATATTGCTACTTCCCTCATTAACATTATCAACATTCCTTTATTAATTTAAACAAAAAATTTATTAAGAAATATCAATTTAAAATATGAGAAGAGTAAAAATAAATAATAGAATTATAATGGCTAGCAAATAATGAAATTTGAGGAAAAGACATTAATACAGAATTAATATAGGAATTTTTATCTAAAAGAAATGATTTCTTTGCTCAAAAAATCCAAAAACAGAATTAATTTTAAATTTGGTATGAGAAAATAAAATAAAATTGTAGAATTATAAAATTTACATTTTTTAGGTTCTTAGAGACTTAAATTTTGTATTCAAAAATAATATTTAATTTTAATCTTTATTTAAAAATCTTTCATTTTATAATTGAATGCTTTCCAGACACGACTTAGAACCAGTAATTAATCTTCATTACAATGGGCAGGGTGTAACAAGTGGGCTAATTACTATGGGACTCTCAGAAGATAGAGAGAGACAACAGCTTAATTTGCAAGAAAATCAAGCACAGGATGACAGCCAACCAAATGAAGGTTCTTCTTCGGTAAGAATTTCCATAATTCTAGCAGGTTTTTATTAAACTGTATCTTATATTTTCTTCTTAATAGTCAACAGCTTGTGTCAATCAAATATCAGTTCACAGTGAACTGGCATCTCATTGTAATCAAGAAAGAAGTAGATATTCACAGAATGAAGATCTTTTTTCTGATGACAGTAGTGATGAAATGACGGTTGAAAATTATGAAAGGTAAAGCATTTGAGGTACTCAAAAGGGTTAATATTGCTATGTATATTGTTATCAGATCCAGATAACAGATAAATTAGAAATTTAGTTCATTTAATGAATATAATATTCATTTGCAAATATATTTGTAAATAATTTTATGAATTTCTGAATAAAGCAATAAATTTGGATTTTATTGAAATATCTTGTGGAATTTCAAGATTTTTTGAAATTGTTGCTTTATTTGTTGCACATTCTTGGCCAATTTACAGGCCTGAAGTAGGTCTGTAAAATGATCTGGAAATAAGGATGGCAATACTCAAAATACAAGCATAAACTGTAATTTACTAATATGTCAAAAACACACATTTTATATGCAAAATAGTGAGAATTATGCAATAAATGATCTTGCCAAGAACAAACTTTAATTTGATATTCCAAAAGATGAAATAGAGAAAACATAATGTAAACAAGAAATTAAACACAAAAATAAATCAAACAAAATACAGGTATACCTCACCTTACATTGGTAATTGGTTCCAGAAGAGGCGACGTAAGTCAAATTTACTTGTCACTAAGCTAAACCACAAATTACCATTCCCAGTTCTGTATTTTACTTATAAATGAATTTTTAATAATAAAATAGATTCTTATTAACCATATAAGCTTACAAACAAATAAATTTTAGTTTTTAATATAGTACAGGAAAAAGTAATCTAAATTTACGAATACATATACATGTTTACAGTTTGGTGATGTTTACAGTACATCGCAGACTCTTTATTTGTGAATGTGGTTTCTGTAAGACATTATAAAATAAGATTATTTTTTAAGGTTAAATAACAAATACAGTTATTAAAATTATTTTGTGATAGTAGAAAATAAACTAATTTATGTTAAATTTACCAATATCGAGTGGCACTGACAACAATGCCAAATGGTAGATATTTGAACTACCATGGAAATGCCAATAATGAACACTTAAAGACCGCTAAATAAGATGACAACACAGAAACACAGGTGTTTTCATGTTTCATTCTCTAGGATTTATGATGATTATATTAACATTTACTGTAAATGTACATATTTTAATATGATTTTGTGCTTTTATGCTTTTCTAGTGATATTACGACTTCAATATTTGTGGTGGACAGATGTAAAGTCAAATAAAATGACTTAAACTTGATTTTTATTTTTTCATATACTTTTTTGACAAACGACATATAATCGAGAACGACATAACTTGTAGTGAAACAATAAAAGAGTTTATAACCTGTATAAGCTGTAGGATAGTCTACTGTTTAAAACAATTTTTCAGATTAAAGAGACTTTTGTCAGTTCATCATATTATACAGCTGTCATTACAAAATTTAATAGAAATATTATAATTATATAAAATATCATATCAATAAAATTACATGTATGTGCATGTCACAGTTCCTTACAGGGCTTAAAGTGACTCTCTTTTTTAGCTTTTTTTCATAGCTCCTCTCTTTTTTAGCTTTTTCTGAGAAAAACACACTTTTTTAGCTTTTTTCACTTCCCATGTAAAATTTTTTTTTCGTAAATGCGCTCAGGAGCGAAATAGCAACCAGCACTTCCCCGTATGCCTTATGGACCGTGCGCGACATGTTAAGGCACTGTCGTATACACATGTAGTGTACTACATTTATATAGACTAACAAAACGAGGAGCTTCCCAAAGCTTGATATTCTGCACATGCTGTAGGAATTTGCACGTGGGTTCTCTTTGCTTGTATCCTTGTGAAATACCGATCTCCGCAGCGCTTCGATATAATCACGCTGCATTAAGTCAAGTACACTTCTAGTTCGGCGTTAAGAGTGATTTTTATACAGCATTATTTTTAGCATTTGTATTTATTTAAGCGCAGTGGACAAAAGAAAGAAATAGATTTTATTTAATACTAACAGTAGAAACTCATGTTTTAGCAACAGAAAATCGTATAGAACCCAATACTTTCTGAAGTAAGTTGCTAAGCAAACTTCTTCCCAACCGCCTGCTATTCTTTAGCTTAAACGATGACATTTACTTGTTTTTGACTACTGTAGAAAAACCGAAAAAATAATTGTTGAGTGATGATAAATTTGATTTCTACTGTTATTATTAAATAAAACATTGTAGGACACTCGTTTCAAAGCTTGTATCTTTCTAGCACTCTGTAAAATTAAAGATCGAGCGAATCTCGTGCCAGGAAATACAAGATTTTAAATTAATATCGTAAATATTAATAACTTCTGTAGAGACAATCTTTAGACAAAGACAAAAGTTTGGTTTTAAGTGGGTGCTTATATATTTGGCATGCACCATGGCTTTCTGCATTCTAACGGTGTCCTTCATTTTCCATTTCAACAAACTATAAAACTCTTCATGCATGTGCGCATTCGAACAGCTGCGGTCAATCCGGCACCAAATTAAAAAATTAATTTGTAAATATTTAGCGTCGAAAAACCGCTATTTTCACTTTAATCTAGCTTTTCGATATGCTTCTAGTCGAACTCAGTCAAAAAATTAATTTAATTATAATTTATTGAAGATTTTAATATTTTAATATTAGAAAGTAATTAGCATAAATTACATGGTGTCATGTCTCATCTTCGCTCCCATTCAAGTTTATTGTCCTATACACGCGCCAATGTTTGTTTTTTACTTCTGCTGGGGTTTTATTTCAACCTCGACCATTTGGTTACGCAAAGTGGGAAGACGGACATCGTGTGATCGCATACCTGACTTTTTACAAGTTTCCTTACCTCGAAAAAAACATATTTTTTCTTGATTTTAATTATTATTAATTAACTTTTTTGATGGATTCTTATATCTTTGTATTATCTAAAGTTGTAGATATAAATGCGTAAAACTTTATTTAAAAAATTGTTTTTCTTATATTTTAAAATTCAAAAATAAATTAAATATCGGAAATGCTAAACTATAAGTACAGTGTGTTTTACATTATCATTGCGAACAGATACAGCCAATTATTTTATAAACATATTTATTATTTCAATTTTTATAAATTATTTAATTTGATGCAACGTGATCAATTAATTACTGTGGTGCGTTAACATGGGTGTAGCCAGGAAGGGGCATGGGTGGGCACGCCCTCCCCAGTTAACCTGGTGCCTCTCCCAGAAAATTACAGCCGGCCTCCCCGCAGTTAACTTGGTGCCCCTCTCCAGAAAATTACAGCCTCTACTAGGCCCCATAACAAACTCTGGCTACACCAATGCGCGTTAATTAATATGGAGGCGAGACTCGATTCAATTACTTTTTCATTTCAGACGTTAATTACAGTGTTATTTTAATGTAATTTTATACATAATATATGTTTATTATAATTAATAAATCTATATAGGAATAATATCTGTGTCTAATAAAACAAAGCGATTTATAAAAATAAAAAGCGTGCGTTCCATCTCAATCTTTTGTAAGCGAAATTTTATTATTTTAATTTTTAAAAAATTAGATTTTTATTTATAATTTCTGTAATTTGATCTATAAGAGCAAAAAACTAAACTTATCAAATATCAACTCTCTGTAAATAATTTCATCATTTACTTATTAATGTCAGATTTGTTAAATTTCATGGGATTGTATTATTTTTCAACTTGAGGGTAGTAGAAAGCTTTGTATAATAGACTCTGCCGGTTCCCCACTGTGAAGGACAACAAACTGCTAAATGTTTAATTACATTGTTTTCATAAACTCTCTTCTCTGTCAGTTGTGGGTCGAATGACTAACAAATTGTTTTATTGTATTCAGGGGAATAGATTTGGAGACTAGTATTACCAGTAATGAATGCTGTAATTTTATTTTTAATCATTTAAAAAATATTGATAAAATTATTAAATAAATGATTGAGTCACAATTACTAGTGGTATTGCTATATAACAGACATAGGCAAATGAGACTCCGAGAGCCGCATGCGGCTCTTTTTGAATTTTATGTGGCTCTTGCTGAAAGTGTTAATTTCTGCTTTTTGTTATTATTTTTACAGTTTTATTTCCACAATTTTGTGAAAATATGTTTATTAAAAAAATTCAATACTTGTTCTATATTATATAATAAAATCCAGGTACAGAACTGCAGTACAGAATAAAAAAAGTACAGAACTGCGGCTCCCATGCATTTTGCAAAACCTACATTTCGGCTCCCAACTTTTGCTTGCCCACCCCTGCTATATAATGAACATGCAACCCACTGATTCTGCCAGAAGTTGTTTTTTTTTCTTCTTTAATTACATTTTTTTTTTATGAAGAAATCAAAAAATGTACCTTGAAATAAATGGTATTTGAAATTTGACATGTTATATGGAAACACATTCTGGTAGTTATGTTATTATTCCATTTGCTTTGCTGTGTAACGGTGGGAATTCTGTACAGGGCACATGAAAACTTATGCGGGCCTATTCTAGCTTAATTCAGTCTTACTGGTCACTTTTCTGGAGTATAAACTCAGCCTAACTATTTTCATATTTAATCTTATCAGTCCACTTAATAATCAGTCTAATATCATATGCAATGTTATTGATACAAAATGTGTGTTCGTTTGTGTTTTTTTTAATAACGCCTGTTTTTGTTCATTTTAACACTATTAGCTTTTTTAGCTTTTTTTCAGGGTGAACTCTCTTTTCTCACTTTTTTTTATTGCCATGACTGCTTTAAGTCCTGCTTTATAATAATATACAGGTATCCCTTATATAACACAGCACTTCTACAACACAGTTTCACTCTAACACAGTTTGAGAATTTGGGAAATCTTATGTACAAAATTTCACAACTTGTAAGTGCAAACTCCTTTATTCGATAACTTTTATTCAAGTAATCATACATGTTGTCTCAAATTTTCCCATGGATTTTAGTATATTGAAATTTTCAATTTGTTTTGTTTTTTCATCAGGTTTAATGAAAACTGTTAGTGGAATTATTTTCCTTCCTTGTCCTAGCTTTCCTATCAACTAGGTGTCATTGTCATTGCTTTCAGATTTTAGCCTTTAAGACTAATCTATAAAAACAAAACACAGTGACAAACTTCATATTTAGGTAAGTGTTGTTAACCTTTTTAACCATATAATGTTATTACCATAGGTAAGTAATCATTTGTAAAAATGACAAACAAAATACAGTGGTATCTCAGTACTCAAACTGTTCAATATTTGAATGCAAATTCTGGAAAAAAAATTGCTTAGTCCTCAATTGACCAATTTAACCCGCTAGAACAAATTTTTGATTAATTTTTATGGTAAAAGTTAAAAAAAAAAATGAAGACATTTATGATCAAGATCAACAAAAAACTTCAGATGACGACAATACTTTATAAAAAGAAATGCCTTAATTTTAGTTAAACAAATATTAATGCATAATACAGTATTTTTAATTGTGATTGTTAGTTACATTTATTAAAGTAATCAATAATTATTTCTTGTAGTAACAAAGAAGAATAGTATACTTTTGTTAACTTTTGGGACCTAATCCCATGTTTTCTATTAGTTCTTTGTTTCATATAGCACAAATTCACATAACATGGTAGTTATGTTCTGAAAAAATGCTGTGCCATGCCATGTTATATGAGGGATACCTGTATATATAATTTACAATTAAATTTTAATTAAATGTAAAAATGTAATTAAAAACAATGATTTCAAATGAAATATTTAAATATAGAATATGATATTTATGAATCAATTTAATTTTGCTTTTATTAACTAAAATGTCTTTATGCTCTGTATAAAAAATTAATCAAATAATATAGATATTTATGTAAAATATTCTTAATCTGCAAGTACATAAAGCTACAAGAAACTAATATTAACCATTTTAACAGAACAAAAATTAACTACAGGTACTTCTCACTTTACGACCAAGTTCCATTCTGACCAGAGGCGTAGCTACCTGGAGCAAATTGCTCCAGGCGCATGAATCACGAGGGAGCCAAGTTAGAAGGGGTGAAATAAAAACTTGCAAACATTTTTTTACAAATGTTTTTACATTTAATAATTAGTCAAAACTTATTTAAGAAGCAGCATGTCACAACATTGTCTTAGTTCTTTGGCTATATCAATTGAAAAAAACAATAGCTTGTCAACTTGATCTAGAGAAAGTGATTGACCGATTTGCAAACGAAAAAGTGAGAAAACAACAATTTTGAAGTTTTTATGTATTTGTTATGAAACTAAACTTGCATACATTTTGTCAATACAGTTTATATACTGTGTAGTAGATATTATTAGGTACTCCGAACTTAATGAATTATTTTGTTTTATTATTATATAATATTATAGTATTATTACACATATATTTATTAAATTGAATATCTTATTGTTGAAATGCCTCGAATCTCAAATAAATTAAATAATTAGATATATGTTTTTAAATTAAATGTTCAAAACAAATTTTGCAAGACCTGTTCTGAGGAACAAGGGGCACACCGATTCTACTTGCTCCAGGGCGCTGAATATGTAGCTATGCCACTGGTTCTGACGACTATGTCGTTAAGCAAATTGGCCAATAAGCAAGGAGCTTGCACCGGGAATATAGGATCATTGTAAAATTATAAAAATTATGCAACAAACTTCAAATTTATTCATAAAAAGACTATTATAGTACTCTTAGTGCGCATATCACCATTTGCCACTGACCGACACTCAAGCTGAGAAAGGGGATTCCCCGAATTGCAGGTCAAAACTTGATTGGTCGTAAGTGTGAGTGGTCATTAAGCAGATAGGTCGTAAAGTGAGGAGTACCTGTATATTATTTCAACAGAATTTAAAATTAATTTATTGTCAACTTTTATTATTATAAATCATTTTTAAAATATATTTTAGCTATATAACTAAATATAGCTAAATTATATTTTAGTTAAATGTTTTTTTATTACATTTAGTTTAAAAATAAAATATGCTTAACTATGTCTTCTACTTATTACATAAGTATTCATTGATGGAGTACATTTCTTCACTATGTTAGAAAAAGTTCTAGACACACTCCACTATTTAATGATAAAGTAAAATGCCATCAGTCATCAGACAAGGATGATACATCAATGATGACAGTACCAGAACCAAGAATTAAAAGAAAATTTTCAGGTCATAGAAATTCCAGGACAATGGTAAGAATTGTTTTGAATGAATTTTGTTATTAAAATGTATATAGTCTCTCTAAGTATACAATATTTTAATATCTAGATCAAAGAAGCCACATTTTGGGGTGAAAATTTTGTTATGAGTGGGTCTGATTGTGGACACATATTCATTTGGGATCGGTACACATCACAGTTGGTAATGGTTCTAGAAGCTGACAATCATGTAGTGAATTGCTTACAGCCACATCCATTTGATCCAAGTAAATAAAATAAAATTAAAAATATATTTTTAAATATTACATAAATTACTTAAACATGTCTTATTTTAAACAGTATTAGCATCAAGTGGCATAGATCATGATATAAAAATTTGGGCTCCTTCACAACAAGAACCTATTTTTGATGAGAAAAAAGCAAAAGAAGTACGCTGAACCTTATAATTAATGAGGAAAGAACATAATTTCTTCGTATGTTTATTTTTATTTTATCAATTCCAGATTATAGGAAGAAATGAAATAATGTTAGAAGAAACAAAAGACACAATCACAGTTCCTGCTTCATTTATGATTAGAATGCTTGCATCATTAAATAATTTGCGTTCTGCTGGTAAGTAATTTATTTTATAATAGAAATTAAAGAATAAATAAAAATACTTGAAAATTATCTACTTTAGGAGGAATATCAGGATGGAGACGTTTCATGAGGGATGATCGATTATATGAACAATAAAAAGCACAAATTATTGCACCCGTTTGCACAAAGACAGCATTGTCTTCAGTTATAGATTATTGTATATCTTTCTGTGATAACAGAGTTTTCCATACTTTATTTATTAATATATACAGAATGTAATATATACAAAATATTTACTATATTAACTAATAATTCCCCATTCATTAAAATTGCACATTGGCATTTGATTTATTAAAAATAATAATCAGTAAGATTTTATAATGAAATTGTTGCAAATAGAAAATTCAAGCTCAATGAAAAATTATATACTTAAAGAATGTATTTTCCTTATACAGTGGAACCTTGCTTAACGAGCATAATTTGTTCCAGAGTCTTACTCATAATACGAAACACTCATTAAGCAAAACAATTTTTCCCATAGAAATTAATGTAAAATACAATAATGTGTTCCATGCCGAAAAAATGCTCAAATGTTTTATGTATAACATTTATTCAAAAATTGTTAAGGAGTGTGAATCATCATCTTTTCTTCTAGCACAGAATGAACCATCCTGGAATGAGAATTCGATTTGCAGAAACAAAAAAAAAACACAGCTAATATGTTTGATAAACACTCCAAACAATATGCCAAATTTTTGGGTTATGTAAAAGCTACAATTAAATATTAGAAATTAATTAATTTGACTAGAGGTAAGCAGTTATGTTTCCATCTTGTATTAAATTTAATAATTATAAATAGTTAATTTTTAATTCAGACATTTCTAAAGTAAAATTTGGAACTCGTCATTAAATTTAATATGAGATGACAGCATAACTGCTTACCTCTAGTCAAATTAATTAATTTCTAATATTTAATTGTAGCCTTTACATAACCCAAGAATTTGGCATATTGTTTGGCATGTTTATTATATAACAAGCTATGGTTGTTGATGTTTATAAGTAGTATGTGTGAACATAAAGTTTGGAAAAATATGCGATTACAAGCGACACTAATATGCTAGCGGAACAAGTGCTAAACACACACTGATGGAGAATGCACAAAATCTGGGACTTCCCCTTCTCCTTGTCACTCGTTATGCGAGGCAAATTTTTTATGCTCGTTAATTAAGCAAGATTCCATTGTACATCATAATTTTCATTAAAACTAGTCTGTAACAACATATTTGTTCATTGTTTATTGTTACCAGTACTTCAGTGCAGTAGATAATTTTGTTAGTTGACATTAAAATTTTGTTTTGAATGAGATTTTAAGTATTCTATTTTGATTACATTTCAAGAATTTTCCACTAATAATAAATGTTCATAAGTTTAATTTTAAATCGCTAACAAAAAATTTAAAACCAAATGCAAAAAACAAAGCTTTCAAATTTTATTGCATTATTATAAAAAATAAAATTCAAGAATGATCTGTTTAAGTTTTGTATGTACTGTACAGTACTTTAGATATTTAAAATTTCTTAATCATAGATTCCCTAAACTTAACATATTAATGATTATTATTTACATCCTATATTTTCTAGTGATTTTCATCTTAATTTTTAAATAATTATGAAAAAGTTAAAATCATCAAATGTTACTTTCTAGTTTGTCTTTAAGATATTAAAAAGTAAATAATTCCAAAATTTCTCCTGGAGTAATTTTAAATTAAACATGTTATTATTAGAGAAAAGATTATATATGATAATTGGATTGACATAAGCTGATTTATCATATTTTCACGGAGTTACTGGCAGTTAAACTGTAACTAATATATAAAATTAATCAGATCCAACAAAACTAGTTGTTAATTAAACATTATTTTATTGTACTTAGAAAATATTCTTTAGATTTTAAATTGGTCAAATTATAGAGTTTCCTTTACAAGAAGACAAAACAATTAATGACTTATTAACATTAGTAGTAGAAGTTAGTCAGTGTGGGCTACACTGACCATTTACAGGAGCTTTAAAATAACACCTTCCTCTCAAATTTCACACACAGCCCATGTAAATAGGTGTAAGATGAAATAATTTACTGGAAGTTTCTTAAATTTAATATGTTTATTTTTGCATTTTTGAATCAAATAATAATAAAATACACACAAAAAAGCACTTTTGGAATTTCACGAGTATTTTGTGTCATTAGAAAGAAGAGAAAATGAAGAAATTAAACATATAATTGTAGCTTTTAATGTAATGCTGACAGTTTCACAATTCAGAATAAAAACTCATTTGGTTTTTTTAATGCACCCTTTAGAGATGGATGTATAACCTCACTTAAACCATACAGAAACATCTGATTTCATGGTCTCCCCAGATAGACCAGCATGCCAGTCATTCTGCGAAAATGCAGTATATTCAATTAATATGCCTTTGTGTCCTTAACTTAATTGATAAAGTACTAGTAGACGAGATAAGTTTAAATTAACTTATTATATTGGATTTATGGATGCAGCAATTAGGTCTTACAGATCAGAAATCAGGTGATTTAAATAAACATTATTAACACATACACTTTAACATTGTGTTTCGGACCTGTTTGTCTCTCATCAGCAGGCATTTAAAAGACATTTTCTACAATTAAAATAAATTTTGTTACAATCATAAATAAACATTAAAATTCCGCAACAATAAAATTCTTACAAATTCTGAGTTTTAAACACATTCAAAATCAATATTAATCAAATAATTCCATATGTATTCCTGTTTTTTTAAAAACAAATAATTAAATAAAGTTTTTGGTTTAAAACAGCAAAACTTACATCATTGATTGTTCACATTACCCTTATACTAAATTTCAGTGTATAAGGGTAAAAACACACAAAATTCCTGTTAAGTATAGACCTCTAATAGATGTTAGAAATTATATATATTACAATTTAGAAAAATATTTAAAAGACAAATTAAACTCATTAAAAGTATCTAAATATAGCATAGAGAATGTAGATGAATTACTAAAAAGATTACAAAATATTACAATTAACGAAAATATGAATTTAATATCACTAGACATTGTAAATATGTACCCTAGCATTACAATAGAAGATATAGAAACTTCTTTAATAAGAATGAAAGTGCCAAATTGGATAATTAAATTATGTTTAATTATAATTAAAAACAAATATTTTCAGTTCAATAAAAAATTCTACACCCAAACAGAAGGAAAACCTATGGGAACATGCATAGGTCCAAAACTGGCTGAAATATCAATGAAACAAATTGATGAACAGATTAGAAATATAGAGGGCATTGAATTTTACAACAGGTACGTTGATGACTGTATAATAATTTTTGATAAAAGAAAAACCAATGAAAACATAACAATAAAAAAAAGCTAATAAGATAAAAGAAAATATTAAATTTGAACTAGAAAAAGAAAAACAGAGTAGCATAAACTATCTAGATATAACAATTGAAAGAAAAGACAATAGACTAATTTATAAAAAATATGTTAAACCTATACAAATTCCCAAAATAATTAATTACAAACCAGTCATTCTGGTTAATATGAAATATAACATATTTTATTTTCATATACATTTTAAATAAGACAAAGAACAAGCAAGACTGAAACACAAAAACAGGAAGAAATAATTAAAATGTTTATTTTAAATGATCATCCAAAATACTTACTGAATAAATGGACAGGAAAATTAGAAAATGATAAACAATTAAAATTAATGGATAAAGAGAAAAAAAAATTGTTAAATTAAGGTATGTTCCAAAGTTATTTGAAAGAATTTAAAAAGTAGTAAGAAGTAGAATTAATTTAATACCAGAAAAAATAAATTCAACTAAAAAATACCTGTTATAGAAACGAAGAAAAATACGACGTAACAGAAGAAAAGGTGTGGTGTATTCATTTAATTGTAGTTGTAACCCGAAAAAAACATTATTGGTGAAACAAGTGAACATATTAGAGCAATTAGGGGAAAATATGCAAATTCAGCAGTGGCTGAACACTAATTCAGAAGGTTACAAAATTGACTGGAATACCATGAAAATAAGGAAAAAAGAGGAAAAATAATTATAAAAGACAATTATACGAACACATCAATATAATTAAACAAACGGATAGATTAAATAACAATACCGGAAGAGAGAGACATCAATCGTGGAGAGGAATCATTGACGGAGACGTATAAAAGGAAGGATTGGGGCGAAGTTTAAGTGAATGTGAACAATCAATGATGTTAAGCGAAAATTTAAAGAACATTACACAATCATTATGCAAACCAGCACAATGAATTTGAATAATGGTGAGATTGCTGCGGAATGTTGGGATAGCTTAATCGGACATAAAGATTGTATGTGAAGTAGTCACTGTGTGGAGGATGTTTCTGTTGCTGTTGGATGACTTGCATCAAAGTTTCTTTGAAAAAAGCTCTACTGAGGCCGTTTACGGCAAAATGCATTTGGGGTAATACAATATGAATAAAAAAATTTTTTCTCTCTCAAGATTTACCTGTTTGCCTTACAATTTTTAATTTTATTCGGATTTGTTTTTAAGTAAACAGATTAGAGTACTGTAGAATTTCTAGCCTCCGTACGTCAGAAAAGAGTCGAGATTAATTTTCCGTGTTCATAAGCAGTCATTCATATATAGTACAAATAAGAAAAAGAATGATTTTATCTGACTCCATCGGTTTTAAGATAAGAGTTGTTTTGAAATAATTTTTATCCTTTACATTATTTTATTAGTCTAATAAGTTCTGATAATAGAAAATATGTACTAGTAGACGAAAATAATATCAGAAGATGAAGGTCATTGTTAGGAGCACTAGCTGCCAATGGAGCTGAAATTCAGGCTTTCAAATACACACGCAGCCTGTAGTCTCTTCTCTTCTTTTTTTGTTAAGTGGAACTGGCCCCTGAACATCCACTCCTTCAAACTGTAAATTATCTTTAAGAGCCAGCATGCATGATGCAAGGCTCCAGGTGCCATAAATTGGACCCCTCTCTGTGGGATCAAACCAAGAAAGATGATAACCAGTTCAGTGAATTCTCTGTAGTCATCTCTTGGCAAACTCAACATCATCATCTGGAAAACAGTCAGCCAACAGTGATCTTGATACTGTGTTGTTTGTAAATCCTGTTTCATATTTCTGTTGATCAATTAACTGCCAATGACGTTGAAAATGCTTAAAGAGTGGAACTTCCAGTGATGAGGTGAATCCCAGACAGACTTCTAACACCTAATCAATGATCAGTTCCATTACATGTCTACATGCCAGTGATAGCAGCTCCTTACCTACCTTCTGTTTGAGGATGCAAGCACCAGCAATTCAGCCAGTGTTAGTGTCTTTTGATACAACAAGCTCCGTCAGCAATGCCTCATTCCTCTAGGGCCATGTAGAGAGCTTCAGCTTGATTGTCATCTGTTCCACTTACTAGCTTTGTCACAGTAAGAAGGCTGTAAACTCCATTGCCAGAAACAATTATTGGAAGTCTATCAACTTGTTCTTTACTTGTAAGATCAGCAATGATTTTACCATTCCAATGGACTACAAATGGTACATTACATGCAGTTCAAAACTTGTCTTGTAAAGCTGTTGCTTGCTGTGTCCGATTCTTCTTCTGCAAATTGTATCACGATTGAGGGCAATATTGTCAATTCCGTAACTTAGGCTTTTCGCAGTTTCTGCAATAACAAAGATTGCTTTACGATCAGATAACTTCATCCTATTCAAGACAGCTGCTAGCTCTGGTGTGATAATACTTGTTCTGCCTCTCTTTCTCTTACTTGATGTCTGAGATAAGTTACCTCTAATTGCTCCCTCACTAGTACTCTGTTTCCTTTACAGCTTGCATCTTCTTCTTTAGTATCACTGTGCTGCTGCTTGAGGATATTAGTTCTGCTATTTCTTCACCACTTCTCTTCAAGTCCTCCATTCTATGTTTTCTGTTAAACATCTGTTCCTATCTTTGTGCTGATCATTTCTCCATAGCAGTTAATTTTGCATCCCCACTTTCCATTGACCGTTTAAATCCTTTCTCATGCTGAGCTAACAAGAACTTGTGATCCTCTGGAATTTTTGACGTGCTCCAAGATGAGAAATGTCAAAAAATTCAGCCTCGTTTGTTGTGTTACAGATTGCTGACAAAAAATAAAGGTCAACAAACACCATTCTTCAAATGTTTATTGGACCCATCATTGGGATTCTTGCCATTTCGTAAAATATTGCCAGCTTTTTGACTAACAGCTGACAACTGTCTGAAGTTTGTTTCAGTTGAAGATTGTGATGTAAATACAAACCAAGAGCCTGACATAAGGATGGCAACTTGTTGCTGGTTAATTCAGTTCCTGTTGAACCAAGGAGGTACACATCGGTTTTATATCTAGTTGCTGCCACCGCCATATTTATTATTTAATAACTTTGCCAAAATGAACAAAAATGTATTATGTGATTTGTTTGAACCATTTCTGGATTATATAGTCTATGCATCTGATATCATAAGCAGTCATTCAGCGACATGCTTGAACTTGTCCATACGAGCCAAATAGCCAACAGGTACTGATGTAAGCAGTATGAGTCACTGAGTCAGCCTCAACCAGAAACATGAAAAAACATTTGCAGCAAGACTTGATGATATCAGCAAAATAATGATCACGAGTCATGACAAATTAATTCTGTGGGAATGTCATGTAACTAATGTGTGATTAATTTAATGGTTTATTTATTGATATTAAAAACTGTTGTACTAAAATGGATACATTTTGGTTCAAGCTTGTGATTGCCATATGCTCATCCTTACTATTTGGAACCTATAAAACTTCAGTGACATTGAGCTAACAGTAAATATTTACCATGGAGTAGATTTTTGGCATGAATTTTTTCTATATATGTATATATATATATATATATTTGAATGGGAATAGGGTAAGTTCACATTTACAAATTGTGAAAATAAGCTCCACTAATAACTATAAGTATATTGAATAATACCCTAATTAATTTTCCAATGTGATCCCGTACAAGTAGTCCATGTGCAGGAAAAAAAAAATTATATTGAGAAGCAATGCTTTTATCATTCAATTTGAATCTAATTCCAAATTATAAGACTTAATTGCTAAGTTTTTATAAATTATGCCACTGCTTAAGTTAAGTTGTCAGTCTGATTAGAATAAATAGACCAAAAAAATCAATTTAAACATTTTTGAAACAAGACTTTACTGCATAAAATATTTCCATTTAGAATAACAGAAGCAGACATTGTCCCATTGAAATTACAAAATAATCTTTTAATTTATGATACATTCTTTAACATTATCTACATTTCCTTTTATATACGATCCTCCTCTCCTACAACAGATATTTGGATTGTTAAAATTAGAAAAATTCTTATATACATAGAGATGAAGTTAAGATTATAAACGGTTGGCATTTGTACGTAATTATCGTGAGCCGGTCCGACGCTCAGCCCGGTCGGATTTCCAGGAAGTCGCGCTCGAGAATCTGCTCGATGGACTGCAGCGTGGTCTTTGCCGTCTTGTTGTCTATCGCAGTCGGAGCGAGATAGCTGCTCGTTTCCGACGTGGTCTTTCCCAATCTTACGCATTCTACGTGATTTGTATTTTCCACAAAGTGCTGACTAGTTGTGATATCTGCCATTGTGTTAAAAAATGGCTGTAACTCTTGCAGCGATTTGATATTTGTTATATCTAATAAAGGCTTTCCCGGAGAGAAATGAAGTTTGTCCTGGCTAGGAAACTATAAAATATATTTAAGCATAATTTAAAACCGTATAAAAAAAATAAAAAGAATTGCCTGTACGCACCTTTTTGTTTAAGCGTGCCGCTATTCTCACGATGTGTGGCGTGAAGTCGGAAGGGGCGCTCGACGACGACGGCTTTTCTGTAGGCCGTTCGAATGACGAGGACGGACTGTCGCCGACAAAAGCCCACCGATACCTAAAGAGACTTTGATTAATTTTCTCCACACTGTTTTACACATTAACCAGTCTACGATCACTCACATTTGAAACTGAGGGAGCATATCCGAAGGAAGAGCCACTGCCATATCCAGTAATTTGCAGGTGGAGAGATACAGTTGCAGCCAGGCCGGATGATTGTGAGCATTCAGACCGTTACTATTGGTCACCACCCAAGTGCTATCCAATGTCGAAAGTCTACGAAGATGAGAACTGTCAAACAAAGTTAATATTTACAGAAACGAAACAATACAATGCCAGGAAGAATGCTCAAAATGTAGAAATAAGCAAAGTTTTTTACAAATATAAGCAGCATGCATTAAGCAAAGATTTACATCACTATTCCTTTATCATACCTTGGAATCTTTCTGCCCAAACATCACAGGAAGATGACAAAAGAAGCATCATATCAACCACCACCAAGACAAATCATTAGTTCATTTAATGGAAAGAAACAAAGCAGAAAGAATTTGATTATTTTAAAAGTTTCATAAATCACAAAGCATTGGTGTCGACGTGGCTACATTCTCTCTACTAAGCATTAAAAAAATATCACACAAAACAAATCCAATTCTAGTCTTCCTCTCTCAAAGAACAAGACAATTATATAGAGTCATTTGATGTCGGATAACAGTAATTAAAACGGTTTGTAACTTTATGGAGAAAAATAATTGATCAATTTTTTGTTTAATAAATATCAAATTCATATATTTATATAATGGCATAATTACATAAAAATAAATTTAAAAACATTGATAAAAATTTTAATGTTCTATATGCTGTTGTAACAATTATCCTACGGTTCATCAGAAATCATACAAAATAAATATAAAATATAACTTTTTATATTTATCTTTGATATTAACAAATTCTTAATATAAATTTGTCAATTTGGAAAACATTTCGTGTACGTATAGCAAAAATTTTTTGTTTTACATTTGAAAAAGATAATCGTTAAACTGAAATTTAAAACTTACAGCTCAAACATATGTTAATTCATTAGTTAATGGTTTGTTAGTTATCAAATTTGATTTTATTGTAAATTATTTCTAATCACAAGTTTATGATGATCACTTCCTTAAATTTGATTATCTTAATGACTTCTCATAAATAGCTTTACTTGTATATGCAAAACTATTGCAAGTGAGTAAAGACTACAAAGGAATTAAATGCCAATTCCGTTGAACTAGAATTCACTGAAAATAATAATTACATATTAATTTTATTTTTTTAATATAAGATTGCTGATAAAAGCTCATTAAATTATTTTTCATTAAACATGCAAACATATCATGAAAAAATTCTACTTGGCTGCAAAGAAAATTTATGAAGACAATATCAATGACTGTCACAATGATCAAACTTTCAATAAAAAACAAGATTTAATTGTCATCAACAGAGAAAAATCATAACATTAATCAATGCCAACCACAACAAAGCTTTTACTTATCCTTCCAGTTACTATACACGGGTTCCTACTTAAATTTTTGTTTTAATTTTCATGACTTCCCCTGACCAACTTTGTACAAATTCCCTGACTCTCACATACCTTACAGTAGGGCACATTGACAAAGTAAAACAGCATTTGACTTATTAAGCATATACAGGTATAGGACAAAATAATAGGAACACCCCTTTCGAAATGTGTTGTACTTCGACCGTCCAGTACGGCCCCACCACGTCTTGCAACATTCTGCCATCCAGTGGGAGTGAAAGGGAAGGTATCGGTCGAGCATTTGGCAATGTGACGGTTGCATGAGAAAATTCTGTTCCCAGCAAAGTGCCATTATGTCCAGCCTGTCCGATGTGCAAAGAGGCATGATTATTGGAGCTCGCCTTGCTGGAGTGTCAGTGTCAGTGTCTAGAACAGCCAACCTTATGGGTGTTTCAAGGTCCACTGTGTCAAGGGTTATGACAGCCTACACAAAACTGGGAAAGGTGTCCTCTGTGAAGCAGAACAGTGGGCAAAAGTCGAAGTTGACTGACCGGGATAGACAAGCATTGAAGAGGATAGTCACCTGAAAACATAAGACTACACTGCCACAGATAACCTCCGAGATGAACACCCATCTCCAGAACTCTGTATCCACCAAAACTATTCAACAAGAGCTGCATGCTGCAAGCATTCATGGCCGAGTAGCCATCGCAAAGCCGTTAGTGTCACCGCAGAATGCTATGAAGCGACAACAGTGGTGTTGAGACTACCGAAAATGGACACAACAGCAATGGAAACAGGTCATCTGGTCTGACGAATCATCATTTACATTATTTCAGACCACCGGACGCGTGTTCATCTGGCGAACACTAGCAGAGGCATTTCATGTTGACTGTCTGGTTCCTACCATGAAGCACGGAGGGGGCTCTGTGATGCTGTGGGGAGCGATATCGTGGTGTGGCTTGGGGCCACTCGTAGTCATGAGGGAGAAGTTCAGAGGCGAGCATTATCGCAGTATTCTTGCAGATCATTTACACCCTATGCTTCATACCCTGTTTCCTGGAGAACATCCTCTATTCCAAGATGACAACGCCCCTGTACACACAGCTTGCTGTGTTCAAACATGGTTGGATGAGCATAATGATGAAGTGGAACATCTCACATGGTGTCCTCAGTCCCCTGATCTCAACATCATTGAGCCAGTGTGGGGTTTTATAGAGAACAAAGTCCGTGCTCGGTTTCCTCCTCCATGCACACTACCTGAACTCAAGACCGCTCTGCAGGAGGAATGGCTGCGAATTCCCTTAAACTTTCTGCACAACCTTTATTTGTCAATCCCACGTCAGATACAAGCTGTAATTCAGGCCAATGGTGGGCAACTCCCTACTAATAAATATTTTTCATTCTTTCACAGGTGTTCCTATTATTTTGTCCTATACCTGTGTGTTTCACTTCTCCAATGTTTTAGTTAATTAGAAAAAAAACTAACAGTTATATATTTTTTATAATTGCTGAATTATTAAAATTCTGTTATTAATCCACAATCATAAATTCACACGGCTTTGAAAAAAGAAAAAAAAATCCATTATTTTTTATTATTCATGTACAAAAGTACATATTTTTTAAATTTATCTCTCAATAAATTTCTTGAACTTTATTAATATTTTATAAACTGAAAAAAAAAGAAAAATCAGAAATTGTTTTGTTATGCAATCAAAATTATTAAAATGAAAAACGATTAATAATACTATTTAAACTATTTATCATTTTGTGTACTTTGTAAATTTTTGTGTAAGCTTGGAAGAAATTTTGGATCCTGAAAATATTCTGCACCCCTCTTCATAAGTTGTATTGCATCACATTACTTCTTAATGCCTGCAGATGGCTACACTTGGTCAAGCATACTGTCAGCAAAAAATCACAAGGCAGCCAAGAAAGCAAATTCCCTGACTTTTTAACAATTTTTAACAAATTCCCTGACATTCCATGATTTTTTCTGAATACCGACGAAAATCCTTGATTTTCCCCGACTTTCCAGGTGTGTAGGACCCTGTATACAGTAACCGGAAAGGTAATTAAAGAATAGAAGTAATATATATAATACAGAAATTGAAGCAAACAAATGCAATATTGTGCCAATTATTTATGTAGATTGAAGAAAGAAATTTCATTATATAATTTTGTGGCATGTTCTTTCAACATGTAAATACAAAATAATTCCAGCAAAATCGAGAAAATCAATTAACAAATAATTGATCCTCGGAAAATTTAACGACAACAATTAATATCTTTTTGGCAGTTGAATTTCATCAGATATAAAGTTCAGAGAGAAAATATTAACAGAAACTATTAATAAGAGAGAAATATGTAGTACATTATAAGTCAATATTACTAAAAATTAACTAACAAACTAATACTTTGATGGCTACCAAATATAGTATTAATATTATAACATTTGATTCTGCATCAAACACTCTTTGTTTTTTACTGGAATTATTTTATGATATTTACAAGTTGAAAACAATATACAGATAAAAACAAAACAATTTCATTGCTAGACTGAATTGTGAAACAAAATTGTCACTGTATAAGCATATTTATACTGTATTTGGTTGTCTCGGTTCCTGTAATACATACCAGTCTAATTCTCCTATTTCTTTAGAAAAACTTTCCTTATTATGATACTTAAACTTAGAAAATCTCTCTCTCTAAATATCAGTTACCATATTAGCCCGAATATAACGCGATATTTTTTGACCGTTTCTTTTCTGTTAAAAAATTGACTTGCACTAAATTTGGGGTTTAAGTAATGGAATGTAATATAAACAAGGACATTTTCCTACAGAGGTTGAAACGCGACTGAACGTCCGACCAATTCCTAGCTCGACCGACCACTTCAAAACAACCGTGTGATCTAGTTAGTAGGCCTGCGCTTTTGTTTGCATAGCGCTACTATAGTAAGGCTATGTCTCCGCTTGTTAACGTCTCACGCAACTGTTTTGTTTCATTTGTTTTTTGCTCTAGTGACTAGCGACGGTTACTTTACTTTTTTCTTTATTGCCCATAAAAAATGAGTGTGAGTAATAAAGGTAGTGTTGAGAAAAAAGGCTCATCAAAGAGTCAAATAAATAAAGGTACCAGGAGAACCTACGATATGAATTTTAAAATTATGGTTGCAAATGAGACAAAAAAAACGAACAACTTGAGAGCTTCAAGGAAATACGGAGTTCCAGAAGTAAACATCCGCCTATGGAGAAAAGATTTAAGGAAATATAAGAATGCAAATTCTTCAAGAAAATCTTTTAGTGGACCTAAAAAAGGAAGGTTTAATGAAGTTGAGCAGCGAGTGTTAAAATTCGTAATAGAAAAGCGAAATGAAGGGTGCCCAATATCCCGTGAAGTCATAAGATTTAAAGCGTTAGAAGAGGCTGCTAATTTAAACATTCCTAGAAAGGACTTTAAGGCAAGTATGGGTTGGTGTAGAAGAATGATGAAAAGCAACGGTTTATCACTACGACGGCGGACAACTCTCGCGCAAAAACTTCCTGACGACTTTAATGAAAAATTGTTGGCTTATCAGCGCCATGTTATATCATTACGAAAAAAGCACAACTACAGTCTTGGAAATATGGGAAATGCAGACCAAACACCAGTCTATTTTGACATGCCTTCTGATCTTACGTTAAATAAGAAAGGTGAAAAAACGGTCTTATTGAAGTCAGCTGGTTATGAAAAGTCCAGAATCACTGTTATGTTTGCTGTTACTGCCGACGGACAAAAGCTTCGACCTTACGTTATATTGAAACGTAAAACAATGCCCAAAGAAAAGCTGTGTGCAGGAATTGTTTTTTGGGTCCAAGGAAAAGGTTGGACGACAGAGGAGTTGGTATTAAACTGGTTGAATGTGATATGGGGAAACAGCCAGGTTCTCTGAGAAATTCCCGCTCCATGCTAGTCCTTGATGCATTTCAAGGCCACCTTACGACAAGTGTTAAGGAAAAAATTGAGGCATCGAATTCCGATCTTGTAATAATACCAGGTGGTATGACTTCTCAGTTTCAGGTCTTGGATGTGGTGGTTAATAAACCATTTAAAGAGAATTTTCGAAAAAATACAACAATTGGCTATTATCGGGCAATCATTCATTGACACCTTCAGGAAAAATAAAAAAACCCTCAGTCTCTCTTTTAGGAGAATGGATTGCGACTGCCTGGCAGAAGATCGAACCTGAATCGATAGTTAAAGGTTTCAAGAAATGCTGCATTTCCAATGATTTAAATGAGATGGAAGATGACATATTGTGGGAGACTGAAAGCGTGAATGAAAATACTGATGATACCGATGTGACATCAATGAGTTCTCATTCTGAAAACAGTTCAGATTCTGAATAAACATTTCCGTTTTTTGTTGTTACTTACGTAATATTAATTTTGTTTTACATTACTTAATTTTATTGACATGAATGTAACCTGTGTTATTAGCTATAATTACCTAAATAAATGCTTATCTGATTGAATTTTACTTTCTTTGAATTCTTTTATAAGTATTATTTTTTTTCTAAATATCTTTATGAAAATTTCGAGGTTGCGTTATATTGGGGCTAATATGGTAAATCTTATTTGGAGTTCAGGAGTTTTGATATTTTCAGTGTTTTAACTGAAAATATCATATTCTTCATCAATTTTACATTAATTTTCCTTATGTATTTTTAGTGCTTAAAGGATTACAAAAATTGGTGTATGCATTTTGTGTAGAGAACAAATCATTTAAGTGAGTCAAATACTTCAATTCACTCTGCAAATCAAAAAATATTTGTTTGTTCTAGAAATTTATTTAGAAAACAGATTTGATTATATAAACATAACAGCATAAGGAACATTTACATAGACCAAATGATTATAATTTTACTTAATTTGATTTCATTTTATATAAATAATATGCACTAAATCCCAATTTGTAGATGCCAAAAAGAAAAAATTAAGAATTATACAATATTTAAAATAATTTATATCTATAATGAGTATTTCTGATTCTATAGAATTTGAAGATGGATATTTATAAAGCAAAAAGCATTAGAAATAGTCATTTGAAATATTTACTTGAGCCATAACTAATTGTACTATAACTAATAATGAATCTTTAACAGTTACAGTACATCTTATCTAATAACTATCTAAGTTAGTTATTAAATACTATTGTTAATTAAGTTCAAATATATATCCAAAAATTATCAAATAAAAATTAATAAAATTTAAATTTGAATCAATGACCATGAAAAGTTACCTAAATTCTTCCGAATCAGTCCAGAGTTCATGTTCTACCTGTAGAAATACCTGAACCTAATAAGACAAATTTTCAGCATTTAAAATACTATTAAAATTAATATAATAATTAAAAACACGAAAAGGTTTGAAAACAGTAAATGGAAATATATTCATAACTTACCATTTCTGTAATTATGACAGGCCACAGAGAAGTCACGTGCTCCGAAGAGACGCGTATCAACAATACACGAAAACACAAAAACACCTGCGCTTGAACGGAAGGCACCTGTGGTAATCTGAGACTTTCGGAAAGTCGTTCTGAAAAATTTTTTAAAACTGATTTAGTGATTTTTCATGCATGCAAAGACTAAAATGTACATTATACCTTGAATATCTGGCATAAATCTTTGATACTGATCAACTTCACTGCAGAACAGAACAAATGCTAATCTCTTCAACAATTGTGCTCTCTGTTCATACTCCTGTTCTTTGCTGCTAAACAGACTCAACGAAGCCGACTGTGCCATTGCAACTCGTGCTGGAAAGAGAGAAAGAAAGAAAGAAAAGAAAAACTTTCATTTTTGTAGTCCAGAATAATGTATACTCGTAATGCATTTCCAACTTACTCATGAAGTCTCTAAAAGTAGTCTTGTCATGCGTCATGAGATGATCGATGATCGTTTGCCAATATTTAATAGAAACAGTGTCCATTTGAAAAAATACCGAATCCAAAAGAAGTTCAAATACATCTTTTCTCCAAGCTTTGCGAGTATATTGATAAGTGCACACACTGGCCAATAACTGAGAACAAGCACGAAAACTAGGAATATTGTGGGGACTAATAGGAAAGTTTTAATTATTGTTTATAATTATAATTATTATTATTACTCATTTAATGTAAACAACTATCTTACCCATGGTTTCTTAAGTATGGAGTAACATAATACATAATACTGTTGAGAAGAGGAACTACCTTTTCTTTCTCTTCACTGGCATAAACAACATCTAATACTGGAGCAAGATACTGTGGCAAAAAACATTTTAAACTAATAAATTTAATTTAATTATATAATTTTGTTTTGATATTAAAAATTTGATTTTTCTTTTGAGAGAAAAAACTGATGATCTATTTTGAATTATTTCTTGCATTATTCTGAAAGACCACTATCATTACAAAATATTTTTGGAACGTACTGGTATCTTCTATAGATTAGTTTAATTATGCAAAGTACTTTCTATATTTGTAATCATTTTAGTAAAAAATAGCAGTTATCAAAATACCTAATATAAGCACATTCTTAATGTAAGATAATATTGATAGCAAGTCTGTGCATTGCTATTTTCTATTACACTTATAAGTTTATAAAAAGTGAAACATTATCATAAATGGCATTTGTGCAATAGTTCATTATACTTATTACTAGAAATTCTCCCATCATTCATAATAGAATACTTTTTATAAGAAAGTAGAGATTGAAGACTTGAGAATTGTAGAGACTCGAAGAGATTCAAGAAGAGTTAATATTTCTACAAATTACATAGTTTATACTAATATCTGTTGTAACATAGAGAGCAACAAAACAAAATTTCATCTGGAGTGGACAAAAAATTGTAAGAGTTATAGAGAATTCACTTACACACCCAAACAGATTTAGGCCTTTATATTAAAATCTTTCTTTATAAAATTTCTTTATACACTATATTCTGAGTAAATGCTCTGTTGTCTTTAAAAGATTTCATTGCTGTCTTTAGACATTGAATATCGTTTTGATGATTGACGTTGTGATGCTGTTTCTTCAACCCTTGACAAAGCCATTTCTTAATTCCACATTGATAAAACAAAGATAAATTGTATGTACAGTACACGAGTTAAATGAGCGATAACACTTCCTAAATAACAGGCCTGTTAGATTGTTACTTCCAAATGGATAACAGAATGTCACATGGTCACTACAGAAAGACTTAAAAAAATTTGTTACAAAAGTAACACGATAAGGCTATCTTTTTTTAAAAGTTTAAATTTAATGAAGTATGCTTCTTAACACAGAATTAATAAAGTATGTTTAAAATAAGCCATGTGCAAAAATATTTTAAAATGCAACTTAAGAGAAATTTCCTCATTAAGCATGAACTACAGTAAATGAGGTGACTGCAACATAAGTGCCGTCACCAATCCGAAATAGATAAAATGTAAATCAAACATCCTATACATTACGAATAAAGTTTCAGAGAAAGTTATTACCTTCTCTGAAAAAAAAACTGTCTTTCATTTACACATTAATTAAAAAACCACACAGACTTATTGGCCAACCATATATTACTGTTTACTATAGATAATTTACTATACTTTACTATAGCTAAGCAGCCATTGCTTGCATTCATAAAGAATATTTTAATAGTAAATATTGATTGAAAATGACTTCTTTTTTCCCTGATAAATAAGTGTGCACTCTAATTTTTCTTTTTCTTTTTTTAACCAAAATACAGTAAAAAAGTTTGGGTCAAATGCTAGGGGTACATGATGGCTTAAATACACTAAATACTTTTTCCTACATATTCAGTTCCTAAATGGAGCACATCTTATGAGTGAATACAATCAATTAAATAAGGAAACTGATAAAAATATATTTACTCATTAGATATAATTTTATCTATTTTGAAGAGATACAAAAAAATTAAGTTTCAAATATCTTTCACTATTAGTTTTAACTCTATAATCTTTTTATATCGGATATAACATTTCATACAGCAAACAAATATCCAATGGTTTTAACCACATACAATTTATTATCCAATTTTCTTTTCTATATATGCATTTGATCTGTAGAAGAGAAAACTGAATAATAAATTGTTTATGGTTAAACCATTATATATTTGTTTGCTTTATAAAATACTATACATGATATAAAAGGATTATAGAGTTAAAACTAATAAGAATACAGTTACCCTATAATTAAAGAATATTCTTTCACTGGCACTAGTCATGATTCTTAAGAACTCACCTCTGCTAATACACAAAGAGCTTGTACACTATAATATTGAGTGTTATTAGTGCCATTGCTGGATAACTGTGATATGTCTTCCTTATCTCCTGACTGATTCTTATTTTCTTCAACAGGTGGTTCTTTAATAACAACAACAACAAAATAAATTTCAAACTTGTTAATATTTATATTCTAATAAATTAATAATTTTTTTATGTAATCAATATCAGAAAAATTTTTAAAAATAATTGTTACCTTCTTCAACATCTGGATCAGAATCTGGTATGTCGTGCTGTGGACCAGGTCGAACTGCTAAATTCCTCCACAACCAAGTGGTCTGCTCTAAGCATGAACCTGCCACTGTGCTACATGCTTCAATTAATTTTTGTGCTACATCCTAGAAATATAATTTTTGTTTAATTATTTATATTAAAATATAAATTAAAATTTTAAAAATTCTATTTCCTTACTTGAAGATCTTTTTGATTCTTTTTATCTTCAATAAGTGGTGTTTTCTGTACAAATTCATGAAGTATTCTACAAAAGACGTAATTTTTTAATGTAAAATTTTAGATAAATAAATTATTTAAAAAACTAAATTCACTTACGCAAGAAGATGAAACTGTACCGGTGGCAAAGAAACAATTTGAAGACCATCTCTCCAAAGACCTAACAGAGACTGACGAGATTCATTAAGTTGTGATCCTGACGTGTTTTGAACATAAGCCAGAAAGAACTGAAGAACATTTACTTCCAATGGAACTTTTTTATTCTATTTCAAGAAAAGTACAGCATGGTTTGTATGCAATTTTAATATATAAATAAAAATTGTAAATAAAAATGACATTCAAGCAGTTTTTAATAAATAAAATGCTTGTTTGGTAAAATCCGCTGCTAGATTTTAAAGTTATTAAAGATTTTTAAGTTAAAAAAATATTTATAGATTATTTGCAGTGCTTTTCAAGCATCATCTAATAGTATGTTAAATGACTAGTCTGTAAATTTTATTCTAGAACTAAGGTTCATGTTCAAAGTTTTGTAAGGTCTGAGAATAATGCCGATCTATAAATGTTGTATGATTTTGTACAGAAGTGTAAACTGAATTCTCTGAGAATAAATTTCATTTTAAAGTATAATAAAAATTTTATGTAATGTTGTATTTGACAGTACTCGGAAAACTATAGCATAAATTGAAATAATTTATAGTAAATATCATATTATAATTAAAATTATATCATTCTGTATTCAAAAGCTACCAAATGGTATAAAAAGAATTATAATGCTTACACTTTTATTTTTATCATACGATGTTGTTGGCGGCTGACGTAAAACTTGCCTAACATTTTGGACTACTGTTTCCATGGGCAAAACTTTTATTGCACCAACAAGCTGGACAAGTAACAGTTGTTCATTAGACCATGTTAAATTTACCTGTAAAAATATTTAAGATTGAAATATATTTGTTTATTTATTAACTTTAGGTTAATTTATTAATCTTTTGTATCTAAAATACTTTTCTAGAAGAAAATGATCCTTTCAAACGATAATCAAACCATACAACTGCTACAGCTGCCATAAAATTAGATCCATAATTCAAAGATATTGGGCTTAAGAAGCTTAAAATATGCTGTTTTACTGCCTGTTAAATAAATATAAAATATAGAAACTGATAAAGAACAAAAAATGTTATTTTAAATAATAAAAGTTTTAGTTATAATGCCTTTGGTGAGCCCATAATTCTAGAAGGTTGAGGAAGATCAGGTTTCTTTTGTTCCATGATCATCAAAGACTGCCATACAGAACTGATACTGGCCAAAATACGTGGCATGTTGCTTAAAAGAACACGACGTGTCGTAAGTATTATCTCCTTTGAATTGCCATGTTCTTGATATGCTGTTATATACTAAAATTTAAAAATTTAATTTTAGTAAATATAATTTCAGATCAAACAACATTCTTATTATTACCTTTTGACCATTCGATGTAGAAAATACATGAAGAAGATTGCTAATTATTTGTGATGCATTAGCACCCGGTGCATACGGCTGAGAAGGAGTCGGCGGTAAAGGCGGGGGACTAATTGGTGTCGAAACAGGGGCCGGAGAATCTAGTAAACAATAATGGCACAAAGTCGTCAAGCCTTCAATAATTGTTAACAGATAATCTGGTGGTGTTTCGAAAAGTTCTTGGGATAATTTTTCATCCCTAATTTAAATAAACAGAAAAAATTAAACAATAATTTATATAAAGATATAGTTTATTTTTAAAGAAATCTTGAAACTGCATACTTGTCAGAATTAACATCATAACTATAAACAGATGCCACCATTTCCAGATTATGACATAACTGACTAACAACAGATATCACTAAATGAGTGAGAGAACAACCAGCAAATGGCAGAGTTGATGTTACTAATGATAGCCAATATGTATGAAGATGAGTTTTGTGTGTCTGACGAAGAGCACTGATGATGGCTGTCAATAACATCGGTTGTGATGGAATGTGAATACCTTTAAATGAAAAACATTTACATTATTTTTGTTGTTGTTGTTATATTTTAATTATAAAAATGTATTAGTTTTAAAACATACTATAAAAAATGATTTAACATTGATCTTTTTGAACAGTAATATAACTTTTCAAATATAAAAACACACTTAGAGATATGAAATGCATATCAATATCAATCTATTTAAATCAATTGTTTTCATACCTGGATGATATTTATCTGAAGACATCTGATTGGAAAATCTTGTGCGAGATGTCCTTTCTGCTCCGTCTGTCTTAATAGTTGAACCACTCCGTCCATCCTTTTCTGAACTGCACTGAGATATAATTGTATCTTCTAAAACAATTAAAGTTGCTACTAAACGTAATAAATATATCTGAAATTTAAGCATCAGCTTTTAATACAAGAAAACTATTATAAAAATGATTAAATATTGATAACAGTCAAAAACTATTTAATTATTTAATTTTAAAATATTCTTAACAATAATTAAATTTGCATGTGTTTTTATAATTTTTTCTTTAACATCTTCAGAATTTATTTTTTATATGTGTATGTAATATTATACAATAATAATTATACAAGGAGAGTTGAAAGTCCCTTGCACTCTTTTCATTCCAAAAGTATTGAAATAGTTACACACGCATGCATGAATTGAAAATTGGATGGGACCTTTAAGTTGACCGCAAAAATGATTTTCAAGGTCACTTACATTTACATTTAACACTACTTGTTAAAAAGTTACATGTAAAAGTTTTGATAACAAAGTTAAAGAGCACAATTCATTTAGTCTAAAGGCATTTTCTGGATTCAAATAAATTTATTTATGGTTGCATGAGGAATAAAGCTATTTTCAAGGTTCCTCTCTCCATGCATGAATTCCTATGTAACTACATTAAAAACGTTAATATATCTTCAATGCCTCTGAAATGAAAACGGTATGAGGGAATTTTGACTCACTCCGTATAATAATCCCAATTAAGTTAGTCTACAATATTCAAGATGAAGTGTGAAAAAGTACTTTGTCAACAAAGTTAAGAAGACAGTTCGTTTCACAAATTTTAACCAGGTGATATATAGTAATCATAGGGAGCTCTAGAAGTTTTAAAAAGAATTTACTCTAGTGACTTCTGATAACAATACAAATTTAAAAAATGATTAAAAAAAAATCTGCTTTAATAAAATTTCATAAATAACACTATCCTAAATAAAATCAAAAGTGTTTTTACAGTATAATTTAAATCATTACGTTCAATAAATAGGTCTAACCTAAAACAGAGTATATTGTACAGTTATCAGAATTTTTGGTTCTCTTGGATAACTAAAACTATACACATTATTATTACAGTAAAGTCAAAATACAATGATAATTTATAAACATTTTTCTTACTTGAAATGTATCTTGAAAATCATCTTTTTTTTCTTTATCTTGATCACCTTTAGATGGTCTTTCACTAAACTCAATAATGGTTTCCGTAAATGTCGCTTGCCTTTCAGAATAATCTTTTTGCGTTAACTGCAAATTATATACGCTTGCAATCAGGCAGTGAAGCAAAATCTTTTGCACTTTGCATCTCATCAATAGATCATTCAAATAAGAAGCAAAACTCTTGCCACTATCTTTCACAATTCCAACTAATTCAGAAAAAACAAGCGTAAGAACTTCGGTGCACAACAATCTTACATTTCTGTTCCCGACTACTTCTTCTTCAGTTAATCGAACTTGGGGAAAATTAGGATAATATCCACGAATGTAATAAAGACAAGCGGACACAATTACTTCAACAAATGTGCTGCTACGATATGCAGTTATTGATTCTGCATTTATTTCTCCGTGAAAATTGTTTCCAAACACAGACTTTCTATGTCTAGCAAGTAATATTTGTAATTCCTGTCCTCTAGAACTTAATGAACTGCTGATATTGGTTGTGGACATGTTACACAATGCAACACGAGGATTTGTTAAAATAACCGCTTTGAGTGAAGATAAAGCATACATAGTTTTTTGAGAATCATAGACTTGACAGTATAAAAGAATATATGAATGAAGTGGATGAATAGTAAGCATTTCATAATCTTGATTTTCAGACAAATCAGTGTTATCATTATCCCTAGGAATTTTATTTCTGGATAATGATATGCTTTCTAACTCTTGATAAATTTCTTCTAGTCCATAATCTGAAGGAAACCCAAAAACATTATCATTTTCTATTTTGTTTTCAGATGTAACAATATTCAGAATTTCATCTAAGATACTAGAAACTATTTCCACAGAAGACATTTCTTTCTGTTGTTCGACAGAAACAGATTTTGATTCTACTTCGTTATCATCAAAAGAATTTATTATTCTGCTTGTACTATCTAATCTTTTCACATTAGTTAGATCTGGAAGGTTTGATGTTTCATTAGTCATATCACTATTTAAAGACATGAGAGATCCAAATGGATTAACAAATAAGGAAATAGGGAGTGAAATTTCACGTTCATGTGATGATGGCAGCTCAAAATCTTGCAGCATTGAATTTGATGTGACTACTTTAGATTCTTTATTTCCCATGTTTATTATTGACGTTAGAGCAAATATTTTTTTCTCTGGACTTCCTTGATGAGATGAGGTATGACTATCATCACTTACGTGATATATAACATTTCCACTTACACTGCTAATAGCATAAATTTTTGCTTCCTTAAATTCTTCCTGTTCTGTTTCATCATCTGATTTTAATTTTGGACAGTGGACGCTGACATGTTGAATGGACACTCTAGCCGAATCAGGATGTAGTAAAATTAATAATATTGGTTCGAGTATCCTAGCAACATCACCACGTTGTAAGGAATGATTTAACCAACATTGAGAAACAGCTTTCTGAGGTCCTGTTTCTTTCCCCAAATTTTCTAACATTAGAAATAAACACCTAAAAATAACATTAATATTTCAATAATCAGTTCTGTACAATAATATATATATATATATATAACATAGAAACCATATAGATAATAGTATCACCCTGACAGAACTAATTAAAATATTTCAAATTTCTAAAAAATATTTATTACAGAGAGGAAGAGAGATCTCAAATTTATTAAAACCAATTAGAAAAAAGCGTAAAATATTTTTTTACTCTTTTTGCCCTGGGAAAACTAAGAGGGTCTTTTAATCAAACTATTGTGGTTCAATCAGGCCCCACAACAGGAAAGCCAAGTGATAAGGGATAAAACTCAACACATCCAGGATGGATCATTCTCTAAAAATCTTTGGAGTTTTCAACTTGCCTGGATTCATTCTTGTATCCCCAGAGCAGTAGGCTGACTGACACCTTAACTGTTCAGCCATCCATCCATCCATCCATAAATATAAAATATTAGCTAAGATACAATATTGTGAATATGAACAAAGACTGCCATTCTTGACAAGATAAGGGTAGAACTCACAACTTTTGACTAATTTTATAAACTCTTTTGCATTTTCTATGAAAAAAGCTATATTCTAACATATATTATACTTCAAAATTAAAAGCAAAAATAGAACTATTCATATATTGTTATTTTGCTATAATTGCTTGATTTTAAATAAATTCACAATTTTAAGTCAATTCGCAGACCTATAATAGGTGTGTAGATTAATAAGGAGTTTATAAAGAAATTATGTAATGGCTTAAACTTAATTTATAAATTAAGGATTACTTTCAGATCATTTTATTTTTAAATATAATCTTTTAATTGGAATTCTTATTATATTTCTTTTATATGGAAAATTTCTATCTTACCCTAATGTAAATATTTTATATAATTAAAATAAAACTAATAGTTTAAGTAAAAACATTAAATAGTAGTGTTTTGTAAATAACCCATTCATACATTCAATATAAATACATAAAACTTGAATTAATTTTGACTTACCTATCAAATGCTCTCATCAATCGAGTAGGAGTAGATTTCAATCTCAAATCTCGAGTCATGTGCCATAAAATGCAGAACTTTTTCTGAGCAGATACTTGTTCCTGACAAAAAAAAAATAAATTTACCTTCAATATTCTGACTTCTCAACTTTTTAAAAATAATGTTAAAAATTGTTTAAGCTGAATACAATAATAAATTTAAATTTTATGAAGTATTATCCTCTATTACTTAAAAAAAAACAACAGTTATCTGGAATCCAACATTATTCTATTACTGTATTAATCATAATATAAAAATAAACACACACACACACACACACAAAAAAAAAAGCTTCAATGTACTGTATACTCAGTGAAAATCAGCATGTGAGGAACAGTACGATACAATCAGCATGAGCTTTCTAATATAAAAGCTATTGTGGATAAAGAGACAGTTCTGAGCAAAGTTGTACTGAACAATAAAGATAACACAATGTTAACATTTTATAAATTGAAGGAGTATAAAAATGTAATTATCATGAGTTAGAATAATGGAAATGGAAATACATCACTTAATGTGTGAAATTATTCTGTTAAAGTGTAAAATAAATATTGTTAATATAGAATTTGATAAAGTTATAATTATATTTTTTTGAGACACCATAAAGTGTTGACACTACACACTGGACTTTTTACATCCACTGTCTAGTATCTAGTGTCAACACTTCACGGTGTCTCAAAAAATATAACATAAAGGAGGGCACAGTTTCAACACAGAAAAGTTATACTGTAATTCTAATCCTTGTTACAGTGATTTTCTTAATTATAGTTATAATAGAAGATTCCTGCTTTGCTGAAAGATTCTTAAGAAATAAACTCAAGTATAATTGAGAATGTAAGACTGTTGAGATTTTTGGAGAACAAAAAGAGGTAACCAGAAATGATATCTACGATAATCAAAACAAACCTGAAGTCAACTTGCTCAATCAGATGGCATGATTTTTACATGAAGTTTGTCGAGATGTTGGACTATAACGGTGTTTTCTGTCATCTTGGATTTAGCAGTTGTTAATGCAAATATATTATACAAAGAGATAACTCAAAAATGTATTCCAAGGTACAAATATCTTCAAAAGCTATCAGAACTACTACATCAACAGTATCTATAGAAAAAACAATAGCCCACTCCAACCATTCCAAACCTTGAAAAATCTAGAAATTCAGCTTTTTTACAGAAGTACAGAACAAAAGTAGAAATTGTACGGGGATCTATTGCCAAAGTAATGGCAATCGCACAATGTAATTCTGTAATTCTTGCAAAGTTCCTGTTTATGAAAAATGTACAGCAGAGATTCAGGTAGTGCTTGACGTGTAGTAAAAAGTACTGACTGAATAAATTAATTTTTAGTCATTTACAAATTTCAATAGCAAAAGAATATATTCAGAAATATGCATAATAAAAATACATGTCAAAATAAATACATCAGACTCTTTAATTGCAATTTTCCTATTCAGGTCAAAATGACTTGTAATGCTGGTTCTTCATATAAACAAATTCTGATGTTCCTAGTGTTAAACTCAAATATATTAAATGGATTTAAATTAAAATAATGCTACTGCATCTATAAATATTAACAAATAATATTGACATATAACCTCATTCTGATAAAAATATTTTTGAATATGCAATTATTTATTGTGACATCATCACAATGTTGGTCTGCAATTTCTTGTCACACTGCTCTCAATTTTAGTAGTGTCTTGCCCCTGTACATCATGCTTTTCCTGTTAACAATGAAGTCATGTCAATCATCTAACTAACTCCATTCCGAAGAAAATTTTTGAATTGAAATAATGTGACTTCTGGTACAAACTGGAAGTTCATACATAATTAATCATAGCTTTTTATATCTGGTCTCTACTTTCATCTGTCTAACTCTATTCTTTAGATTAAGGACAGACATCAGACACCTGTGGGAATTTATAGGTTACAATTTTTGAAAATTACAACCCAACTACAATAATATATTTAGCAAACTATATTTTCTCTCTGTTCTAGGAAGATAATAATTACAGGCTTCCCTCAGAAGCTTTAATGAAACTAATCTCTATTCTAATTGAGAAATGGATAAATTTCATTTCCTGATGAGAATATAATTGCTTATAGAATGATAAATCATGCTGATTAAAAAGATGTATCTTATTGAAATGGCATCTGATATTTTAATTTGGAATTCCATCCTTTCACATTTTTGATTTATCAAAATAAAAAACAGATTGTGTTTAACAGAGCTATTTATTCATCTCATAATTATTTTTGTATGCCTAACAACATTAAACAAATTCTATTAAATATACTTTATTGAATTTCAGAGATGACTTTTGAATTTTTAAATTTATCAGTGAACATTAGTTGATTATTATAATAATATATATTAGTTGTTAACTGCTTTATAGTTTAATAAGAAATTACTTTAAAATTGAACTTACCAATTCATTAGTACTGGCCATAGAGTTACATATAATTTTTTCACATACATTGCTATCTTTGGCTAAATTATGTAATTGTTGCAAAAGCTCAACACTATGAAGGTGATATTTAGGCAAACTTTCATCCAAATATTTCCATAATTTAACAACAGCAACATTAAAAAACATCATTTCATCCCAGATATATTCTAGTTCAGCAGAATTTATCATAGGAACAATGACAACAGAAACAACTGATGATGATGAATGCACAGAATTGGGAGAAGCAGGAACTGGGCTTGTCTGATTTGTTTCTGGTGCAATTTTAATAGATTGAGTGAGAGCAATTAATTCTACAATAGTTGTTATGGCAGGAAAATGAAAATCATCAACATTTACAAAACAAGATATTACTAGTAGCATCTTCAACCATTCAGGTAATGATAAACATTCGTCTGTAAAAGAGACAATCTATGATGATCATTTGAATCAAAAAGCTTATATTTAATTTATAGTACAAAATAATTAATATAAAATAATAACTCTATACATGAAAAATCATGAGTATAAGATATTTAAAGCTGTAATTAAGATAGCTATGATAAAGATAAATGAATTCACCGGGCTTTCAACTTTAAGTTATACTATTAAATTCAATTCGATCAACTTACAGGAATAACTTGAGAGATAATGAACAGCTTGGATGAGTAATTACAAAATAGTGACTCCAACTTACAATTAAAAGTCATAAAAGAATGAACAAATTTCAAACTTAATGTTCTCAACAATACACTTTATTTAAAAAGACAGTAAGGATAACATTGTAAAAATAAGAATGTGTACGTAGACTAATGAATACCTGCTCCAAAGGAAATTCTGTGTTCAATACAAAGTAGAACATAATACAAAAAAATGACTAGTAGCAACATTGAACAAATTGATTTGCTCTTGACAAAAGAAGCAATAATAATACACTATTTAAAAGTATCTTTTCCCAATCTAAGTGGGCTTCCTCAGTTGCAGCTTTGAACAGCCCTTTCAGAGAACCTAACTCTGAAACTTTGGATTTTCAAATATATCATCTTTCCATCAGCAGAAAATAAAGAGAAAATAACACAGAAGAGGAGCTATATATAAATTTAAATGATAGTGTGTGTGAAGCATCATTTTAACACTTGATAAAGACTAAATTTTCTAAGACATATGGAACATATATTAGAATATATGTCTAAATTATTATAATCTATTTAAATTTCCACATTTTTACAAAAAATTTGAGAGTGTAGAAAATAAGGTCAAATGACATCTCATATGATATGATAGGTTTGAATTTTCAGTTTTTATTCTTTCTTACTGTTACTGTTACTGTTTACTATTCAGCTATAGTAGTAAAGATTAACATTTGAAACTCAACATTGGCTCCATTCTCAGTCATTGAACAAGTATTTTATACTATAGTATTTCTATAGTATAAAATACTTGTTCAGTAAGTACTGACTAAATGCAACAGATTAAACTAAAAGCAAAACAATATATATTGTATGAATATACTTAATAAGAAAAGTAGCAAACTGTCACATGATGTGTAAGATTATTATTTTAAACTGCATCAGATACAATAGTAACTTTAATGAAAAAATATAGGTTAATGAAATTACTTTTAACTATGTCAAAGAATAACAAAACAACTTTTAAAGTTACATCAACACTTTAATTCAGAATTATATATCTCAATATGAAACCAGAATATACAGTAGAGCATCGATTATCCGACTCAATTGGGGACTGGGGTTGGTCGGATAACTGAAAAGTCGGATAACCGAAAAGTATGAAAAAATACATTATTAGTATAGTGTATTAGGCCTGGTTTAAATACCAGCTTCCCTTTCATGGTCGAGCCAGTGCTGCCAGCTAAAACATGCAAAAATTTAACAAAAATAATATTAAAGTAGCCAAGACATAACCAAATATTGTAGCGCCACATCACTAGCGGACATTCGAATTTGCCGACTAGAACGCGGTCGGTTAACCGGGGCTCTACTGTATTTCTAAAACATCTCAAAGCATCTTAATAATATGGCTTCTTTACTATACCAATTTTGCTTTCGGATTAATACTTGAACTGCAATAATTTAATGATTTACTCATTTTAAATCTATAGAGTTTGAATTAATCAAAAAATTAAATTCCATTAAAGTGTAAAAAAATTATTGGTACAGTGGAACCTGGTTAACTCAAAATAGTGTTTTCTCGAAGTAACTTTCTTTTTCCAATCATCTAGCTTAGGGATTTACATGTTAAATCAAAACGATTAACTCGAATGAGGTTTTAATACAGTATTTTCATGAATTCAGCATTTTAAGGTAAATAAACTAACTAATGTTCCTCTATCGAACAAACTAATAAGAAACTTTCTATAAAGTGCAGAAACTATTTTTTTCTCTTTTTTGGCCAACTCTTTCTGCCCTGTGGGCACTAAAAGGGCCTCTTTTTTATCAAGTCCATTACGGGTTTGACCAGGCTCAAAATAGTGGCTGGGTAGTGAGGGACAGAAGCCAATATATCTGGTTGGACCACCTCCTGAAAAATTCCTGGGGATTTTTTGACCCATCCAGATTCAATCCCAGGACCCCAGCATGGTAGGCTCTAATATTCTAATAAAGAAAGAGGTGCTATCTACTTTTGCAAACTTAGCCCATTAGGAAGAAAAAGGGGTGAATAAAAGGCTGAAGGAAAGTTTCTAAAGGGAGAAGTATAAAGGAAAAGGGGGAAAAGTAAAGGTGAAAAAGTTCTTACGACCTCAGAGCACCACGTCGGAAATTATTAATAACCAAAATTACAACAGTTGATGCTGTCACCTTGACTGGTCGGCCATCTGGCCATCAGTGAAAGAACCACGTATGACTAAAAATGTCATATCGTGTAACAGCAGGCAGGAGGTGGTGGCTTCTAGGCAGTGTGTCACAGAATCTGTAACTGCCATTCAAACTTATCTTTTTTTTTAACTTTATTTGTTTTATGTGATTGCTGATAGATTTCTCGGACTATTGCTTATTTAACCACTTGGTTAGTTATTCCAGTTTCTGGACAACAGCAAGAGATTTGACATTGACAATTCTATGTCATAAGATCCACAGAAGTATCATATGGATATTTATTATGGGTCAACATTAGACCCATAATAAATATGGTTAAGAAGAGAAAATTACTACAGGTGATATAATAAAAAAAATTTGTTTTTTCTGAACTAATTCTCATTCTTGTGTCAATATTAAAACACCAGTGTAAAGAAATTTTATTACAGCTTAATGTGAAAATTTAATTTTATGAGCAGGTTTTGTAAAAATTTATAACTTGAACATAATGCAATGAGAATCAAGCTATTGAGATTTAAATACTTAAAAAACAAAATTAAATATGGTTAAAATGTTTACTGTATAAAAAATATACAGTAAAAATATATTCTTTGATGATGATAATTTTTCAGTATACTAGCAAACTCAATATTAAAAAGTTAGGAAAATAACTATTCATCAAATTAATCAAATAATTCAAAAGAACTTTGTACTCAATAGAAAAGATCTTAACAATTAAAAAATTACTAAAAAATTAAACTGAAAAATTTTGTTTAAGGTTAATCGTATATACGTTATTTTATTTTATACTATTCCGATATTCATATATATCTCACCATGTTTCAATTTGACATCCACAAAATGTTTTGATGTTGTACAGTACATAGGGAAAGATGACAATTCAACAAAAAGATGACACAAATTCTGAAATGCTTCGGTTATATTTAATGCGTCAGATTTTAAATTAAGTTCTACTTTCTCTGATATTTCTTCGGGAGAATCTGTTAAATTGTCCTGTTCTTTCTTGGTCCTTTCTATAGTTTCATCAGAGACAGTTCCAAGGCACTTTAGAAGAAGATTTTTCAATTTCTGTTCCCTCTGCTTTTCTCCGTCTATTTTTGGAGCCAATAATTTATTAAAACAATAAATGTAGTTATCATTAGTGTCAAACAGTTTTAATTTTACAAACTTCACAAATAAATTTTGCACACTTTCAACACAGTAACCAATTGATGTAGTTGGCAAAACTGTATTCAAACTCAAATTCTGTTTCTCATTACCATCAAAAGAATCATTCGAAGTAACATGTTCAGACGATGAAACCGATGTATCAGGATTTTCAGATAAAACTTTCCTCAAACCTATAATTAATTCTACCTTTTTGTCTAAATTCTGAGAATTAAGGAAAAAATGATTTATGCTATTTTCAGTGTTGGCACAATTCTGTTCATAAGGCACATTGTGGGACTTAGAGTCTACAGTTACATCAGTACTATTATCATTTTCACTATCTGAAGAAACACTAATTACAACTGGCTGAACTTTAGATAATAATTTTGAGCATAACTGTAGAGATGATGAAAGTTCAGCCGGCGTTAATATATCACAGTATTTGGCTAATGCATTGCTTATTTTTGTCAGAAGATCCGGAAGATACTCCGTTCTTGTCTCTGGATATGTTTCCTAAATTTAAAAAAATTGGATCCATATTATTATTATAGATATATTTATTATTTATAGTTTTTGAGAAAAATTTAAGATAATGCAATTAATATTTTAAAATATTACATTAATTCTGTTAAAACTGTTGTTTCAACCAAATTGTCTTTATTAAATTAGATTAATAAAAAAAATGGAAATTGATTAAAGTTACTCTTTCTGAAGTTTTTTCTTATATTATTATAAAAATTTTGAATTCTGAACCTAAATATTAGTTTATAAAAGGCTTAAACAATTAAAAATATAATACCTATTACATATTCTAAATTATAATGGTAAATTCTAAAAGTTTAAAAATAGAAACGGACATTACAGAGCTTGTGAAGGTCACTTATTAAGTTAAATTTAAGTTCAATTTTCTTTTGAATTATTTATGCATGATTTCTTTATAACATTGAATAATTGTAAATTGTAAAATTTAATGGATTTTTAATTAATATCTCATTCCTATTCGAATTAAACTAGTTCTATTAAGTTTGCAAGTAGACTAAGTAAACTTACATATCTTACTGTTTTGTTAATTTTGTTATTTTAATCAATTATGAGTTTTTTCCATATTCAATTATACTTAGAGTTTTAGTAGTAGTACCTAAACTAAATTAAAAGTTAATTTTAAAAGCTAATTGTTTTCATATACAGTGTTCTAATTTACAACCTCCTGACTTACAACACCCAAAATTAATATATTAAAAAATATTATTTTCAAGTATCAACAATTGATATGCCATGCCATTACAACGATACTTGTAATGGCATGGCATGACAATTACTGTTAAATGTAATACCTTAGTGGGCAATTAACATACTCTATTTAACAATAGCTTGCAGTTTATTCATGTTTAACAACAATTTGTTAGAAAGTTAGTTTTCTTTTTCACAAAACTAACTTTCTACAGAGCTGTTGGGTTTAGGACTGTCATTCTAATTTAGATTTTATAAGAAAATTCAAGTGAATTAATTAATTAATTAAAATCAATTTCAAAGAAAAGTTGCAACTCCCTCAATGTGATCTTTGGTGTTTTAAACATGGTTTGTAAAATGTTTCTGTAAGTCTTTGTGTTAATAAAATGCCATAATTTATTTAACTGAATACCATCTTGGTGTTAATAACTTAATTCATACTGAGGTAAACATAAGAATGAGTCATTATATGATTACAGTATACATTATAGTACACTGTAATCTGAATCAATTTTATTCATTTTTCTGCTAAATGTTTCAACCAAACATAAAAATAAATAACACAAGCAATTATTTGTTGGGACATCATGACAATGCTAGGCTGCAATTTTAATCATCTTTTAATTAAAAAAAAATCATGCGACTTCTGATGCAGACTGGAAGTTTTTATGTAATGTTAATTGAGGTATTTGGCCCCTAAGCTTTTCATATCTAGTCTGGATTTCAGTGATGTCTTGCCCCTGTACATCATACTTCTTCTGATAACAACTGAGTCATGCTAGTAATCTAACTCTATTCTCAAGAAACTTTCTAACGGAAATCACCTATATATAGTTAATAGGTACCTCAGCCTCTAAGTTTACATAGCTGTTCTTCATTTTCATCTTTATAACTCCATTCTTGAGATTAAAAGAGGACAGATATATAGATGGAAAATAATGGGAATGCATAGGCTTGCATTTGAAACTTGCAGCCTAGTCCTACACTAATTTTTTTAAAACCTAAAAAATTTATAAAATTAATATGTACTATACATTTTAACATAAATAGATGAACCAAATATATTTAAAAAAATTTTTATTCTGTATTTGTATTTGTCTGTAGCCCTTTTTGATTTCCTTTACTTTAAGTATATAACACTGCTAATCCAAACAATCCCAAACAAGGAGTTCAGATTAATGAGAGTATAGTGTATTACATAGATTTGCAGTGTCCTGGGTATCAAACACTTTTTATTACCATTTTTTTAAGCTCAATTTGCAATCAAGTCAACTTACAGATAGTCCTTATAGCTGGTGTGTGTCAGATGAAAACTTATTGTTTATAATGATAATTACAGTCTGTATAATCTAGATAAATTGTTCTAAACTTGCAATATTTGTATAACAAATTGTTATAAAACTATAAAAATCATAAATAAATTTACACAATTAGGAAATGCCTAACAGCAAAAGATATCTACGCCCCATTTAACAAAAACCCCAACATTATAGAGTAAATAAAACCCAAGAAAAATAACAAAAAAATCATAATGAAATACATACCAATGAAACAATATTCAGCAGAAACTCTATTAAAATACAGAGTTCATGAACTGTAGGTGTTTCAGCACCAACATATTGTACAGATCTTTCCATTTCAATTGTTTGCTCACCAGATTTGATACAGGCTAGTTGAAAAATTCTTGCTAAATACTCCCATAAATAATATGGTTCAAATGTTCCAAATAATAAATTTGCTGTTTTAATTAACTCAGAATTATTTTTAGATTCCTTGGTTTTATTATTTTGGCTTGACCAATTATTGTTTTCTTTATACAAAGATCTGTAATAAAAATATTTTAATAATCATATAATAAGAAAGTTCTTACACTAATTATAACTTACCGAAACACTTCTATTAATATTTCATCCAAAATAACTGAACTAATCTCAGGTCTATCTAACAAACTAATAAGAAGACGATAACTCCATAAAACTGGAGATCCAGAAAGCGATCCAGGTAAATTTAAATGATTTTCTGGACTCTGTTAATAATATATACATAAAACTTATTAATGTCGATTATATTTATTATTTCGTTAAAAATAAACAATATGACAAAAAAATTTGAAATTACTTCCTCTGAGATTGTCATTTTATTTTATTTTAAATACATTAAAATACCGTATTTTCCAGCGTATAAGACGACTGGGTGTATAAGACAACCACCAACTTTTACAGTTAAAATATAGATTTTGGGATATACTCGCCCTATAAGACAACACCCGGCATATAAGACGACCCCCAACTTTTGAGAAGATTTTCCTGGGTTAAAAAGTCGTCTTATACACCAGAAAATACAATAAATTAAAATAACATATTTATTTAAGGTTTAAAAATATAGAATTAAAAATTATCTCCCATTTTAATAAAAATATTTGTAGCAAGTTAAAAATATCTTATAAAATTATTTTTAATGATATAAAATATTTTCTATCATTTAATCAATTAAAATTTATGTTTTTTAATCATTTTAAGTTCAAACATCACAAAGAATCATGTTTAACTGAAAGAATTTAATTTTTCTTGTCAGATAAACAAATCAAACTCACACCAGAGTGTATCTGTTTCTAATTTATCAGTAATTTTCTCGTGTAATATTAAGTAAATATACTGTAGATATACTAGATATATATTCTATACAGTTTTTTTTTCCAACAAAATAAAAATTTTAGCATTTTATAATTTTTAACTTGTAAAATTTACATTTACATCTTAATTTTGACATTATTATTTTTGTAAATTAAAGATTATCCTGATCTTAACAAATATCAATAAACATTTGAAAATACTGTCATATTTTAATAAAAATTAAGTGTGTCATTAGATATCTTATCTTTTTATACTTGATACTAAATCATTTATTACAATTTGTTATCTTTCAACCACTGATATGTTACTTGACAATTAAAATATGATTTATCATGAACAGTGTATTCTATCGTTGATACTTAGTCAGGCCATTTTAAAAAACTGAAAAACATGTAGTAATCACGAGTAAAATTTATAATCTTTCCATTAAACTATTTATTGAAAAATAATGTTTTCTAATCAATAGATTTATGAGATAATGTTAATCATAAAATTTTATAAAATACAATTTCTCAGAAAGCATTTTCATTTTTAAAAGTAACATAAAAAAATTTTTACATAATCAGAAAAACAATGATTATGTAAAAATTGCCCTATATATGAGGACATAGCCTAAAATAAAATATTGTTCAATAGCATTGCATAATATAATTGAAGTATTATATATATTTTTAGTCTTATATTCAGCAATTATCAAAAAACTTCATCCATTAAAAACAACGATAAAAATGATACATACTAATTTGAAGATTTTATCATAAAATTTTAAATATTAAATACATTACATTTGATTTGAACAAATATCTTAATACAACTGCATCCATATTAAAATACTATAATAATATAACTTAATATAGTATTATTATTAAGTTAGAATATCCGTGCCATCTTCAGAAATTTGGCAATTTATTGTCAAACTTTTTTAAAATCAGAATTATTATTTTAATTTCTAAAAATGACAGATACAGTGGGTCAAAAAATTATCCATCCATCCATCTTCTCATTTTTACTTCTAGAAGCATGTTTTGAATATTTTCTGTAACATAGCCCATAAATGTTTGATTGGATTTTGGTCTGGGGATAGTGAAACTCATCCTAATCATCTTTCACCTTTTTTCTTAAGTATGCATCCACTGATTTTGCAATATGTTTTAGATCACAGTCATGTTAGAAAATAAATTTACAACCCGACTTCAATTTTTTACAGATTTCAGCTAAAATATCTTTATAAAGATGTTGATCAAACAATGGTTTAATCAATAAAAATTATTTCACCTATTCCAGATGCTGCCATGCATCCTCAGACCAATACAATCCCATCATTACATTTAACAGTGGGCTTTATACATTCTAATTTATATTCTTCATTAGGTGGTCAACAAACTTTAATGCATCTATCTAAACCAGCGGTTCCCAACCAGTGGTCTGCAAGAGATAAAATATGGTTCGCGATATATTTAAAACTTTTATTCATTTTAAATTATTATTCCCACATTGATACAAACTGAATTTAATTTTTACCAAAAATGTCATGTTTTCTATTATAATAGTACTGTTAAAGCATGTTACTCTTGAGTTTAACAATTATTTAAACTTTAATAAAAACTTTTAACATATTTTTAGATTGACACAGTTTATTTTTCTTAAACTTCGTGGTCCCTGCTAACAACAATGAAATCAAAGTGGTCCCTGGTCAAAAAAAGGTTGGAAACCACTGATCTAAACAAATTAAGTTAAATTTACTTTCATCTGACTAAATGTTCAAAACTATTGGTCTTTCTCAATATATTTATTTGCTTAATCTATGTGCTCTTTCTAATTGATAGTAGAGATGAAAGGTTTTTCATGAAAATCAGCCTCATGTAATTGATTACATATAGTATGAGGAATAACAACCACATTTAAGTCATTTTTGACTTCTTCAGCTATTCTTACAGCTGATTGTTTTCCTGTTTTGTTTTTAATAATTACTCTGTCTTCACATTCTATTGGTTTTTATTTTTGTTGTGCCCTGATAATCTGCCAAATTATATCAAGCTATAATATAGCTCATACTGTAGCCCAATAATCATTTGACCTTAATCAAAAATCAGATTAATGGATGTTTATAGTTGTGCCTTGGTTGATTTATGACATTCTTATGCTTTTAAAATTTGCTAATTATGTATTGAACACTAATACAAGGCATTTTTAATTGTCTGAAAATTTTTGTTTGCCTTAAATTATCTTTCCAAGAACAAAAAACCTAACCTCTTAGATTCAGTTGAACATTCTTTAGATTTTATTTACTTATTTATTTACTGAACAGATTTTAGATAAATCTGTTCAGTAAATAAGAATTTATGCATTAATTGGCTACAATCTTTAACAGAGTAAGTACAATAAACCAATTTTAACTAAACTTATGTTATCATTGTCTTTTTCAATTATCTTTTAACTAGACAGATAATTTGCATAAATAATCATAATGAATTTTGTATTGTAATTTTTATATATACAAATAAACAATTTATCCAACTGGATGCAGTTCAAATAAACACACTAAAATTCAGCAAGGAAAAATACCATCCAATACCAAAGAATGAAGCTACCATCTTACAATCAACTTGGAGGTTTGCTCACCTCAAATATCTAGAAAAAATTAAAAATATACAAGGCAGCCAGAATATCAAATGGTCATTACAAGGACATGCAAACATCTCACTTTCATGGAAGTCCTTTCACATAGTACTTTAATTGGATGCTACTCCATTTCTGCAAAAGCATGGCAAATAAAGTAATTTATTTGAACTTAGATAACGCATTCATGTATTACACATAACGTAGCATCCAATAAAATTGATGTTCCTTTTATTTAAAAGTGGTATTCTAATTATGGTCTGCATTTGAAGTTAGTTAAACCTGATGATGACTGTTTAAAACAGTTAAAAACACTTGTTTTGCTTATTAGAGTATTTTTCTTTGCTAGATTTTGGTATCTATCAGAGTGTGATTTTTTAGATGTAAAAAAATTATTTATTTCTACTACTTACATCAAAACACATTTTAACAGCTTGTAACAAATAATCTTTAGAATATTAAGTAAGTATTGCTTTCATTTTCTTCAATATTTTCTATTTGTGCTGAAGTTTGATCTGATGTTGGAGAAACATTGCAAGTCACATTATTACCCAACAACCATCCAAATAATCTCCTGTAAATTATTTCAAAATTGCTTCATTAATAAAAAATGCAAAAAAAGTTCATTAAAAAATCTATAAAGTAATCAAATATGCTTTTAAATAACTACTATAAAAAATATCAATTAAATAAATGAAATGTAAATTGAAACCATTTTAAACATATGAAAATATTTAAATCAAATTAAAATTTTATTTAATTTAATCTTAAGTTTTTGCTGGATTTTATTGTTTTTTTTTACAAGATATTATATAAAACAAGTGAGAAAAAACACAAGTCTTAACTACTAACTATCATAAATAACACTATAAAAACTGTATTATATACAGTTTAATAGAAGTTTATTTATAATGCAGATCAAATTTCTGTATTCTGTTATCCATATTGTATTGGATCTACAGTGCATTAAAAATAAAAACTACCTTTTTTAATTTTGTATAACAATACTGAATATAAATACAAATTTACTTTTACTATATTATAATTAACTAATGTAATCATTTGGCATTAAATTTAATTACATAACAAGGATTAAACTAGATCAAGACTGTCAAACTTGTGGGTCACAAAAGAATTTTTGTGGTCCATGAAGATCTTTACAAAAATTCTTCAAAATATTTCATAGTTATTAGTAGACACAGAACTTGCGACTGAACAAATTTTGTCACAAACTTCTCATTAATCATTTTTAATTTATTAGTTATTAATTTTTAATTTGTATATTTATATTACTAAGAAAACCATGCAAATTTTTCATATCATGATAATTGAGGCAGAGAATTGCATTTTTGTAATTAAAAATTTTTTAATTAGTATTAATACATATAAATTATCTTTCACTCCATCTAATCTGAGCACTGACAAGTGTATGTAGGAGTGTTATGTGTGTGTATATGAGCATGCATGCATGCATGTGTTCAAATGGTTGCTGGCCGGGAAAAGGTAATCTTTACACTTGTCAGCCAAGGACAGACAATCATTGCACTTGTTGGAGAGAAGAAAAAACCATCCTTACACTTCTCAGGCAAGGACAGGAAATCCTTATATTCTCTGTGTTGAATGTTCTGTTCATTTTTGGTGTCCATTTTCCATAAGACATACACAGTACTTTATTATTTTTGCCCCCTAAACTCTGTTAGGTGTGTTCGATCGCATCAGGAAATATGGACATTGTCACTTTGATCCTACTGTATCTCAAAAATGAATGCATGAATTCCCACTTTTTTAATATTTTTTTTTTTATTCTTCATCAAAATTAATAGAAAATGGCAAAGTTTAATCAAAATCAATTGATCAAATTTTGAGAACAAGCAGAATTCTGTAATCCATAAAAGAGTATTTGTTAATACGCCACCTCAATTTTTATAATAGATTTTTATGTTATAAAAAAGTTAGTATGATCAAATAATTGTATGAATAAACATTGTTATATTTTTTAATCAACAGAAATATCATAATTTGTAATTATTTTATTCTACTATTGTTTTATTCATTGTTTTTACCTTGGCATCTAAGATTTGTTATATACAATATATTCTTATAAAACTTAGTTTTATTTGAAAGTCAACTTAATCCAATTAATACATAATATTACATTGTACCTTTTAATTCTGGCCCACTAAACTTTAGAGAAATAAAATTTGCCCCACATAAATATAGTCGTTGGACAGTCCTTTACTATATAGTACAACACCAAGAGAAAGAATCAGTTGCTAATAACAAATATGTTACCTATTTAATGACATATCCCTCCTTAGAACTACAGTAACAGCAGATGTTACAATTTTCACCATATCAGAAGAAACCAATTGACTATTATATACAGGAAAGCCTAATAAAAGTAAGTCTAAAGCACAACGCTGAACAAGTACACTGCTATCTTGTAAAGAGGAACAAATTGCATGAACCTATAATAAAAATTAAAAAATATCTTTCATTTTAATATATTTTTTATTCTTCAAGGTTATACAAAACAATTTTTTTTTACCATTGTATCTATATCTGTTCCAATTATATATAATTGATCTTCCATAGTTAATTTCTTGTTAAAATGAGATGTTATAAAACAAATTGCTGGAAGACGAATGCTTGGATTAGACATAATACACCTCCATAAGCTGCCATAAAAAAAGCTTTTTTCAACTCCATCACAAACCTTCATCAACAATTGATCTATCCTGCAATATTCATATTCAGGGAATAATAATTTTTATGAAATAAAACAGTTAATAAATGAATTATTACAGTAAAGTCATTGATATTATTAACAATAAAGTTAATAACTTTTTTAATGTGTAAAATATATGTTCAAAATATCATTATTTTATAAATTGTTTCTTATAATCTTCAATATAATTTCAGCAAATAAACCAAACGTTATATTTTATATATATAAAGTTTGGTTAATCTGTATGTGTGGTTGGTTGGAATCAAAAATAAACCAAATTTTTAATATATATATTAAAAATTTTGTTTATTTTTATACCAATAATTTTTATACCAATAATTATACCAAAAATAAACCAAATTTTTAATATATATATTAAAAATTTTGTTTATTTTTGATTCCACCACACATACAGACAAAACTGATGAATCACTAAAGTATCTTTATTCAGAGATACAATATATTGTTTTCAGTACACAAAATACTTTTGAGGATGAGCTCTATAATCCTTACAATTACAACTGTTCACAGTTCTCTAAATTCTCCATTACAATCATACCCAAAATTGAGCACAAAAAAAAAGCCAAAGTTATTCCTAAGTGGAAAGGTATACATAGAGGTGATCAGACACAACTTGAAAGAGAAGTTTAAAAAAAGGAAGAGTAGAAAAAAAACTTTTGCTAAGGAGGCATATAGTAAAATTATGTAAGTGGAGTGAAATAAGATAGCATTAGTAATAGAAATTAGAGAAAAAGAAAATATTTTAATGGCAAAAATGGTAAGTAAAGTAGGAAGAATGAAGTAATTAGTGTGAAAGAGAGATTTTCTCCAGAGTATAGAATTGTCTGCTAAAAAAATCATGCTACATAAAATTTGAATTGTCTGCTTGCTAGGAATATGGCATTTTTCAAAAATGTATTTGGATTCTAAGTGTATTCATTTTTGTGCGAGTGTTTGATTTTGGGACTGATAATAACGAAGAATTTAAAGAAATTTAATGTGAAAATTTGTAATTGTAATATAGAGAACATCTCCAAAAATACTGTTCTTATGGTGTACTGAAAACAATATATTGAAATATCTCTGAATAATACAGTCTTGTTGGATGGTGATTAGCTGAGAAAGTGCAGTAATTGATCATATATAATAATTTCATAAAATTGAAAGGTTGGTTTAAAAATGAAACTAAAAATTTTGTTATATTTTCATTATAAACAATAGCATAATTTCACTTTAATCTTTTTAAATTATAAATCATTCAAAATTGAATGAACTAGAAATCATTTATTTACTTTTCTTATTAATTCGTGGTACAGTAAGACCCCGCTTTATGCAGGGGATACATTCCTAGACGACAAAGCGCTAAACAAAACAGCATTAAATGAGGTCATTTTAACAGAGTAAATAGTATCCCTATTTACTCTGTTAAAATGACCAAAACACATGACCAAAAATAAACAAATTTTACTTTAATTTTAAGTTATTTTTATATTAATTTGTATAATAATATGTTAAATAACAAACACATGCACACAGAAGTGTTCATTTTTTGTGACAAAGATCCTTTTCTGAAATTCTTGTTTTTTTTGCAATAAAGTTGTGAAGTTTCATTTGTCACTTTTTTCTTTCCTTAAGCAAATGTCAGTAGCGGAAGATCGCATCCAAAACGCTTCGTTTTGCTTTTGCACTCCTTTCAAAATCTGGATCATTCGCTACAATTTGATCAATAATTTTGGTTATTGTTACCAAACTTTTACTAAGGAATCCTTAATCTGTAGAGAAATTTTTTGGGTTCTTCGTTTTCAGGATCTCTATTTTCCAGTTCTACATGAATTCTTTGTTCTGCCAGTTCTCAAAAGGTTGTCGTTGGTAAGGCTCTCACTAGAAACCTGCAGTAACTCCTCAATATCCTGGTCATCTACATCTCCTAGTCCTGCTGTATCGATTAGGTTGAGTTTGGTCAACCTAACAATATAGCAATAGACTCTTCTCGTTGACAATTCTTGGATACCTTCAGCCCTAACTTCTTCCACACTTCGTTCATGCATTTATCAGTTAATTCTTGCCAAGCGAAGCCGATATTGTCTATGGCATCCATGATGCTATATTTTTTCCAAAATTGCACCAAACAAACATAGATTTAAAGAAAGTACACCATTTTGCCACCTTTTTCTGATTGGTTCATGTTAGTAAATAATCGTATTATATACGAATCAATGAAATGACATGATAATTTAAATCAGCATAAATTTTGAGCTTTTTTTTAGGCTTCAGCAGACCATGTTATATTGAATCAGCATTAAGCAGGATCTTACTGTAATTCTAAATAAGGCAAGGGATGAATGATCCCAATATCAACAACAATAAAAACTACCCCATACAGTAAAACAAATACAGATAAAAATAATAACATAATAAAAATACACAAAGGAAAAAAATAGGTAAAACATCTAAAAAATAAACACACAAGAATTGGGTAAATAAAGTAAAAGATAGGTAGACAATGCATTAATGTTTGTTATAAAGAATCTTTTAAAAAAACAAGTATCACAAAATAAAAGCTTTTCCAGATCAGATATGGCATTAGCAGCACTTAGAAGGAAAGATCATCTGGAAAAATTAAGACAAAAGTGCAACATAAAGAATTCTGGTTACTCTATTTGGGCATCTAAGACTGAAAAGTTCCACATTTAAAAAGGTCAATAAATAATGTAGAAATGATTCTAACTTGAGAACCAGGGTAAAATCTACATTCTCTGGAACCTGTAACTGGCACGTAACACGTATATACTGTATATCGCGGGTGACAAACGTTTGTCACCCGCGATATACAGTATATACGTGTTACGTGCCAGTTACAGGTTCCAGAGAGTGTAGAGGTCAATAAATATTTTTAAAAATAAAACTTTGCCAAAGTAAACAATACAATGGTTAAAATTGGGGAAGCCAACTCTGGCCCTTACTACCTCACAACCCATAATTGGTCAATTGGGAAATTTATTAATAATTAGGTAAATCTTATTTCATTCTAGTTGGATTTTATAAAGAGGGGCAGCTATAAATTATAATGGCAAACAATAATCAATAATAGAGTAGAAATTGGCAAAAATATGGCTCTCAAGGTAGAACAAGTAATTAGGTGAGAATGATGCCACAGAAACCTCTATATATAGCTAATTTTTTAGCCAATCATTCTCATTTCATTCATTTGAAATAATCTAAATAACATAGATCTGATATGCTTAATAAACATATATATCAAAATAATAAAAAAATTAAAGATAACTAACTTCTAGATTTATCATTAACAAACTCTGTTTTTAGAAAAGTGTCAATACTTTATAAAATTAATTATAAGAATGTATTAAAAATGCTTAGTATATATAATTTTGTAAATACCTTTCATAATAGTCAGATCCTTCTTCTAAACCAGGCAAAACACCTGTAAGAAAGCCATTTAAACCAGGTCGCAGCCTTTGTCCAAGAGGAACAAAATGTGTTTCATAAATAGTTAATAGAACTGGTTTAACATTCATGGCAGCATGTCCCAACAAAGGAAATAAGCCAGCACTATAAATAAAAAGTTCTTGACTAAGACGGTTTAACCCAATGCATTTGAATATAATATCGTAAGTTTCTAGAGCTTTTAAGTGAACTCCACTTGGCAATGCTGGATGCATACATTGTGCTAGACGCTTGCTTATTGTTATACGTTTTGGAATGACAGAATATTTTACATTACTTAACAGTACCTGTAAAGAAAATTTATTTTATTTTATAAATAATTATACGATATATAAAATATTTTAATTTTACTGAAAATAAATTATTATTATTATATGTTAATTTCGTAATTTTGTGTACATTGCCATATTATTTATAAACAATCTTTCAAAATCAAAATAATATAGCAAATAATTTCAGATCATGTAAGAAAAACTTGATCAGATTTACTAAAAAGCAATTAAAAATAAAAATACAATATACTACATTCACAGCATAGTTAATATAGATCTTACCTATAAAAATTACAACAGTAATTTTATTTTGCTACTATAGTAATTTTGATGTGTTCAAGTTAGTTAAATCTTTTGAATATCAGAAAGCAAAACACACTATTAATAAAGTATTTTAATAATGCTGTTTTAAATAACAGTTTCTTATTAAGAATTATTGTTCCTAATAAATTAATGTAATTACGCTATCCGGACCTGCAGTCTAATCTCCTCTTCCAGCACATATAAGCTAACGTTACAACCATCGACAGTTATTACAATGCCAGCTGGGGACACATCTAGCACCCACGTCCTATAAGGCACTCAACCGGCCTTCACAAACCCCAGCAAGGCGTAATATATATAAACAACATCGCTAGACCTGATATATTATAAGCTAGTCACCAACCAAATGCCAAAATTCTATCGGGCTAGATATGGCTAATTACTAAATAAATTATGTAACCAATTTGGCGCTAGAGGGAGGTGTTAGGTGCCATCTCTTATTAACTTTAATAAGAGATTTTCTAGCCCTATAGAATTTCGGCATTTGGTTGGTGTCTAGCTTATAATATATATGGTCTAGTGATGTTATTAATGTAATTAGTAATTATCTAGTATTTTATTACTGTTTATTTTCTTACTTAGTATTTACTAATCTATTAACTTTAATAATAGATATAAATGTTGTTCATAAATAGTTATATATTTTATAATACTATGAAGCACTATTATGTATCTCTCAAGGGACTGAACAAAAGACATATACCATAATTTGGGTAAATAGAATGATTATGTAATTCCAATAATGTTAAATGATATGATTCTGTTAAGCTCTCTTAAAAGAACTTATACAGAAAGAAAACAGAGGTTTTTACAAAATACTGGAATAGAATACTATTAAAATGCTAGAAACCTGGTGATTTAAATTACAGTAAAAGTATTTGTTAACTTTAAAAATCTTGTCTAAGGTGTGTAAGATTTATATTTGAAAATTTAACCAGTTAATTCTCCTACATAATTCTTTATTACACACTAGAAAAATAAAAATTATTCTCTGATATATAATTTTGTTTTATTATTTCAATCAATTGAATTGATAAATTTAACAGGAGGAATTCATTATTTAAAATACTGTTTTTTCTGATTTCTAACATATAGTTTAAGTCAGGCCTGGCCAACCCAAATTGTTTTGCAGGCCACTTTGATCACGTGTAACATTACGGTGAGCCACAATTTAGGCAAACATGCTTTTAAAAAAGTAAAACAAATACAAAATGAATAAGATTTTATTGTTATACCAAGAGTTCGTACTCGTACCTGCACATTATAACAATGACACATGCAAATTTTCATTTATTTAATTGTTTTGGTATACACATAATGGGAAACAAAAGTTCTAATAAATATATAATATCACTTAGCAGGCCACATAATTTAACATGACGGGCTGCATGCGGCCCGCAGGCCACGGGTTGGCCAGGCCTAGTTTAAGTAAACAGATATCCTAACAGATACAGAATTTCAGAATTATCATTCTTATAGTTCTTTCAATTAAATTTCTGTTAAATAAAAATGTCTGTCATTATATTTAACAGTGCTTATTGTCATATTGTTGCCATTAAAAGTTTTCTATGAAGTGACAGTTAATAACATGGGTGTATTGACAAAGTATATAGTAACAATAAAAGGAATGTTATATACATTTTAATTCTTGTTAAATTTAAGTTTTTATATTTCTCATTTTAAAAATTTATCATATATTACATATCTCATTTGTTTTTTCATTTCAATTTTGCCTATTTAAATCTGTATTATATTTTTAGTATATTATGTATTTCATCATTTTTCTTTTATTGTATAATTTTTCTTTGATTTAAATAAATAAAACTTTCTATAAATATTTTCTTAAAATTTGTAGTATAAAATTTACAATAATATTGATTGAATGACAATACATTGATTGTTTATAATCAATAAATTAATTATTATATAATTATGTAATCAATCAATAGATTAAACCTTTACTTTTTTATTATGATTAGTACCAAGGCTGGGAAGTGGGAGTCATGGACTCTGAAGCAAATTTGTTACTAGAAGAATTGGAGTCAATAAAAATAGGTTAATTCTGATTTTTGTTTTTGTTTTTCTTTATTATGTATCTTATATAAAAGCATTTAACTGAGACATTAACCAGTTATCTTATATTATAAGAGATCCCCTACTTCATGATATTTCTTTGCATATCACTAATTACAGACAATTTTCTTTTCAGAAATTTATATTCAATGAGTAAATATTTGTGACGTCATGACAATGCCAGGCTGCAATTTTGCATATTTTTAATTTATTTACCGTATTTACTCGCATATAAGATGACCTCACATACGGGACAAGGTGTGACATTAAAGATCAAAATAAAGAAAATTAGATTAGAAATTAGATACAATTCTAATTTTATTTTGTTTAATCACAAGTAAAATATCAAATAAACATAAATGCACACATTGTCCTGCAAAAATTACTGGCATTTTAAACTTTAAAGAAAAATCTTGTAAAATTGACAATATAATTTGTTCGTGTAAAGCTGGACAATCAGGAACCTTTTTTGCCAATTCTTAACAGTCGAATCTACTCTCCGGCAATTACACTTATGAGTTTCTCCGAATTCTGATTTTTGAATAATCATCTGTTTTTATGTGGGAATGGATTAAAACTTATATCGAATTCCCGTGTGATTTTGGAATTTCAATCTGGAATTCAATTCAAAACCTTTGCTTTTCCTATTGTTATTCATCTTTACTCCTGACAATATACAAGAACAATTCAAACAACCCAGATAAAATACTTGTTTTTAAATACAAGAAAGTAAACAGTAAAAAATGTGAATATACAGTTCACAAAAATTATTTGCAAAAATGCAAAGAAACTTTTGCTCGCATGTATAGGATAACCTAGGAATTTGTAGCTGTGATAAATGAATAAAAACCTCGTCTTATATGTGAGTAAATACAGTAAGTTAAATATGCTCTCCACCTCAAATTAGTAGTGATTTGCCCCTATACATCATACTTTTCCTTTAACAACAGTCATGCCAGTCATCAATTAATTGCTGTCAGGAAAAAAGTTTCAAATTGAAATAACATGACTTCCAGTTTGCATTGGAAGTTCATATATAGTTAATTGGGGTCCTATCCCTAACTAAATATGAACTCAGATTTCATCTATCTAACTCCGTTCTCAAGATTAAGGACAGACGAATGGACAGACAACAGTGGGAATGTTTAGGTCTACAATTTTTTCAAATTGCAGCCCAAATACATTTTATGCCAGCTAATTCTAAAAATTTCTAAAATCAAAAGACCATACAAAATGGCTGAGACTAAAGTTAAATCTAGTGTTTTTGAATACTGTACTATAACCACAGATGAAAAACATCGTGTGTGTCAATGCATGGTTGAAGAAGATAATAATAAGAATGATGATAAAAAAAAGTAATTTGAGTTTCACTACAAATGCTTGACGTTTACTTGTTAGTAATGAAATTCCATTCTGGATTAAAATAATCATATTATATTTTAAATGATTATTTAAGGGTGGAAGTCATTGTCAGAGTTAGAGACTATATCTATCAACTCTACAGTCCTGATCAGTACAATAATTAAATTTATAATATACAAAAATAATTTTTAATAGCAGAAAATAACCCTTGTATTTTAAAAAATATTTATTTTTTTTTAACCTCCACTAACGCATGAAAAAAATTGGAAGCATGTGAGACAAGGACAGCGTGCACACCTAGTGAGAAGTATATTCCCTCACCACTTAGCATTGTGCCAAGCTATTTTCAAACATTTGCTACTCTGCAGTAAACACGTAAATATGATGCCGCCAATCCAGTCTCCCGCCAACTGCAAAGTACGAGCAGTAATTTGATTTCTACAGGCCGAAGGGCTGAATGGAGGCGAAATTCATCAAAGGTTGTGTAATATGTATGGTGAGAACCTAAAGAGCTACGGATGCATGCATGAATGGTGCAGGAAATTCAAACAAAGACATGACAACGTTCATGATGAGGGCAGTCAAGGGAAGAAGTGTGTGATGATCGACAATTTGGTAGACAAAGTGGATCAATTGGTGCAAAAAAGGTGTCTGTTCGTGATTTCTGAGCTCAGTGAGGAGTTTCCTCAAATTTCAAGGTCCACACTGTATACTGACAGTGTTAAAGTTTAACTGAATGGCCTGGTGGCAATGTTCTTTGACATGGGTATACAAAAGCTGGTGTCACGGTATGATGCCTGCCTGAATTGAGAAGGCAATTATGTGAAAAAATAGGTGAAGACTGTAACTACCTTCTACAAATAAAGTGGTTTTGTTCTTCATTCTTGTTTTTTTATTCTGAATCAGAGGAGATTGAAAATAAAAAAAAATCCTCGTATATTTTATAATTAACCACTTATCCCTTAAAATTTAAAAACAATGTCGAAAATCGATTTAACATTACTTCAGTTAAATTTAAAATGTTAAAATACAAATAATACAATAAGAGTTAGATAAAATAAAAAACAATTGATATTCAGGAAATGTATATGCTTACATTAATCTCATAAATTTTAATAGCATTATTATCTTTCATTACAAAATTCTAATAAAACAAGCTACATGTAACCTAATTAAAAGTATTCAAATTTTCTATGTATATATTGAAATTATTTTATTTATCAATATAAAGACAAAGACAATAAAAACAAAAATAATGAGTACATAATTTAAATTATGAATTTTAATTCAATTGGTAATTTGAATATAATTTGACATCATTTTGAATACCCAAATTTCAATATGCCTATTTCTGATCTATTAAATAAAATTTTATATATGTTAAGTGCCAATTTTATTAATGAGCAAAATACTTAGAAAAATAAATTCAATTATATAAACTTTTACGTCTGAATTGTTTGTTTTTTCTTTGGATGAAAAATAATTTAATTATTCATAAAAAAAGGAACCAAACGTGAAATTAAATGTTTTGGATCTAAACTTACATTGTTATTAACAAATGAAAGCATATTTTTCTAATAACATCTTGCCTTGTTTTTTGGGAAAATGCATCTGATATATTATATTTTATATTAATTATTTTAATGAAACTAACACAGAATTAATGCACATTTCATTTCAATCAGAAATCAAAGTGATCGAGAATATAACTTCATTTTAGAAAGATTTTTAGAATAAGATAATATTCTGATCATTTCAACATAGAAATGAGTCATTGTCTTATTATTACGCCATTACCATCATCACAACTTTGCTAAATCTCAGTGAATGTAATTAAATATGTTGTTGCAGAACAAAGATCTATAGAATAATAAAAGCTAGATTTAATTCAACCCAATAAATACTTCTATTGAAATAAATGTTAAATGTAAAAATTACAGAAATATTAAGGTCATTGATTATTTGAAAGTTATAATTTACTATTATTCACATCTGTAATGTCATCTTTTCTACCATATAATTTAATTTTTTTTTACAACAATAAATTTTTGTTTTTAAAAATGTAATCTTATATTTATTTACTTTCATTAAAGTTACCATAGAATGAAAAACTTTTACATATAATTTTAATTTTTAACAACCAAAATATATTGTACTTAAATTAAATTTGCTGTAACTTTATAATGAAACAGTGATACATCTGTAATTACAAACTATGATAATATTAACATTATTATAAATTAAATTATTTAAAAATAAATGGTTAAGAAAAATTTTTTTTTAAATATGTTGAAATTTAGAATTACAGTGAGTGATTGGTTAACGAACAAATCGATAATGAACACTTTCGCGAAAGATTTTTATGTTTGGATAACGAACATCTCACAGAACAAACACAAGAAGAAACAACGCAAAGTAACGAATACCAATTGGTCTGCCCTTGTCTTCAGGCAACAATTTGAAACTTTTCAGAGTGCGGGAGACGTCGGCATCAACACTCAACCTGGTATATACTGATCAGATAGTATTCCTCCGAACTTTGAAACTCTCTCTTGTAATTCCAGCTTTTTATTTTTCTGACAAAAACGAGACTGTCAGGCGGGCACTCATTAAGTTTTGTGTCGTTTTTATTTTCGAAAGGTGAGAGTATAATAGCAAAAGTAGAGAGTGGGCAGAAGATGTCTTTGTTGCTGGGCAGTATGGTTTCAACAGGTTTACAGGAGGCCGCAGTTCAATCTTATCTAAGAAAGATACCGTATAATCAAGAAGACTCAAGCAGCTAAAGAAGTAACAAAAATCACTGCTAAGAAATAAAGAACATTGAAGAATTCATAATGGAACCTGAAACGGATCTGACGACAGAACACCAAGAACTCTTGAATGAAGAACACCAAGAAACTCGGCGAGATACGTTTTCTTCTGAAAGAAGATGATTAATGCCAATATCTGCTATTAAAAATCTTTTGAAGAAGTGGGAGAATGTCAGAACAATGGTCTTAGAATAGAATCCAAACCAAGGTGAGGTTAATAGGCTTAGGAATCTCTATAATTACAATGCTATTAATTAATTCTGAAAAATCTCAAAGAGCAAAGCAATCGACACTGGACAGATTCTTTAACCCCACAAACAGAAAAAACATGACTAATAAAAATGCAAGACTGTATATATGTATTTTTACTATTACATATAAATAAATGTAGTAAGAAAGTATATATTTTTTAATTTTTGAAGTCTCCAAAACAAATTAATCAAATTCCCATAAAAACCTATGGTAAATCGATAATCGGTTAATGAACAATTTGGATAGGGAACAAAGGCTTGGAACGGATTGTGTTCGTTAACCGATCACCCACTGTATTATTGAAAATAGTAATAATAAAACTATAAAAATATAAAATATGTTTTTAAATAAATATTTTGAATATATTTATATTCAAATTATTATACATGTTAATTTCAATATCTTTACCCCTATTTTATTGATATTTTATTCATACCCTATTTTAATCTTTTGTTATGGGCATTATTTCAGGAGAATATCAATTGTCTTACAACATTTTCTTTTGTATATGTAATAAATAAATTAATTAAATAAATTCAATTGTAGTTCATTTATGTTAAATAATTGAATTATTTTGTTATTTTTTAATAAATGTAATCAAATGACTAAAGAATGCTTATTAATTTTATTCTACATAAATAAATTCTAAAACAACAATAGAAAGTAAAAAGCCAAATAAAATCTTTTGCTTCTAGCCCACTTCTAAACATTAAATTTTTAGATTGATAGAGTATACAACAGTCTACAGAATTCCATTTAAGATGTACCAATTAAAACAAACATTTTCAATCTATCAAAAGTTGCTAACTTTTTATTCTTGTAATAATTTTTAAAAATTGATAAAAGAAAGGAACAAAACTTATAAATATATAATATCTACAGATATTTTCCATATTAATACATTCTATAGCAAAAACTGATTCATAGTAACAAAGTCTTTCAAATATCAAATCTAAAGAAATACACAGTTGAACTAAACACGAGGGTGGATCCAGAAAAAGGTTACAAGGGTAATAAAAAATTATTTATTAATAATAGACAGAAAATACAAAAGGGAATTAAGAAGCAGACTTGCCAATCACTTTTCCACATAATCACCAAATCTATTTAGGCATTTATCTAAATGTAGGACTAACTTGTATAACCCGGATTGATAGAAATCACGTCCCTGCCCATTGAGCCAGTTCTCGGCAGCTGTTTTCACATCACTAAAGAGAACCTTGTTCTAGATAAGTGTTTCTTCATCTTTGGAAAAAGGAAATAGTCACTGGGTGCCAAATCTGGGCTGTATGGGGGGTGGCTCCCGACTTACCACTTAAACTTTTGCGGCAATTGTTGAGTTTTGCAAGCAGTATGGGACCTGACATTGTCACGTAGGAAGATGACACCATCGCTCAACATGCCAGGGCGTTTCCATCAGATGCCCATAAGAAATGAATCACAGCTGGCACCTCCAAGCGAGATCACTTCTAAACGTCTTGCCATTTCAATCACTCTGACATGTCAGCAAACTTACACTACCTACCCACACAACCGCTGTAAGACAACTAACAGATAGTAATCTGTTTCCACTCTGGGGAAAAAATATTTCCTTGTGCCTTACGTCTTTTCCTGCCCCCCTTCGCCACGTGGTGGGTCCAACTCAGTGGAGAAGAGTTGTGTAAATCTGGGTGTGTAACCTAGAGTGGGCAATTTATTGGAGGGTGTGTTTCAGGGAGAAGTTAGAATGGAAGTGGGGAGAGAAGGAACAATCAGTAGGGAAGAGTGTGGTGTGTGAAAGTGCGTGAAAAAAATAGTTGGGAAACCGGAAAGCAAAGACTGTGCAACCAGGTCAGCGGGAAGATTTCGTTTTTGAACTGTTTCCTGTCCAATAAGAAGTAAAAGAAGAGGTACACTTTAAACTCATTGTCGGTACATTTTATGTCTGCGCGTTACAGGAATTCTGTAGCATATTATTGTCGGGGGAACTGTGTGTTAAAGCTATTCGGTAGATTGGACTGTCAGGCTCCATACATTCCTGTGTGTTTCCCTGGATGTATTGTATGTTCCAAGGAAAATTAAAGGGTTATCTTGTTAATTTGGATAGTTATAGTTATCTTTGTCTAGTCTCTACTGAGATAAATGGATTCCCGCTTCTAAGCGTCTGCTCTATCAAGCATGCTTGTAATCAATTTGTCCCATCGAAGAAATCACTAAAGTTCTCAGTGTCAACTTGTTCGTACTTTATATAATTGCACATCCTCCACATAAATTACTTTTCAAATGCTGCTGCTTGTAACCTTTTTTTTTTTTTGATCTAACTATATATATAATACCAGTAAAACTAGTACTAAAACTAGTATACCATCTTAACAGAAATATATTTGTTGTTTCCCAACATAAATTTTTAACTTTATTTTAAGTCAAGAATCTTAATTAATTCTGACTATAGACAAAAAGATAGATTTATGGATAAATTTCACTTTAAATTATAACAGATATCATTTGATTATCATCTTTCTATCTTTCTACAGATAACTGAGTACAAATCTGGTCATATAGAAAAAAATTATTTTTATCTAACTCATTTCTTCATACAAATTTGTAATTTAAATAATAGTTTATTAAAACCAGACTTTTGTTTTATATAGTATTGTTTATGTAGAATTATTTTATTAGATAGTAACATAACAATTTATTTTTTTATTGCTAAAATCTTAAACATTTTATCTTGTTTAATTTTATAATTAATAATAATAGTAAAATAAAATTTACTAAATTTAACTTTTCAATTATTTTTAACAGTATTAGTTTCTAATCTCCTATCTCTCAAAACAATTCTTCTCCGTAAATTCAAGGGCATTTACATAAAGTTCCAACAAAGTAACTTTATCCAAATGCCCTTCAGCATCATGATTTCCTTACAACTTAATTTAGTAATTTAAAAAGAAGGAAATTTTGAAATGTCTGTTTTCACATATTAAATACAATTTATGAAAATTCATATAAAGTTTTTAAAATGTATGTATAAGAAATCAAATTTTAAAATTTCCAGCAAGTCTTTAAGAGAACAAATCTTGCAGATTTTTATTATCTTTTTGATTTTTTTTCATATTTTATAAACAAAGGAAGTATGCTTTTTCATTATTATGGTATATTTTTCATTATTATATATGCTTACTAGAAAGGCTTTGCTCCCACTCAACTCTCAACTCCCTTATTAACTCCGAGGGATTTGTCACTTGTTCATACATTAATTGGTTTTAACAATTTATTTTCAAACATTCTATTCAAATGTTTATAATGCATTCAAATTATATATTTCTGAACAAAAAACTATTGATTTAACATATTTCCTGTAAGAAAACATTGTATAAATAGTAAAAGTAAGGTTTCTAAGAATCAAAAACCAAGAAAATTTCATACTATCTTGGATAAATGCAACATTTACAAATTAGAATAGTCATTAAATAATTTTTAATAACTCACCTTATTTAATTTTCCAAGAGCAGAAATTAAATCTGCCCATTCACTTGTATATTCAAAACTTTTAAGTGCTTTGTCAACTGCTGTAACATAAGATCTATATCTGCTATCTGAGAATAAATCATATTCCTCTAAAGCATTGTTTGCCATTTTATAAAAGGCACTTTTATATTATACAGTGTAATCAAACACATTGAAATAAATTCTGTAAAATAAAAATTAAAAATAAGGATATTTAATAAAGTGTGAACTTTAATTCCACTAATTTTACAATTAATAATTATAAGAAGTGATTAAAACAAAATTCTTCATAAGATTAAAAAAATAAAATCTAATTATAACAATATTAAAAGTTATCAGTAAGATATTTCCTATCTTCTGATCAAAGTCGGTCAATAAAATAAAATTACCCAGTTACTATTACTATCAAGTCTTAATTAATGATCATCCAAATTATACTTACTTTTGTAATAAATAAAGAAATGTAATTTCAATATTTGCTAAAACATCATTGTAAAACAAAAATAATTTAATAGATAATAAGTAATCTAGCTTAATTTCAACAATTTATGAAAATTTGGGAACAAAAGATTATTGTATGAACAATTAAAAAGCACATAATTCACAGACAAACAATATTCTCTTTATAGATTCTATAATAATTGTAAAATTTTATCAAGTAAATTTTACACTCCCCTCCAAAAAAATAAGCACAAAAGTGAAAATTGGATGCAAATCAGAAAGTACTGAAGCAATTTATTTAAAATTTAACAGTAACATAGAATAGGACTCTGCCTATTATTAGCATACAAAAAGAGTTTTGAATATATAGTGTGACATTCGAAAAATTACCATAACAAAAAATGGACAAAATGGCATGTCAAACTTGTGAATAAGGAATGTTTGTCAATAAGGAATATGACTTCCACTTACACTATTGCAGACTGCACAACAATAATTCATGCCAGCTATCAGATGATCAATGAAGTCAGAAGGCAGAAATCCCCACTGTTGTATGAGAGCACATTGGAGCTTGAGTACTGTTTGGACGACTTTTGCAGGAAGTTAAAACCATCTCATACATATCTCAAGATCATCATACAGATCTATAAGACTCAAATCTGGTGTATACGCTAGCCATTGCATTCACTGGATTCCCTCTGCTGTTAGGTAATTGCATAATATATGAGCTCTATGTGGCTGAACATTGTTGTCCATAAGAATAAATTCAGAACCCACTGCATTATTACATAAGGCTAAACATATCAGTCAAGGCTTTTATCCCAGTATCTTTGTCCATCACAATACCACAGCGTAAGACAGAGATCAGTACATCCATCTAAAGAGATTCCAGTCCATATAAGAATGCCATCACCAGAAAAAGAATGCCACTGAACAATGTTAATTGGTTCATTCTGTATACCAGTCTCTCTCCACATAGAAATTCATTGATTTTCTGATGGTAAAACAAAGCATGACTCATTGGTAAACAGATTGTGGTGGCCGAATAATTGTAACCTGGCACTGCATCCAGGCGGTGCTTTCAGGAGAATATAAAAGCTTGTGCAGTCCACCCGCCACAGGCTTTTTCCCGCTCTTTTCTGGCTTGTTCACTTCTCTGCGAATGACTTGTACGGTTCTATCTTGTAGCCAAGATCTCTTTACTCGACAAGTGTAACGAGTATTGTAGATTACTGTAAATAAATCCATTTGGAAAAAACCTGGCTTCAGATATTTCAAATCTTAACAAACATTTAAGTGGTGAAGCTACACTGCCACACAGAACATTGCTCCAATTGTCTATAGTTCAAGTGACATGTTCCTGATATCTCTGTAAATGTGCTGCTGTATGCCTGGCAGACAATGGAAGAAAAATGTTTGGTTTTCATAAATAAAAGTGATATGCATGCAATCTCCTTATAGTAGGCAAAGATTCAGACCTCCTGTAGCTGCAACAAGGCTTGAATATAAAGCAGGTGCTATTGCCTGCCTGATGCATCTGACCAACAATGCCAAGTAACAATCAATGGAAGATGATATAACATGAGAACAACACAAGCCTGGCTTTCTGCTTACTACTTTGGTGATTTGGTATTGGTCCACATGGGTGAAATCACAGAATGGGAGACTCTGAAGAACTGAACAGCTTCTCTAATAGATTGACCAAGGGCTGTATTCTAGTCGTCATCTCTCATCTCTAAGAGACAGTCTAAGTCATTGATTGGCTAATCATTTGTTTAAGTCTTGAGAGATCATCTCTTAAGACGTGATCTCTCCAAATGTGATTCTGGATGACTTTTTCTCCCAAAGATTCTCTCGTCTCCTAGAGACCAGCAGATAGTCATCTATCGACTGATCTTTCGTCTTTTGCCTCAATTTCGTTATATCCAATATGGATGAGAGAATGCTACTCGTACTGTACAATCTCATTAGAGAACGTTGTCTATCTCGGGAAGGAATATTTTGAGAGAGATAATTCTTCCGATTTTTTCCAGTGCATACTCAGGAACACCACTAACTCTTTTTTTAATGATCCTACATCAATTATTGATCTGTTGAATATGCTGTTAATCTTATCTGTCTCTCTAAGTATTTTTCAAAATATTATCACCTAATTTCTTCTTAACTAAGTACAGTACATATGCTTTACTAAAGTTATTAAAATTTTTATTTGTTAAGAGACATTATATGACATATTTTGACATTACAATCTGTAAAAACGTTATAAAACAAAAAACATATCTTTGCCAAAATTATGTGCTTTATTTGAACTTCTGCCTTCCTTACCACGTAATCTATAATTTTGTACTCTGCATTTTCGAAAATTTTACAATTTCATTGGTTAAAATTCTATACTGTGTTGCATGCACAAATAACAAAAATATGTATAATCAACCTAATAGAATCATGACGTCAACAACAAAGAAAAGAATGTAACAAATGACCAGAATCACCTCTGTCTCTGAGAGACAAATTTTGTCTCTAGTTCTGATGTCATTCGTCTCTGAAAGAAGAGATGAGAGATAAGTGACAAGAATACAGCCCCAGATTCTAACCTACCCACAGCTTGCCATCTTTGACCATCACCAAAATGTCATCTTTGGTCTTTTGTAAATAAACTGGCTATTTTGGAATTTTACTGTCACATCCATAAGTACACAGAATGAAACACCTGTTTTTACCTATAAGTTGATTTGTGTATTTTGAACAAAACCAATCTGTATTTTATTCATGTTTCAATATTTGCATATCACACTCAAAGTATACAACAAATTCTATCCAATAAAACTCGCACATTCACTTTTCATCTGAAAATTTGCATGTCGTGCTTATTTTTTGGAGGGGAGTGAATATTAAAATTCACAAAGAGAATTGGTTGTGATTATAATCTTTATTAAAGTCTGATTTTCAAATGATAATTGAAAGAAACAGAATTTAGAAACATTTTATATACAGTGATATCTTGGTTTTCGTTGATAATGCGTCCGAAAACAATCGGTGAAATCCGAAACTGACGAAAACCGAGGCAATTATTTCCATATGAATCAATGTAAATCCAATTAATTCATTCTAGACACTCCAAAATACATACAAAAACACATCTTATAGAGAATTAATACAGTGTTAAATACAATAAGAAATTAATATAAAAGACTAATCTAAAGGAAAGCGATGGAATTGTTTGGCTAGACGCGCGGGGTAATGTCCTGTCTTGTAGAAGCTAGTTGGACATGAGCTTCTAGCCTATATCGCCCCATGGTAAAGTGTGACATAATTGTCACATAATAGTAGTTGTATGCATTTATGATGGTCATATTGCAGGGATTAATGCCTCCTGGGAGGTCTGTTTAGGGGTAACTGGCCCCTATTCAGGCGTTACAGACATGGAGAAAACCTGGAAAACTCCACGCAGCCAGCCCATCCTGGCAAAGCACGAACCCACAACCAAACGTGTTCAGGGAACGGAAACTTTGGCCAATGGTGGGCCGTCACAGGGTAATGCTCACACAACAAGAAATAACATCACACTGAGCCGGAAAACGGATGGGTTGCCCTTTGTTTTCGCAAAATTAGCAGCAATATCACTTGGGCACGCCAATAAAATCCAAGGCAATCGACAAAAACTAAGACAGATTTTTCCCAAAAAAAATCAACAAAAACCGAAACAGACAATAACCAAAGTCAACAAAAACCGAGGTATTACTGTAATCAATTTGTGTGGATTGAATAAAATTTACTTTTAATTTTAAATATACTTATTTAATTACAAAATTGCAAGTATTTTTCTATAAATTAAAATAATTTTATATACTTCTTATTGACAAAACAAGAAAATTATTGTGTATACAAGAAATATACAAGATCATTCACGTTATCACATCATTTATTAAATATTATAACAAAATATTTGATCTTTTTTTTGTCAGTTACATTTTGAGAACCTTTCATCTTGGGCCTTGCATCTGTTTCACCAGGTAGTTACACTACTGTGTTTGATGTTATATTTACTCCAATAATATTTGTTGTATAATTTGAAGTCAGGGCTTGATACTAAAGCAATCAGTTTTTATTTTAAAATAAAAATAAATATAACACACATCACATGACTTCAAAAAGATAAGATTAGGTAACTAAAATAATTATAAGATAAATGAGTAACATTCTGTGGAAAAAAAAGAAGGTTGCACAAGAGAGTCCTCTCTTGAACCTGCTTTTAGCAACACTTATTTTACTCAAAATTTTAAATAACCCACTGTTCAAAGTAATAGAATGATAAAATATTTCACTAAATACATTATGAAAATAACTGCCTAAAAATTTATTATGATAAATGAAAGAGAATAAAATAAAATTAAAATGAAATTGAATAGGTCTGTGTTTTGATTATGAAAAAATTTTTAAAATTACACTGATAGTATATTTTTGATTAAAACTGAAATTATCTTATCTCTGTTTATAAAAGAATAAACAAGATCAAACTACAAAATCATCCTTTAAAACTTAACCAAAAAATATAAATTCTTATTTCAAATCAAAAACTAAATTCAGAAGAAAACATTTCTCATAGATAAACAGTTTATCACAGTAGGCCAAACGTAACACTGAGTAATAAAATACATAAAATAATATGCTTCATTGATATAGCTTTTCCTAATATAGATAATTTACAAACACATTAAAAAATAACTAAACATATTTATGTATTAAATCTATATAACTAACGAGCAATTATTTATTGTGACATCGTCACAATGCCAAACTACAATTTTTTTGTCACAATGCACTTAGTAGTGTCTTTTCCCAGTACATAATACCTTTCCTGTTAACAATTACGTTAAGCTGATCATGCATCTAACTTCATTCAAGAGAAAATTTTTGAATTGTAATAACATGACTTCCAGCCCAAAACTGAATTTTGTATCTAGTTAATCAGGACCTCCTTCACTTAACCTTCCATATCTGGTCTTGACTTTCTTCTGTCTAACACTGTTCTCAAGATTAAAGAAGGACAGACAGACAGGCAAACAACTGTGGGAATTTATAGGTCTACAATTTTTCCAAATTGCAGCCCAACAACATAGTTGAATGCAAAATATACATTTGTGATCTCAATACTGATATATTCATTTGAAGTTATACCTTGGACACACAGAACTAGAACAATTCCAAAGGATAACAACAAACAACATTAACAAACACACAAGTCATCTATAGAAACATTGACTCTTCTTCAAAAGGGAGGATGAGGTCTCATCAACATAATAAACCTTCTATTTCTTCTTTGAAACCGTGTTTTGTTGATTGTTGGACTATGAACCCAAAGTTGAGTTTTAATTAAACACTTGGCTTTATTTCCATCTTTATTTAGTTGAAATAATAATAATAATAATAAACCTTCATTACAAGCAAATACAAACACTGCATGAATTTTTTGTAAAGAATACAAGAAACATCACAATCATTCAATTTTATACCACATACATTACAGGAGTCTCAAAACATTAGGGCTTTACAACAATATATATATTACTCTACAAAATCTGTTACACCAAACAAATACAAACACAAACAACACATAAACAAAACATTTTTTTTTCTGTAGTTATGCCTTGACTTTGGTCTGGCATAGCACTAGGCACCAATATTCCATGTAGGATACATTCCAACAACACCACAAAATAATATAAGAAATCCTCGTTAATTCAAACTTGGATAATTCAAAATCCCATTAGTTCGTAACTGCACTTTTGTCCACCTGTTGAGTAAACATGGAATTGCTTATCAATTTTTGAATGTATTGATGCTAATGTTCCGTGTAATAAAAAGAATATGAATAGTGTTCTGCGGCATCAGAAAGGTTGAGAACCACTGATTTAGATTGAAGTGCCTCCATACTATAAGAGAAGAACAAGAACAGGCCAAGAACAATTCTAATTTGGTCAATATGGATTTGCTTTTTCAGTGATGCATTTTCAGGTGTCACCTTAACCATGGAATACTCTTTTTCTCTTATCTCATAAAATACAGCTGGTTTTCAGAATTGCAAGATTGTGCTACGAGTAACAGATTGAGATATTTGTAGGACTCTAGGCAATTACATTTGGGCAACTTACTACTTTTTGGGCCACTTTAAAAATAATTTGAGCTATGTTTCGAGGAATTCTGCTTTACTTTTATAAAACTTATCTGGCAACATGTGAAATTCTCACTGAACATGTGCTGTTTACCTGCAGTTTATTTATATTATTATTGTTAATTAACAAAAATAGCATTCTGTATAAGTAGCCATATTCTGTTTTCTTAATAAATTACATCAATTATGTGACATTTGACATTTTGTACAGAAATATGTAGCCTAAATCTCGAATAATTTGAGACTCAATAATTTGAAGTCTCTTGAATTTCGAACTAATGAGGATTTCCTGTAATAAAAATGTACTATATTCTCAAAAATGCTGAATCAATTTAAAAGCATCTATAAATTGATATTATAATGATCAATTAAATATCTCTCTTATAGTTAAAAAAAATTCATCATAAATCTATATACATTCAATTAAATTCAAAATTTTCTTCTTTAAACAAATTTTACCTGGTATGTATATGCAGTTGTATTTAAAGTAGCATCTGAATCATTTCCTTGTATTCTTACTTATTTTAATGAAAACTATCCTAATAAATACTTGATAAATTTTCTGTACAGTTTACAAAACAAAAGGTATATGTATAAAATTCTTGAAATAAATTTGAATTTCAATATAAAAAAATTTATTATTTTTGGAAACCTGTTCAGAAACAGGAAATGTCTACATTAGAGAATGTATTATTAAAAATAGATCAACTATATATTAACCTATGCATATAATTTTAATTTATATTATTTAAATGTACTCACTTTCACTGTAATCCAATTTTACTTATATAAACACAAGTTTTAATTAGTATTTAAGAATTAAACTAATGTATTTTGAATAGAGAAAAAAATAACTTATGTTTTAAATATTGATTTACACAAATACACATATATACTGATAATATTGAATTCAAAATTGTGTATTTGAAATTTTAAAAATTTTATTGATAATGAATTCATGTCAGGTCTTCTAAAAGAAAAAGAAAAAAAATAATAATAATAAAAATAACCATTTAAGATGTTACTTTTTAAATGCATCTAATTTTTCAAGGACTTTATTACCACAATATGATTATGTAAATTATACTTTACAACTACAGTTAACCCACATTTTTAATTATCCATTTAGTTTAATTTTCCAATACTAACTGGTTGTAAATTAACAAAAATATATAAAATGTCACAGTCACTTGAAAAAGTTTAAGCTTTTAGCTAGATTATTATTTTTTATTTGTATCAAACACAATTTTTTATAACTTAACAACTAATATTTAGTAATTTAAATACTTTTAAGTATCATTTAAGTATCCTTTAACTTGAAAATTATAATTATAATCAAAATATAAAAGTCCAAAAAAGATCAGAATTTTATATCTAAAAAATTAAATTTTATGGGTTAATGTTACCCTTGGTGCCAAGATGGCGGCTCGTCTCTGATACCAGCAAGGAAATAGTGGGACGCACGTTCTAACCTAACCTAACCTATTCTAATCATTTGGTTGCTAATAATTATGGTAATTTATTAGAATAGGTTAGGATAGGTTAGAACTCACGTCCCACTGTTTCCTTGCTGGAATCAGAGACGAGCTGCCATCTTGGCACCAAGGGTAACATTAACCATTTTAGGATTGTCCACTAATTTTATATCATTAAACTACAGATTTTATATAATTATATCAATTTTGTAACGTTATTTTATGTATTAAATCAAAAAAATCTGATATTTGTTAAAAAATTAATCATATTGACAAATGTAAAATTTATCATTCACTTAGAAACTTTTTTTTTGCTATTCACAAATTTCATAAAACAACTAAATTATAATTAATTGTTCTAGTTGTTTAATCAGGTGGATCATATGATTAAATAACTGAATCATGTATAAAACATCTTAAAATTATATATGAAATTTTACTATTTTATCCTAATACATGAAAAATAATAAGCTTTTCATTAAATTTTATTTTTATTGACAAAATAGAGATTCAAAGGTTTCTTTTTCAATGTACTAAAGAAGTAACAGAATACCAAATAATAGTCTAATGTAAATTATAGTAATTTGTAATATAATTAAATATAGATATATTATACCATTTACAGCATAAAATTAAAAAATAATTCAAGATATGTCAACACTCTTAAACCTATTATTATTATTAATTTATTAAAATAAATCAAATTTTTAAAAACAATACTTTATTTATTTAAACAATTTTTAAATACGTCCACACAATATATTCTGAAATTTTCAAATCATCTTCCTTACCGATTCTTACATAACCTATTTTATGTAGAGTATTATTCGTATTTTATCTGCATTAAACTATACTGGAATTTCATTTACGAAGTTCATCGATTTGTGTTTTTTTATGACATTTTATCTTACCATAACGCAAAAGATTTAGTCGACATAAAAATTAATAATTAAATATTTCACAAAAATTGGATTTGCTAAAAAATCTATTTTCGGTTCCTCACTTAATGTTAATTTTTGAAGTTAATCAACTATCGCATAATTTTAAAAATTATTTTTTTAAACTTTGCTCTTTTGATTTCGATGCGATTTAATACTTAAATATCGTCTTTGAAGAAATGGCTTATATCATTTTAATTTTAGGAAGATTTAAGCTGTTAACTATTAAACAAACAAACGAATTTTTACATTAAAACAAAACATTTTTAAAAATAAAATAACTGACGACGAACGAGAACGATGCAATACCAGAAAAAGTATCAAAATTTAAAAAGTAAAAGAAATTATTATTATTCTTGACGTTTAAACTCGCCACTCCCTACATTACACATTTCGTATTAGGAAATTGCGGTTTAATAAACCGAGATTTTTGCATCTATAATTGAATGTTTACATTAAAGATTTAAATACGCGCTTTCATTACTACGAACTGAAACTGATTTAGCAACTTTAGGTGTCTATTAAATTATCTGTTCACATGTTAGCATCCTTCCTTCCTTCCTAAATATTTGTCTGATATTGGTTTATCTATGAAAAAATTTCCCAAATAAAAAAAAAGAAATAAATGTAATGTGTGGGATATGTAATGACAAATTAGCTTTGACATTTTACAGTCTTCATAACTTTATTTTCTTTTTAATGACCATTAAACTTCAAATGGATCAGTCTAATTTTGTGTGCACTTTAAATACATTTAATGTTACTTCATTAAGCTAAAGATATTCATTTATTTATTTGATTTGGTTTGGAACAATTCGCATTTCTCTATAGAACAGCCAAACAGAATTTAAATTGTGATTGTAATAAGAGCAATTCGTAATTACTTTTAACGTTCTTAATTGCCTATTAAGCTTGTTTCGCTTTCGATTTATGTTTATCATAATGCAACATGACACCGAAATTAACTTTAAAATGTTTTAAAATATTCTAATATACTAGAATTTGTACAGGAGTATGTTTAAATGAGAGAAAACACTTACAATTTTATGTTAACATGCGTGTTTTTTCTTTCAGATATTCACAAATCTAACAAGTATCCATGCCTAGTGTCAGCAATACTAATACCAGCAGGTGATATGTTCATTTCAAGTATTTCGAAATTTTTACGTAAAGTTTTATATTGGAATTTTATTTTATTATAATTTACAAAGTTTACAAAAATATTAATTTTATGGAATATTTAAGAATTTACTGTCTTTTTATTATTATTATTATTATTCTAATTGATGCTAATATGAGTCGTCTACTTGTATTATATGAAATAAATAAATTTAGTGGTTTTTAATAAAGTAAAAATTGTATTACAAATACTAGTCGTATCTTGCTAGATACGACTAGTATTTGTAATACAATTTTTACTTTATTAAATTATAATTTCCGCCAGCCCTTTTTTTACAAAAAAATTTAGTGGTTAATATACAGTGATACCTCGATATTCGTTGATAATCCGTCGGAAACAATCGGCAAAATCCGAAACAGACGAAAACCGAAGCAATTATTTCCATATGAATATATGAATTATTTCCATATGAATATGTAAATCTCTAATTAATTCGTTCTAGACCAAGGTCCTAATATTCTAGGACCTTGGTTCTAGACACCCCAAAATACATACCAAAAACACATTTTTTAGAGAATAAATATAGTGTTTAAACTAAAAATAATACGAAATTAATATAAAATGGATATAAAAGATTAATATGATGGTCTCCGAAACAGAATTGCCATCTAACTGTTTTTGATTGATCCGAATTAATAATAACTGTTCGACATCTTCAATTGTTTGCGATCTCTGCATTCACGCCTTTCGCAACATTAGTCTCGTTTATTGCTTCCTTTTTTCGCCACAATAGAACTTATCGTGAATGGCGACTTCCCGTACATGCAACCGATTTCAGCAATCTTAATGCCGCTCTCGTATTTTTCAATGATTTTCTTCCACCCGATCGTCTTCCTGGATTTGTTCTTCGAAGGGCTGTTGGCTCTGGAAACTTTCTTTGGTTCCATGATTGAGCTAAAAGGAAAGAAAAGCAATAGAATTGTTTGGTTAGACGCGCGGGGTAATGCTCACACAACGAGAAACAACACCATACTGACTTGTGAGCAGGAAAACACGTAGATCACCCTTTGTTTCGCAAAATTAGCAGCGACGTCACGTGGGCACGCCGAAGAAATCCGAGGCGACCGACGAAAACCGAAACAAATTTTTCGTGGAAAAAATCGACGAAAACCGAAACCGACGTTAACCGAAGTCAATGAAAACCGACGTATTACTGTATTTGAGTTTTTAAATTCTTTCCGTCATATGGGCACTTAACTATTTTTTTAGCAAGCCAATTATGGATTCGGTTAGATGTATTAGATAGCGGCAACGCGACACGTGGGCGATCTGCCGAAAAGGGAATGCCTCCCGGGAAATTTTTTATGGGAAACTGGCCCGTATTTTGGTGTTACTGAAGAAAACCCAGAAAATTTCACCTGCCCAGGCCGTTGGGCACTTATGGATTCGTCCCCGGTGCTTAGGTATGGGGTCCCACACATTCGGACGAACCACTCCTCGAAAAATTCCTGGGAGTTTTAGACTCGTCCAGATTTTATCCCGGATCTCTCTAAGCCAGGGGTTCTCAAAGTGGGTGTTACCGCCCCCTGTGGGCGGTGAGTAAATCTAGGGGGCGCTGGAGGCAGGGTACTGAACGGTGACCAAAGGCAAAAGTTGGGGTCACTGATAGGTTAGGGGGCGTTGGGTATAACTTTATGGAACAAAGGGGGCGGTGAATCGAAAAAGTTTGAGAACCCCTGCTCTAAGCGATAAACTGTCACCATAACAGCTCGATATCCGGCCATTTAAATGTTTGAATAAAAAAAATTACAGTTGAGAACCGAAAATCGGAATCAATTGGGGACTGGGGTTGTTCAGATTAGGGATTTGTTCCGATTACGGTCTATGTACGAAAAAATATATTAACCTGTCCGATGTTCAAATTTTTCTCCGTTGCGTGTCGCTTTGTGTTGAACTTTTCTCCGTTGCGTGTCGCTTCGTGTTGAATTTTCGTCGATTTTAAGCCTAACGAAAATTTTTATAATAATAATCGAGGCTATCGTATCGTTAAAAATTATTTCTGCATTTTGTGCAAACAAAATAAATATATTGAAGAATATAAAAACATGAAAATTATACTTTAGAAGTAAATTTAGTATCAAAAACGTTCGATTCATCACGACATAGTCCGACTGAAAATCGTGCCGATTACCGGCCATTCCGATTACCAGGGTGCCGATTTACGACTCTCTACTGTATACAGAAAATTAAATTCTATATACTGTACTGCAGAGGTCGCCAAAGTGGTGGTCCGCCAGAAAATTTCGCTGGTCCGCAGAAAAATGTGGAATATACTTACTCATCACGTTATGTTTTTAGATGCATTGAAACATAATTCAATTCATAACAATACGTGAAAAGTTATAAAAACTTTCGTCGCATGCTGTACACACTGGCCATTGGATGAGCGGTCTTCCATCCCTGTCGCGTAGAATAACGCCACGGTAAATAAGTTGTACTGCTGTAGCTACATTGTTTTAGCTTCATATTTTGTCTCGTCTCGTTTCGCAATCTTCTAATGTTTCACTCTCTTGTATGTCGCATATGTATATCAGTTGAAGCATTTAAAGGTGGGCTTACGGACCTATTTAGTTTAATATAAAATATATTCAATATATTAGTTTGGTTATTAAGGAAATTTTTGTGTATTATCTTTTGTATATTGGTGTTTTTTTCAAGACAGGTATGATCTTAAATCTTAACCATGTGCATATTTTCTTTTATTTGATATTTATTGGGATAAAATTAGTTTGACTTTTCTAAATTTCTTTTCTTTTTATTTTAGATTCAAATAAATTAAACCCATAATGAGTTTAAAAAAAGCAAAAGAATGGTCTGCATTTCTTTAGTAATTCAAAAAGTATTGAGAACGATAATAATAACATTAATAGTACTTCACCTAACCGTGAACTGATCAATAAATCAGACTCTCCACAGTCTTCATCAGGCACCATTAGGAAAAACGTTGGAACGGGAGGTGGAGAGAAGAAAAAACGCAAAGTTTCAAGAAAGTATCATTCCTACTACTAAAAATTTGAATTCATTGAAGAACCTGACAGTGAGCTGGATCCACGGCTTCTCTGTTGTATGTTCTGAAAGCTTATCTAACGATGCATTAAAATCTTTCAAACTTGAAAGACACTTGAATTCAAAACACCCGGATTTAGCAAAAAACCCGCTAGAATATTTTAAAGGAATGCATGAAAATATGCAACAACAAGATACTGTTTTAAGAAAAATGACCATGGAAGATAAATCATTACTAAAGGCTTCCTATCTCATGGCAAATCAGATATCGAAATGCAAAAAGCCGTACACGATTGGAGAAGAATTAATTAAGCCTTGCATGTTAAAAGCCTGTGAACAGATTTTGGGAATGCAGGCTGTTCAGAAATTGAAAGTAATTCCTATGTCTGCTAATACTATCAAGCGCAGAATCGAAGATATGGCCGAAGACTTGAAAATAAGATAATAAAAATGGTGAAAAATTCATCAATTTATTCAATACAACTAGACGAATCCACGGACATTACAAACAAAGCACTCCTTCTTTGTTTTTGTGAGATTTGAGTATGAAGGAGAGTTATATGAAGAACTACTATGTTCGCTTAATTTGCCGGGTAGAACAACCAGCTCTGAGATTTTTGAAGCTCTTAATAGTTATTTCCGGGAACATGAAATTGACTGGAAAAAATGTATTGGGATATGCACAGACGGTGCCGCAAATATGACGACATCTTTCAGGAATTGTTGCAAAGGTGAAGAAGGTTGATCACCCAGACATTTTATCTACACACTGCATTATACATCGAGAACAACTTGCAGCGTAAAAAATGTCCCCAGAACTACACGAAGTATTATCAAATGTCATTGAAATTATAAAGGAAATTCGACACAAAGCACTCAATTCTCGAATATTTGAGGCACTTTGTGAAGAAATGGGTTTCGAGTATACTCATCTTCTTCGTCATGCTGAGGTGAGATGGCTGTCGAGGGGCAAAATACTGACCCGACTATTCGCCTTGCGGGAAGAAGTCAAATTACTTTTCCAGGAACAAAATAATCCGAAATTGCAAAAATACTTGTCTAACAGTGAATGGCTAGCAAAGCTTGCATACCTGGCAGATATTTTTTCCCTGTTAAATGAACTAAACATATCCTTGCAAGGACAACTTAAGGACGTGTTCACACTACGAAGTAAAATGGATGCGTTTCAAAAGAAAATATTACTGTGGCAAACGCGGTTGGTTGAAGACGATCTGCAAATTTTTTCTAATTTTGATGAATACCTGAAGGAGAATGATGTTAACCAGCAAGTAGTAACTCTAGTTAAAAAGCACTTGGAATCACTTACAGAATCTTTTGCTCGTTGTTACCCAAAGAATGAAGATCGCAGACATGGTAATATGTGGATAATAGATCTGTTTGCAGTGAAAATTCAGGATAATAATTTATGCATGCATCTAAAAGAAAGCCTCATCGACCTATCGTCCGACGAAACTTTCACATTTAAATTTCATTCATCCTTATCAAGATCTCAGTTTTGGCTTTCCATAAAAAGTGAATGCCCTTTTCTTAGTGAACAGGCGATGAAAATTCTGATTTAATTCTCCACAACTTATTTATGTGAAAAGGCCTTTTCATCTGTCACAGCCATCAAAACACGGTACCGATCTCAGCTTGAAATAAATGCAGTTCTCCGTCTTGCAGTAACAACATTGGATCCAAATATCCATAATTTTATTTCAAGTAAGCAGGAACATCCATCACACTAAGGAATCTATAATGCTAAAAGTTTGATATACTTAAACCATTTCTTAATTGTTTTTTTTTTACAGATTTTGTTTATTTTGTTTATTTTTATTATGGTTTATTAATAAAGCTTTCTTAATTTGGTTACAATTAATTGTTTCATTTTATTAACTAGGTACATTTTATGTGTTCTTAGATCACAATATTTTTTATAAATATATTTAACACTTAAAAAATCCTATTAGTGGTCCGCGGGATTTAAATTATGAATTTACTGGTCCGTGAGGTCAAAAAGTTTGGCGACCTCTGCTGTACTGTACTGTACATATGACTGTTTTTACAAGTTATAATGAGTGGTTCGATTGGACCATCGTCCCTGACCCGATGCGAGTTAACCTTACCACTTAATTTTGCGACAAGCGAACTTGTGTCAGACTATACAGCATATAAAACGAAAAATAACCGTATATGTGTTGATTCCGGAATTCTTTTAAAAACTCTAAACATTAATAGTATCTTCTTTGCCGAAACCATTTTGGATTCGGCCAGGCACAACCGGGTAGTAAGGGACGGGGTCCGATATATCCGAAACAGATCAGTCATAAAAAATTTCTGGGATCCTCCCGAGGTCCTCCGGAGTAGTGAACTGGTAACTTAAACGTCTCGGCCATCCGGCTTTTCTAATTACGGAATAGAAAATGTAATATTTTTATTCGTACTGGAAGGATTAAATTAGAATTGACTTCAGTGAGACGAATTGTTTCTTCGGTTTTTACCGTTTCGGTTTAGCTTAAGTTGGAATAAATTTATCACAGTATATATCAGTTCACAATAGACTATATGATTAGAAAAATACTCTCCTACTTTTTTCATCTTTATGACAATCGATCAGCTAAATAGTTAAGTAAGATATTGTTTTGAAGACCGCGTAAGATATTGTTCTGAAAACCTAGTAAGATATCAGTCTTTTCCATGTGAGATCTGATTTCAAATTCGATCAGGCTGTCGTGTATCGTGATTAGAATGAATGAAGGATCGAAGTGTCATTCCTATCTTTCACTCATACTAACAATTTTACTGCGGTTTACGTCCATTCGTAATGGCGTAATAAAGAGAAAACGAATGGTGTACAATGTAATGATGTCTTGCGTTAATAAACCAAAACCAATTCGCAGCGAAAATTCAATTTAAGCTCTTGTGTGTAACGTCTAGCATGTAGCAAAATGACATCATTTTGTTGTACCCTAGACATTACACGCATGAACTTAATTAAATCCAATTACTGTTGTTTGAAATCCAATTTCAAATCCGATCCAAATTTTCATAATTTTTCTTGAGCTATTTTTTATCCATATTAGATTATCACATAATGTGCAAGGCCATCCTCAATAAAAAAATTGAAGTTTTATATATTCATTTTTTTCACTGGTTAAGATCACTTTACGTTCAAACGAGGCAGGACTAGATATAACGTAAATCTAATCAATCCATAATATCCGATGACCGAGAATTTCTAGTTACGGAGTTCCTAGACGAAATTTACAATATTGGCATTTGTCTGTCCAGCAACGTAAAGATAGCATTATCATCCAGAAGAATGACAACTACAATGAGGGATTCAGAACACTTGTGACCGAATTTAATTTTCATTTTTGACTGTTTCCGCCCTGTGGGCATTAAAACGGCCTTTTAAAAATCATAACCATCTTGGATTCGACCAGGTCTAAAATGGGAATGGACGGATGATTCGAGACAGTCACCACTGAAAAATGTCTATGATTGTCCGCTCGGATTCGATCCTGGGTCCCCAGTGCGATAGACTGAGGCCTTAACCACCTTGGCTATCCAGCATGCTTTTGAAGGTATTTGGACTACTATTTATCTTTCTAGACAGTGTTGAATCAGAGTACTTCAATTACAATCATCCGATAGCGTGGCCGGATGGCCGAGTGGTCAAGGTGGCAGCCTACCGCTCTGGGGAACCCGGGATCGAATCCTAACGGGTCGAACAATCCCCAGTAATTTTTCGGGGGGTGGTCCGTTCGGATATGTCGGGCCCCGTCCCTCACCACCTGGTCTCCCCATTGTGAGCCGAACCCATAATGGGCCTACTAAAAAAGGCCCTCTTAGTGCCCACAGAGCTGAAAGAGTTAAAAAAAATCATCCGATAGCTTATAAATTATCTTCTGGCAATCCTTGTTTAAGCTCACGTTATTGCTTAAGTTTTTTGACTTGTCACACACCAATGATCGAATCAGAAGACCTTTATATCGAGTCGATCATCGATGTATGAAAAGTCCAAAAACTTTAGCAATAAATTGAGTTTAAACAAGTATTACTTATTGTGAGATGTAAAGATAAAATATGGTATATTTTATGGTATTTGAATAAACTACATACAGTACGTATGTGCTCGATACTATTATTAGAAATAATATAATGAAACCAAATAAAATTTTTTAAACTCACAAACTTAGGCTATTTGGGTACAAAGAAGCTGAAATAATATTTGGCCGATATAAAAATCTTTATTAATAGATGAAATGAGTATTTTGATTGATAATCGAATATAACTGAATGCAATCTCACCATTCTTTAAACGCTTCCATTTAACTTGCTTTGTTTTGTCTTCAAATCTTCAAATTTTATCCACATCTAATAAAATAAAAGGCTAATACGTTGAAGACATACCTAAACCCGATGACAATACATTTTAATTATGTTTTAGGGAGATCCTCCCACTCCACATCTTTCCCATCCCGAAACCAAATGTACAATTTACAAATCAACGTAACCGAATGTACAATTTAAGCATGACTTCACACACGTCATGTTCAAATTACATTACCACAGTGCAGTGGCGTGACGTCATTGGAAGCGGTGGAAGCGCCGCATCCACCTTCCAATGACCTTCCTTTGTATCTTCTAAAATATAAATTTCCATATTTTAACGTACTTTGAATTAATTAAAATTAATATTTTATTATAACTGTATTATGTATCTTATTAAAAATTTCTATACTATATGTGAAAAAAACGATAAGATCGCTATTGTATATTCGAATGTCAGTGGCGGAATGGAAGCGCTTCTGAGACAGCTTTTAAGGCGAGAATAACTGAATGGTGTAAAGCAGCCAGAGGGCATTGGCGCATGCGCTTTACAGAGCACCAACCTCACCCGGTTTAGATGGTGGAAGCTACACACTTGTAACGCTTCCAACGATTCTATCCCTTAGCCACTGGGTAGGGAGCTATCTGACTAAGTCAGTGGTTTCCAACCTGTGGGGCGCGCCCCCTAGGGGGGCGCGTGACTGTTGCAAGGGGGTCATGCAGCTGTTTCCAAAATATCATTTTCGAATACAAACCAAAAAAGTCGAATAGGTGTCCAAAAAATGAATCAGCAAAATAGGTATACGTAATCCACAATCCTCGCCGCGAATTTTTCGGGTACAAATGCTAAAACATCCATCCATACTCTTGCTGGAACGAAAACATCTCGCTTTCGCGTTTGGAGCCGAGCGCCGGCGGGGCGAGGAAACAAAAGACAAGCACTCGGAACATCCCGGGTATTCTCGTGCTTACTCGCGCCAAACTTCAGTAAACAGAAGCATCTGTTTTTTTTTTCTGTTGTCTATGAACAGAATTAGTTCGTTAGTAGTGCTTGCGATAACCACGTTGATATATAGAATGAAACACTTCGCTTTGGTAACTTCTAAATTAATATTGAGGTAAATTTCATAACTGTTATAATAGTACATTATTTTTAGTACATTTAAAATTATTATTTCTTATAATAAATAATTATTTTTTTATGTATATTTTTACATAATATTGTATATTATTTTGTAGCCCATTAAATAAATTATAATATCAGTTGAGTATATATGAAATTAGATTGTTAGAAAAATTAAGGGGGCGCAACAATTTTTTTTAAAGGGGGCGCAGGTACAAAAAGGTTGGAAACCACTGGACTAAGTGAATTGTTTAAGATTTAAAAAGTAAAGAGTATTCAATGTTATTTTTATGTACGTTTTTTGCAAAATTATATTTAATTACAGTATAATTAAAAGAAAATTATAATTATATTGACAGATTTTCAGACATAAAATCTTTAGAATTTTTATCACTTTTAGATGTTTTCCATAATATTAAAATTATTAACAATTTTTCCAAGCGTGTTTTAATTCTTTAAATTAAGTAAATTTTGTGGGAAATTTTTTGATTTATCTAAATTACGTAGTGAATCGCAATATTTATATTCGTGTCCAGACTATTATATATTGACAAGTAACTCTTAAACATAAAACATATTATAATTAATGTAGATCCGAACAATACTAAAAGAATTATATGATTTAATATCATTAATTTTTATGGTACCATCTACCAGTGAGTCTGTTGAGCGCAGTTTTTCGACCACGGAGCGAATTCATACATTGGCCAGGAACACTCATTCACGGGGAAAAATTGTTGTCGCTAGCGTTGCTTTCGATAGAAAAAGTGCTTTTAAATACGTTGATGGAGTCGACGACCAGCGACTTTTATGATAAAGTAATTAACGACTTTGCGGAAAAATTGCCGAATAGAATTAGTTTATAAAAATTTTAAAAAAACGAGTTTTTCTATCGTTGTTTGTATCGTATCAATTTGTATTATGTATGTATTATTTGTATTTTAGAACTAAAATACATACATTGTTTATTTTTGTCATTTCCAGTATTTGTTTAAAACTTTTATGGAAATGCGAGGTTCCGGACAGGTCTGACCCGTCACGAAAGACGCGAAAAAACGGTTAATTTAGAGAAAAATTTATTAGTTTAAAAAAACAGGTAAAAGTCGTTTGTAGTCGGACACCCATTGTTTATATCAAACTGCCAGGCAGAAACCATAAATCGCGGAATGAAGTCGTCCTATGATCGGTGGAAGACGGAATTCGTTTTCGATTTTGACTTTTCTCCGGCTCCAGGTAAGAGTCTCGTTACATTTAGTAACCAGGGACCAACCACTCGGGAAGCGTGATTGAAAGAGAACGACCAACCAAAATGAATGAAAGAAAAAACGGAGATTGATATAATCTCCGACAATCGAGGACACCTGGCACTCGGTTAACGTTCAGAATAACCAAAACGCATTGTGTCAACGCGCAAAAAACAAGGAAAAAAAACAGTTTCTCGTCTATTGTGCCAACCTGTAACCCGTGCCACTTCGGACTTAGACCGTGTTCCCGACGCCAACGGACGAAGTCTCCCCGTGCCTTACAGACTTGTCAACGCCACTGTCCCGGGGCCACCTTCGATCGACCATCGAAGAACCACATAGACGCTCAGGACGTCCAAACGGCTGATTGTCTTAAAGCAAACTATTTTGTACATAGTATATGTTTATTTTATGTTAAAAATAAACGGTTTTTGTCAGATACTTGTCGTCTTTGTCTCTACAACCACCACCCATGTACGAATGGACCGTAGACCATTACTGACGCGCAATTAACTGATTGCCCCTGGAAGTCGGCTTCTTACAGAAACACAGCTTCCCTATCATCAAATGTCACGGCACGCCACTGCTACAGTGTATAAATTCACTGTAGTAATGTACTGTACATCCATAAGCTCGAAAAGCGTAATCAATAAAAGCAATATTTAAACGTTTTTAGTATAAACATTAAAAATATTATATTTTATTTAGATGATGAAATCATTTTTAGCCTAAAAGTTATTGTTCTCCTCCATCGACAGGGAAATGGACACCATTCACCATTTTGGCATTATCACTCAGTAAAAAAAGTACTGCATCAGCGATATCTTTAACATCTATAAAATATAAAACTATTACTATATTAAAGATTATAATGAATTCACATTTAAAATATAATACATACCGCAAAATTTCCCTAAAGGAATTTTACTTTTCAGCTGGGCTTCATTTTCAGGACTAAGTAGTTGCATTGCCATTTCAGTCAATACCCAAGTTGGATTCACAGAATTAACTCGGATCTACAAATATATGAATATAACACTAAATAAAAGTTAAAATGAATAAAGAAACTAAAATTTGTTAGTATTCATTTTAGCCTAAAATAACAAATTTTGTAACAAAAACACAATCCAGCAACGAGTTGCTTAACTTTCCCGGTAAAAATTAAAACTGTGTATGTGGCGGCATCTGTTATGATATTTTATTGTTAAAAGCATTTTATATTTAGATTAGAAAAACGTTCATAGAAAGTCATGTTGATTATACCAGTGCAACGCAGGAGAGGAAAGAACGCCATATGATGTACTGTATTGTACAGTACATGCAAGTGTTAACGACTTTTTCAATCAACTTTCAAAAATGGAGGCTCATTATTGTAGATCAAGTTTAAATAAGCTTTATCTCTAGCCTATATGGCAGAGTAAATCTGCTCTGTAGGGAATATGTAAATTTTTGTGAGAATAAGGAACTGAGTGAAGCATCTGTAAAGGTATTTCTCGGTGTTAGCAGAGCAAAATATCGCTCTGTTCTTACCAAGTATTCTTTGTTGTTCATATAAAGTAGGTAATAAACAGGAAGATCTCTATGCACTGTATAGGCCTATTAAGAGAAGCAAGAGAAGCAAAACAAATGGACAAGAACAGTGTATTAAAAGTTTTAACGATTGATCTTCAAGCAGTATTGTTAGCTCCCAATCTCAAGGCTTTATCACTAAGCAAAATCACTAAGCAAAACAAAGCAGAAAGTCCACAACATCACAGTTTACGACTTGAAGACAAAAAGTAGTTGATGCTTCATACGGAACAAATTTGAAGGAAACCTGAATGCGAATGAATTTACTAGCATTATCGTGAATTTTTTGATGTCAAAAGTCCCAACGTTAGAGAAGAAAGGTGAGCGACTCCATAGTAACGGATATTAGTTGTGTGAAGTACGATCAAACGGGATAAATTCGTTACAAGTATGTATAGTCTAATGACTGGATTCCTCTGCCAATCCGAAAAATATGGCAAATATCTCAGCTGCTGAAAAGTTGTACGTATCTCGAATTGCAATTTCAACAAACAAATTTATAGATCTCCAATGTTTAAAGGCACTAATTCCGAGGAATTACCATGCTTTTTACGATAACCTACCATACGTATACGTAACAAGTAACAAAGCCTTGTCTACACATTAAAATGGACTAAATCAGGAAGAAATGTGTGAAAGTGCTTCGTTATGTATACGTGTGAATGGTACGTGTTACATTGATTTCATTTTTACATTTCCTTCAGCATATTATTTAAAAAAAGTAATAAACATGTTTTCATAACTCCGTTCTCGAGATAAAGGGAAGACAGTGGGAATTTATAGGTCTGCAGTTTGAAAATTGCAGCCCAGTGTATTGATATATACGGAAGGGTGATCTCACCGCTACCATGTTCATCATTACAGTGTATTTACACACACATTACGATTAAATTCAACACTTGGTTATGTTTATCGGATTTCGAAGTGAGTAGGATGATGGGGATGGATCCGCCCCCAAAACATTAAAATGCATTTTCCTCGTGATTAGGTATGTCTCAGCCAATCTTAATTAGAAATTTATGAAATTTAAGTTGCAAGATTTGAAGACGTTACAAAGCAAGTTAAATAAAAGCGTTCACTAAAGAAGTCGTTAAGTATACATAATAGATTTTAAATATATTTTTAATTATCATTTGATAAAATTTAAGAAAACTTCCTCACTATATTGCATGACTATAAATACTAAACTATAGGTCTATTATTTAACCTTGAGAATAGATAAAACAATTACAGTAGAGCGTCGTTAATCGGAACACTGGTAATCGGAATCGCCGGTAATCGGCACGATTTTCAGTCGGACTATGTCGTGCTGAATCGAACGTTTTTGATACTAAATTTACTTCTAAAGTATAATGTTCATGTTTTTATATTCTTCAATATATTTATTTTGTTTGTACAAAATGCAGAAATAATTTTTAACGATACGATAGCCTCGATTATTATTATAAAAATTTTCGTTAGGCTTAAAATCGACGAAAATTCAACACGAAGCGACACGCAACAGAGAAAAATTTGAACATCGGACAGGTTAATGTATTTTTTCGTACATAATGGGTAATCGGAACAAATGACTAATCGGAACAACCCCAGTCCCCAATTGATTCCGATTTTCGACTCTCTACTGTAATCTATACTGTATTATGTATTGTTAAGCTATTTCTTAACAAGCAATTAAAACTAAAAATAATATACCAGTTTATAAATTATTCAAAAATAAATTAAACTGAAACATTAACATAATGAAAAACAAAATGAATACGAAAAATTTACCCCTGATGGTCCAAGTTCTTTTGCCATGAGTTTAGTAAGTTTATCTACAGTAGCTTTACTTAATCCGTACACAGCTTCACCGGTATAATTAAACCACGAAGAAACACTGGATATATTGACAACGGAGCCTGGTTTATTTTCATCTTTTAATTTTTTCGCTATTACCTACCAAAATATCGTTTTAAAATACCATTAAATATCTTTAAATCCGATCAAGAACAACGACACCGGCCTAAATTGTATCTAATAAAATATGTTTCTAAAATCAATTCAGCTAAAATAACAAATTTTAAATTACCTGGGAGATATTTATTATTGCTTTGACGTTGACATTAAATGTTCTGTAATCAAAAACAAAAATTAAATTATTAAACGTTGTATTAATTAAATATAAGATGTAAGTGTAGCAATTTAATGCTTATTATGAAAAATGTCGTATTAATTACTTATCAAATTGCTCTTCCGTGATCGTTTCGAAAACTGCTTCCTCCAAAACGCCTGCATTATTTACCAGTAAGTCTATAGTTTGAAGTTTCTCGACAGCTTGTCGTGTTGCCTTCCAATCACCAAGATCAACACAGATCGTTTCAATGGAAGGAAGCTACAAAAATTAAATTAATCATTACCTCTAACCTAAAAATTAGGGGGGAAAAATTAACAAAAGTACAACCTCGGATTTCAACGATTCAAGATTTTCTCGTGTTTTACTCAGAGCGATAACGTGCGCTCCATACTTGGATAATTGTTTAACTATCTCTCTTCCTATTCCTGCAATGATATGTGTTAAACGTGTTTACGGATTCCATAGAAAGCTCTTTTATTTTCGATAGTAGATAGAAGTAGTTTAAAAAATAACGTTATAATTTGTATCATTGTTTAACTATAAAAGATTAATAAACTCTACCTCTTCCTGCTCCGGTTACTAGAGCTCGTTTTCCATTAAAATCGTACATATTTTACACGTAACTGAAGGTAAAATTAAATGGCTACTTACAACGACAGTCGATAAGTATCATATAAACGAAGCACAGACGTTCAAGGACATTCATTCTCTATTACCATTTTTTATAACCGTTTTTAGATAAATCTAGAACTACTTTTTAAACGCATTAAGTTTATTCCAGAAAAGATAATGTATACATACATAATGAAAGCGTTTATAATAATTTAATACATTTTTACATTAATTATCTTTGACATTTATAAAATACACAATTCCTTATCACATGATTATTATATTTACAGTGTATAGAGAGAAGAAAAAGTTTCATTGCATTACATAATGTCTAGACGATTGCATACAGCATATCAATTATATAAATTAAAGGAAATTTCTAATCGATAGTTGTTTATCTAAAATATTTTATCCCAATTACTCTTTTGCTTTATTAAATATGTCTACTTAATAAAATAATTTTATTTATATTATATAAAATCCAGCTTTTGAAGGTCGATATATAATTTTTGCTTTATAATGCTGTAGTGATTGCGTTGAATATCTTATTATTATCATTACAGGGTAGACCATACTCAACGGTATAGAAAGACAAGAGAAGGTCGAGAGCACTGCCTATTAGTTGTAATTAGACAACATAAAGTAACGGCTTTACAAGGGACAGTAAATGAAAAAAAGGCATAAAAATGTGTCTTTTTCTCAAAAACTATTTATTAATTATGTAATAAAGTATGAAATAAAGTATACTTTAATATCGAAAATATTTTATTTTTAAAAATTTATTGAATTTAATTAATACATAAAAATTATATTCTATCGTTGATATAATATTAAAGCAAAATTTTACTGTGTTGACTATCACATCTACTGTATGAAATACACAATATCAATTTAAACCACAACCAATAAAATATAAAATTATAAAAATGTAGACATATAATTAAAATTTACTTGCATTTCATGCTTATAAATTCTATCTTTTGTGAAAAATATAATTATCATTAACATTTGCTGAAGGAAGATTATTGGTCATGCGGTGATTCCACGACTTTGAAGATTCGACCGAATGCTTTTCTTTGTCTTGATATAATTTGGCTCCAAAATCATTATGGTCAATCATTAATGTATACGAAACTGGAAAATTGTTATCAGCCTTTTTGTGATTTTTCTTGAATTCGGGTTGAATAGGATGCATATATTCCGGAGGACTAGATGTTGTTTTTGATTGCAGAAAGTCATCATTGGGCATGAATGAATTTTCCTTGTCGATCCCGTTCATAAAGTGATTAAACTGATTAAATTTCATAATTTCTATATCGGCAGGATTCATAGAAATAACACCAGGCTCATTACTATCGACTTTAGCTCGAAAACCGTTTTCATCTGCCACGTAATAAACAGTTCTCTTTCTTCCATCGGGATCAACGATTCCGTAACTACCCGTAACTCTTCCGTCTTTCTTAGTTTCTTTTTTGAACTGATGGCTATCGGCGTCGTTTATAGAGTAGTAGTAATTGTAAAAATTATCCTAGAATAATAAAGGCACGACTTAATTTAAAAGTAAATAACTTAAGGTTATATTCCAGTTAATTTTTAAAAACTTTCTCACATTACGTTCATCTTTAATTTCACTTCTGGATGATTTATGGCGAAAGGTGGCTCGAGCCATCGAAGAACACATCAAAACCAATGTAAAGACAGCGAAATACTGTAAAAATATAGGAAAATATTTATAAAAATAAAATACATAATGCGATTATAAAGAGAACTTACCTGAGCAAAAGCCATATTGAAATATACTTAATTAGAAAAATAATTCTGAATTTATACATTTTCAAACAAAGGAGTGGTGATTGTGTAGGTACAGGATGTTCGGATAGGGTTACTATCAAAATTGTTCAAACCTTTCGTGAACCATGACTTTGTTGAACTTTTGAAAGTCGAAGGTCAAATATCTTTTCACCTTTCAATATCATTATTACGAGATCGACGGACGTATAATGAGTGTCATCGATAATTAGAAGGGAAGTCTTTTTTTTTCGGTCCAGTAAAAAGGGGTCAGTGATTGTTAGTGACCACAGCTTAATTTTCGATCAATTAACAGGTGAAAGTAAAATAAACTTAATTGTTGTTTTGATACCTTCATCATTAACTTAAATTCCCACACGGAGTTTCGTCTTCATTATTAATAGTGAATCGAAAATCAGCATCTGTCATGGAAGACAAAAGACTGTTTTGTTATATTAAAGTGAATAAATCGGTCAAGGTGAGATTTTAAACAAATTAAATGAACGAAAGATCAATGCCAACATACAAACGTTTTAAAATAATATGTATTTATCGCTTAATATTCGACAATATTTATAATTTTATTACCGTGAATCTTGGATTAAAAAAAGTGCTGTCCGACTGTAGACAATTTGAAGATGTATTAATAAAAATTTAGTAAATTTTAGAAATTACACAACTAATTTAGTTAATTTTACCTGTTACGCTAACTATTATTATCCTATATATAAAGCTGTCGAAAGCTTTTATGTAGTATGAATATATAATTGAATATAATAGAAATTAGGAATAGAAATATGAAACTTCAATCGATCTTCTTTGATTATATATCAGATTTTCTTTTCCAATTTCGATATTTCTATAAAATTCACACTGTGAGTAATTTATTTTTAGAAATTAATTACAACGTGCAATTTTTAAGCTAAGACGAATAAAGAATTATTAGAATAAGAAGTAGGAAAAAAAAATCTATATAGAAAGGATCGAAATTCCTATTTGATTACTAAATGAACCGAATCTCTTTATAAATAATTTTTACCTTATAAAATTACAGTAAAACATGTTTGACTCCTCTAGTTTTTCGATATTTTTCCAGTCTTTTTACGATATTTGTTAAATAAAAACGATTGTTGTAATAATATCTTCCATTCATTGAAACTCTTACAGTTTCGTTTTCTATTCTATCAAAATATATATAAGAGCGGAGGTTACTGTAAAATAATTAGGAATTTGGTGATTAAATATGAAGCTGTTGCTGGTAAATAACGACATTTCAGTAATATTGTCTTAAAATTAAAAAATTTAAGTCTTAAATAGTGTTTATTTTTTCTAGGTATTTGCAGCTCTATTGATCGAAAATGTTAATTCTATAATTTTACATAAAAATGACGATCGAAAATCAAAATTGCGCATACAAGACGTAAGTCTTTACTTTTAAGTATTAATTAATTAAACCGGATGTATTTTTATAGATAAATGTTTATAGGATTTAGGTCATTTCAAATTTGGATACGTGGCAAATGAAGCGAACGGTGCGATCCACGCTAGAAATGACTTTGGAGAAGGCGGAGTAAATCATTCTTATAATCGAGGAAAAGTACAATATGGAGTTCAAGTAGGTCATCCGCTTCAGCATCTTGGACAAAATTACGTTAGGTATCGTCCTTCTACTAAAACGAATGCAGAAGTTAATTGGTACGTGTCTTCTGAACAAGTGCAATCTCATCATAGAGCTGCAATGGATTCACATCGTGATATATATCCAATTGCTTTTAAATACGGAGATGCTGCATTTGCTTATCATTAAAAGCAACAGAATTTGGTTATGGATTTTAAAGAATGCATTTTTCCATTTGTTTAAAGTGAAGCATTTCTCTCTTTAATTTAATCGCTTAATAATGACGGTTTAAATTAGTGTTATTTTTGCTTTTCTTTTACGTTTATTTATTGTATAAACGAAGAGACCCAATTAATTTTAGTTGTAATTCAAGCTTATTCAATTTGTGGAAATGAATGTATAAGTTACTTAAAAAACTTTAATTAGACGGTTTGTTTTCTGCTCATAATTTGTGTTTATATTAAAATATTTTAGGGATTTTTCATAATGGGGAAGAAAAGATAATAAATTATAATTAGGCTTATCTATATATTATTAACGTGTGATGCCTTCAGGATTCCCGACAATTATTTCTGAATCAGGAAGAAAATGGGTGATAAGAATTACTTAAATTAATTACGGAAATGTATAGAATTGTTAAAGAAAGATGTGTGGATTTGGAGTTTATCAAAGTTTAACTTTAGGTCCATATCTTTTTTTATTAATGTGACACGCCAAACCTCTTACTAAATGTGTTTAAAATGTTTTATTATAAAGGAAAATATGAAATAATAAAGTATATAAAATAAACGCGACAAACGAACGAATAAATAAAGCCCCAAAATCGACCAACCAAATTCGATGTCAAATTAAATATCGACGATCGAGATTTCTAGTCACCTGAATTGGTAGCATTACACATAGAAACGAAAAGGAAACTAGTCAGGAAGCGTTGAAAGGTAAATCAAACCAATCGGAATGTTCGATTCGGGACGAACTGTACATCTGGTGACTTCATAGACGAACATGTTGTTCCTTCGGCAAATGGGCGCAGTGGAATTCGTACCAACGTGTTCTTCGTGTCAGAAAAGGTAACTCGGATTTCTGTCTAACCCACTCTGCAGGAAAAAGAAATTAATAATTACATTTTGGGCAGATAATAACGACTAATTGTGTTCGAGTAGTTGCCATTAACAATTATGCAAAGAACGGTGTGGTACATATTGTGGAAAAAGTATTACCTCAACCAACTAGAACTCTGGCTGGTATCATTTCTAGTGATCCTCAGTTTAGTATTCTTAAGGGATGTGAGTAATTTTTAAAATATAAACATTTCTTTGGCGATTTGCATAAAAATTTTCACGTACATTTTTCGTTAGTGCTTAGTCAAGCTGGTTTAGTGCAAACTTTACGCGATCCGAACGGCAACTTCACCCTGTTTGCTCCGACTGATTCGGTATTTAACAACGAATCTAATCTTAAAATTCTAGAAAAAGTGATGGACGGTAGTTCTTGCTCTACAAGTAAGTCGATTTTCTATAAAACATAATTACATTTATTTATATACTTAAACAATAATGACCATACAAAAGTTTTTTGGATCAATTTAGATCCCTTTTTACATCCAGCCAGAGGCAGGCGGTATTTTATCTTCGAGTTGTATACCATCCGTCTCTGGCTAAATGTAAAAAAGGATTTAAATCGATTCAAAAAACTTTTGTATGGTCATTGTTGTTTAGATTCTACAAAATATATCTAAAACATATATAAATAAGAGACTTTAATTTCGTCTGTAAGGGAATCTGGAGCGTCATCTTTTGCCAAATGTAATTTGCACGCCCGCCTTAACTGCTCAAGCTAAAACTGTAAACATTCTTGAAAATTATCTAATGTTATCGCGAAACGAAAATGATAAACTGTATGTGGACGGTGTGCAAATTGTAGCTAGAGTCATCGTGGCTACCAATGGGGTCCTCCATATTATAGATGGAATCCTGCTACCCGACGAAGGTAATTCATTTTTTTTTGTATCAAATAAAATTTATAATTTTATCGCGTGTTAATGCTGTTTTGAAACAGTTCAAACGCTGACTGAGGCACTAAAAAGTAGCGGAATGCACCAAGTTATAGATCTTATCAAAGAGGCGGATCTTTAGGAGGAACTGGATAAATTGGATAACTTCACATTCTTCGTCCCCACTAGAAAAGCTTTAAAAGTAAACAATGAGTAAAACTACTCGTTGCTTAATCTATTTAGATATAAAAATTGAATATTGAATTTAATTAAATAGAAAATGTCATAGAAAATAGAATTTAATTAAATAGAAAATGAAATAGAAAGAGGAAGTGAGCATTTACTTCAAGAAACGGGTCTGGATCGTAAATTAAGAGAAGACAAAGGGCCTTTTACTCTCTTTGCACCCACAGACACCGCATTCTATAGTTTTTTCTGAATTTCCCATTTCCGAATTAACCGAAGATTGGAACAGAGCCGAACGATTCCTCAGGAGGCACATTCTGAACGGTAATGGCGGCCAGTGCAAAGCGCCGCACGTGATAGACTAATGGTAAACTAACACTATAATACTTTATTTGTCCAGATATGATGTGCTGCGCGGGTATATTCCACTCTCCGTTTCGACACGACCACGCGAGAACTCTAGAAGGCTCTTTGGTGCCACTGCATCGAGCGGCGTCCGGTTGGATCTGGTTCGGACGCGCTAGAATCCATCGATGCGATCTGACTGCCGAAAACGGAGTCGTACACATCGTCGATAAAGTACTTGGCATGCCAACGCTCAAGTTTTTCGATTCCATTCCGGATAATTCCTTCAGATTCTTGCCGTGATTCGCACGTCGAATTACTTAAAGAAGCTCGTTGTTTCGATGAAGACTTATGTAGCCTATTTATCGATGTACAAAACGTCAGAAGAATTGCATGCTTTGTCATCGTAAATGACGGACGGAATGGCGTTTCATCATCCGCCGTTTACCGAATTTTTCTCGTAAATAAATATTTTTAAATTTTTATATAAACCAGATCAACTGTATTCTTGTCTCTACTACAATAATTCCTAAATATTAATTATATGAAATATGCATTTTTATAATCGAGTAAAAATATAAAATTGGCGTTCATAATCTTCATTGAAGTCAGCTTATAGTTCGAAGACACCCGGAATCAAATCCAGGTGGGCGACTCCCAATCAATTTTTCTAGGGCGATCTTGTCTGGGTCCCTTCCCTCATCAGACCGCTTCCATTTTAGGCCTAGTAGAGCGTGGGTTCGAATCCAATCCTCGTTTACTTTCGACGCCGGATGGCCCAGCGGTCAAGGTGGCATCCTACCGCTGGGGGACTCGAGATCGAATCCAGGGATCGAAAGATCCCCGGAATTTTTCGGGCGGTGGTCCGTTCGGATACGTCGGACCCGTCCCTCACCATCCGGCTGTCCATTGTGGACCTGGCCGAACCCATAATGGGTTCTGCTTAAAAGAAGCCTTCTTAGTGCCCACAGAGCGTAAAGAGATTTAAAAAAAGTCCTAGCAGAATCCATGATGGGTATGCAATTAAGGCCCTTCTAGTGTTCACAGAGCCCAATACTGTACACATATAACTGCCAGGTGGGTATCATTTATATGTCTAGGCCGTGGATTTGGCTAGGCCTACAATGGAAGCTGTCAAGTGATGAGGAACAGAGGCCAACATACCACGGCCGGATGGCCGAGAGGTCAAGGTGGCAGCCTACCGCTCTGGGGGACCCGGGATCGAATCCGAACGGGTCGAAAATCCCCAGGAATTTTTCGGGGGGTGGTCCGTTCGGATATGTCGGGCCCCGTCCCTCACCACCCGGTCGCCCCATTGTGGGCCTGGCCGAATCCATAATGGGCCTTCTAAAAGAGACCCTCTTAGTGCCCACAGGGCGGAAAGAGTTAAAAAAAAAAAAAAAAAAAGAGGCCAACATACCGGGACGAAACTATCCTGTAAAATTTACGTAAATCCTTCCTCCATACCTTCCTATGTAAATACATCTCTTCGTGTATATTTTATCAAGATTTAATCAATTATCGGGACAAAATAAACATTTACAAATGTTAAATGTGACTTGTCTACTTGCTGCTGAATTTGCTTTAATAAATATTTTTAGCGAATCTGCATATTTTAAAATAATATGCGATGACAATCGTTTATCTGAAAGTATAAATTGAATATTCGTCCGGATTTCGCTTAACAACTGATAAACGATGTCTTCCTTTCTCGTCGTTCTCGCAGCTTGTTGTTTCTTGCCCCTACAAGTGAGGTGAGTAAGAATTGTCCTTATTTGTTGAATAGTCATTTGAGTGTTTAATTTGCCATTTGTAGGGCGGAAAAGAATACGGAAGAAAAATTAGTAGACGTCATTTTGACTAAACGAGATCGCTTCATTCTTGAGGAAAAGGGAAAAGATCTGAGAGAAATAAATGCTACTGGGCATTTGTTGAACAGAATGGAAACGAAACAAGGCGGTTTGCAGGTTAGTTTCTAAGTTCGAATAACTAGTAGCTTAATGTTCATCGCATTTCCTCTAAACATTAAATCCTGTTGACCAGAATTCTAATCTCACGATTTCCACTAATGAGACGGACGGAAATGTTTTATAACTCTGCGGAATAACCTGGAAATAACTCTCCCACGGATGGTGAAGCCTCTCGTAATGGACACCGATTAGTACATATCGCAAAGCTATACCTTTGTAATATAAAAGGCACTGATGGACTTTTATATCTTTGTCTTTATCTATAAAGGCAAAGATATAAAAGTCCATCAGTGGCCGAGTGGTTAATTCTTTATGTTCTGTCCCTCAATACTGTTCCCCAGCGCTTGTTTCCCTATAATCTCAGCAATATATTAAATATTATTTACATTTCTACTCATCTTTCAGATATTGATTATCGCAGTCGCTTCACAACCAGAAGGTAAATTCAAAATAAAACATAATTTTATTTTATAAATAATCTACATTCTTCAATCCACAATTTTATTACTTAGCCAAACTAAGAGGACGGGTTCAACACGCCGAAGTCAAAAGCAAATGCTTAGACCATAGAGAGCGTGCATTGGAAACCTCTGGCTCGAAGATTGTCCCGAAATGCGATGAAAACGGAGATTACGAGGCACTTCAATGTCATTCGGTCCATAGTAACATGTGCCAATGTTGGGATAAGGACGGATCAATTATCGCCGGCTTTCACCAGAAACTACTCAACTGTAAATGCATTCTACATAAAACAAATGCTATGAAGAGAAAACGTAAGTCAAGCTTTTCGTGAAAATTCGCGCCAAGAATGTCGTTCATTTGCATAATTTATTTTACAGAAGAAAACGTTTTCGTGCCACAGTGCGAAGAAAACGGAAATTACGCACCGAAACAATGTTTCGAAGATACGGGAATGTGTTGGTGCGTCGATTCGGATGGCAAAAGACTCGGAGAACCAACCAAATTCGCCACTGTTTGTCATTAGATAACGACTAAAGTGTTGCGCGAGAATGCATTATTCGGTGTTTATGTAGATTTTACGAATTAAGTAAATTAATTTGACAATTTATGGCATTAAACGCGTACATTTTCTTTGTAGAGGGCTTCAAAATCCGCTTTCGGATACTGTTACTCACGCTTTAAATCTAACAAGACTTTTCCCATTTCTATTGGGAAGACTCTTTTGACAGTTAAGGTTCCACCCGGATCTACGGTCTTTTGTGATATTCCTCGATTTAACACGAGGATGACTCTTAATTCAGTCAAAACTTTTATTTTCAACATATCTTTCGGTGTTTAAGGTGTTAAAAACCGAAATTTAGCACCGTAGCTTGTGCATAAGGGGCATTGATGAATGCGCTATTAAATTTTGGCTATGAAAGGTGGAGGGGGAGGGGAGATAAAGGGTAGTCACGTGTCATATCCCACGTGGGATTGGGCTTATTGAAGATTTTAGTTGTTAGCATTTACAGATCTTTATAAAACTTATCTCTACCCTCAAAAATAAGTTCATTATATATTTTTAATTATTATAAAATATCAAAATTTTTATAAGAAAATCTCATAATAGATGACGCCACACATAATTTATTTATTTATTATGAATAATAATTAAAAGATTATTTTTAAAATAAATTCTCATAAAAGCCGGAAAAGTTATGCAACTCGTTGCTATATTCTTTTTTCTTTTTTTGAGGACGCTAAGAAGGTCTTTTCGTACGCATTACGGGTTGGACCAGATCGAAAATGGAGGAGACCGAGTAGCGTAGACGGACCTGACATATTCAGATTAAACTGTGGCCGTCAGCCATATTGTTTTCTTGTTTATTTTTTGTTTTAGTTCATAAGTTATATATATATATTCTATCTTCCTTCTTCCTTCATTTCTATTCTCTTATTTCCGTTCCTCTTCTTTGTCTCAACGATCTAACCGTTATCGCTGGAGGGCAGGATTACTCCTTCTAAGAACTAAGGGAGAACAAAAGAAGGCGAAGAAGCCCTGAAGGCTAAGTGTTGGGACAAGGGACACTTTTTGGCTAGACCTCGAGAGGAACGGAGGTGAAAAGCAGCGTTCGAGACTCGAAAGAGAGAGAAAGAAAGGAGGCTGCAGGACCGCCGAGGCCACAGAAAAATAGGCACGAGGGCCAGAGCGCCGAGAGAATAGGAGAACATCGAGGACGAACAGCCGAATAAGGAGGAGGAAAGGCCACCATTGTGGAAGGGTACTTCCCCGAGTGTATCGATCGATTGTGAACCCGGGTACTTTCTGTCTATTTCTATATACTTTCTATCTTTCCTAAGGGTACCTTCCTAAGTCTATCCGTTTCCCTATTACATTAGTTTTAAGGTAGTTATAAGTTTAGTTTTTAAGTCGGTTGTAAAGATCTTATGTTACGCGCGTGTGTATTATCGCTTGTACGCGAATAAGTGGCGACCCCTTCCCCAGTGAGGATACTCAAGTTGGGATCAATTGTAAATAATAAAGAAAAGAACCGTGTTCCGAGAGAAATAAAGGAATATTTAATTGTATATATAAGTTTTTATGTTCCTATTTATAACGTTTGTTATCGTACGTACAAATCTCTCGATACGAACAACCACAAAACTACCGTGAAAATTTCAAGATTTAACAAAGACTCGAACTCACAAGTTCCAAAATTCGATTGGATCGGTGATATAAGACGACGCAACAGGTGGGAGTACGGCCAAGGATAAGACGTTTCTCGGAAGAGAAGTCTTTTATGGGAAGCTGGTCCCATTTGTGTTTGGACACACGAAGAAAATTCGGAAAAGTCCACGCGATAACTAGACGAAAACTGGGACCAACTCAGTGTTCTGTGGCGGTTATTGGTAGGTACTCCCGATCCTTCAGAATGGCCGATTGACATCTCTTTACCTTCATTTCTGTACAAAATTCCATTTACACAAAGTTTATAATGAAACGGGCTAACCATTTTTAGTTTAGTGTAACTTTTTCTTTTGGAAAATTAAACAAATCCTAATTTATCTCGATACATCAAAAATTGTAAATATTGCAAATGTTATAATTATAAAGTTCATTTACTTATCAAAACATAGAAGAGGAAAGTGTTTACTAAAATAACTTTAACAGAAAATTTTCTGCTGAACGTATTATAAATTATGATCAATGTGCATTAATTTAAAAAAAAAAAATAAACTATAAATGGCGAAAAATCGCTTTAATCGTGAAGAAACCATCAGTAAGAAAGGATTAATTTTAAAAGAACACGAAGTTCTTTGTCGAGATTGTCCGCAAACATCCATTCTTTTTCCAAGAGATCTTTCGCCAAAAGATCTGTGTTCTTTTCCCCAAAAAGTTCAGTCTCTTGCTTCTTTTCTCCTGCCGCTCTCTTACAAAGATCGGAGTTTCGTAGAGATCCGTTCTTCCAACTATCTGTTCATTCTACGCGCTTTTGCGCCAAAGATCGAAGTCCCAATCGACGTTTCCGGCGACTTCTGCATCACCTTCATCACCGGACATTACTGGACGACAACAGTCCCGTGGCTAGATCATCGAAGTTTCCAGGACACATCGGAGGACCTTTTCTGTGTGAGAAATCACGTTCACAAGAAGACAATTCTTGTGAAATCTATTTGCAAGACCTCGATACTTTGCAACAAACAAATTTAATTGAGGAGACTTGTTCTCGGTATCAGTCATACCCACATACGACTCCTTATCCTCGTTCGCCATCTTACTTGGATGATATTACTGAAAGATGCTACTAATCCATAAGATATAACAAAAATGGTTTTGAAAAAGAAGGTAAACATCTTTTTATTATTAAAAAATGAATATATGTGAGAGAAAACAATATTGCTGTATTAACGATTAATATACCGAATTAAAAATCTTTTTCTATAGAATGTCGCTGTAGATATTAGTGAATGGGGAGCACGATTTTGTTCACCCAATTTGAACCTTAATAACTCTTGTGCCTTTTGTCGAAAATTTCTGAAGTTTTGCAGAGAGGTTTGTTTATTAGAGGAATTGATAATATTAAATTTTGATTGTCAAATGACGAGAGAGTGAGGAGATAGAGGAGGGGTCGTTTGTCATATCTGGAGTGGGGTCGGACTTAATGAAGATTTTATTCATTATTAACATTTATAATCTTCAGTTTTTTATATAAAACTTATCTTTACTTTCATAATTAAGCTTTTGTTATTTTATAATAATTAATAATATAAAAGGTTTTAGAATAAAATGCTGAATTATAACAAATGACACCACACACAAGTTTAAATTTCTTTTGCCGGAAAAGCTACGCAACTCTTTGCTGTATTATTTTTACCGACGCAATTAATTTTCAATACTTACCATCGCGAATTTGATATAAAATTTGTCTTGTTTTAAAACGAACCATTATGCCTGGCATCTCTGATTATTTTCTTTCTCATAATCAGTGGCACAAGATGAATGTGTCCCATTTGCTAATTTTGCGACTATTCTGTCACGTTTCTCAAAGTCCATTACTACATTTGACTTTACGATACAAGGGCCTATCTAATGGATGCTTACAGTGCTGCCACGCCCTCTTGATACCAAAACAATCAGTTTTGTTACTTTAAAATAAAAATAAATATAATAACGCATATAGTATGACTTCAATTATGTAAGATAAAATAAATAAAATAATTTTTAAGTAATTAAGTAATAATCATCAAAAATCAACAGGGGGACATGCCTCTGTCTCCCGAATTTGCCTTGAGCAGCATCCGTATTCTCAAAATTTTAGATACGCCACTGTCACGATGTACACTAAAACCAAAACCAAAAGTACTTTTCCACGGGGGATACATTTACAGAAGGTCAGGCATATAACACTCATAGTATAGTGTTTGCTGGGCGTTTTAACATAGTTTAAAATGTCCGTCTGGCCACTTTAAAGAACTACAATATTAAATAAAGATATACAAAGAATTGAGCATTTCCATTTCCGAAAATGTGAGCGAAGTAAAGAGATAGTAGATAGATAATTTAGTATTTAAAATATAGTATTTTCTTATTCTTTAGATAACTTTCAGTCATTTTATAAAATTTAATCCTTCTTAATCTTTTCATATTTTTATCAACATCACTTCGACTTTTTTTATTTTTACAGCCTAATATCGTATTATACACACAAGCGTCCATTTTGCTTTACACGTAAAAGCTGCTTTATCTTCGCTGCAGCGACCCCTTGCAGCAAACGTTTAGAAACGGTTCGCTACATTATAGCGCTTCATTTAGAAACGCTTTGCTATGTAGCGCTGCATAAAGAAACGCGACCATACTAAATAGAATGGTTGTGACCATGGTTACACCGCTTTTGATGGCAACGACGGGTACTATCACTTTTACACAACGAGTTGGAATATTCTACCTCGTTGCTTTTACACAACACAAATGCCACGTACCCTTGACTAAAAGGAAAATGGCGGAAATGTATTCAATTTTCCTGGAATATGGCGTCGCTTCAGCCAGTATATGTAGTATATTCTATCTCGTTGGTACCACCTCTTCAGCGAGTAGATTTTAGAATTATGCTTCTTTTCAGCATTTGTTCTACCTCGCTCATACTATTCTTTAACCAATTATACATAGAATATCACTAATGCTGAAGAGCAAATCTGAGCTCTCGATGAATTATTTACTCTATTACAATCTCTATGGAATGGCGTCGCGAAAGGACGCTAAATGCCAGAATTGGATCCGTTTAGTATTATATTTTATTGAAAATAAAATATTTTATGAATTGCCCTTAATGTCTGAATTATTTTGTTAAATAATTCTTTAAAATATTAAATATTTTATTACAGTTTTTCTGTTTATGAATAAAAAATGAAAAACATATTATAGTATAAATTTATTCAATTGTTTTCTTACTGAAAAAAAGATGTTTTTTTATCTTTTTAAACTAAAATAAAATTTTTAAAATTTAATTTGCTTTATAATCTATTTTTATTGTGTATTAATTTACTGTTCAAGTTTTAAACTGTAAATAATCATTTAAAAAAAAATTAGTTCTAGTTTTGTATATCAGATGGCGTTACTTTACACAAAAAATTTATTTCTTAACAATACAACAATCGTTACATTTTTAAATAAATATTAAGTCTGTTGAAATAGTGCACGTTTATTACACCAATTTTACGCCAGTGTACAATAAAAAAATTCTAAAGAATAACGTGAAATGTACGCAAATATGCGCTATCTTCTTGAATATTATGAATTCTTGTATTGTTAACGAGCTGTTAAATGCATAACTCAGAAGAAAATGTAATAAAATTAAAAAAATAAGTTGATTTTAAAGAAAATTAAATTAAATATAATTTTATAAACAATTACATTGTTAGATTTATTATTGTAAACTATAATTATGTGTGTGTGTTTCTTCTTCAATTGGAAATCTTCGCAATTGTTGTTTCGATTTAAACCTTCATGAAAACAAGATAATAGTAAACAATACTGTTCTTTATCAAAGCTCTTTTGATCTTCGAAAACGTATTTTCTTCTCTTCGAATGGAATTCAATTACATCCAGATTTTGAGCCTTTACTCTTAATAAAAATAAAATAATAAAATTGTAAACCCCTTTCGGCTTGAAGTCCAAACTAAATGCCATTCTTTACTATCATCTCAATAGGTTGACTCGCAGCATAAAGTAGCACAGAATAAGAAAATATTAAAGGTTAGAAGAGACTAAAATAAAGAAATTAATAAATTTTAATAATAAAAGCTGTAAATTTGTTACTTTTTAACTAATTAATGTATGACGTTTAATTCGTAACAAGAATTAAATTTAATTGAATTTTTAATTTTAATAGTTGTCTACTTTTTCAAATCTTGATTTTATTCGATAAGAAATAAAATTTTAATTCGTTTTTTTTTATGTTTGTAATAATTTAAAAAGGTTAAATTTAAATTTAAAGTATTGTGAAGCGCGGTAGATTGACATTACGCTTAAATTCGATAAATGATTAACATTAACAATAGATGGAAATTAAAATGAGTGTCGATTAGAAGTAGCGTGGGTTGAAATTGAAAATGTTAAGAAAACATTTAAAAATGTATAAAATCCGTTAATTTCACCGCAATCGCGTAAGGAATGTTTCGGAGAGGTAACAGTAGCTACAGGTGCACGGGGATTTCATTTTTAGCACGTGTACATCCACGTGGTGCTAGCCCTGGGCTACAGGTGTATTTCCATTTGGTCAACTCTACTTACTAGTTGTACACACCTAACATTCTACTTACATCCTACCTAACTCACGGGAAAGTTTTATTGGTGGATTGCAGTACGACGCACCAATCCGATTACGGTCTGGGCGTGGAGATGTTCTCTTACTGGATCACGTGATGTAATGACGGCTGGTGTAAGATTGACAGAATTTGACGACGTTTCGACGCATCGTAGTTATGTTCCAGTTGGATTTTAACTATGGGATGATCTTTTGACGTATCCGTTGAGTCAGTATGGGGTCAGAGAATGGTGATCTGGTTATGACCCGGTGTAGTTTGAACTTTACTATTCAAAATTGGGATAATTTTAAGTGTTTTTACGTCCTATACATACGAAAAGTGTGAATCGAGGTAAATATAATCTTTTATTAGACTATATTTTCTATATTGTTTATTGAGTCGGGAATATTTAAAGTTGTGTCGTGTTACCTTTTTTAAACTCTTTACTGTTGCGATATTTCTAAATGAAATGTATAACATTCTTCTTTAGATTCTACTCCTTTTTTCATTAATTATCAAGTTAATTAATTGTGCCGAAATAAGTAATTAATTTATTTCAAAATAAATAAATATATATATTTCTGGGGTTACGAGAAGCATTTTACAGGTGTTTAGACGTTTAAATGTTTGCCGAAAGATTTATGAAGAAAGCCGAATTTCTGATGTTTGCAAAAACATTTAAGTTATGAAAAGAAAGATCCAAAATATAAACAAAACTGTAGAGGACGTAACTAGTTAAGAATCTGAATTTCCGTAACTATTGGCCTATTTACAATTTGCGAATGGGATGCATTATAGTGTAACGGTCTCTCTACCGTAGTTTGTTATGTGAGAAGAGATAGTGCTAACTTATACCCAGACACAAACCTCATAAATTACGAGCAGACAATTACTGGTCGGGTCGGCCTGACAACATCAGACAGATCTATCCAAACCTCCTATTTATCTTGTACAGTAGTCGAAAAAGTAATATTTAAAAGTGAACCCGATTGGATTAGAAGAAAAGTGGCTAACGTGTGACTAAATATGCTTTTTATCAATTCTAAGAGATCTTTTGTTTCTACAAGTAAACGAGAGAGTACTCACTTTCTGCACATAGTAAATTGGTTTGTAAACACGAGACGGCCTACGATTTCTCGTGTGTTTTGTATAGGATTTGCGGGATATCTCTCGGGAAAATCGTCTTGAGATGAAAAGAATCGATCAAAAAAATTAATTAATCGTATATTTTTAAGCTTCTATAAATTAAAATTTTGGATATTATTTCGGAAAAATGATAAATTGTTATTAAGTGAGACTGGCGAACTTATCATAAAGGAAGTGGGATCTTCAAATCTATTCTAAATTGATGTTATTTCAAGATTAAACGTTAAAAAAAATTACAAGTTCGTGATTAGATTTAAAAATTAATTTAAATCATTTTTAAAAAATGACAAAAAAGTCAGTTATGATCCAGATTTTTTTTATATTTTAGGCCTATTTGATATCGTCGATTAAGTACTTTAAGTTAATTCCTATGTGTCGTAACTATTTTACATAAATTTATACGTTTATGCTTAAGCTAAATCATGTAAATACTCGGAAACTTGTCTTAAACCAGAGCGATAAAGAAAATTTAATTAGTTATTCGGAGTTAAAAACGAGTTAAACACCGCGAGTTAGAAACGTTTTAGTATTTAAAAACTACACTATTCAATCGAAGATTTCAAATAAATTCTCATATTCAAAAGCTGAGAATTCCTTAATAGATCTCAAATCACATTGAAATTTAATTAGTGTACACGTTATTTTGCTGACGTTTCTAAAGAAGGCCTATCTTAACAATCGTGCGATTACACATAAAATGCTTATATCTGACGGAAAATTTTACTTAGAAATTAATGAAAAATGTATTATTTTTGCGATTATCTCGAATAGAGAACGGCCTACAGGCCATATTCTCCGGTTACAATTCTCCGATTTTGTGTAGTTGTATCAACAGATCATATTACATTGTTGAAAGTCCTAAACTTCTCACTGTGGATTTAAAACGTGATCTTTAGCCAGTTTTCTTAGATTGGTTTGATTTAGATAAACTCTTCTCGGAACAATTCAGCTATACGATCCTTATATCAATTGAAGGACTAAAGCTTAATCTAAATATAGAGAGAGTCCTTTATAGAAAAATATATTCAATAAATAAATCAGAATTTTGTTTTTTTTTTCCTTTGATGTATAACTACTACAGCTTACAATTCATTTGAAGTAGATACTAGAGAATTGTCTTCTGATTGATAATAATTTGAAAGAAATGACAATTGAATTCATTAGAGAATGTCTGTTTATAGTAAAATTTAATTTGAACTTCATAAATAAGAGGTCTTAAACGTGAGAGAGACTGGCGATGTACTCTTGTGTAGAAGGCAAACCCAGGTACGTGCAGCTTCTATTGTAACCGTCAGATGACTAAATCAGCAAAAGTAAGAAATTGCTGATTCGACTGATGTCAAGTCCAGATATATTCATTTTGGCGGACAAAATCAAGATTTTTTTTCGTTCTCTAGTTAGAATATATCTAAGAGATCAAAGAATTGTCTTTTGCACCATAATAATAATAATAATAATAATAATAATTGTATTTTTCGTAAGTTGAAAAGTTTAACAACACAATAGACCATCCCTCGGGATTCCAATATTCCCCCTGTGCTAAGTAAAGTAAATAGTATGATTGATAAGTCTCCGAAAGTAAATAGGGCCTTACTGACTACAAACCCTCATTTTTTGACTTCTGTCCATGGGAATATTCTGTTTTCGAATGAAAAACTCGAAAATACGGCTAAAAAACAATCGTATTTTGAGTTGGATCGCGTTAAAGTAACAGGCCTGATTTTGGTCTTATTAATTTAACACAATCACGCAATGTTATTTACTTTTTTTTTTCATTTTTGGCCCGTTAAATTAACAGGAAATACGAAAAAGTATTTGTTTCTTTGTGAGGGAATAACATAGATGTTGAAAGGACCTAACCTACATTTCATTGTCGGAGAATATTGATAAATTACTTATGTTTTATAGTTTTATCGAGAAATGTCAATATTCTCTGTCGTGTCATTATATTACTTAACAATATCGTATTTTGAATAAATATAATTATTTTTATATCATGAAATAAGATTAAAATAGGTTCAATTCCAAATTTCTTTTTTCTGTATTTCTTCAAGCGGATTTTATATCATATTATTTGAAAATAAATACGGAAATGTTTAAGTTTAGACTTATAAACAAAGATTAACTAAATTTTACCAAAAGCTTTAATTTAAATCTTGTAAAAAAATGTTTTACCGTTGGCTTATAATTACAATTTAGACTTAATTTAGGCACAATTCTGTAATGTTAAATTGGATACTTTTTAAACTTAAAGAATATGAGATTGAATCATTAATGTCTTTTTACAACAATTTATGATGGTAACTTATAAAAAAAATAAAATTTCATTATAGACCTAATGGTGTAAGTAAAACATAAGGTCTTTCTATCGAAAAGCCTCCTAACTGTATTGAAAAAGTTGCATTAACTTAACTTTTAGTAGCCCAATAAAGATCTTATTACTAAACGGAAAATGTAAACTGACAAATGAGAATGTGCGGATTTTAGGCCTAAAGCCTTATTCTTAGGCCAACATTTTCAAGTATCAAAACTCTTCGATGTAATCCGAAACCAGATTTAAATCTAGAAGAACTCCTAATTTCGCGTAAACTATAGATTTAGCATAGGTCTAGAAATCCCTAATACGATTTACAGCTCTGTAAGGAAATAAGTTTAGATTTTCAAAATAGTACAAGGCGTAAAATGAGCCGTATAAGGACAATAAAGAAGCAGAAATAAGAAGGAACATAAAGCTTAAATGCGTCATTCCAATTCGTTTCCATTTCTCTGATAGTAAGCGAAACACATTTTGGATCGTAATTTTTTTATCGCTGTTATGCCTCTACACTTACAATCTTCTCATGGGTACGTCTTCCACTATGACACCTTTAAGTCGCAAGATATAAACCGATGATTTTATCGAGCCAGAAGGAATTACTTTCTGCAAGTAGGCCTACAGACTGACTTAAAAGACATATCCCGTTTTATTTTCTGGATGTACAAGATATACTGCGTATCGTTAAATTTCCATCGATTTACTGTATTTCAGACGTTTCTAATTTTGATTTAAAGATCTTATTTTCGTAAATGAATTGATTTTTATATCATTTAATTCACTGTTTATTGCAAAAACAATTTGATGAGCGCATTGAAATTTTCTCAATTTTTAATTGTGTTTATGCTCTTTGCGGTGATTTCCGAGTGTTTACTTGTTCTCCTGAAACTATTCTGTTAATAAAGAATTTCTCTGATTTTATATTTAATTTAAATTCTTGTGTAAAAAGTAAATCAGTTAATTTAATCTTCGGGATTTTTCAGGATTAACAACTCACCGACGATTAACTTTCCGCCAGCAAAACTCTTTCTATACAGATTGATAACAGCATACAATGACGCAGAATTACGGCAGTTTTTCCATTTGCATTTTCCCTTCACAAACACAAGATCCAAGCAATTATCTGCTCATTTCTAACAGATGCTCCACTATATAGAGTGGTTGCGCTTAGCAGTAATTTCATGGTATGTTGACCACTTCCCGTTTCAACCTGTCACACAATCACCCTGTGATGGATATTCCCTCCAATGGAAATTGGAAGCCAAACTGTCCAGATGGACACCTTCGACTCCGTATGTTCTACCTTGACGAACAAAGAGCAAACGCATTGTGTAATGAGTTCGTATAGTTTTTCAATTGGGGTAACCTTAAAAAAACCGAGTTAGACTCCACTATTATTCAATTACCTCCGTAGGCAAGCACTTTTTTTTTTAATTAAGCAAAAACTCAGATTTATGCTTACGCATAGTTGTGTACACGACAACACAGTTATGCATCAAGAAATAGGCGGCGCTTTCATGGTATATTGCTTGTAGATTTATGACCGTGGCAAAAAATAAAATCCCACACAGGCGAGAATAACTCTACCATTGCGACTATCTGGTGACATATCGAAAAAGAAAAATGATCAATATAAAAGCAGTTAAGCAACATTACTCATTTTCTAAATGACGGAGTCGTGTGTCAAGTCTCTCCTGACCAAACTACCGTTTTACGCTGTCTAGCTGTTCTTTTTCAATTTATCAAAAATCTTAACTGTCAAGAACATTTGAAGTAAAGGAAAAAAAGGGGGAGGAGAACGGATGAAGTGTTTAATAATCCATTTAGTGGGTCCGAACTTTTAACAGGTACTAAAATAATCCATGAAAACGTATCTAGGAACGATAAAAAAGGGAGTAAAATTTAATAAAAACAACAATAATAACAACAACAACAAAAAGTTTACGAGCTAAGAAAAGGTCAAGTGCAAACAAGCGATAGATAGGTTTGTTACTTTTAAACCTGAACGCTAATATTTATACAAAGCTTGCTGCGATACTGTCTCAACTCGATTTTTTCTACTTATAAGACGAACTCCCTTTTTTTATAAAGTAAATAATAATAAAAAATCTGATTTTCTTTTAATAATAAACCGATACTTGATGCGATTTTTATGTATCGGCATACAAGAAAAATCGCAAAGTATCGGTTTATGAATACAAGAAAATTAAATATTAAAGTCGGCCTTTTTTATAAAGAACAAGTTAGATGTGAAGCGTGGTTCATCACACGTTATAGGCCTATTATAAGACTTTTTTTTTTTTTTTTGCTTTATTTTTAGGAAGTCAAATCGTTTTTCCGAGTATGAAAGAAAAGTCTAAGAACGCAGCCAGGTCGAGACGAGAGAAAGAGAACGCGGAATTTTTGGAATTAGCAAAGCTTTTACCTCTGCCGGCAGCCATTACGAGTCAATTAGATAAAGCTTCCATTATTAGACTTACTACTTCCTATCTGAAAATGAGAGCCGTCTTTCCTGATGGTAAGTATACGTGTGCTTATTTCGTATTCGTCTACGGCGTATGTATTTACTTCTATCGATCATTAAGTAATAAAATATATAGGCCTTCTATACAATAACTCGGGCCTATTTTTTTGAAACGAAAAGAAAAATAAATACCTCGACTCCTCAGGCCTATTTCATGCGCCATTGTGCAGAAATCTCTGCACTTGTTACGAGCTTACACTTTTTTTTAAATATTTTTCAAACGAAATATTCACTTTAAGATTTTTTTTTTTTTTTTCCTATTCTGTGACATAAAATGATCGTCCGAAATTAGATTTTTCTTATTTAAATTTTAATATAAATCAAGTTATTTTTAACTGAAGCTTCCTATTCTTTTTTAATTTTTTGTATTGAAGACTTTGCTGTTTTAAATTTAAACGTATTAAGATACTATATATACAACAATGGCGCCTATGCTAATTTTATTTAGCTTCCTTTGATAAAATTCCCCGGACTGCGCTTTATAATACGTAGGTTTTTAATACTAGACGAATGCACTTTATCGGATAATATAGTTAAACGATGTAAAACCCAACGGAGAACCTTGAAAATAGCTTAATTGAGTCATAAGAGAGTAAGGCCGCTGTGCCATTTTAAAGTTGTGATGTATTCTTTCGGTAACGTAAGTGAACGAACGTACTATAAAAATTATGTTGAAGGGGCTCTCGCTATAGAGAAGCATAAGCGAGCCATCTTAATGAGGGTGACTCGCAAAATATTTTTTACCGGACAATTCAGACAATTTGAAAAAAAACCGGGATGGAAAAATAAAGGGAAGCAAAAGAAAAATCAATCATTTCCTTTCCTAAGGGTTGAACAACTGCATAAAAGAGGCACCCGAATTTTGATAATTGAATGGATGGCGATTTTTCGGCCGGTCTTTACGATTCAAATCACAAACGGGGGTGGTTCTACTTGTCGTATTCTCCTCCCCTTGTTGTTACGTAGGCAGAGAGAAGAAAAGATTTTGATAATTGGACAGACGGCGTCCTATGGGACAAATTGGCTTCGTTTGCTGCGAGCCATTGTGAAGGTTGTCGAGGCTCCCAACCCCACCCGTGCCTTTTGTGAAGTTAGACCTGCAAAGACGAGCTATCATCGTCACTCAGTTATCTCCGTTATTCCTTCCTGGTTGAAGCGGATGTCGATGTAATCTTTGGCAGCCCAGTCGATGAGGTGCATACGGGTATCACCGGATGTGGGTCCACTTTTTGTCTTCCCCTCCAAAAAGGTGTTAAGAGGGCTCCGAAAGCACAATCTCTTTTTAAATCTCTGTATAATGTTAACAGTTTGGTTTACAAATGAAGTAAAATATAAAGGGTATTGTTGAAGATTTTCCATTTCTTTTAAAGGCGAATAATATTAATAATAATAAGGAAAACTTTAGATTTTTCTACGGTATAAATCTTACATCTCATAAAATATATTGCAGTTATTTTTAATCTTTAATCAGTAAAACGCATTCGTCAATAAATAACGGCAGCTCCTTAAATTGCTACTTTACCTCAAAACTGCACACTTAATACAGTTTCTTCAATGTTCTAACGTTAATTATATTATTAACGTTTGAAATATTTATATTTAAATATTACTTATTTATTATTCGCTTTAAAATAAAAAAAAATTAAGATTCTTGACAATTCTTTCTTACACATTACCGTAGAAAATCGAATAATAATTGTGTGCAGAATAGTCTCGAAGGATTAATACAGGCCATAATGCATTAAGATTATTTTCTATCGTCAATTAAATAGGCTATAGAAGAATAGAACTTTTAAATATAATTCTACATCCAACAAAATATTCAAGAGTTTTTTATTGTAATGAATTAGGTAACTTCTCTTGTCCTATAGTGCTTTATTGATTAAGATTTTTCCAAATTAAGGAATAAATCAATAAGGTTATAAAAAGAAAGACTCAAAGAGCCGAAATATATCGTTTAGATACACACATAGACGAAGATAAATAACATAAAATGAAAAATCTCGAGTTCCGCAGCTATTTATATAGCTTACAAATGCAAGATATTATTTATGCCTGTCTCCTTCATTTAGTTAATAACAAATCATTTATTAATTCTAAATTTAGAATATGAGAATTCGAAGAAAAGCGTAGTGTTAAACACTCTAAAAAAAGATCATTTATGAGGAATAGAAACGTGTAGATTCTGTTATGATTCATGTGTAAAATATCAATCATTACGTAGGAAAACCAAATTTAAAAATGCTATTAAATTATTATCAGCTTTTTAAATAAATTACCGAGTCGATTTTAGAAAATAAAGTTGTCAATTTTATAGATGTAATACGTTAAATTTAAACAAAAAAACCCCCCGAAATGTAGGCATCCATCTTGGTTTTTACGCCTTAGAGCAAGATCTTATAATTACTGTTCTCCATCAGCTTGAAGTCACTGGTCGATAAATGCATCCTTCTCTTCTCTCCTCTGGGCGTGGTTAAGACAAGCTTATGCATGGCTGCCTCCGTTTTCGATTTACTAGCGAATATATGGTTCGTTAGATCACCATTAACACCTCGTTCTTCCTACTCTTAATTGGCAGAATTCCTCGACGACGAGTAGAAGAAATCTTCTGACAAAAAATGCATTTTCTCTAATTCAATTAATCGGTAAAGAATCGAGTAGTTGATATGTCGTTAATTTTTTACTATTTTTAATATTATTAGCAAATATATTAGTATTTTATCGTACTTTTTTTAAATAAAAAACTTAGTAAAGGTCTAATGCGTGACGTACTTTAAGCGTAACGTTTTCATTTGCAGTTGAATTCGAAATTGTTGTTGTGAAATTATATAGGTTCGAGCCTGATTATCAAAACAACCTTTGGTTCCAATTTTGTTCTGGTATGAGGCATGAATCATTCTGTTTTGTGTTTCAGTTTTCGTGAGAAATGTGCGCGTAAAGGTACACAGTCCGAAATTATAATGCAAGGTTATATTGGATTTAAAAAAAAAACAATGAAAATTTATTGCGAAGATTAAAATTCTCCTAATGAATCCACCAGAAAAATATTTCGGATGCGTAACAAAAAGCTTCTAATTCTAACGAAAATGGTGATATTTCTTTTATCTTTCTTCTCGTTTATTTGCAAAAACACGTTATGAAAATTTATTACAATTCTTTTCTCGTAGAACAGAAAGAAACCTTCAAAAGAATGCATTTCTTCTCGTTTTAGAAAGGAGTTCGGTTGTTGTTTTTTTTACACTTAAATGGAGAAATATAAATTTTAAACTTAATTCGTTAAAGAAATACTTAACGAGAATGCAGGAAAAACTACAGTTTCATCGAAATCTTAAGACGTTTCTAAGAGAACAAGCTTCTGACCTGTTTCGGGAGCGAATTCTTTCAGGAAAAAAAAGGTGTTTCTGGAAAACTGAAAAGTGACGCTAATGGGTGTATGAGGGTGAATTATGCTTAACATTTCCTGATCAATTGTCCACACTCCATAAATAAAGTGTTTGTTGTGTTGCCTCTTCAAACCATACTTCCTGTGACAAGCGGAAAGATATCCCGCTTTTAAAGAAAAGTTGAATGGAAACGCCTACGCTTGATTCTAAAATTACGGCTTCCCGGGAGGCCAAAATGTCGTTATTTAGTTTCGTGACGTCATTTATGAGTTCTAATTCCTATTCGTTGTAAAGGAGTTCGTGCTATTCTTAGTATATACTTGCCTAAACTTGTATAAGGTTAGACAACTTACTTTGAGTTACTGCTGAGAACTTTATACAATATTTCAGTAATATCTTTAAAGATTTTATATTTTCCTAAAATTCGTAATAATACTCGAATTTAGAATTTAATTATTTTAAACGTTACATTGTTTAGTAAAGTATGGAGAATGCCAATAAAAAACACTTTACGTGGCTTTAATAATAAAGTTAAACCTTAATTCTAGTGCTTCGGGCTTTAATACCACGTTTTCGTCTGGGAAATTTAAAATTTGCAAGACATAAGCATAGCAAAATTGCTAAATTACAGCAGAAAGAGATGCATCGACATGACGTAATCCGATTCCTCATAATTCATTCGCCTTTGACATAACGGATCCCTAAAGGTCACTCTGATTTTAGCTTGTTTGGATTATTGTTACGCGATATATAAACTATAAAAAAGGCAAAACATATTTATTTAATAGCCGCCTATGCTAATGATTCAGCCGTATGATCGAAGCTCATAAATCTATAGAATTGTTAAGAAATTATATAGATTTTATAGGCCTAACACTGTGTAGATGATATTTACTGTTATTCACTTTAATATCATTGAGAGAAAGTGATGTGTAATTCAGTTTAAGTTACTAGAATTTCATTAGGCTGTAATTATATTTCCCATTAAAGGTACGATAACTATTCAGCATCCATTCAATGATTTAAAGGAGATATTATAATGAAATAGGATGTGAAAGGGTGTGCTAGAAGCGTATTTTCTTTTGTAGCAATCCATTTTGTGGTCTTATATTATGGAAAAAGTCGAATGTGTAAGCATAGGTCGAGTCGCTCTTTCACAACAGCCATAAAGATCCGCCATGTTTACCGGAGGAGGATCAGTTTTAACATTAAAAACAAAGCCCCACTCGAACGGATCGATAAGGAGAAAAACAATCTATCGGAGACGAGATGCTGCCATCTTTAAAACGTGGAGAAAATAAGCTTAACAGCTCAGAAACTGTCTTAATTATGGAGCTATCGATGATGCTGCTGCAGAAACAATTAACAAGGCGAATTCCGACGGGGGAGTCACACTCTGCAACAAAACGACAACTATTAAATTGACATACGAGTCAGACAGACCCCAGGGCGGAAAAAACAATAGCATCAAGAGAACAATACTGAAGGGATGCGGGATCTCTCCCCTGTTACTTATCGGGGTGTTCTACCTCTCCATTGAAGTGTAGCGGACCGTTGAGTCTCCCACAAATGAGTAGAACGTGATTAACAACTATTTATTCGCGACACAAATGATAGATAAGTACCCGTGGCTGACTGCATTCGAGGGCTATTGATTGACAATCGTTCCTACATGCGAGCCCTGCTCATTATCTGATCCAGTTGAGTGCACCTCCCCCGCCTCTCTCGTGCAAATTCTGCTCCAACTCGACGTAGTCCTGAAAACTCACGAAAGGCCAAACCTTACGACCCCGCTCCGGATTAAATTTTCGTCCATACATCACAGTAGCATGGCAAACAAATTGGCATCGGCACGCATTTCGTCCCTTTCAAAACTATTGGTTTTTAATGAGGGTTTCCATGTTTACTTTAACCCACCCTATCCAGCCTCATAAATTTTAAGTATCTCTATTTCCACCCATATTTTTGTTTTTCTCTTTTAGTGCATTCGTACCGTAAAACTTTTGTATTTAGCCAGGTAGGAGGATGGCAATATTTAACTCCTGTTTATCTGTTCTCAACTCTGGAGAAAATAATTAGAAAAAAATATCCGAGTCCTGATAGGGAGAATGTTTCCAGTTAATCCCCTTAACCACAATCTGGGTTTATCTGTCTGTGGTTGTCGATAAGGTAAGAGGTATAAACCAAGGTTATCCGGGAGGTGATTGGCAACAGTTAATGGATGGCCCGTCCAGGGACAGCTGATGTTGACATAACTGAGGACAATGGAAATTTTCTCGTACACTTTTCCATCCTATCGCTTCCGATGAACAAACATCGTATTTTAGGATCAATGTCAAGTCTGGATCAAACTAGCTGGTAGCAAGCGGGTCGAAATTTGCTAAAACATCCAATGAGAGTCGACACGCTCCCGAACGCCATTTTGAAGTCGGTTATGATGCAAAGTAGGCCTAAACTTGCGGTTTATAATCCCCTTTTTTCATTTCGGAATTTCTCTTAATAGAAACACATTAAAACAGATTAAATTTACCGCTAGAAAATAAAATAAATTCACAAAAATTCCTCTGCTTTTTTTTTTCCTTATTTAAGGCCTAGGCGACGGTTGGGGATCGACGCCACCTCCTCCAAATCCCAGAGAAGGTACCATCAAGGAGTTAGGATCACACCTGCTACAGGTAATTTTTCTTATTTGCAATTTTACTTTTCAGAATTTAATAATTGACTCTTCAACACCCGGGTCTGAAGTGGGGGGAAACGGTAAACAAAATAGAAAAAGACTGTAGATCGGTGATTTTGCTAAGAGATCTTATGTGCTGTAGGTTTTCCACTTTCTAAAGCAGGAAGAGGTAATTTGTCACCCGTCTTTAAAACGTGCCCCCGCATTCGATTGTTGCTGCAGGTTAAACATCGTTAAGAAACCCTTGCCTTTCAGAATGCACAGAATGGTTTATATTGGATGGCTATTGCAATGCAGATTGGAATATTTATGATTTGTCATGAGAATATTTTTGTACTAGAACTGTTTTTCTTATATATTTTTCAGCTTTGATTGATGCTGTTTAGTTTCCAACATGTACAATTTTTCCAATGAAACTTCAGATTTATTTAAATCCCGGAGAAAGTTTTTATAATTACTTTTCTTCTAACACATCGACTAAGATATAACTTCTACACTTAATCTGAATATCTTTTTACAAAAGTTATAAACGCTTGAAATGTATCGAACCGAAAATTTACAACTCTACATCACAGACTAATCTACAATTTAAATCTAAAACCACGCAAAATTATATTATTTAGTAAATTCTCTATAGGCCTAGGACTTTACAATTTCTAGAATAGCCCGAAAGTGGCACGATGCCAACCTTCTTCCTTTTCTATAAGTTCCAGTCATTCTCTAATGCAATAAACTACGTATGTGTACGTAATACTTTAAGTCTATTCTTTAATCTACTCGTATATAAATTTTCTAATATTTGACTGAAATTTGAATGCGATGGAATAGCTGCTATCTGCATCGACGCCAGCAAAAATACTAGTTTTAAGTCGGTAAAACTCGGTAGTAGTTTGCTACGGTGGTTGTCGCGTTTCACAACTGACCACACTAATAACGAAACGGTTTCGTATTACAAGAGAAAAGCAGAAGGTTGCTCGGTATTCAAGGTAAAAAGTAGACTTCGCCGTTGCTCCGCGACCAAAAATGAATGTGCATTTATCTACAAACATATCCAGTTACTATAATCTGTACAGGGTAATAAATCTAGTCGGGTCGACACGGGTTAGTTGATCACCCGTCCAATGACAATAGAGACAGAGAGGTAAAAGTTAGTCGGTGCGGCCAAAGAGCAATGACTATACGTCATCGGTGAGAGGCGTCCGTCATCTGACTGAATATTTTCTCTGACCTTTTTCCAGACGTTGGACGGTTTTGTGTTCGTGGTGGCACCGGATGGGAAGATCATGTATATTTCCGAAACGGCCTCGGTGCACCTTGGCCTCTCGCAAGTAAGTAAAAGAATTAATAAAAATGTCATCGTTTGACACACAAACACATCTTGGAAAAAGAGATTAAAAGTTTCGAGTGCTTGTTAATTATCAGGTAGAACTGACAGGCAACAGCATCTACGAGTACATCCATCCTGCAGATCACGACGAAATGACAGCGGTGCTTACTCTACAGCCACCTTTACCGCATGCTCACGTGGCACAAGGTAAATTCCACTTTTCAACTCTTCTGAGCTCTGTTGTCCGTCCTGTTCCTGAAAACATTGTCAAATATTGTAGATTTCGAAATGGAAAGATCGTTTTTCTTGAGGATGAAATGCGTCTTGGCCAAGAGAAACGCGGGCTTGACTTCTGGTGGTTATAAGGTTGGAAAAGAAATAAATCGATTCGAACCCTTTATTTGTCGCTTAGCTAATAAACCGTTTATTTTTCTTAGGTCATACACTGCAGTGGATATCTGAAGGTAAAGCATTACTCGATGGATGTCGCACCATACGATGGCTGCTATCAAAATTTGGGTTTAGTTGCAGTAGGTCATTCTCTTCCTCCAAGTGCAATCACCGAAATTAAAATGTACAATAATATGTTTATGTTTCGCGCCAGTCTCGATCTCAAATTAATCTTCTTGGATGCAAGGTATGTGCGCGGGTCTATTGTATTATAAAATTGAGTAATAATTAGTCTTGATAGGATTTATTTATCCATCAGAGTAGCGCAACTAACAGGCTACGAACCGCAGGATTTAATTGAAAAAACGCTATATCATTACATACACGGCTGTGATAGTCTGCACATGAGGTATTCTCATCACACCTGTGAGTATGTTTCTTGACAGTAATAGTAATTTAATAAAAGTTCTGCACCAGCAGACCATTATTTTTCTGATGTTCGCACGTCCCTCTAACAATGCTATTTTTGTTTCTTTTAAAAAAAATTGTGAAGGACTTTACTTCGATATAACTTCCTATTCTCAACTTAGTAAATAATTTTTTAAGATGCCGAGTTCACTTACCAGGAATATTTACGTAATGTCTTTTTTCCTTTCTTCGCTCTTAGTATTATTGAAAGGCCAAGTGACCACTAAATATTACCGATTTCTATCTAAAGACGGAGGTTGGGTTTGGATGCAGAGTTACGCCACCATCGTACATAACAGTAGGTCGTCTCGACCGCATTGTATTGTCAGTGTTAACTACGTGCTCAGGTAGGACCCATTTCTTGATATATCCGTTTGTTTGTCAAGTTCTTCTCTACTGATTTCTTGCATTTGCAGTGAACTAGAAGCTAAAGCGCTGCAATTGCAAATGGAGCAGCTGGAAAGCAGAACAGAACATATATTCCCTTCTGAGACATGTAGCCAGTCGCAGACGGGAAAAGTCAGGACCAACAGAAGTAAACCGAGAAGATCGCCATATCCATGTGTGGAATCAACAGAGCATAGTTCGGATCAGATTTTTGACGCTTCGCTGTACGACACGAACTCTCTACCGATACACTTGAATTCTTTCGGCAGCGTCCCCTATCAAGACGAAAGGTGTTTTCCCATCAATGCCAAACAATCGTATCCTGTATCCATGGGTCTTTTTACAGATGGGGGTTACATCTACTGCAATCAACAACGGTTAGCACCGTACGAGGAGCGAATCGGTTACTGCGATCCCGAGGAACGGTACATTACTCGCACCGACATGGCAAATTTTCCAGGTTATTCTAACAGTTCGACTACCCCCGAAATGGACGAGCTGAATCCCCATTTATCCTACCGTGCTCCCACGTCAGAGACATGTGTTTACAGTAGTACCATCCGCAATGCCACTAGTGACATCCTACAGAAATCCCACAATTTGTATCAAACGGGACCATTCAGCAACCAGTCGGATTCTACTCTATCCGAGTCAGATTTGGAAAGCTACCACGGGATGCAACCCCAAAGGTCCCCGTGCGACAGCCGAAGCGACAGTGTCATCGACACTTCATCGCCGGTAGCAAAGTCCAACTCTTCGACTCCCAGCATACCGATTAGAGGTAGAGAGGACCCCAAACCGGACCAACTGTGTTACACCACCAGTGCCTTACAAGTAACTACCCCAGCTACAACTTATAAGAGCGTCATCATACAGAACTCTCAAAATAATAGAAGTCCTTTGTATCGTGGTGCTGTATTCAAAGAGTGTGACGGCAAGCAATTGTCCACCGACTTATACAGTAATCCGGAATATTTTAACAATCAAAGACCTTATACGGTAGCCAATTTGGACGATAAGTACTTGATGCTTCAGGAATGTGAAAGGACATCTCTGGATTCTTACGACACCGAGAACGATAAATTGACCACCCTACAGTCCAATTTACCTTGTAACGGTTTGGAATTCGCTAGGAATCCGACATTACAGCAACCCGGTTACACTAGCGTTATTGTAGATGCACAGCAGTACCAAATCACGAACGGTTTCGTTCACTAGGAACCGAGAGGCTATGAGCCTTCTCCTGTACAGTCTCTTTTTGTATATTGCTGTGGACTGCCAAGCTGGACTCGGGGTCATTAATTCATAATTTATTGGGAGAAAAAGCATCTTCGTCTATGAAGGATCTAAAATTTTTCCTTATATATTTTTCCCTTTCTTTTTTCTAGTCTGGCGGTTTAGATTGTAATCAGACCCTAGTCCGGCGAGGATAGGTCTATTTAGAAATGAATGTATGCGGAGGGTGTTGATATTAAAAAACAGAGAAAGTTTTCATGCAGTTTGTAGCTTCTACCTATCTCTTCATTTCGCAAAAACACATACACCCGTCTTCGTTTCGACTCTCTCGTCATTAACAAATCATTTCTTTATCTTCTAAAACACGATAAAATTCGCCTGCGAAGTTGACAAAATGTTTATATCCACATTCTGTAGGGTTTACCTCGTGATAAATTCTGTTAGCACCAGTGTAACGGGGCTGACATCCAGAATTAGGTTGACAGGAAAAAGGATACCCTTAGCAATGGTGCAGGTCTTGGCATTAGGCCATATATATTGTCAGGTTACCTGGCCTCGTTCAGAGGTCGTGTGAACTGTATGCTATGAATTTGGAACCTTTTCTGCGTTTTAAACATCGGACATAAACTAATTAGAAAGAGAAACGTGTTTTAAAGAAATTCTCATTTCATTTTGGTTTACGTTTAATTATAAAAATGAGATTAGTATATTTAGCGTGCTCTTTTTGGAAGCCGTATTTGTATGTAGAATCAGAGGCTTCATCACCTCAATGAATAAACCACTATGGTCACCATAGCAGCGGCACACAGTCCTTAGAGCGGTTCTGTTAAAGTTAGTGGCAATTTAGCGCTTCAAAGGTCTCTCGTTCCTTTTTACGTTTTTAGAACTTCAATTTTGTTTCGGTTGTTTTAATCTTTCCTGTTATTGTGTCATTTTACTGAGTCAATTTTAGTTATTTGATAAATGTACTTTATATCGACAAGAGTCCGACAGTAAATGGTTTAAAGTTTAAAAAAACGCTTATAATTTCATTCCATTTTGACCGGGTGGAAAAAATATAAAGTCTTTTTTAGATAATTTTCAATTATGTTGAAAGAATAAATCTTTCATCGCTGTTTACTTAAGGGTTTTGATGTTAAACGGAAGTGTTTAATGTCGAATCGAATACGTCTAACCAATAATTTTTATGCAGCTTACGTATTATTACTTTCTAATAAGGTCCTTTTTACAATTCTGCTATCGTGGAAAGGCAGACGTTGAATATAAAAACCAAAAGCAGACGAGGACTAGATAAACATTATCCCATTATGTCACCATTTGTTAACTAACCGATACAGTCGCGTGCCTATTTTCATCCCTCGTTTCACTAACTTCTGTAATATACGCATATGATTACAAGGACCAATGTCCAGCTGTCCTAACATGACGGTCATTAACAAGATATCACTTCAAATCCCCTTCCTCTATGGGTGGTCACGGGGCCTCCTCTCCTGTTATAAAGTCGGCGAGTCTTATGTTGTCAGGGGGACTGAAAAGAGGAAACCTGTCCCCAACCGCATCCTAAAAAAAGAGACTTGAATGCAATAGAAACCCGCTTACTGTTAACCTATTGTGCTACGTACAGACGTGTTTCTGCCCAACTTGTAGCGCTCCCGATTTATAGAAGATATTATGAACTAGGAGATCCCATCGTAAATCTTAAAATTCGATTAACTCTCCAATCATGCCTTTATACGTTTAGGCCTATTAAAAGAAAAATTCAACACTTGTTGAGACCGTACTTTACCAAAATTCTTGCCGAATTTGGAAAAGTTTTTAAGACATTTTAAGAAAAAGTACCATAAATCAAGCGAGGTACTGTTAAATTATAATCTTTCTGTTTGAAAAGATAAATCCCACAGTTGTTCAACACGACTTTTAACTACAGCATTAAGATCCTTACTGCAGTTGCTCTTGTCAATCGCGTGCGTAGCTATTACATTGACAACTCCAAACAGTTTCTCTCGATAAGTGCACGGCGTAACTGCGACATTTGTCAAGCCATTTCACCCAACAAATTATGACCGAACATCTGCTAACTTTAAAGAAAATTACTAACAAAACCATCTGGGCTAATGTACGAGGGCTCAAGTAGATTTTTTTCCCCCTCTTTCTACAGAACGGGCGTTTTTAACATTACTTCTACCACTCTATAAATTTACCATCTTGCGCGGTAACACCTCCCTAGTATATAATTGATTGTATACAAGAAAGCGGAATGTTTGAAAAAATTTGTGAGACCTCCACACAGTTTAATTTTGTCAGCGCTTTGTCGGGAACAAGCACCTGTTGACTGTTTTCTACCTTTTGATCTAGCGCCTTACAACCATCTAATTCTTTGATATGTCCAATCGTTAGACACCTGCAGGGTCATTGTAAGGGGTCAAGGGAAAGAGAGGGGTGACCTTGGGAACGCAGCTGGAAGTTAGGGGTCAAGAGGTAGTGCGGTATTAGGACACGGTAGTTAGTGCACGTGTTGGGTGGGTGGCACCCCGGGGCAACCATACGCCAATTAAGTTGGCCCTATTGTTAGTTTTGATCTCGTCTAGTGCGTTTTGATAATGATTACGTTTCGATTAATAGCTAAGAAAGGCCCTCCCGAGGTGTTATTTGCTTATGGGTTTTCTATTAGAAATTTGGTGAGATTAGGGCCCCGATTACGACTCAACCCGGGGGATTCGTGTGAAAATCTCAGGATAAAAGTAACCGCTCGTAATTAGAGTCTTATAACAGGAGTGGTTCTTTTAAACAATAAAATTATTCTCGACTTCGAATAGACTACAAAACACGTTCGGTTTTAAGTACAGATTTCTTCTTGGAACGAATTTAGTAAGAACTCATCATAAACTCGCGAGTATAGTCACTATAGTGGAATTTTAACAAATAAACTTGCTTCCTCCTGCTTCAGAGAAATTGGTCACAAGATTATTTACCGATACACAACACCGGTAAACTGCAAACAGCAAAATGAACGTCAGTTAGAAAACAGATAATTTATTATAGTTCGGAGACACATTTAAGGAAAAATAGTCTGGGAACGGCCTTGACTCAGAAAATACAACTGTTTCACACTGCTCAGTAACACTTGTGCAAATACACCTGGCCAAAGACCTCCTTCTAGTGTAACAACTCGGATTGACCACCATTCCATCCCAGGTAATAAAAGACACAAAAGTTTTTCATTCTTTATTAAAAATACTGTTAGGATAACAATATCGGTTACAGTTTGGGCAATTTCTTTAAAAACATTTTGCAGATAGATGGAGAGAGAGAGAGAGAGAGTAGTGTGTGTGTGTGTGTGTGTGTGTGTGTGTGTGTGTGTGTGTGTGTGTGTCTGTGTGACGCATTTTGGAAGAGAAGCCGAAAGAACGAATTAACTATATCCCTATTCAATTTATGGTGTTTGAATAGGCAAATGTAACTGGGGGTGATGCTGTTGCAAGGCGGAGTGCTGTTTCCATCCGAGTATTAAGCTAGTTCTCAATCTCGGCCATTATTGGATCACGCGGACGTCCTCTACTAGCAAACCTTGCACATTAAGCCACACGGCTTTCATAATTATGGAATTCCATTTTACGGTATTTGCTGTAATGTACCGTCGTTCGCATTGATTAAGCTGCAAAGTAAACAAAACCCGACTGGGCTTGGTGGCAAAGTAATCGCTTCCTTGTCTCTTTGATTCACTCGTGTCGACTCTTGTTTCATTTTACAGGATTTTTCACCGCTTTAATGTCGCCTCTTGTTTCTATCTTCATCTTTTTTCCCCTTTTTTTTTAACGGACTTAACAATTTGCGCCGCGGAAAGGTTTTGGAAAGATGCGTTAATTTCTATTAAAATAATTCTCGACCAAGCTGCTTCCTTATATATTTTGTTAATTGCGGGTAGAAATTTATAAATTTTATATAATTATAACTCAATAATAGAATGTGTTTGGTCATCGCCTACCAACATCGGAAAAAAATAGAGGCTTTAAAAGCAATTCCGATAGACTTAAAGCGAGAAATCGTGACGTTCTCACTCATTAATTTTAGTCGAGAATGAAATGTTTTTGTTATTAAAAAAGAAATTCATTTTCATTACAGAATTAATTCACGATGTCTACGTCAAATATTTAAATGTTTCTTCCGTATTTAAATTATAAAATAAATTATTTAACGACGATTTTCGTTCAAATCTTAGTACGAGTGTATAAGACTTATCGTTACTGATTTTTAAAAACACGAGAACTATTTGTGTTTGTGGTGTACTGATTTTCTTCGTTATTTCGGTGGTTAGTAATTCAACCATTTAGATTCCGAGAGTTCATCGTGCTATTTATTTTATTATAAACAGTTCCATTAGTTCTAAACAAAAAAGATTAGCAATGAAACTCGCACGTTTAATCCTTCTTTCATGTGTTTACGAAGTACAAAGTCGACATAAATAGATTTAATCCTAAAGAGAGTATTATTACTCTCTCAAAAAAGGGTTATTTTGGTGATTGTTTATTTTGCAAGGCAATGCCAACGAGGTAAACCTGTTCACACCCTTTTCAAATGTGTTTCATTAGTTCTAAAACATAATCAGAAATTATATATATATTTATTAAATTAATGTATGAATTTTGAAAAATGCGTGTTTCTATAAAGTAACAAACACGACACAATTTGATATGAAGTACAATGGGATAAAGTGCAGTCACTTTACAAGAATTCCCTGAACATGTACATCTGTGGATGTTGTTGTAGTTACGTCAGGAGAGATAGGATCAGTGTTCAACCACTCAACAACACGTGACTGGTAACACAGGTGATTCATTGGGTTCTCTTGATCTCGGACCCGTTCCGTTTTTACTTGAAGTGGAACGAACTTTCAATCTGTTTTGATCCCTTAACTGTACTAGAGTGCGGCTTTATTGAGTTTTGTTTTTCTTTCAGACGGTGTGAACGTCACACCTGATCTTATTAGTTACATCAATGTTAAAATTGAAATAATAGAATTAAAATATTCATTTTTATTTATTTTATAAACATAGAAAAAATGGTAACAAAAATCAGATTATTTCTATACTACATTACTGACTAAATAAGCCATTCAGGTTGATGTGGCGGTTACTATAACCTACGTAATTGTAATCGTATTGTTTGCCCTTTAAGAAACTAACTTTATCTTCCGGTTCCGGTCTGTAAGTGGCCATACTCTCCACATAAAAATATTGAGCTAGTTTTGCAGCGATGTTAAGCGATACATCACGTATAGACTGGAGGGGAGGATATACACGACCTTCTGAAATATGCTCTTTGGTCACCTGGTTAGCCAGTGCCTAGAAGGTAGCGCCAGCTGTTAGTCGAAATACAAACTATCCTATAATACTGTAATAAAATTACTCTTACCTTAGCTGCTACCAGAAAGGATTCGTCATTAATATGATGTACGCCGCAACCTGTAACTGCAAGAGCCATTCCAGGAAATATGTAAGCGTTGTTTCCTTGTCCAGGATGATAAGTTTTACCCTGATAGGTGAAAGGAGGAAAGGGACTTCCGCTGGCAAAAACACATTTACCCTATCCAAGAAAATTATTAATTATTTTAGGTTATACTGTACAAAATTCGGTAGTTTTCTTAAACGAGAATTACTTCTGTGTAAGTGTACGCTTCCTCTGCTGTACACTCTGCTTTATCGGTCGGGTTACTCAATGCAAATACTACAGGATGATCTGACATGGAAGCCATGGCTTTCAATACGGCCGGTGTGAAAACACCTTTCTGGGCTGAAACGCCTGTTTATAAACGAAATTCTTAATACTTATATTATTATTATAAATAATAAATTGTATAATAAATGCAAAAATACCTATTAAAACGGTTGGTTTGACAAATTTAACTATTTCTTCTAAATTTTGTATTGGATGACATTCTTTGGCATATTTCCCTTTATGTGCAGTTACACCACCGCTTGGACGATTCTATGAAAGAAATAATTAAAAAAAAATTAATAAAATGTTTTCTTTTACGTAAACCTCTAGCGCCATCTGCAATCAATTTTGTGAACTATAACACAGCCAGGTAATTGTTCAATAAACGCACAAAATAACTCTCAATAAAATTAAAAAAATAAATTACGAAGTGCTGTTCGAAACTAAACGTAAAATTAGCGAGTTTATTTTGATGTAAAATGTGGTAAAAATTAATTTTCTTACATTTATGAGCAGACTTAATAAAGATTTTAATCTTCCTTGACCTATTTTGAGCAAATTTACCTTTTGGGAATTTGTCATTTAGCCAAGCGAATTTATCTTTAAACATTTGAATAATATATACAATTGAAATATTAATTAGGTATACCTTGACGATGAGACCCTTGGAATCTATCATCCAAATTCGACTAGCGGCCTCGTCTTTCGATAGACCCTCTTGATCCATAGCCATAACTAGTAGATCGGCAGTTCCCAGCGCTGCCTATTTTATAGAAATAAATAAATATATATATATATTAAATAATAACAACGTTCTTATTATTATAAATATTTAATATAATAGCCCAACGTACTTCACCAGCGCCCTGAAATAAAAATATGTTCTGTGATAATTTTTTTCCTGTTATTTTTAAACTTGCAATAATACCCGCAACAGCGACGGAAGCTGTACCTGAGAGAATTATTTAAATACATGAATCATTATTAAATAAATCTTTATACGAAATTCTTCGAATTTTGTTCTACACACCTTGAATATCATCGTTAAAGGTGCAATAATGATACTTATATTTTTCTAGTAATCTGAATGCATTACTGTTACCGAAATCTTCGAATTGTATTAAACAGAATCGACCAAATCTGTATTGAAAAACACTTATAAATATCATACATACACATATAAAAATTATAATTATAAAAAATCAAGTAATACTTTTTTACTACAGCTTCCATAAATTCTTCTATAAAGTCGTCATATTCCGGTCCCCTGACCCTTTTCTGTTTAAGACCAATATAAAAAGGATCTGCAAGTAATCCCTATTTTATAAAAAAAATAAATAAATAAAAATTCATAGCTTTTGTAATCTGGTATTTTAAATTGAAACATACAGAGTCGAATAAAAAGATATTTTCACGTTTATAGAATGGTTTAATTAATATAATAATTAGGGATATATACTAAAAATATATCTTGTAACATTATCTACAATATCTTAATATCAGACTGATGCAATCAAAAATACCTACTTCATTATTTGTACCGACGTCTAACGTTACAGGTAGTGTCAAGTATGGAGGAATACCTGCTAAAGCAGTATACAATGCCAGTTTACCGACAGATATTCCCATACCGTTCGCACCTAAATCACCAAGACCCAATATCCTCTCGCCATCGGTTACGACAATCGCCTGTAGAAAGAAACGTGTAAAATATACTCGTCATTTTAAAAAAAATTACTCTGAATTTAGCACTTACTTTAACATCTTTTTCTGGCCAATTTCCTAAAATATTATAAATATGACCCGAATCGTGCACGGAAAGATATAACCCTCTAAAAATAGAATTTAATCAAATTATAATTATTATACAAAGAATTACACTTCATTCAAGAGTAAGCCAGCTTTTACTTTTTTATCCAGCTTTATAATATTCTGTTAAATTTTATGATAAAAACTCTGTCATACATAAAAATTTTTTAAAAAATACACATAAAACTTTTCAATTTCTACATAATTTTTTATGTATGACAAAGTTTTGTTTTTATGTATGATTTAACAAAATCAAGAAGTATTTATATCTTTAAGTTTTAAATCTTTTATTTATATTTTCTAACAAGTAAACAATATTTCTTTATGATTTCTTATAAATTATAATCAGACAACAGCCTGATAATAGCCTTATAGGAAATATTGCAATGTAATTTCACACTTTATAACGATAACTATACACAAACACACTAAGTATGTGTCCTATTATGTCCTAACTTTAGAATAAAGAAGAAAATTATTAATTTATAAATTCAATTTAGAAATATTTTAAATAAAACAATTTTGATTTAGTTCATTATTTATTATTGCATATAAAACAAATCAATATTTGTACAAGGATAAAAAAAAAAGTCATTGTTAAAATTTCCTGGAGTGAAATGAAAACATTCAAGCGGATATTGAGATATAACGCTTACGCAATTATTTCGAAAATTTACGGTTAGTTATTACAATAAAGTGATAAAATCCACGACTATTTTTTTATTGTAGATTTCTAATTTTTATTATTACCTTGGTCTTTCAAACAGAACACTGTATTTTAAGCATGCCAATCCAACTGTAGGGGTATATACTATAGGCATTAACAAATCGGTATGCTCACATAAGACGCGATAAAATAATCTTTCGTTGTCATCCTAAAAAATAATAAATTTATATAATAAAAACATAAAGTCTGAAAGTGAATAGTTCAAAGTATAGTTCAAAGATTAAGTATCTTCTAAAAATATAATATCATTAAAGAGAAAACATTGATAAGAGGTGTGGTCGAATTTGTCAAGGTACATAATTATTTCTTGGCCTATTTTATTTATCTTAAAATAACACTTCCAAATAAATAATTCAGTATTTGTTAAGTATAATTCAGTACCTGAAGTTGCCTCAAATAAAGATATCGAGATAGATCATTCTCGTAACCTTTTAAGTTTTCTAAAACCGCTTTTACTTGTAATTCTGCACTTCTAACAGCTGGAGGCAGAAGTCCTCTTAATTTTAAAACTTCTCTTTCTCTTCCTGTATAAGCCAGACCCTATAAAATATAATTTATTATATAATTTATATATATATATATATATATATATATGCAATAAAAATGTTTATAAAGAAGACGAAACAGGATAAATATTTGCAGTTATGCAATACAAGAAAAGTCCCGGAATGCGTAATTTTCCGTGTAAAATCCTACAGATATAGAAAACACGTATAAATTAAAATATTGAAAGTGAAAATAGATCCTTGTTTTCAAAATCGAGTTTGACCTTCACGGTTTTATATAAACTTTAGTTTTCGATAACCTTGAATACCTTAAAAAAGAAAATGTATAGTACAATTCAATTGGGAAACTCATTATCTACCGGATACTTATAACAATTCGGTTTAAAAGTAGTTAAAACAAGTACGAGAAACATTTATATACTGACAAATTAAAAAACGACTCTATGTCTCGACAATATATCATTGTAATTGTTAAACAGTAATATATAAATATGGATTCTTATTCAAGATCAAACCACGGTGACAATAGAAGAAGGTTAATGTTAATCGATAAGAGCCCGATGAACTTATATCTGCTATGCTCCATAAACCATATCTAATCGAAGAATGCGTAAAGTATTATGAGGTCTTAATAATACTACATGCTTTATTCAATGTAACAAAAGATAAATTTTAATTCTTATAAATATTTTTACTCGAAATTATCAACAGATTATCTTAAGAAAAGCTTTACCAGACTATATAGGTTAATTGATACGGATCACGTTACTAACATCAATAAAAGTCTAACAGTTTTGTATTTATTTATGTGGAAAATAATTAAATACACCCGTCAATCAGAATGTTTTAAATTTATTTATTTACCCATCTCTATTAAAATTTTATATAAAACATTTTTAATAAGCTACCTTGAATACGTTAGTACCTGTCGATGCTTACCACTTGGTGAAACCGGTTAGTTTTATATGTTCTGTTCATGACCTATAAACGCCAAATGAAGAATTAAAATTTCCACGACATTCTGACAAATAATTACTTTCACCCGAAACACAGCAAACCAAACAGAGCATAAACTCTATAAAAATGCTCCAGATCAAAAACTCTGCATGACCGATTAAGCAAAGCTACCGACGACGGATGCGAAATATTAAATTTTTAACGTGTTTAAAAAAGTTATATAAATTCAATTTTTCTAATTATTATTTATTTATCAATTTTCTAACTTAGCCTCTTTTTTATTTTGTATTATAATCGGCGTTAGATACATAACATAAATACACAAACTTAACGAAAAAAATGAAAGAAAAACCGGTGATAAAAACTTACCTTACATACTTTCGGATCCCTGATATATATAGTCAAAGGGTGAGCGTTTTCGACAGCTTTTTTACTTTTAATCTGCGCTGATTTGCATTCGCATTGCATTTTTTGATTGTTCAGTCCCATGGCGAAGCAAGAATGACAGTCAAGTCCAAGAAACAATCCCGATATACCTTGCGAGAAGCGAGTTGCTGTTTGATTTAACTCGTGATCAAAGGAAACTCCGCTGGTGTTAAGACGACAGTTCGGATCTGATCATTAAGAGTCTTTCGCATGAAGATAACCTTACGCAGAAAAGAGGGGAAAAAAAACTCTAACTGTGTTAATGAGTCATATATAAACAGTTAATCGTATAAATATATATTATATTTATAAATTTTCTATATGATAAATTTACATAATGTTTATTTAATGAGGTTAAGGTTGTAACACTCGCTTAAGCAAACATCCAATTCTATAAATAATTACCGATGCAAAAAGTTTATTATTGTGACGTTTTATTATTATTATTATTATTTAGCCATTTAAAAACACGTATTATTTTTGGTTATTTCGCGTAAAATTATTAAATACAGTATATGTGTATAAATTAGTTAATATAATTATCGCCAGATGGTGCCACGTGTCGTCAAATTGAAAATTTAGCTAAAATTTATTCTAATTTTAATACAGAAAACATTTAATTTATTTTTTTATTATATTTCCTGTTAAATTTTGTATTTGTTTTATTACTTTTTAAAAATTTTAAAATAATAAAAGACTTAAAAAAACAACGTAAAATCTCAGTGTTCAGTGACCGGAACTATGCAATAAGAGGTCATGTGAACTGAAAATGACTTCCATCCACATTAAAAATGATCTGACATGGCTGAATCTCGAAATGTAATTTTTACAATTAACCTTATTTCTGAGGAGGAATGCACTCCCTAACAATAGACTTTCTTTGTTTTTGACACAGATATACGCCATTGATAAAAACGCATTGCTCAACCGAACACGAGCTGAATGGCGACATCACGTGACGAACAGATGATCCTCTGCTAGAAACGCTTGCTGTCTTTTATAAGCGTTATGCAACCGATTAAAAATGTTAGAAAATTATTTAATAATATTAATTTATAAAAAAAGAACTTAATATAATATGCTTTAGCATTAAAAAATATTTGACGCTTTCAATCACGTGATAAATTCATAAAGATCGACTGCTATTTTAAATATTTATTTATTATTTTTTGTATAATATTTTACATACATTCCTCAGGTACTATACCTAAGGAATTTTCTGGTACAGTACCTATGTACAGTACCTAAGGAATTTTCTGGGGCTCGACATATCCGAGGTACTGTATTTCGGGCCCCATTCCTCACCGCCAGGATCTTTTAGAGAGCTGGAGATTGTTCCCAGAAAGCTTAGGGGACTGTAGTAGTTTCTTCTATAAAATCATGTTACTTACACTAACGAAAATTAATTAGACCGCGATTTATTAATAAAGAATTGTTTTACGTATTTTATTTGATAAAAAAGGATAAGAAGAGACTAGTTAAAAGGCAAAAAGAACCCGTTATATGCAGGCCCCCATACTAATCTTACGACTCTGCTCATCTCATTTGTGGGCTTAATAGAATTCAAGACGGACCTATAACGAAAAGTTCCTTATAATACCCACAAGACGAAAGAGTTAAAGATTAAAAAAATATATATAAATTTCTTCAGAACACAATTTAAATTACCTTATATAAAATATAACTTTATATAGGGCCTATATAAATTCTGTTAATATAAAAGTAACTTTTAATTATCTCACGATTTAGCCTAATATACCAATTTTACGTTATAAATAAATAATTATTACCTTGTTTAAAGTAATAATTTGTTTCGAAATACTAAAATCCATGCCAAAAATAACTATACCATTTTTAATCGGGTTAATATACTTTTATCATTAATTTCAAATTATATAGAGCGCATTGCCAGGTGATTGAATTTAAAATTTTATTAAATGAAATATAACACTTCATTTTTTAATTGAATATTATAAATTATAATAACAAACTAATCTTAATTTATTTCACGAGAATGATTAATTATCAATTTACATATATAAATAAAACTTAAATCTTATTAAATAGCAGTTTACTTGTTTAAAAATAGACAATATTTAATCATTTGTGTTTATTTTAAATATTATTATTAATTATTATGTTTATTAGTTTACTATTTTGGTCTTAAAAATAATAAAAATTTATTGAATAAATATTTAAATTAGTGTCAACATTATTATAAGTGAAATATTATATTAAAATATTCGAAATAATTTATTTATATTAACTGATAGAAATATTTTCATCAGTACTTTTATATTAACAGAATATTTTAAATTATTTAACGATTTAAAATACAGATGGCACTTTATATAATTATATTAAACCAATTGTTTACGTAAAAAATCCTTAGATAAGATATTTAAAAATCTTTCGGAAATATATTTAATCCTACTCTTATCTAATCATATTCGAAATAAACAAGGTGTTAATGATGACGTCAAGTGTTTGAGGGCCGAAAGCTTTAGCTATACGGCCATGTATTCTGGAGAACCGAATCATTGTAAAATAATCTTCCCAAGTGACGTGGGAAAATAAAATAAAATCAGTTAATTACTTTTCATAATAACTTCGAATTCATTTTAAAGACGATAATAGCGGGGTTAAAGGCCGAAGTTTTAAACGCAAAAACGTGTACGTCGGACGTTCAGCGCCGCTTTTCCCGTAAGTTTAGAAGTTTGACAGTGGCGTTTGGAATGTCGAGCATGATTCCACTGACTTTTCAAAGGTTATTGTCAAACTTCTAGGCTTACAGGAAAGCGGCGCTGAACGTCCGACGTACACGTTTTCGCGTTTAAAACTTCGGCCTCAACCTCGCTATTGAATCTACTTCAACAGCGTAAAGTTTTCGGTGTAATTTCATCAAGCAAACTATACTGCGATTCTTAAAGTTTAATGGGATCGAAGATCCCGCTAAACACCATTTTTAGAGCCCTTACCTACCCACCGTCGCAGTGACGAAGAATGGGAAACCGGATGATATGATGCCCGCAGTTTCAAACAATACGACTAGGAGTCGGACCGGTCTGCCCAGTCGGTCATAGTGTGAAACAGCCCTAAGGCTATTACGTGTAATATACGTCGCCATTCAAATTTCGATTTTATAAACTACATAATGAATATAATTTCTACCGTACATACATTTGAGTAGTTAAAATGATAAATATGGATTCGAATATAGAAATGTTTTTGAGTTTTCAGATGTACTTGGCTTTCAAACTGAATATGAAATCAAATAATGACAGTTTTAATATTTAAGATTTTCCCATAAATGTGTATGTATCATAGAAAAACAGGTAGTAAAAAAAATCGTAATAACTAGGAATTTAAACTAGAGTTTGTTAAACAATGTATTTGAAAGGTCTTCAAAGAACTAAAGCTATTTTCATTGAAATGTAGGTTACATTGCAAATATTTTCTTATCGAGTTATTGTAAACAAATGAGAATCATCTAGCGATGCTATAAAATTAACGAAATAACTATATATCATTAGAAAGACATTTATATTGTGTAAGAAATTACTGATTTGAAGTTTCTTTGTAGTGTTTAGTCACGCGTGAAACATCTATTAATTTACGTGACTACATATGGCATCCAATTTCCTTAATAATAAAAATGTAACAAACGATATAAAAATTACTAACTAAATGCATTTAATAGAGCAGCGATTCTTAACCGGAGGGGTACGCGAAAAAATTAATAATGACGAATGTACTATAATATTCGAATTCTGCAATGAGGCCTTTGGCAACGTCTCAGCACTCAATGCTTAGTTTTAAATAAAAACAAAATTATATTTTTATTATATTTATGTGTGTCCTTCCTCCAACACTTTTCTATTAAATTAATCTTTTGCATGTAATAGTACAATGCTATATAATTGACCTAGGCGCCACTGTTTGACGAACATGCGAAATAAAACTTACTGAACATTATCTTGTCACAATTCTTGATTGTGTTGTGATGTGTTGATATTTTAACGTTCTATAATTTTGTTTTTTTTTTTTATGTTACACATTTAAAAGTAAGTTTTTAGTTATTTTTACAATATTTATTTTATATTTAATGTAATCGATTTGCAGGTATTTGCGCCGCCACACGATTATACACTTCATATTCATTAAGGTTAATGTTACCTTAGGTAGCCAAGATGGCGGCTCGTCTCTAATTCCAGCAAGGAAACAGTGGGATGCACGTTCTAACCTAACCTAACCTATTCTAATAAATTACTATAATTATTAGCAACCAAATTATTAGAATAGGTTAGGTTAGGTTAGAACGTGCGTCCCACTGTTTCCTTGCTGGAATTAGAGACGAGCCGCCATCTTGGCTACCTAAGGTAACATTAACCTTAATGAATTAATATCAATTTCTGTACGGTAATTTTTATCATTATTTTAATCCAAAATTAAAGCTAATTTATAAATTCATTTACGGTTTGATACCGATCAGTGGTTCGGCCCATTAGTGGTCAAGCGGTCCCGGCAAGGAGCGAACCCATAACCTTTTCAATATAACTTAGCATATTGTGAGATGCCAATTATTTGACATTGACATCATGTATTTATTAATTTCTGAATTAATCGTTGCAATAAACTGGAAAATCTTTGAAAATTTTACATAATATTGGACATCTGTAGTAGTAGTTTAATGCTTTGACCTAGAAATTTTTATGTAATATGCATGAGACGTCACATTTATCGAACAATTACAGTAGAGAACCGAAAATCGGAATCAATTGGGGACTGGGGTTGTTCAGATTAGTGATTTATTCCGATTACCGATTATGTACGAATAAATATATTAACCTGTCCGATGTTCAAATTTTTCTCCGTTGCGTGTCGCTTCGTGTTGAATTTTCGTCGATTTTAAGCCTAACGAAAATTTTTATAATAATAATCGAGGCTATCGTATCGTTAAAAATTATTTCTGCATTTTGTACAAACAAAATAAATATATTGAAGAATATAAAAACAAGAAAATTATACTTTAGAAGTAAATTTAGTATCAAAAACGTTCGATTCAGCACGACACAGTCCGACTGAAAATCGTTCCGATTACCGGCGATTCCGATTACCGGGTTCCGATTAACGAGTCTCTACTGTATTTCCAATTGTTTTTTCCTACTGTTGGACACTGTCTCGAAGAAGAAATCTCTCCAAAAATTCCGACTTTTCTTCATTGTATTTCGACGCCATTTTTAATCGGAACGTCTCGAGGAAGTATTACTTCTTTTCTCTGTCTGTGTGATTAAAATTGAACAACTTGCCGACTTGAAATACGATCATTTAGATTTACGTTTTTATACAAATTATTTTTGAATTAAATTAATTAGATTGATTTATAGATTTCGGTTAGATATAAACTTTTATCGTCCAAACTGCATAATAAGTCTGTACTAATTCTCAAATTATTCAATTAAGCGAATAATAATTTCTAATATTTGAAGCAAGAATATTTCACATATAAGCAGAGGACAGATGAATTGAAGAATCGGAAATCGTCAGAGGATTTGAAGTAAAGTCAGCTATATTACCAGGTTACCATTTATGTATTACGTCTATAGTTTATGGGGAGGTTGATTCATAGGGGAGGAAGGATAAACTTTTGATGAAGCAAGATTGCACTAGTTTTTATTTTTATCTCCAGTCATCACAAAATGTGGGGGATGACTCTATATTATTATAGAATTCCTTTTGAATTACATATTTTACATCACAAATCTTTCATAATCCGACGTTTATTTCGACAAAAAGTTATTTTCTAATGTATCAGTCTTCAAAATAAAGATTGCGACGATTTGCATTCAGAATTCTTGTCACCAAGCAAGCAGGCTAATTCATTACCAGCTTGTAGCTGCCACACTAAATAAAAGCAATATATATATATATTAACTCTTTCCGCCCTGTGGGCACTAAGAGGACCTCTTTTTAGCAAGCCCATATGGATTCGGGCAGGCCCACAATAGGGCGGCCGGGTGGTGGAGGACCCGACGGGACCCGACATATCCGGGTGGTAAGGGACGGAACCCGACATATCCGGACGGACCACCCTCCTGAAAAATTTCTGGGATTTTTCCGACCCGTCCGGATTCGATTCTGGGTTACCAGAGCGGCCGTCCAGCCGTCAATCTGGTTTGTGCTGCTTCAAGATAGGAACTTTTTGTCATTTCTTTGTCATAACACAAGAAGGAAGATCAAGATAAATAATTTCTAGGCCTTCAATATTTATGATAATTTACCGATAGAAATGTGATATTAAATTTTACAAAATAACCTAAGTACAGTACAGCACATAAGCTGAAATTTCAATAGTTTTTGACATTTTAATAAATCTGGAGCTATTTAAATTATATTTCCTAATAATGTTGACAAAACATGAACTTTGTTTTTCAAAATATAGAGTTTTGGACGGGAATAACTATTTGCAATATGCACTCCTCTTGTGACATCACTATATGTTAGGTTCAGGCCTGGTAGATATCTAGGTGACTATGGTTAGTATCATTCTTAATTAAAATAAATAATTAATGGAAGATTGAGAATAATATCTTGATGAAATTGCTTAATGTACCCTTTTATCATGATATGTTTAATTTCGAATGGTGTCAAATATTGTAGTCTACTATTCAAAATTAACTAATTCACTAACCTAAGTCATTCTATTCATTCTCCAATTAAGTTTACATGTGAAATGTATTGTATTTTTATGTTTAGCTAACATTATCGAAGTACAGTTCGAATATTTCATTCAAAAGGTGTTTAACTCATCTTTTATATACTATATTTGGCAGATATTTTAGTGTATCATTTTTCATTCCAAAGAGATTTTTCAATAGCCCGTTTCTTTGAGATCTTCTATGAGATTTTAAGTAGGTCAGACAAAATTGGCTTAGTTTTTTACATATTTAAAGTGATGTTTTGTCAAGTTTATGACAAAATAATAAAATTCTTAAGAATAAAACATATTATTTCACAATATATACAGTCAGTGGCGTAGCTACAGTTCTCCGGGCCCGGTGCGAAACCAGATTTGTGGCCCCCGAAAAAATTTTTCGGGTCTTTTTTCTTGTGATTTTGGGGCCCCATGGGCCTATCGCTTTCCAGGGGCCCGGTGCGGACCGCACCTACCGCACCCCCTTAGCTACGCCACTGTATACAGTTGAAGCCCGATTATCCGAGGTAATACGGACCGATCTTTTTAAGCCTCTTATTACAGCCTTAGTGAATTTAAACATATATAAGAAAAGCATTTTTACATCATTTATTATAGACTACAGCTAATATAAATTTATAAATAATATTTTATTTTATTCTTAAAATTATTTATAATAATATATATAGTTTTAAGAATAAAAATGTCTATTCTTGTTGTTACGTTTTACATGAGTTTATATGGTTTATTTCTCATTGAAGATGAACGAAAGGCGGTATCTCGGTACTCGAACTGTTCCCAATTCGAACAATTTAGTATTCGAACACAAATTCTGGAAAAAAGTCGGTCGGTACTCGACTGAACCAAAGCGACCTGCTGGAACAAATGTTCGATTAATAACATTTCTATTTTTATTTTGTCATCCATAAAAGAAAATGAAGATGTTGTTGATATTTCTGATTAAGATCAACAAAAAAAGATGAGAAAATTACGATACTTCGTAAAAAGAAAATGCTTTCGTTTAATTAAAATTAATATTAACACGTAATACAGTACTTTTAATTGTGATTGTTAATTAATTATTGATTGATTTAATAAATGTATTTCTCTTAGTAACGAAAAACAATAGTTATACTTTTGTTAACTTTTGGAATCTAACTCCATGTTTTGCGTTAGTCTCTTGTTTCGTATAGCATGGATTTGAGTAACACCGTACTAACGTAACTACTGTGTTATACCAGGGATACTTGGATATATATTTATTTTCTTTGTGAAAATTTAAATTATTGGCGAATCTATTTTAATAATAATACGGGTAAATAAAGTACAACACAAAATATTTTACTTAAATTATATTAAAAATATATAAACTCTGATAAAACTTCTATAAGATTTGAAGTTATCCTTTGTCCTTTCCGACTTTTCATCGGAGGTGAATGTTAAAATAACAATAAACTAGTATTAAAACAATTATTTTTTTTAAATCAGAGTATTTTAAATATAATTTTAGTAGTTCAATACCTGACTTTGGTACATATAAAAAGTTAAGAGTAATTTTTCTTAATCTTTTTTTAATAGATTTAACAAAATATTTTGCTACTAACATGAAAAACGAAAGAAGTGATAAGAAACAGATTCCAACAACGAGTTGTGTAACTTTCCTCTCGTGAGATTTTGTTAAAAATAACTTTTACATTATTAATTATAATGAATAAAATTGTGTATGGTGCCATCTGTTATGAGATTTTATTATAAAAATTTTTTATATTCTTAATTATCATAAAATGGCATAAAGCTTAATTTTTAGGGAAGAGATGAGTTTTATAAAACATTGTAAATGCTAATAACAAATAAATTCTTCATTAAGTCCTGCCCCTCTCCAGATATGACACATGACCTCTCTATTTCCCTACTCTTTCGACCTTTAAACACCAAAATTTAATTGAATCAATGCCCCTAATACACCAACATCCCTGCAAAATTTCGTTTCTTCATCATTACTCCAACCTGCGATATTAAACGAAATAAAATAGATGCCAAAACACACACACGTGGAGATTTGCAAAAACCCTGGAGGGTCAAAATTGATATGATTCCAATATAATACTTTCCATGTTACATACATAGCAAGGTGGGAAAACAAAAGTAAACTTTAATATCGGATTTCCTTCTGATATTTAGAAAGTAATTTTATTTATTACGTATTTAGATTCCTTTTCTTATTAATATTTAATCTTCATTAAATTCGTTTAATTACAATAAAATACATAGCATTATGCTCTTAATTCATTACAATTACTTGAACTTTTATCGCAACCCATCTTAAGTATTAAGTAATTTGCGATATATTTTGGTTTTACAATGAACGAATCAACTTTTATCTAAATATTTGAGTGATTTCTTCTACAATTTCCAAAATATATAAATATAATTAAAATGTACTGTACATCCAGTTAGTTAAATATCTTTGCCTTCATTAGACACAAGTCCATACTTGCAAATAGGGTTTGTGATGGCTCTACATTTGTCTTAAGGACACAAATGTTTTGTGGCAATTTATTAATTACAATTTACATACTTTACTACTTGAAAGATAATCATGAGTTAATACTCCTATAATTAAGCATTTCTTGATAATCATAGGCTTTACTTTCAATAAGATATTCAAATATAGATTGATATTCCAAGGGTGGCCATTCTCTCATGTCGTTGTTCTACGATTTTATAGTACTAATTGTAGAAGAAACTATACAAAAATCCTAAAATTTTGCATTAGACTTGAATATCGTAGAATTAAGTGTAATGCATTGGATGCATCATGCATCATGAATGACTAATCATGTAAGACTATTCATTCATAGCTTTTGTTTAACTATTCGAAGTTCTGTTTAAAAAGTACTACATTCTTACTTGAATTATTAAAGCATTTATTAAATTTTCTTTTTTAATAAAATTTATTAAATTTTTAAACTAAACTTTATAGGTACTGTAGAATATAATCTTTTCTTATCTTCTAATATAAAGTTAGTATCCAAATGTTTATTGTTTATATATTCTATTTAATTGAAATTTATCTTTACTTTATCTCCATTAAACTCCAATTTCCAATCTAATTTCTTAAACTTTGTGCTTAACGTAATTAGAATTTATGTCTAGTTTAATTACACTGAAATAATTAAAAGGAAATTTAATTATACTATAATTATACACTATTATAATTAAAAAAAAACTTTAAAGTATTAGAAAATAAAACATCGTAAATATAAATTTTACATTTTAAAAATTAATTTAAATGAATTGATTTAACGTATTTTCTACGCTAACTTTTACAAATAAGTCAGAATTAAGTAAACATCAGAAAACAATAAGAACAGCTGAATACAATGAGTCACGTTATTGTTTGTAGCTATTGATTTTGGAAAATACCCATTTTAAGAAATAAACTTTACACGTTTGTCATGCTCTTCCATTATCTATGTCAGAGATATTACAATAGATAACACTTAACAAAACTGTGTTATAGCGCTGTTCAACAACAGAGATAGAAAGCAGTTCCGAGAGATGTGCGACTATACTCATCAGTTTGGAGTTATCGTCATTGGTGATAGTGCTTGTGGTAAAACAGCTTTAGTTAAACGTTTTACAACTGGCACGTATAATTCGTCTTGCGATTCTACGATAGGTGTCGATTTTGCTTTAAAATCAGTAGAAGTAAATAAAGTCAAAATACGTTTACAAATATGGGATACCGCAGGCCAAGAGAGATTCAGGTAGTGTTATTCGAGCTTATAATAGTTATATGTTTTGCTTTAGCTAATGACTCCCATCAGGTTTGTTTTAAAGTCGAATATATGCACTTTTATTTAATGATGGTGTTTATCAATGGCGTAACTAGGCAGGTGAAACAGGTGCACCCGCACAGGGCCCACTTAGAAGGGGGACCCAAAATGCATGTATTTGTTTTATTATTTTCCCAAAACTAATTAATTAAGGGGACTAAATGCAAATTCTTACATAGGACACAGGAATGGCTGGTTACGGCACTGATGTTTATATTAATTAATACGTAATAATAATTTAGAGTATATCAAGAAATTTCGTTTCTATCTACCATAATCTTAAAATTTTCATTATATGTACTTTTATGTTTTTAAAAAGTTTTAATCAATACATTAAATATATTTATCTTCATAAATAAATAATTAAAATCTGTACGTGATATATTTTAAAACGCATCGATTATCATTATTATTAGGTCAATATCTCACGCTTACTATCGCAAGGCATCTGGAGTATTCCTTGCTTATGATGTCAATAATAGAGTTAGTTTCCGGCATGTTTTGGACTGGTTAAAACAAGCAAGAAAATACACAGATAATCCCATTTTTCAGGTTGAAACATCTTTTTTTTTTATAATTTAGATTTTAAATTATGTATTTAATACAGTAAATAAAACCTGTCTAAGACGAAACCTTTAACCTCAAAGCGGAAACTTTGAGGTTGAAGGTTTGTATTCGAATCCTTTACGGAAGTTCTCGGGGAACAAGAGAATAGCGAGGTTGAGGCTGAAGTTTTCAACGCAAAAACGTGTACGTCGGACGTTCAGCGCCGCCTTCCTGTAAGCCTAGAAGTTTGATAATGACGTTCGGAACGTCGAGCACGATTCCCCTGACGTTCCAAACACTATTGTCAAATTTCTAGGCTTACAGAAAGGCGGAATTTTTGCGTTGAAAACTTCGGCCTCAACCTCGCTAATGTTTTCATATCGAATACTCAATTTTTGCATTTGGCGATTTTACAATAAAAATGAGGGCAACTGTGTGCATTTACTTGGTGTAGTTTTAAAATGGTAAAAAAGGAAGAAAAGAAGGAAGGGGGGAATACTAAACTGTTCAAACGGAAGCTGCCAAAGCGGGAAAAAGTTTGGTATCGTGTGATTCCGGTTTACTCAGGTTTTACTGTGTTATGTACTAAGATAAGTATATAAAGTATATAATGAGGAAATAATATAAAAATATTGTTTGAAGTTTATTCATTTAATTTAAAATGGAATTCAACATAAATTATTATCACAAAAAAATTTAATGTTTCTATTGTGTCATATAATCAAACTGATTAGAATCTAATATGTCATCATAAGTTTAATCAGTGTCTTATAAAAAGATTAAACATGTCATGTTTAATATCTGTCTAATTATAAATCGATTATATATGGATTTAAAAAAATCAGAGGTAAAAATAATGCACATTTCGTAATTTAAATAGAATTTTTAAACTCATTTTCTTCATTTTTAGCTAATGAGAGAATCTTATTAAAAAATAATACACTAACTTTACAACAATAAAACAATATTTTATCGTGATATGGTTTTTTTTTAAAATTTTCTTTCTGGTTCTCCCCGTGTGGGCAATAAAAGAGCATTCTTTCCATACTCATCGTGGATTTGGGTCATAATGGGTGCAGTCGGGTAATAAAACGGGCCGAACATATCCGGGACTTGCCGTCCATGAAAAATTATTGCTTACCTGGATTCGATCCCAGATACCCAGAGCGGGAGGCAGGAACCTCAACTGTCTCGGACATCCGTGATATAGTATTAGATCTATTGGAACGGCCGGATGGCCGTGACGTTAAGGTGGTGGTTAAGCCAACCGTTCTGGGAACCCTGGATCGAATACAGACAATAAAAATATCCTAAGAATTTCTTCACGGATGATTTTTCTGGATATGTCGAGTCCCGTTTCTCACCATCCGGCCTCCCTATTGTGGACATAGGTCAGAAACCATAATGAGCTTACTAAAAATGCCCTCTTAGTGCCCACAGGGTGGGTGCTGAGAGGTCCTTTTTTAAAAAAATATTAGCCTAGATCTATTGAAAAATTTCAATACGATATTACAATATTCAGTATTTCCGCTGCACAACGGAAAACTGATTGTTGATTGTATGCTTTCTGATAGTTTATGCCAGTTGTGTAAATAACTTTCAAATGAATACACAAATTTATAATGACTATTTTCATCAGCGTGTGCTAATAATTTACTTAATTTTGCTCATTTAAAAGAGAATTTAGTCAGGAAATATAAATATTACGAAAGAAAAATATCAAAAATTTCTTCCAGAACGTTCTAAATTATTTAATTATTAATTTAGATAAGAGATAGCACCTGACTTATGCCTCTAGTACCAAATTACTTAGTTTCTAATTATTAACTTTAGCATAATAATAGCCTGATTAATTACGGCGAGAGTTTGGATGAGTATCATAAAATTTGTTTTACAACAAAATGAATGTAGAAAAACTTTCTGTATTACGTTATTCTGTGTATTGTCAGATTAAAATTTTACTATATTATAATTATTTGTTTTCCTGTATAAAAACAGACACTGAAAAACATTAATGAGATTTTTTAGTTTTTATTACTTGAATAATTAAATATGTTATGCTCCTGCAAACTTTTTTTTCTTCCGAATCGTTTGAAAGTCTTCAACGACTAAAAAAATTATTAATCTAGTGCAAGTTTTTTTGTTAATTAATTAAATTTATTTACGAAAGTAGATATAAAAGAAAAGTTCTGCTTGTGAAATACATTTTAAAATTTCTTTAATATTAAAAATGAATTTGTTCAAGGGATTATTCATCAAGTAAAGAAGCCATTATCTATATTAGTTTTATATTTCATCTCTGTATTAAAAAATCCATTCTGCTTAATATCTGTATAGAATTTCAGATATTTCATGTAAATATGAAACTAACTCCGAGGAAGAAACTAAAATGAAAATTGAAACTTTTAAAGTAAAAGTAAAAGAAATTATCAAGAAAGAAATTTCATTGAGTTAAAACAATATCACATCCTCTTATCGTTTAGAAGTGCTTCTTGTAGAATGAAACAATTAGAAATAATTGAAAGTGTAGGCCCTATTACTTTATATATCTTAATATTTTTTACTTTTCCGACTCTGTTATATATTGAATATAACAGAGGGAAAATATGATAATCCGTCAAAAATTGACCTCCTCAAGATTTTTATATTTTTGGACTGAGGACCTCGGTTCCCCGAATCCATAAATGTGAAAATCTTCTGGAGGAGGGTCATTTTTGACCGATCGCTGTACTTTCCCTTTGTTAAATACATTGTAATAACCTGGAAAATAAAAAAAAAGCTTTATCTTTTATTGTTCTATGCCAGTACGTACCGTACTTTCGAAATACCTTCCGGAATTTAGTATTTGCTTTCAAAACATACAAATTGTACTTGGCATTTCCATCAAAAGCAAAAATTTGGTCTCTTCCCCGATTCGCTATATTCATAAAAAATACAAAAATTCATTTTCAAATCTCTCGCGCTTTTTTCCCTCACGTGATTATCTATGTAATAGGTTATTTTAAAATACTTAGTAATTTAAAATTATTTTAAATGTATTTAAAATAGGACTAATTTTTGTACATTCGAGCACACTTAAAAAAAGAGCACCCACAAGATAGCTGTATCATGTTCCCTTATCCGGACTGCCCTTTATCCGAAGTAACAAGATCACTCAGAGGATTTTTAATCACTTCTTGTCTCTCGTCCTCTAAAGATGTGGGTGTATGTAATCCGCGCTGTTTATTAGAAAACTGACCAATGGAAGATTTCACAAAATCTCATTATTATATTAATAGCATAGAGAGCTGTTGCCATGTGCCATGACCGATCACTATACCGTAAGATTAAAGATAGAATCTTATAAATCTTCCCGAGAATAGTACTCCATTATGCGGACGGTTATCCAGTGCTCTGTTAACAGCAGTTTCACTAATGTAAAACACTGGAAAGAAAATCGGATTGTACTCTTTCCGTTCGTTATCCGGTGTTAAGCGGACTCGGCTGTATAAACTATAAGAAATTTTGTGTTCAAAATTATGAAAACTAAGTAAACACAAAATACAATAAGTTGTAATTTTATCTAAAGGAAGTTGTAAGTTGTCAAATAAAATTTTGTCAATTTAAGTACTGGTTGCATTAAATAATTCTGATTTCAGAATTATTGCAGGCAACTTAAGTAACCATATGCAACTCTAAATACAGTAGATTAATCGTTTTAAAAAATGCTTTAAATAACTGATATAACAAGCTGAAGATAAGATATAAAATAGAATAAGATGTTCGTAATATTAATAGAAAACATAGACAAGATCGATTTTAATTATACATGTAATGCAATAAGAAATATGTCAAAGTTTGCTTGCTATAATTATGTTTCCTGGTTAGAATTATATACGAATAAAGACTTACAATTTAATGTTATTTATTTCTATACTTCACTTTTAAAAGAAACAGTTAAGTATAATTTAAAGTAAAGAATATGTAACGATATTATGAAAAAGTTTATCATGTGCTGTTTTTTAATAAATCTTCAATAATTGTTCACAGGAAAGAGGTTTTCATAAGATAAATATTAATAATTAGTAATATAATAAAAAATATTGACATTTATCAATATTTTATGACGTAAAAATATTTTTTTCATTCATTAAATCTATTTGCCAAAAACAAATTTCAAAAATTCGGTTATATTTAGTATTAAAATTTTTAATTCAAAATGCTGAACTATTTAATAAAAAAAAAAAATATTATCAAAATCAAACAAGGAAACAGTTTTGTCACGATAAGACAAGCACATTGCCACTTACAATAGATTGTGTTGCACAACATTTCAGTATAGAAATTACTTTTTGCAGTTTATCATACAGTAAAACCTCATTAAACTGGAAGTTGAAGGGATTTTAAAAAAACCCCCCGACTTCGAGTTTAATACCCTATTTTCTCAAATTTTTCTATGGCTGGGAAATTTTATTCCGGTTGACGAGCCGTTTCTTAAGAATCTGTTCAAAAATTGATTACAAAATTGTAATCAGTTTACGGCGCTTTTGAGTACGTTGCCAAGGAGCTTCCTTGTATCTGATCAAAACGCCATGCGTAAGGCAATTAGACTCATTTAGGACGACACAGTTTATTTTTGTTAGGACTAAAGACAAAATTTGTTTTAATAAATGCACCTTAATAATCCATACCTCACCGTAGCGGAAACTGGATTTTTACTTCACTTCGGACTGGTGTATATACAAAATATGGGCTTATTTAGGTAAATTGCCGGACAGATGACCGATGCGATTAAGTCCAATACGACCATCGGGATATTCTCGACTTTCTAGCGGGATACACTGTATCATAGACATATCACTGAATAATTATTGTATCAGTACAATTTCTTCGCTTTTCTGAGTTCATCTTCACTGTGGTCATTAGCCTTAACTTCGCTCTTCTCATCTTCATTACCTTCGTAATATAACTAAACTAACAAAAAAAAATCTAACTCGCAATGGGAAAAAAACATCTAAATTTAAGGTAAAAATTGGTAACTGTACATATAACTGGAAGGGCCACTTTGCCGTATTAATGAAATCATGTTAACCTGATCATTGACATAGCAGTCCACTTATACTCCTAAGTGAAATAAGCAACAACATATGAGCGCTGTATGCTCTTATAAGCGAAGCAGAACACGTGTTTCAGTAACGTAAAACAAGTGATTTTCACATATAAGAGTACGGAAATACGGTAGTATATATAATAGCACCATTTTTGAATGTCTTCTTCGATGATACAACCCTAAAGTTTCCTTTCGCGACGTCTCTGCATTTTTGTAATTGAAAAGAAAAAAAATTCTTTGTAAACAATATTAGACTATATAATACTGTACATTGTTTATTTTAGATACCAAAACAATATCCTTGACGAAAGAAACGAAAACACTTAAAACTACTTTTATTTAAACATCGATTACCTCACTAGCATTCAAACGAGACTATCGTAGATTTTTATTACATTAGACGCCTCTTATTTGAGACGAATTTGGAGAATGTTTGGAAATTTATTTGATCGTCATCCATTAAAACTAAAAAATATAAAGAGAGATTAACTCAGTGGTCTAAAAATCGCACTCCTAGCAACAGTTTATTTTAAAATATTCAGAATTTATCTACACCTTTATCACTTATTACATTTATGATCGCTTGAAATACAATTGAATTGATTTAAAGTGACACTCCTATAAACTATGGAATAAAATGCTTTATCTAACAAAATAATTGATTCAAGAAATAAAAAGCGTGCAAAAAAGAAATCAATTTATCGACTAAAAACAGACCTGCATTGATGTAAAATTTAAATGCAGTTTTGAATTTAACAATTTGTAATTTATTTTTGAATTTAACAATTATAAAACACAATTTATATTTAGACTTAATGTTTTAAAAATGATCAGTCTTACATAAAAAATATAAAAAATTTTAGCCAATTTATATTTACGTAAAAATATCAATTTCATATTTAACATTGAGCGCAAAATCTTAAACACTTTCTTTTAACTCTTTCCGCCCTGTGGACATTAAAAGGCCTCTTTTTTTTAGGTAAGCCCATGGTTCGGCCAGGCTCACAATTGGGTGGCCGGGTGATGAGGGACGGGAGTCAACATATCCGGACGGACCACCTCCCGAAAAATTCCCGGGGATTTTTCGACCCGCCCGGATTCTATCCGGGGTTCCCAGAGCGGTAGGCTGTCACCTTGACCTCTCAGCCATCCGGCTGTCTTAAACATACTGTAAAATATTCTCCAGCTATTTTAAGTGATCAAACAAATTTTTCAGTTTAATTAGCTTGTTTGAAAAATGAGGATCCAATCCTATCTCACTGAGGGTATTATAAAGATGTCAGTCTGGCATTTTGGGAACACTGGTATTGGATCCTCAGAAATTTTCATGGGTAGCTTAGGCCAAGTATCTAGAGTCCCTCCCTCATCCACACACACTAGGCTTAGTTGGATAAAAAAAAAAAAAAAAACATGAAAAAGCCTCTCTTAGAGTTCAAAAGGACGAAAAAGACTTAAAAATCCATCTAGTGTGCCAACTTAAAATAAAGGCTTGTTTGGTTTATTCATATATGGCAATGCAACACGTGGGCGATCTGCCTGTCGGAGGAACGGAGAATTTATTGCTACGGAGGAAAATTTAAATTTCATTTAGTATTGCCAAATAAGGTATCAGTAATGTCTTCACACCTGTTGAAAATACTTGATGCATTGTTACACGACAGTAAAGCTCGGCTATTTGAAAATACCAGCTGAGCTGGGGTTTTTTGCAGCAAAGTCCATGTTTGAAATTAAATTGCATCTGTAATAATAATGGATACACGGTATGTCGGGTATGTTTTCATTTGATTACTATAAAAATCAAAGCATTCAAATAAAGACTACTTTAGCATTAAGCAACCGAACTATTGATATTTCTTGTAATATAAAAATTGTTTAAAGTCTATCATTTTAAAATAATAAATATATAACGACAATCATTTCTAACCAAACCTGTACGGTATAGCTTTATACTGAATTAGATGCTATTATCTTCATTTAACTTATTTTGAAAATGTTACACCATTTCTGTTTTCATACTCTTATTTAATACAAATTATTTTGTAAGTTAATATATTTTTAATGCATAAGTTTCATATATTTCACTCATAGAAAACTTGTTTATAAGAAAAACTAAGTTTCAAAAAATATTTATCATCTGATAAATTTTTATCAAAAATTGTAATCATTATGATAAAGATGTTTTCCAATATGGATAAAAAAAAATTATGCCAGTATTATTTTTTCCTCCTGATTTTTGTTCTCTTAAATTATTTTTGGAATTTTTTTAAAAAGGAAACAATTGCTAGATGCTTGAGTTTATTTTAAGTACTGTATTTATAATAATTCTTAAAAATTTCATAGGTTGTTGGGTGCAAAGCTGATTTGAATAATAGTCCTGAAGTATCTACAGAAGAAGGAAGACAGTTTGCAAAAGTTAATGGTTTTAAATTTTTTGAAACATCTGCTAAAAACAATTTGAATGTGGAGAAACCATTTGTAACAATGGCTACAGATATCTATAAAAAATTCGTACCTATTAAAAATACACCTGATGTACACTTCAGCCAAATAAATCTTAAACCTAAAAACCCACCACCAAAGAAAACATGCTCTATCTGTACTTAATTTATAAATAAATAAAATTTAATGAACTTTTATAAACTTTATTTTATAGAATATTATAGATGTGATTACACAATATTTTTATTGTGATTTTATATAAATGAGTACAGTTTGCAAACCTATCAGTAGTTTTGATTCATTAATTTATTACATCTTAAATTCTAGCAAATATTTCAATCCAAAATATAACATTTGATCAAAAATAAAGGAATGCTAACACTGGAATATTGCATATGCTTATTTTGTGATACCAATAACACCACAGGCAAGTCTTCCTCCAGCATTACCAGTTGTTTTGCTCAATTCATGTCCACCTTTACCTAAGTCGTCAGGATCAGCATGGACCTAAATTTCATCAATAAAAGTTATGATATGCAATATAATAGAAGAATAAACAAGCAAACAATAACTTACCACCATGCTGCGACCAAGAATAGAAAGTGGTCCATAGAGAGTAATCAAGCTATCAGAAATGTTTACTTTTGCTACTCCATCAGGACCAGCCTCTACATTTCCTAAATCACCAACATGTCTACAAATTCAAAATATAAATTGTTCAATATAAAATGTTATTACTCAACTCCTTCCTCCAAAAAAATAAAAAAAAATAAATAAATAAAAAAACTAGCATATTTAAAAATGAGCATTCTTTAAATGAATCTTCATTATATTTTTGTAGTATATTTATTCAATTTTTACTAACTGATATGTTATAATAATAAACATTTTCAAAATACATTTTAAGAATTTATTAAAAGAACTGAAAATAATGTATGTATAAAATGGTTTTAAAAAAAAATAAATAATATTATATATATATATATATAATTTATAAAAATATATATGTTTATAATTTAATATATTTAATATATTAAATTATAAACTATTGAATTTGTTTTTAATTGTAAAATTATGTAAAGCCATCAGAACTGAAATTAATGTAAAAAAATTATTTACTAAAGTTATTTCCAATAAAATACTTAATTCATTTTTAATAGTGTGTATTTATTGTTTTGTAATATACACTTGGCACCTATTTTATATATACTCAAAACATTTTAAATCTGAATATGTAGGTACAAACCTAATTTATTCTTTCTATGGTACTTCTGTCTAATAATTTATCATCTATTATTCATAATTTTATCCTGAGAATAATTTAAGGGCTAGAATATCTTGTACTTTAGTAAAAAAAATTTCTGACTTAGGGTCGATTTACACACAACAGTGACGTGACGGCACAGTGCAATAAGCATCAATAAATATCACACATAGCCAATCAGAGTTTTATGTACGACACTTGTATGGTTGACAGAATACAGATCACGTGTCGTACATGAAACTCTGATCGGCTATGTGTGATATTTATTGATGTTTACGCACCAAACGGTCACTGTGCCAGCACGTCACTAGTGTGAAAAATCGACCCTTATCCAAGTCAACATCATTTACATAAACTTGCTTACTACGAGGGTGAGTCAAAAAGTAAATAGCAATTGGCAAGAACTTTTTGTTTATAAATGATCCAACAACAGTTGAGGGAACTGTGTGGTGAGAAAACTTTTGAACAATAATGCTACACCTCATTCGGCAGGCATCACGAAGGCTCTACTGGAAAAATTCAAATGGATTGTATGGGGAACCTCCCTACAGTCCAGATATTGTGCCTTGTGATTTTTGTGTTTGGCCCATGAAATAGATACTTTTGAATTGCCGATATGAGTCCAATGAAGATATCACAAATGCAACACAAGAATGTTATTACGTGTTGGATGGGAATACTTCCAAGAAGAAATAGAAAAACTCGTGCCACACTACAATAAATGTTTAAGTAAACTTTGTAATTAGTTGAAAAGTAGTGCATTGTACATTCACACAAATAAAAATTTTTGACTCTTATGTTTCATACTTTTATTTTTGGAACAAGTGCAACTTACTTTTTGACTCACTCTCTTACAAAGGATAGACAAAGTACAGTACACATTAGAAATTATACAATAAGCCACATACAATATAATGAATTTTACTCAGAAATTCTGAAAAAACTCTTAATTTATTCTGATAATCAAGCAGACAAATAACATTCTATATATCTGCTAAATTTTAAAATGAATCTAAAATAATTATAAAACTACAATATTCTTCTGATTACTTCAATATCAAATGTTTGTGTTCTTTAACTTACAACACTAGAATTATGCTTATTTTAAATTGTAGAATTCAGTCTAAAGGTAAGTAGTTTAATCCAGATTAAAAATTAGTAATTTTTGAGTATAAAATTAGTTTTCTAAATTTTCCAAAATTTTTTAATTAAGAAACTGCTTAGCACAAGATGACCTTTAGTTAAAAATTCTGCAATTTAAATTTTGATATATCTGCTAATTTCAATCAGTTAATCATTGTTCTAGGTGTGTAATACACTATGTTTACATAATGTAAAACTGTATTACACACCTAATTCCTTTAACTATCAGATCATGTTTAAAAATTTACAATTTCTGGCATTTGGCATCTGGTGTAGCATTTGGCACCACATACTTTTAATGTTAAATTTTACATGTATATTGTTTTTATATATTGTATACTATATATGCATAGTTAATTAAAAATAACAAACTGAAATGAATATTTAAAATATTTTAATATACTTGAATGAAGGGGGGCAAGATTAGTGCAAAGCCATATTTTTGGTCAAATTGAACTAATCATACAAATAAAATAATTAACACTTGAGTGTTTCGGCAGACTTTTTAGATTTTAGGCATATTCGCTAGCACTTTCAATAGCTTATAGCTATCATCTTCAGGCAAAAAATCAAATACAATTATTTCTAAATGTTCAGTTTTTAAATCTAAAAAGTCACAATTTGTAATGCCACAACACTTAAGTGTTAATTATTTTATTTATTTGAACATTGGAATGAAGTGTATTTTACAATCACTAATCATACCATCTTCACAAATGCAGTAGGCTAGAATGTAGTTTCAAGACTTTCCAAAAATGCTAGTAGTTGATGGTATTATATATGCCACAGAGCCTAAACAATTCTGGAAGTTTCTGGCAGCAAGACAATGTCAAGCATCATTCATTAGATGCAGTACCACAGGCAGGCCAGATTCAAATGAATAACAAAATCAGAAAATTTGGTCAATGAAAACATGGATTCTGTTTATCAATACCAATTACTGATGCTAGTGAAACAGGTTAGAGTTGCTTGGCATTGTCTTTATCCTAAAATGTGACTTTCCATGTTTCTTCACCAGGTGATCACTTAAGTAAAATAAATTTGGTAACTCATGCCAAGTTTTAACTGGGTTCTGGTAGAGAAACTTCACTGACTTCGGCGTTAAACTATTTCTTTTTTATTATCACAAGCACTTTCGACGATTATAAACTCGTCGAAAGTGCTTGTGATAATAAAAAAGAAATAGTTTAACGCCGAAGTCAGTGAAGTTTCTCTACCAGAACCCAGGTGATCACTTTTTCACAAATGAAATTAATTTTCTATTGTGACTGAAGTAATCGTGATAGTTCTTGTGATTAGATTAATATTAACTTGTGCAAAACAAAGTGTGTAAATAGAACATACATGTTTGACAATTTTTCCCATATTTATGAAATCTAACTATTGACTTTTTCCTCAACACTAATATTTATGGTCTGCTTCTGACAGGCCTAAGTATAAAGGTTCTTATAAAGCTAAGATCATATACTTTACTCACCACACTCAATTTTTCAGGCTAATTCACAAGAAGACAAATTTCAAGTGGTGTCAAGACCACCACTTAGTTCAGTTATAATGCAACATTGTATTTAGTTTAAGTTATCTTTAGTTAATTTCTTGTATGTTCCAGTTTTTTTATTTTTGTCATTGTCCCAAAAACAATAAAGGACCTCAATCCACAGATAAGCAAGTTAAGCTGATATTCATATTTTGTATATTGTAATAGATAAAAAACAAACAAAATCATGGGCATTATTTTAATTTCCCAACAATTAATGTTTTGAAATGAAATTTATGGACTATGAACCCAAAGTTGAGTTTTAATTAAACACTTGGCTTTATTTGGCTAATAAAGATGGAAATAAAGCCAAGTGTTTAATTAAAACTCAACTTTGGGTTCATAGTCTAACAATCAACAAAACACGGTTTCAAAGAAGAAATAAAAATGAAATTTATGAATAAATGCACAAAAATACACACCATCAACATATGATTATTGTTATTCTTTAGAATAAAGATAGTGCCAAGCCACAGAATGCTGACACTGTCTTTGAAAAGACTTCAAAGTGTGCCATAATTCTTTATATAATGCAAATACCCGCTTCAAATTCAGGATATCTAAAATAATAATACAGTTGCAAATATATTCAGTTATAACGCATACCAAACATGATTTGATCAACCTTTCAAACCATATTTCTCCAGATAGTGGAAATGAGGCTTGGTACTATCTTGCCCAACCCCCTCAAATATAAAAAAAATTCAGAAACAAGATGCTAACTTTCCTGGCAACATTTAAAATTGTGTGGCGCCATCTGCTATTATAAAAGTTTAATAAAATATCATAATTAAAAATATAATATGGCAATAAGGTAAATTTTGAGGATAGGAATGGATTTTATAAAAAAATTTAAATGCTAATAAGTAAAATCATCATTAAGTCCAACCCTACTTGAGATATGACACAACCACCCTTTCTCTCTCCATCCTTTAACCATCAAAATTGAATAGCATCAATCCCTTAATACACAACTCTGCAGAGTTTGCAGTTATTAAGCTTCACAGAGTTCAACAAAAAGCACAGGAGTTAAGCTTCAAAGAGGGTGAACAAAATCATGTCCACACCGCCTGAATTTTTTTCATTTCTCTACATTTCAAGGTCCCAATTCCAAAAATATAAAAACCTTGGGGGTCCTTTTTTGACCAATTGCCATAACTTTCCCTCTGTTAAATATAACAGTCACAAAAATAAAAAAATAACATTCATAATATAAAAATGTCAGCAACAATGTAAACAATGGATTGAATTTAATGTGGTAACAGCATGTGTATTGATTACATTTTTTACATGCACTTTTAATTTTTCTACTGGTATTTTTCATATACATACAATAGGTGTATCTTCCATACTGGCTAATGGATTTCTTAGACTGATTCAGCAGATATTCCAGTGAAATCTAAACTTTGGCAAAGAATTTGAACAAAATAATTTTTTTTACTTGTTAAATTCAACACCAGGTAAATAAATTTTTAAAGATATTGGTTTTTATGAAAATCCAAAAAGGTGGAGTTTTTACAGGTAGAAGAGTGGCCATGTTAGTTTCATCTAAAACAAAAAAATTTCATATATCTAATCTTTATAGTTATCTTTCATTTAGAGCCAGTTGCACTAATTTCAATCTCAAGATTTAATACATTTTAATCTGCAGAATTTTCCTCAATGTATTCCATGAGCATAAATCTTTGGGATATACTGCTAAGTAAACTAAGTTCTTCAATACAACTTAAATTTCACACCAAATATCATATAAAAATAAAGTAAAAATATACACCGAGTGCAGCATTAACAGTTCTTTTTATTTTCACTAGCATTTTCAACTAACTTATATTCATCATCTTTAGGTGAATGAAATTAAAAATAGAACACAATATTCTAACATAAACAAAACACACAATTTAAACCAGTGACATGCATTCAGTGAAGCTGTGGAAGCACTGCTTCACTTGTATTTTCTAAAACATATATTCTGTGATTGTTTCCATAAACATATTTAAGTTCTTATATCTGTTTTGTGTCAATGTATCTATTTTTGTTATGTTAATTCTAAAATAAACAGTTTATTTATTTCCAGTATTTCTTTATAATTTTTTATGGAAACACAGCTTCCCTATCATTAAATGTCACTACACACCACTGATTTAAAATCAAAATTAAAAGTCATTATGAGCATGATCAAAATTTGATCATGCAAGATATCGAAACGTCATGCAGCGCATGTGTGGATTTATACCATGTCAAAGATGTGATGCTGGACATACTGTTCAGCCATTTATATACAGCAACCCACACACTGAGTAGGTCAAGCAGTTTGGCAGTATGTACAGCTGATTTTTCATGTGCTAAGTTCACACATGTGCATAATATGGTCAGGGAATCTATTTCCAAGCACAACACTGCATAACAAGAGAGGTGTTAATAGTTCAACTACCATTACTGTACCTTGGATCCCCCTCCATACACATTTGCCATATATTCAGGCAACATAACTTTCTCCTACCCATCCCCACTACTGAATTTATGCAGACTCGTCCGCAATGATCAGGATAAACTCTCCACCTATGAAAAAATCAAGAATCTATGTTGTGCTGTTAAAGAATCTTGTAACAGGGATGAATAAGAGGTACATTGGAGCCACAACACTAAAGCCTGGATTCCACATTACCTGAAAACAAACTCAGAAACAGAACTGAAACATAGAGTTTTCGTTTTGTTTAGTTGCACTTTCTGCCATTACGACTATCAAACTACACATGACAAATTCATGTGACTATGCATCACAAATCCTCGCGTTTTTATTGGTTGCAATACGACAGAAGCGCGGAAAGTAAACGGAAAAGTTAAATAATTTTTAACTCTGCTTTCAGTCTTGTTTCTGTCCAACTGAATGTTCCAAAACTAAAAGTTTTATCAGTTTGACTTTCAGTTTTACAATTATGTCGCAGATTCTGGTAATGTGGAGTCCAGGCTTAATGCTTGCTAGCCATCCAGCACCCAAGCACCACATGGTTAAAGGAAAGCATTCTATGGAGTTTGCAAAAAAAGGTGCTTGAACAGAACTATAACCCATTATGGGCTCAGACACTACTCAGATGCTGCAGCAACCAGAAACTCATTTCACATGGAAAAGAAAAAATAAATAAATCACTCCTTACAACCAGGGCTGTGGAGTCAGAGTCAGGAGGAATTTCTGACCAGGAGGAGGAGTCGGAAAAAATGTGCTGACTCTGGCATTTCTCTTTGTTTTTCCACAGAAAAATTTTTCAAGTTTAATATTGGAAATTGGCAAAATACAGCAATTTTATTTATTAAATATGTAGTTGTTTTCTTTGTAGTATTTGTGTTCAGTAGTTAAATTATTTTGACCTAATTGAATTTGAATATTTTTGAATCATTCTTTTATTATCCCTGCTCTAAATAAGTACTCTATCTTTCTAAATGAGCCAGATCAATTGATTAGAGTATATATTTTTCTTTTCTGAACAAGGGACTGAAGTAGCTAGATCATACATTTTTTAGTTGGACTAACTTTTCTGGAAGGGTAAAATTGAAGTGCAAATGCTGTAGAATAAAGATATGAAGATGTAGAATATCATCATCCCCATTCCTCCTCTTATTAAATTTAATATTTATTTGTATAAAAACATTTATAACAATGTAAGTTAAATATTAAAAATACTAACTATAAAAGTACTTGGGTAAATGCCCCGGGTTCCTTTCAGAGTTCAGAGTAGAGTACTCCCTATGAGTGCCTCTGCACCTCCCCCACAAAATGACTTTGTATTTAATTTTGCTAGAGTGGGAAGTCTGTCTACTAAAATTATCAGGAGTCTGAATCAACTGTTTTTTTTTACAGACTCTAAACCTCTGCTTACAACAACCTTTGATTCATGCAACACTCCCACACTTGACCACAAGAATTTTTATTCAAATGATACAATTCCTCAAGAAGTTATTTCCCATAAGTAAGTGAAAATTTTTTCAAGTATACAAACTTATGTAATTTTGGATTATTATTACTTCTACAAATGAGTCTACCGGAATTCTTTTTTTCGGATTAAAGAGACAATCTTACAGCCTTTAGGTCAGGAACATCCTTTATTGAAGATACAGGTTACATATGCATTTCGATCTTATTTTATCTTTAAGCCCCTCTTCAGTGGTGACATCGAAAAATTGTGGAAAAAAAAGTTTTCCACGATTTTTCCTTCATAAACAGCTACCATAACAGATATTAAATTATTATTAATGCTGTTCATTTCTTTATGATATATTTAATGCTCTGAACTTCTGAAAATTCCAATTGTGTATAAGGTAAACTTCACTTTTAATCATAAAGAAGAAGTCAAACTTAATTTTTTTCACATTAACCCTCTGTTTATGAAAAAAGTCATCTACAGCAATTGAACCTTACAATAAAAAAGTAAAGATCATTGTAAACATTTTATACAACATAATTGAAACATAATTGATGTTTTTATATAGGGCAACCTGCACAATGTGCAGGTTGCCCTATATAAAAACGGCTAAGCAGTAATGTGTCCACCAACATATCTTTGACATGGGTATATATCCACACATGCACCGCATGACATTTCAATATCTTACGTATTTGAATTTTGATCAGGCTCATAATGACTTAATTTCAATTTAAATATGATGTTTATTCCCTTTACTTAAGAATATTGTGATCTATTTTTAAATTGTTTGTCTGAAGATGATGAATATAAGTTTATTGAAAGAACTAGTGAAAATAAACTGTTAACACCATAGTCAGTTTAAAAAGAAAGTAAAAATATATACTGAGTTAACCAGCCGATTTCAGATGATTAAAATTTATTCCATAGATTATTAAAAATCAAGATGGCTGACCAGCTCTGATTCCGATGTGGATAACTTTTATTTAGAATATTTAAAGAAAGTTATTTCTAATATTGGTAAAATATTTTAAAGAAATATCAGATCTTATAACATTGTATAGCAACAGTTTCAACAATTGATTATGATTTAAAATTACAATTTTATGTTAATAGTCAGGATTAAAGGAATCTTATGGTACTTTATAAATGAAAAAGATTATATAATTATATATTTTATATATATATATAAAATATATAATTATAAGATGGTTATTATTCACAAGATATTGTACATGAATATTCACCAAATCTCCCAGCATATATTTTCTCATACATTCAAATCTGTCCCATGCTTTCACTTAGGCTTACTTATTTTTTTCATTCCTTTATTTGTTTACTGTTGTTTTCAGGAAAATGAGTACACAGTAAAGACTCAGCTAACTACAGTATCTAACAAACCAATGACTCATGTAGTGAATATAGCTTACTCTTTAGATTAATGAATGACAGTCAGATTTATCCCACACATAATTATTTCATAGTTTATACAATAATTCATGAAAGTGGCCCTTAGTTACTTTTTGTTAATTTAGCTAGCTGTTAATTTTTGTGACATCTTAATGCTGGGCTACAATTTTTAATCATATTTTTTAATTTATTTAATTTATCAAATTATGGTATCAAAAGGATATACTGTATTTTAAATTATCCTTTACTACTAATTGTATTGGCCTGCCCCTATACACCATACTTTTCCTGATGACAACAGCATCATGCTGGCCGTTTATGAGTGGAGTGCATTTACTTCTAAGCTAATGTTACTGTCAGCACACAACCTGTATACTTTCGTCCGAGCGCCGTGCTCGTTGGCGTTTACTTTAGAGTTATGTGACATCATTTTAAACGAAATTAGTAAGCTCAGAATACTAGCTAGTTTGCTGTTGAGCTTTGCATTAATTCAATATGGCTGCTCCCATGGAAAAAAATGACCTTGTACAAAGAAATGAAAATGGAATTATTTTTGGAAAAATATTGGTAAATTTCAATTATGTTGTATAAAATGTTTACAATGATCTTTACTTTTTTATTGTAAGGTTCAATTGCTGTAGATGACTTTTTTCATAAACAGAGGGTTAATGTGAAAAAAATTAAGTTTGACTTCTTCTTTATGATTAAAAGTGAAGTTTACCTTATACACAATTGGAATTTTCAGAAGTTCAGAGCATTAAATATATCATAAAGAAATGAACAGCATTAATAATAATTTAATATCTGTTATGGTAGCTGTTTATGAAGGAAAAATCGTGGAAAACTTTTTTTTCCACAATTTTTCGATGTCACCACTGAAGAGGGGCTTAAAGATAAAATAAGATCGAAATGCATATGTAACCTGTATCTTCAATAAAGGATGTTCCTGACCTAAAGGCTGTAAGATTGTCTCTTTAATCCGAAAAAAAGAATTCCGGTAGACTCATTTGTAGAAGTAATAATAATCCAAAATTACATAAGTTTGTATACTTGAAAAAATTTTCACTTACTTATGGGAAATAACTTCTTGAGGAATTGTATCATTTGAATAAAAATTCTTGTTTCAACTATTTGCATTTTAGTAATTTATAAAATTAAATAATGCTATGAAAATAGTAGTAGTAAGTAAATACAGTACATCATAAAAACAAATAAAAAGATTATTATAAATTACACAATAAAATTATACAGTTTTATTAAATAGTGATGATATACTATTATTTACAATATACATGTAATAATAATTGAACAAAATCATACAAAGAATCTTTTATACAAACACAGTATGAGTATTTCTACTTTTGTTCAAATAAATATATCAATGGAGATATTGAAACAAATATTTTGAATCATGTTTTGTCAGCAAGATATTGAGATGAATATTTACTCATCTCAATATTTTACTGACCAAGTGTTCTGAAATTTTTAAGATTAACAAACATTCCATTTGCAATGTCATCACACTTTGTTGTAGCTTTTCTGGCAGCAGGATGCATTGTAGTTTCTTCACTTCATTCTTTGTTCATCAAAATAATCTACTTCTATCGTATTATAAGTTTGTATACAAATATTGTGCAGAATGCACACACCAATAATTGTTTTTACAATCAAGTCCATTCGACACGTCTAAAAATGTTAGCAGTCTGAACCCTCCACAAGATGTAGAAATGAAATTGAGTATGCATTTGCACATTTTGATAATTTATTATTGTATAATTGCACACTGTTGAGATTCCCATTATTTCAATATGGAGTTAGTAAATGTTCAAATAACAGATAGATACTATTACCCCAAATACTAATCACAGCTGAAAAATCCATCAGCAGTGTTTACTCTGATGCAATGTTGATTGTTAGAAAACACAGGCATCATGCACTGACCCAGCATTACCTACACAGCAGTCTAAAATTACCATTTTCTCATTACAAACTAAACTTATTGGATAGCAGTGTAATACTTTTTTCTTTTGAAAAAAGCTGCTGCTTCTTTAGTTAATGTCCTAATAGCCATATGCTTTCCATCAATAGAGTCTATAATTCCAGAGAAACCAAATGATTGAGTGTAAAAGAAATTCCATTGTGCTTGCAGCATCCTGCTGTGATGGCCAAGAGATTTTTTTCACTGTCATTTAACACTAAGAGAATTAACAACCTTATTTAAAAATATTCCATGCAGTGTAGCTAGACATATTAAAAATGATTGCCAATACCCTTAGAGAAAAGAAAGAAAAAAAAATGTTTTGTATTTAATATCAATTATTTGTTGATTTTAAACTCACTTCAGTTACATCATAAAAGTGCAACGTCACATCTATTCACTGGGTAAAACAAATTGCATTAAATATGTATTATATATATGTACAATCTGTTATTCTCTTATACACTGCATCTGATTTCATGTATTACTTTCTATAAACCAACTGGAATGATTCTTGATTTGCCAATGTCCATAGGCAGCATAAAACCTGCTTTTGAGGAGACAGGTCATCTTCCAGGAGTGGTAATTTTTTTTGTGTTAAAAATTGGGTTTTTACTTTCAAAACATTCTCTTGTAAGTCTAAGATGCTGTTTAAAATCAGTTGGATTATAAACAGGTACAGCCTCTTCAATAAAAGTTTCTATCTTTTTTATGGATCTTGCTTTTTTTTTCCTCTTTCATTTTTTTCTACAATTATACCCATAACCAGATCATCCTCATCCAACTTGGAATCAAGTAATTCTGTCTGTAATGTAATATTTAAAACAGCAGCTTTGACAATATTATTTGCAGGAAACTGCCATATTTCTTGTTAGCAATTGCATTTAATTTTGAACTGGACATGTAAGCATGAATACACATGCTAATGACGTCACTTCCAGCGTTCAGAAGTAGCACTATTAGCTCAGAAGTAAATGCAGCCTTTGTAACTCCATCCTGGGAAAATTTTTGAACTGAAATCATACTTCTGGTCTAGACTGAAAAAGTTCCTATATAAATTAATCACAGCCTCCTGTCCCTAAGTTTTCCGTATCTGGTCGCAACTTTCATCTAACTGTTCTTGAGATTAAAGGAGGACAGACAACAGACGACAGTGGGAATTTATAGGTCTATAATTTTTTCAAATTGTAGCCCAATAATCTTTGAAAACATTATAATAGTATCAAGTAGCAAGAAATGGGGATATTTAACATCTCATACAACCCTTTCAGGGTTAAGAGCTTTGTTAGGCTTTTCTGATAGCAGATGTATCTTAGGGTATCAGATGCACAAAATAAATGAAGATTAATGTATTAGGGTAGTGGTTTATAATTATATAAAGCCTCCAAACTGCCAAATTATTATGAGGCTAATAAATAATTAGATATAAAATCAATTTGATTATAGGTAGGCAGTTATAGTACCATCTCATGGTAAATTTAATAATTAGAGATGAATTTTTAATTTAAAATGTTCTGGAATAAAACAAAATTGGCCTGGAATGGGATTAACTCAACTCCTGTTTACCATGCACACATGCTGCCAGCTATGCTATCCAGACCTCTGGCCAATCTTCACTTACAGAACTATTAACTAATTGATTTAGGTATGATCATACAGGTATGGCTGACTGTATCAACTTAGCACCCAAAGCATTCAGTCAACTTACTCTTCATTCCAGCATGGGTAAAGCATAAGTCAGCTAAGAATTATATTACAAATTATCATTGGGCATTATAATAGCCTAATAATAATTTGGCAGCTTAATATATTACATTGGTTGTTTTTAACACACAAACCCCCACACTAGGGTAAAGCATAAATGGGCTTTCATGGAGAGCAGTGGGCACTAAATTTTTCCTGTTATAACCATGCAGGGTATTCTTGGTACTGTATAAATCAATAGTTCTGGAAGCAAAAAATGGCCAGAAGTATGGATAACATAACTGGCAAGGTATGTGCATGGTAAATAGTAGTTGTGAGTTCAAGTCCTGCCCTGGACTGATTCAATTTAGAATGTTTAGAAATAAATTTTTGTTTTATTCCAATTATTAAATTTACTATGAGATAGCAGCATAACTGCTTACCTCTAGCCAAACTGATTTATATCAAATAACTTGTTAGCCTTACAATAGCCTGATAATAATTTAGTAGTTCATTTGAAGACTAAATTGAGATAAAGAATAGATTCTTTCATAGTTCAAAATTATTGATACTGAATGTAGTTTTCAGGGAAGGAACTTTGAGATATCACTTGCTGCTTGCTCATGATGCACAATGGCTCTAAAATGGTTTGCTGTAAAACAACCACAAAATGCCATTACTGCTTGCCTATTTTCATAAAAACAAATCATTTTTTGATTTCCCTGGTTCCCCAAAAACAGATACTAATGTTGGTCTTAAAAATGAAGCAGCATAAAGCAGATTTGTATATGTTTATATAAACATATTTTATTTGTCAATATTATTAAACTTCTGGTCTTGACTCTTACGCATGTCCCATTTGAGCATTATGTAAAAATATTAAAATAAAATGTATTTATAAATTATCAAAAATAAAAATTCTTCATACCTGAATATACAGATAATTACAATCACAAAAACTATTTCTTCTTGTTTTCTATATTCATATCTACTATGCTTATGTTATTTTTAAACTCTAAAAATATATTACATGATTCCACTGAACTGAATTAAAACAAAATTTATTTTGTTATATCAAAGCTGAAACAAATAATTTAAATACTAATACACATCATTCTGATTATATTATTAATCTAAACTAGTGTTGTATTTGTAAAAAGATAAATAATCATTTTTGATTTATGCAAATCTAAATGCAAAAGGAAAAAAAATAAAATAAAATGAATTATTGACTTTCAACATTATATAAAAGTCACATTATACCTTTCTTCATCACATGGTGAACCATGGGTCTTTCCATGGGGATTGAAATGTGCTCCAGCACTTGTACATCCATTAGTATTATCACCAAACTCATGAACATGAAAACCATGTAGTCCAGGTTTCAATCCTCTAACCTCACCTTCAACAGTAACAGGACAATTTGGTTTCTAAAAAAAAAAAAATAATAATAATAATAATAAGTGTCTTATGGTAAATTATAAGAAAAAGAACTAAAATTTGTAAACTGAAATGGAAAAAAATGTTTCAAACAAGCTCTTTCTTAATATAAAATCTACTTATTTGAAAATTTAGAAAAAAGGTTCTATTTTTATGTATTAAAAAAAAATCTGTTCAGTTTGTATTAATTTTAAAGAATATTTTAATGCACAGAAATTACCATATGATACAGCACATAAGATGCAACTTATGTTAAAAGTCTTCAATCTTATATATGTGAGGTTGAAATTCCCATAGTGTAATGAATTCTCCCGCCTTCACTAGACTACAGCTAATTTCTACCTTGACCAACTCTCAATAAAAAATAATGATAATAATGTTTAATTAATCAATAATAATAATAATTATTTGCTGTAGCTAAGCAGTTTTTTCATATATTCATGAAGAATATTTTAATTGTAAATGCAAACTCTGTCCTTTTTCTCTAATAAAATCAAAATGTACTTTACATTCTAATTTTACCTTTTAAATTTATTTTTTACTGCAGTTTAACAGTCAAATGCAAAAGATAAAGGATGGCTTTTAAATACACTAAAATGCTTTTTTCCTAAATATTCTATACTGAAATAAAGGTGTCTTTGCTGTAATGCAGTAAAATACAATAATTTTGGATAATACCAATAGTCATTTGTTATAGCAGAGTAAGTGTGATTGATCTTTAAAATCAAATTATTTTATCTTTTAAATGGTGCATTAGAAATTGATAATCTATTACCACCCACACACCCCTCCATATAATAAAGCTACATTGATCTGAAATAGTTGAGTAGAAGACTTCCTACAGAAAAAAAGTGAAAAGTACATTTAAAGATGTTACCAGAAAAATCTGAAAAACTGCAAGGTTATTTTAGGCCATACAATATAAAGTCCAACCTGATACCTTGTAGAACATGTCCATTGAACAATTAAGTGCCACCTGTCTACTCTACTTTTTATTAATTTACTCTGCATTATTTTAAATAGCAAGACAAAATGAAAATGCTGCTATAAATTATTCTTTATTAGATTTTGAAATATTCTAGTTAATAATATATTACACCATTAAAAAAAACTTTTAAGTAGCCTTTTTATAAGATCTATTTTATAACAGTTCTACACATTTTGAAGTCGTAATCAAAGCATGTGATTTCCACTAAAAGGATGATAGATATACTGTATGTTAGTTAGATAATTTGCTGATAAGTTTACACTTATAAAAAGGAAAAAAAAATTTCAATTATTGATAAACTATTATAGGTTTAAAATATAGTAGTATTAAACAATGAATTTAACTAGAAAATAAGTTTAATAATAATAATAATATAATCAAATCCTTTTTGGTTTTCCTTATTATTATTTTTATCATGTTTTATTAGTTCGTCTTCCTTATTTGTGATTTAATTTATACATAAAAATAAATATCTTTCTTCTTCCTATTTTCTCCCTGTGTGTTTTTCTCCCACAAGTTTTTTTCACACTGTATATTAGTATGTTAGGCTAAAAAACAAAACCGTATTATAATACAAGAACATAACAAAAAACTTAATTGCAATTAAATAAAAATACTGTATAAACACATGATATTTAGAGCATTAAATTCAGATTAAAATTTAGGACAAAACTATTGTGTAAACCATTTTTTGTTTTTGCAAATAATACCCAACATCCCTCACAAATGTACACACATTCTGTAATTTTTAAGGCCTAATTGTATTTCATATTAAGGGAAATACAATTAGGCCCAGTTTCTTTTATTGTGTTAACGTGACTACAAGGAAGAAGGAAACTCTCGTACGCTTTTCCTTAAACACATTTCTTAGATAAACAACGGAAGGAAAATTGAACACTCTCTTACAAGGAAGACAAGATGGATGGGTTTGTTAACCGTTTAAGCTATAATTAAGCTTGTATACATAGAACAACATAATCAAATCAATTATCCTTGAAAATAATTAAACCAGCATGAAATTTTTGCTAAATCATTAAATTTAATAAGGATATGACGTTTAAAATTGCTCAATCAAAGCCACCGGTTTCCTCTTACCTTGTAAACAATTACGTAAACCGATGCTAGAAGTATAGAGAAAGTAAAAAAATGTCTTACCAGTTGAGAAAAATGAACGGTACCGCTTACACTTTCTCCTACTAACACGCAAACCGCTTTTAGAGGACAAGAAGCCATGCCTTGATAACGTGAAACGCCAGCCGACACTAGAACAAACAAGATGGAGGAGACGAGCACGCGCACAGATTGCATCATGGATCGATTCCGAGGCTTTATATATGAGATAACTATGGTGCGAAACGAAACGGAATTCAATAAATAAATTTTAAAATTATTTTAACGGAATTAATCGTAAAATTTTTAAATTTATTATATATTTGAATTCATTTATAAATTTAAGATATTTAAATTAATAATATTTTAATTTTAAAAAAATATATATTATTACTAAAAACTTAATTAAACTTAATTTACATATTACGTATAATATATATTTTTTTCTATTTTTATTTTGTGCTTGTAAGAATTAAATATTACGAATTAAAATTATGAAAAAAAATAATATATATATATATTCGTTTTATGTCGTATCGGGTTTTATTAATTGACCAGGTTTGTCTCGTGCGTTTCTTATGCGCAAAATATCATTTGTTCTTTTTATTTGGGATTTCATAAGTTTTTGAAAGTGAGATTCATGCTGAATCTGTCATAATTAAAAATCAGAAGTTTTCATTAAATCAATTGTAATAGTTTGTCAAAATTAATATTGTTAAATACAGTCTTAATAGTATATCTAAATTAAGACTATAAAAAGAAGAATGATTGGTCATTACATTTGATCTAATATCAAATCTGCAAATTTGAAATTAATGATATTAATATGAAGATCATTCCAATAATTTACATAGGATTATTGGGCATAAAACATTTGAGAATAGAAAATAGCATTAAAACAAACCTGATGCAATTAATTAGATTATATATATAATACTGCATATAATATATATATATATATATAGTTTTTACATACATCTATAATATAGATGTAACGAATAGTATATTCGACCTCAGCCGAATACCGAATATTCGGCTAGGAGAGTGGCCGAATACCGAATATTCGGCCAAACTATTCGGCTTGATTAACGCACGTACAAAAATTAGCGCGCAAAAATTATGGCAAGGATCGCGCACCCTGCTCTCTATTTGCCCGCTGTCACTACGAATTTTTCTTCCAGTAGGTCTAAATTATTTAAATTTATTAATTAAATTATAATTATTAAAGTTAATATGAGATGGAGCCTAACGTCTACCTCTAGGGCCAAATTGGTTTATAATTTATGTAATAGCCGTAAATAGCCCGATATGATTCGGCAGTTGTTGGTATTTAGATGTAAGTTATAACTTATAAGTTATTTTATTTGCAATTGATCTTTTTAACTCTTTAATTAAGCACTAAAATTTTGTTTTTACTACGTATTTGTAGACTGAATAGTGTCCTAAGGATATACTTTAGTGGGGACATATGGTCTAGTTTCTGCCCAGATGTGGAACAGTTCAAATATATTATTGGGGGTTTTCTATTTGTGAAGTTTTGTGATATTTTGTTGCTATTGTTTTTGTCAATATTTTTAAAATTAACATGATTTCAAATGTTATCTTTTGCATATAATGAAAAATGCTCGTTTTTTGTTTTATATATAAAATAAATTATTAGTTACTCATCTTCTAGAAATAGAAGATGAGTAACTAATATATAAGATAGAAATAGATAAATAATTCTTTCTTTAAATACGATAAGTTTCAATAAAACGTTTCGTAAATCATTTTAAAACATCGTAAAAAATATTAAAATATACGCGAATACGAATATAACATAATTAACTAAGCAATAACACTAATGCCTGATACGTTCTAACCTACACGCCATCAATGCCATAAGATATCGGGCTAGATAAAGGCTATAATATTATTTAATTACGAAATAATTTAATACTAGAGTTAGATGCTATTTCTTATTAACTTTAATAATTATAATTTAATTTTCAGCATTAATAAAAGTTACCAAAATGATTAATTTACTGTGTTTTTGTTATTTCTTACTCCTGTTTTGAGATATTCGGCCGAATAGTGACTAAATATTCGGTATTCGGCCGAATAGTGATTTAAATATTCGGTATTCGGCCGAATAGTGAAAAATAGGCCGAATAGGCCGAATACCGGGTAGTAACCGAATATTCGTTACATCACTAATCTATATCTATTCATGTTGGACTAGTGTATAAAACAAGAACACATCTGTGTACGAAAAATGAATTTCTTTTATTTGTAAGTTCGCCGAAATGGGGGGGGGAGTTTTTATTCCCAACCGTCGGGATGGCTAAGGGCTATTCGCATGTGGGTGGCGGTTTTGAGGAGTCAGAAAAACAAGCGTTTCACATAGAAACCGTTTATTTTAGTCGAAAATGCTTACATAAATTTAGCAATGGTCCTCGAGTTCAGAGCTTTAGGTTGTTTTCGGTTTCGGTCTGGTCCTACGCTGGAGGGGCCCCGTAGCAACGTCGAGTTAAAAGTTCGAAATTCTGAAGAGACAGTGCACAAAAGATGAACGGAAACACCACTATTGGAGGTAAATGAACACAACAGGTACTCTAGAGGAAGCTCTCCTGTCCTTGACATCGGAGGCTTTATAATTTTCTCGGGATCGAATCATCGCTAATTGGCTAACTCTTTTCCTCCTCGCTTCCCAATTGGTATCCCACCTGTCTCCAGGTGTAAATGGAGCTTCGTTAGGTCGCAGGAAAGGTCGGCAAGAGAAGGTTTATCCGACACCGTCTTTTAGACTATGATCGCGTTTAATCGTTGACTATGACACCTACGCTCATTTTGATATTTTTTTCTTTCTAGTTTCGTTTTGCTTTCTAAACTACGTCTTAAATTTTTAATATTTTTCTTTCTAAATTTTCTTTACCTAAAAATTTGTTTTTTCCGTTACTCTTTATGAGCGTCGACATCAAAGTCCGGTGTCACCGACTCGACACTTATAAAAGTTATAATCTTGCGGTTTGACTTAACAAACTTGTACATTTTCCTTCTCGGGGGCTATTTCCGGAGCTCACATATTGGATGAATATTACTAGGAAAATATACTTTGATTCAAATGAAAATTGAAAATTCACAAGAACCTATTTTTACACGTATGAACAATTTCTATATAGACTAGTTTGAGTATAACGTTTCTGTCCATTATTAAATATTAATGATTTATTAACGCGGAAGCAAATTCAGCGTAAAGAGGTTGAGCAAACTGACAAATATTAAGAAATATATTAATGCAATAAAGATCAAAGTTCAAGTTTTCGGATCAGTTAAAATCATAATGCAAATCAATAATTTTCTGTTAGCAATTTAAATAACTTAAATGAAAGCGGAAAATCTAAAATATAAAATACACAAAACTGTATAGAAGTAGTTTTTTACGAAAACTATTACGTTATATCCTGTTTTATATCCTGCAATAACTATTATTATTATTACGTTATATCCTGCAATAATTGCATTTTGCTGATATTGTGTAAGAAAAAGAAAAACATAGAACCTGTCTTAATGTTACTTAATAAAATTATATCATAGAAGATTTCATATTAGATCCAGTTTACTTTCTGTATCCTCTTCGCGTCTTTTTATTGTTTAAAGTGCTGTATAATTTAGAAAACAATTTTGGTTTAATAATAATATGAAATTAAAAACACATTTTAATCAATATTTTTAAAAAGTTGAAGATCGGAAAAAGAAAAGAAGCAAGCATTGTCAATCTTTACAATTTTTCATTGGATAACTTACGTAAAGACGTCAATTTCATATAAGTGTGCACTGTTCAAACAAATCGAACAGACCCTATGTTATAAGTTAATCCTTTGTATCATAGTACCAATTTTCCTTTAACTTTAGCATGCCTGCAAGTTTAGATCAACTTCTGTCATTTAATTTTATTAGATTTTCAGTTTTCACAAGGAATTTAAATAATTCGGAGTATTTTAACCAGTTAATTTTGTCTCATAATATAAAACATCATATTAGTTGAGCGTTATAAGATTTACTGGCTATAATTGAGCATTTAACTTTTTTTTATTTGTGATTTCTTTTCTTTTCTTCATTTTCGTTTAAATGCAATCAGAATCCTATTAGTTGGATTTAAATTTCAACGAACCATTAAGTACAAGCTACAAAATCCACAATGTAAAATCATTTCGAAAATACTATTTATATGTTTGTAATACTCACTGAATTACACTCATTGCCATAAAAATTGACGTACCAAGTTGGAATCGAACGAAATTGTAGTTGTGTGAGTGTAACGGTGATATAAGTAATTGCAAAATGAAAGCAAAAGAATCGTTTATTGCAGGAAAAACTATAAATGAAGGGAAGTTCTAGTACCCTGTTGACCACCTCTAGCGTGAATATACGATGTGATACGGCGGACATGGAGGCTGCAAGCGTCCTCTAGTTTGGCTAAATTCCTAGGCTGTCCAATTTGGCGTTCCAGGTGATCCCAGACATGTTCTATTAGTGATAAATCAAAGGATTGACAGGCCAGAGAAGTATGACAATGTGGCAGTCCTGTGACACTCTTGCTGTGTGTGTGTGACCGAATATTGTCCTGTTGGAAGATAGCTCTTGGCAACCCTGTCACGAGAGGCAACACATGTAGCTGCAGGATGTCTCTCACATACCGCTGGGCTGTCATGGTCCCGTGGATCACTTCTTGGAGGTGACCGGCTATCGTGTGTGATTGCACCCCAGACCATCACACCAGCTATAGGGACAGTATGCGGCTCCGAAGCATAGGCAAGATTGATTCACCACGGAGCCTCCAGATCTAAATACGGCCGTCGTCAGTGCCCGAACTGAATCTAGATTTGTCGCTGTAGACGACCCGGTTCCATTCCGTTGTGGTCCAATCTCGTTGGGAGCGACACCACTCCAAATGGAGTCGACAGTGGGTAGTGTCAATAACAGCGCCTGGGTGAGAAACATAGGGGCCTAAAATGATGGCGCCACCTGAGTCCGGATGGCGGACAACGATAAGGTCGACTGTGTGCATGCTTGTTGGAGAACCAAGCGGTCCTCTCGGCTAGTGGTCTGAGCCTGGATCAGTGTGTGTGAGCTCTCTGTCGTCCATTGGTCACAACACCTCATCACAGTGTTGTCAGAATGGCCTAGGTGGCGGGCTATTCGGAGAGATGACCATCCGGCTTTTCCCAACTTGATGATCCTTCCCCTCTCAAACTTGGTTAGTTGTTCACATGGTCTTCGATCGCAATGTAAAGGCATCTCTAGTGATACAGCGTCCCTCTGTAACAGGTAAACTACAAATAAGATGACTCTGATCACTGTTTTTATAGGCCAAGAAGGATGCACTTTTAGTGCCCTTTGCTGGAATTACGCAACGAGCCATCGTGCTATAACTCTAATCATTTTCATATCTGCTTGAGACTTATCTGCATGTTAAGTTTTGCAGCGATACAACTTCTTGGTGCGCTAATTTTTATGGCAGTAAGTGTAATTTATAATTAATAAAAGCAACAATAATAAACAATTCCTTGCAAAGTGATTATAGTCACTTTGCAAGGAATTGTTTATTATTGTTTATTATTAATTTATTATAGTTTTAGTTTTTTTAAGAATCATAAACTTTTAAATAAATTTTTAGACTATTAATATCAATCTTTTATTTTTCGTTAAATGCCAGACAGCTTTAGAATTACAGAATTTTAATTAAATTCATAAAACTTTTTAAATTTCAACCTATAAAATTCATTTCAAATGTAGCAAATGTAAACAATTTTCCTGCGTAGTATTTTGTTAATGAATAAACAATTTATTAAATATTAAACTCGATGACTACATAATACATTCGAGTTACAAACTGAAAATATTAATTTTAAGTGTTACTGTAAATCTTATCTATAGTTTTGCTCAACTGATTAGCATCGTTACTGTCATAACGTTACTTAATTGACCTTCAATGTTTTTAGACTAGAAATTCCCCCGTCAAGCATGAAGAAACACATTTTTTTTCCCTTTTTTGACAAAATAGCGAGTCTTTTTAATTCCACGTTGATTAAACAAAGATGAATTGTGTGTACTTGTACGATGTCTGTTTTCCTGATTTATTTTAATGGTGGCATTGCTTCGGAATTCGTAAAATATGATTTTGATCACTCAGAACTGATATGCACTTATGATTTTAACTAACTTGTCCACACTTATTTGGCTGCAATTTAAAAAAAAAAAAAAAAATTAGATCTATAAATTCCCACTGTCGTCCGCCTGTCTTTCCTTAATCTCGAAAACGGTGTTAGATAAATGGAATTAAAGAGCAGGTATGGAAAGCTTAGGGGCGGGAGGACTCGATTAACTATATACGAACTTCCGATACAAACTGGAATTCATGTTATTTCAATTAAAAACTTTTTCCCTGAAAAGTGCTAGACAGATGACCGGCACGACTGTATTGTTAATGATGTACGGGGCAAGGCACTACTAATTTGAGGCGGAGGAAATATATTTTAAACTAAATAAATTAAAAATATGATTAAAAATTACAGCCCGGCATTGTGACGATGTCACAATAAATAATTGCTCGCTATCTACTTAAATGCTATTTTCAAGAATGCAATTGAAAAGGGAAAGGGATAAGCAGAATGCAACTTTCACATAAAATTCCAAAGGGAATTTCTGGTGTATGAAATTACACATTTATTAGCACAGAAGAGTATTTTACATTTTTCTAAAAGTATTACGTGAAAAATAAAAAGCTTTCACCATATAGGGGGAAATTGCACAATCTGTTAGTAAACTACTTATGTGTATTGTAGAAACTGAAAGAGCATTTACTAGACTAAGATAAACAGAAGATTTCATCTTATATCGAAATTGCGTTGTATAAGTACCGCGTTATACCTGCAAATGCATTAAACATATTCATGTTTTAAGTGGTTTAAGTGATGATTGCAAAATTCGACAACCATTCTTGGATAGAGCAGTAATTCTTAATTCGAAAGGTTACCTAACAAATCGACAAATTTTCTAAATTTTTGACTGGGGATTGACTTTAAAAAAATATAATTGTTACTTATAATTTTATATTCATCAAAATAAATCGAATAAAATAAACTAATTTAAGACACAAAATAAAATACTTTAAGTAAACATATATTTAATACAAAAATTATTTTAAAAAGAACCATTTTTATTGTTGCTATTTGTCATCGAACATCTTTTTGATTCTCCAAACTAAAATGGCCGCAAGACGTAGAACAGCACAAGTAGCTAATCGATTTCTTTGCTCACTATTAGCAATATTAAATATCTGTTTACATTAAAATAGCTATTTTCCTGTAAAGTTTCTTCCTATTATTTTATCAAAAATTTCTTTGAATACTGGGTTTTAAAACTCTTTAAAAATTCTGCATGGATCGATACCAGTTCGATGGGCTTTTTAAATGAATCTTTCTATTCTATAGAGTTTAAGAGGATGTTTATCATGCCCATCAAAGATTCAATCACTATCATAATAGTTGTTATTACGTATAAGCATGTGTACGTACAGTGTATGTGTTGTATGAAAAACAATTTCTTGTTTTCCTATTTAAAAACTAGAAAAACATATTTATCAAGTATTTGAATAGAAACAGAAATCTTAGATCAGAGAGGAAAAATTGTAATGGCCTTCGATGTCAATATTAATAAGTTTTAGTAAGCTTCCAAATTTCCGAATCGTTAAATGATTTTATCGAAGTTTGTGTGACGATGAATAATAATAAGAATTTCAGCTTTTCAGGAATTAAAATTTAAAAGGTGCAATGTTTGTGTTCTCACAGATGTATCAAGTTTACAAACAAGTTTTATATTCACAAAGTAATTAAACCCCCAAGAGGATAAAATCATTGAACACTGCGGAAACTTTTGTTGGTTATGGGTTGGAGCTTGAATAATAATAAAATCTCCACGCGGTTATACCACCGCGTGGAGATTTCGGAATATTTCCCATAAAAGCCTTCCTAGAAGACAATCCCTTGGCAAATTGCCATGCCTTGCGTTTTCTTATTCATCCATCCAATACAAAACAGGTAAACAAGTTTGTCAAAAATTTAAAAAATCAAATATAGTTATACTAATTAGTATGTATAAGTTATACTGTACACAGGTAAGTTAAAATCGGAAATACTTCAGTCATAAAATCGATGTTTATGAGTGTAATTTTATTATGTTCTTTTTCTATCTATAAATATTATAGAAAAAGAATATAATAAATATTTTTTTCTATAATATTTATAAGCTATTTTTAAAAATTTATTCTGGTTTTTCATCTGTTTATCCATTTATTCTGGTTAATTATTTTCTAGATTCCAGTTTTATCGAAGATAAATTTGTATGATAAAATTAAAATCTTACAAAAACAAAGAAAAATTTGTAAAACATTCTCCAAGACTTCTAACAACCCCCTCCCCCACTAATACACTAATAATCAATGCCAGAGTTACCATATATGCAGACTATGCAACAGCATGGAGATCCAAGTCGATTTTGTCAAGATGGAGGCAAAGACTGGGAAACAAAGTATACAATCATATATTAAAGTACAAAATATTGAAAATAGGTTAGTAGTATTCAGAAAGGCCTCGAAAAGACCAGAAATTCACAGGATAAAGCCTTTATTGCCGCGTTTTCTGTGGCCCAAAATTTGAAGTTCTAGTAACTTTTCCTCAGAGACAACAATTAAGATAAATATAGTCTGTAATTCTTCTGCTCGAGTTTCCTTTAATATATATATAAATAAACATTATTTTTGATACTTAATTTTAAATAACTGTTTTCGTGTTTATACATTAGACCTATATAAGGAATACAAACTTGAATTATGCCTATATTTAAGATTATATAAGTGACTACGATATAGGCCTATTACGTGCACATTTTGGTATATAGCACTTTTCTATCATTTATTTAATAATATATCTGTTGTAAGCAATACATTTATTACTAAATGTAATCAGATTCATTTAAAATTTTTGCAAACTCATTTATTTTACAGTAATCAAACTATATTAAAAATCGAAAATTGCCGTTTTATAATTTTGAATTAAGCATAAAATATTTTAAATCCTTAACCAAAATGTGTTTTTTAAGAGTTTAATATATTGGAACATTATATAATAAAAATCGAAACTCTTAAATTATATTGTTTTTAAATTAAATACTTATAAATTAATACAATAAACAATGCCAAATAACAAAACGAACGAAAACTGATCTACCTTTGAAATTTCAAGATAAAGTGATATAATGTTAATATATAATATTAAAAATTATATGACGTCGCTTGGTAGGAAAGAAAAACTACTTTTTATATTTGTGCATTATCCTTAACTTCCTGGAATTCTAACAATATATTAATATAATATATTTCTCATTTTGCGGAAATCAAAGCGATGTGTCTGTCATCAATATTAGCAACTAAATTATGGCGTTCAAATGTCTGTTATCACTTCTTTCTCATTAAAAATTCCCATAATATTATCAAACAATTCAATAAACTTAACCTATCAATTATTTCCTAATTAATACGTTATAAGTAAATTAATATAATTTAATTTTATATGCACGTAAACCAATTAAATTCTTTTTATTAATCATTTATACTACGAAATGTAATAAATAATTTATAATGCTTAAGTTTAACAGTAAAATAATTAATTTTAAAATAATTTTTCTCTGATTACTTATTATATAAAGTAAAATCTTTTAACAATTACATCTGAAGGTCACATAAAGGGAAAATGGGATTGTATCACTTCGTAGAACAATGCTTGCACGAATAATTACTGTACTAAATAAAATGCTTTTTGTAGAATATTTGACTTTTATTAATAATTTTTCGAACGAATAGAACTTTATTAATGAACTCTAATCACTTAAATATTATATAATTTACTAAAAGTTTTGGCACGACGTTACTAAATAGGAAATATATATATATATATATATATATATATATATATTGTATATTTGTATTCTAAGCAACAAGCTAACTTCTATAAATACCGTATAAATTCTTAACTATCTTATTAATATGTGGTTTTTCTGAATAATTAATTAATTTATCATTATTTCTAGTTCAATAATAATTTTAAGAATTAATATAAAATGATTTAATCAAGTTATAAAGTTATAAACTTACTCTTGGATGTTCTTTACTTTATTACAGTAATTTATTTTAGTATGAAATGATTTTACATTTTTTGTATTCAATATACAGTAGTGGTTATCCTTCAAGCTTAATATAGTCTATTGTTTTCAAAAAGTTGTATTATTCTTGCTCACATCATGGATTTCATTTCAAAGAAGAGATTTTTATAAATAGAATTTATTTTCAGATTTAATAGATTTTTAAAATATTTGAAGCCGGTATAATTTAAAAGATTATTATTAAACAATGTGAAATGATTATGTGTTAAATGTAACAATATTGTTTTCGTTATATAATCTATGTAAATCTATCACGTCTTCGTTATTTTGATCGAATTAATCTGTAGAATTCCTCATTGTAACAAATAACTTAAAATTTCAATTGTTTAAATGAGGAAGATTAAAATGTCTTTATAAAATGTTATTCAAAATTAAGGTTTTTTTTTATTTCCTAATTAATTTGATAAATTATGATTTGAAATTACTTTACACCAGTACTTATAACTTTTTATATCTTAGGTTAGTATATACAGTATATCCTAGTATATATACTAACCTAGAAGCAGATACATATCAAATTATAAATTTTATATGCGGCGGATCAACTTCACTCTGGGTCTCTCTCCCTCCCCCAGCCCACCTTCATCGTAAAAAAAGAGACATGCATTCTCTAAAAAGGGTTTTTAGTCCTTACTGAGAAAAATTTTATTAAAGGTATTTTTCCGCGATTAAAAATCATACGGCAAATCTTCAAGTTCGAAGCCGATGTGGTAAAATTGGCCCAATCAGCCTTTGATCGGTCCTGTCTTTTACATTCAACGCGTTCTATTTGCCACCTTAAGCAGATATATAATTTTCCAAACAATTAGATAAAATAGCAAATTTTTGATTGGCCCAATTTTCAAATCTTTTTTTCTAAAAATTACGGTGTCACAGTCTGCTTATGGTTCTTCTACAAATGAAACGTACGGACCAGAGGTCACAGGTTCTTCTTTCCTGGTAAAACAAGACAATGGAAGTCCATTTCAAGTAAAAGGGGCTATGTCATTGGCTTGTTTATCCAGTTGTATTAAAGTCTCTTTACCAAACAAAACACAATCTTGTGATTTTCTTTGAGAGCCACTTACCGCTCGGGGCAGTAAATATCGTTTAAGCTTTCTGAGAATTGGAAACAGCAACTTTTAAACCAGTGCATATAGAGGGATCAGCTTTTCCTGAAAAATTGCAGTAACCGTTAAAAAGTAATATTATCAGAGTGGTCAACTTTTAATCAATCCGCTGGAATAACTCGAAAAATATACATCCTACAAAAACTCCTTTAATTAACGAAAAATGTTAAACTTCGAAGGGGTTACAAGATGGTTTTTTTTCATAGATGGCGCTACAGTCGGTTGTTGTTGGTGGTGATGATGTACAGGTAACCCCCGTATAACACGGTACTTCTATGGCACGGGTTCTAACATGGTTCGGGAATTAGGTAAAACCCTCGTACAATATGAAATGTAATAACTTACCAGTTGATGATGCTCAAGTTGAGATCATCATATAGGATGAATAATCCTCTGGTAAAATATTTACTTAAATTATAAATAAGTATTTTACTCATGAAAAAATCTACATAAAGCTGAAAAACCGGATTCTATTAATTATGCCAAAAATGGCCACTAGGGGCGCCATTAGCAAGTATTTAAATTAATTTAAATTAACAATACAAATTATTTTATATTTATTTTATATTTTTACAGTGTAATATTCAGTATATTGTTATTTTTATTTGTAATTTTGTATGCCCCGATGCCTGTCATTGGGCCTTTCAACTTGTGAATAATAAATCCGATTTAAAGAAGAATTTAACAGCGTGTTTTTTAATTCTTGGAACCTAACCCCCTTTTCACACTAGTTCTTTGTTTCGTACAACACGGATTCGCATAACACGGCAATTTTTTGGAACGTAACTCCCGTGTTAGGGCTGTTTCACACTATGACCGACTGGGCCGACCGGTCCGACTCCTAGTCGTATTGCCATGGCAACAGCAGTCGGTTGACCGACTGGTCGTTCCAGTCGGACAGATTTAAAAAGTTAAATATTTGTAGTCGCGTCGGAGCAGTCGGTGAGCTACAGCCAATGAGAGCTTCGAAGCTATAACCAACAAGTTATCCGAAGTTAGAAAATGGCGGAAGGTAAAGTTTTCTCGGAAGCTTTAATAAACGAAGCCAGAAAATATCCATGGCTTTATGATATTCGGCGAGCCGATTATAAAGGCGACATTGAAAAAAATAATTGGTTAGAGTAAAGCGAAAGGTATCCAGCTAAAAAATAGTCTTAAACTTCATATTAACGAATAGACGTAGACATATCTAAATGTAATTTGATACGCTGAATCGATTGGTATTAAAAAAAATTACTTACGATCAACCGTTTAAAAGTTCCGAACGATTTTTTATTTCCGTCTATTTGCTTCGTTTAAGAACAACTTTATTAAGAAATACGCAGGCACTCATCGATATTAACAAAACGAATTACTTTAATTCACCATAATACATTTCATTTACGAGAAAGCGACATTAAAAATGCTAAAATGGTGTCGTTAGCCCGCGAACACGCGTACACAAAACAACCTTTCAATGACGGCCATGTTTTCTGTTTAAATTGAAAAACTTACCACGATTGGCTAGTGTTCTGACCTGTAAGACGCGTTCCGATTGGTCCTTACGAGTCGGCCACCGACATAATCGTACTCAGTGTGAATTCTTTTACTACTAGTCGGTCCGATTATAGGATCGGTCGGGTCGGACCGGTCGGACCAGTCGGTGACAGTGTGAAACAGCCCTTATACGGGGGTTACCTGTACACGGCAACGCGACATGTGGACGATTTACCGAGGGAAGATATCTCGCGGAATGTCTTTCTACGGGAAACCGGCCCCTATTTAAGTGATAATTATAAACGTAAAGACAACCGATATAACTCTATATGGTCTGAACCACTGAAACATATGGATAAACCATTGAAAACCGCCACAATCCGCATGTCGTCAACGGAATGTCGCAGTGGTTTCCGATGCATCTCATGTCGGACGAGCTCCCACAGGTGTTCGATGGGAGAGAGATCTGCAAGGTTGCTGGCCAAGAAAAGATGTGAATTCCATTCAGGCTGGTGAGAGTTCTCCATGCTACGATTATCTTGCTGGAACATCGTGTCAGGTGCACGCCTGCACCAGTGGCCGAACCACGGGCTCTACAATTAGTGTGACGTACTGGTCCGCTGTCAGACAACCGGAAATGTGCACCATGGCTGCCGCTGATCGAACACCATGCCAGGCGTACAGTCCTGTATTGCGCGACTAGTGGCACTCCTGTTGCTGGTTGTCGTGCGTGGAGCCTGACTTCATGCAGCTTGTTGCGAATGGTTTAGGTAGTCACAGATGTACCCGTTGACAGCGACAGGCGGCTTCGGATGTCACGTGCCGCAGAGAACTGGGGCCGTATTCTGGTCACCGTCTCTGGTCTCTCGTCTCTCACAAGCCGGTCCCTGTTTGGCTAATCTAAATGATCAGCCAATCAGCCCTAGTCGTATGCCCTTGACAACTCAACTACACCTGCTATTTTGGAATTCCTTGATCTCAAAACCCCGGATTTGTATACGAACATCACATACCTTGGTAGATGACCTTTAAATTCTTTAATTTTACATTCGTTTCCTTTAACATTCGTTATTTTGGAATAAAAAATACAGTGGCAGACTTTTCAAGCCTTGTATTACAATACCATCTTTTAAATTTATATAAAGTAGAAACTACTTCATATAAATGTTAATCAGCTGCCTTAATGGGCGAAATTGTGACATAATATAATTGTATATACCGTATTTTACGGACTATAAGACGCACTTTTTTCTTTGAAAAATTGCCGTCAAAATTCAGGAGCGTCTTATAGTCCGTAGCAGCCTATAGGTATTTTTTTTAAAAAAATGCTTAAAAATTAAGGTGCGTCTTATAGTCCGTAAAATACGGTATTGTATTTGCATTAAAAATTAACACTCAATCGATATAAATTGCCATCCATGAAAAATATAAATTTTACTATATATATGTATTTTACTATATTGCAATTATGTTGCAAATAGTTATACAAATGTTAAGATTTAAAAATTTAAAAAATTATTTTACTATAGTTTTAAGTAGTTATAATTATAGCATTTTAGATAGTTACCAAAATAACCAATAGCGTTAAAAATCGAATTTTGAATTTATTCAATTTCAATATGTATTTATAAAAGTACAACGATCTTAAATTTATGTTAAACTATCTTCAGTTCCACGTAAAATAAATGAATTCAGCTTTATTTCTGATGTAGTATCGAGGACCAACGAATTGTTCCCGACGTATAAAAATGGCAAGTGTGTAAAGGATCTCACAAATATAAGCACACGACGAATTTTCGATAACTATATATTCTTTATAAAACTTAGGATCACAATATCTACATTTATACAATTACGTTTTTTTTGTTTCGCGACATAAACTAGGTGAATCAAATCTTATAACAAGCATATACCCGACAATTGTAAATGAATCTAGAACTACGCGTGAAAAAATATATACAATAGGTACAAACGACGTTAAGCTACAAAGTACTCCTCGATGAATTCCTCGGACAAATCCACCGGTCCTTCCATCCAGTCGTTGATCCGGTCAGCGGAAAAAAAGATGGCTCCACACATGGAGCGTCGCCATTTATATTGCCCGCCATCCGGGTTACAGCTACGTCACGTGGTAAGCACCGACCAATCCTAACTGTACTTACACGCACCCGGCAAAAGGGTGGTATGACAACGCGAAAACAATTAACACGCGCGACATCTAGACTTCCGATACGGAAAACGGAACTCCTATATATATATATATGTACAGTACTGTACATATAACTACTATAGTGATTTATCACTACACTGATTTGCTGTTTAATACCCATAAAAGCTGCAAATATATAAAAAAAATGTATCTATGAAAGAAAATAACCTCTCAAACAGAAATTAAATTACAGTTCTAACAAGAAAGAATAAATTTTCATAAAGCATTAGAACGCAACTGTCATATTAGTTATGTTTTTACTCTTCCGCCAAATTTATAAAGAGTGTGATTAAACAGTTCCCAAGAGGATCTTTTTAATCAGGAATTCGACCAGACCCATAATGCGAGGATGAGGCCCGACATATCCGAGATAGATATCAAGAAATTTCTCAAGTTTTCGACTTGTAATCGAATCAGGATCCCAAAGAGCGGCAGCTGACGCTTTGGCTAACCGGCCTTTCAACTACCATATTTATAAATAACGAAAACTAGGTATTTTCTAGAAAAACAAAGACGGACTTCGCGGCGTAGGTTTTTCAGTTTCGGCTTCACACAAAAAAACACAAATGTGGTGACATGTTTCTAACGTTGTCACTAAAGCAGTTTAAGACCCGATGCTTCGGGGAGGGACGGGCACGTCCAACTTCACAACCGACAAAAACGTCGAGAAACATTTAAAACAAGCACGTGCACGTTGAATATTCGTAGTGAAGATCAAAATAAAAAATTGTCATAGAAATCAATATAAATTGATAGCAATCGGAAATTAGTTATAAATTTATCAAAATTGAAATTTTTCAATATATGTTAAAATTAAAATCTTTCATTAAATATAAAGAACAAATGTTTTAAACTTAATTTTGAAAACTATTGAAGAAAATATTTTCTTTAATTAATGTTACTTTCATACGCAAGGGGGCATCTTTACGAAGTGCGTAATTGAGAAGAGTGAGGATATTTGTGTTGATTTGACATCTGTTATTTGTGATATACGTATCGAATATCTGTTGAACTTCTTTACATAAATGCCGAAAAATAAAGGTAATTCTATAATATATAAACTATAAAACTAAAATCTGTATCTTATACTACCTACTGGATGATATCGAAATAAAAAAAAATTAAATTGGACAAACTCCTCTACCATTTTTGGTGTACTGAATTAGTAAAAGTAATATTAGGATAGGACATTTTTAAAGTTCTAAGACTTTTAAATAACCTCTTTGTTTAATGGTGAGAACTGAGGGCTTCTGGATCTCCAATTAATCCCTTTTCGGTTAATGTAACCTTTGGTGCCAAGATGGCGGCTCGTCTCTGATTCCAGCAAGGAAACAGTGGGACGCACATTCTAACCTAACCTAACCTATTCTAATAAATTACCATAATTATTAGCAACCAAATTATTAGAATAGGTTAGGTTAGAACGTGCGTCCCACTGTTTTCTTGCTGGAATCAGAGACTAGCCACCATCTTGGCACCACAGGTTACATTAACCCAATTTTCATACAAATTTGTATCTATAAGCTCATATTTTCAACAAATTTTTATATTATTACACATCTCAAGTAAATATCAGTTAATCTTCTTTCCATTCATAAGAAATGGAATTGAAATAAGAATTAATTGTCAATAACTATGCCTTATCTTTAGGGTAATGAAATTCTGGCATGAATTTATAGAATGCTTTAGATCTTTTATAACCATAATAGGAAAAGTAAATTTAACTAAACTGTCATTATATAATTTCATATAGCATTTTTATGGAAATGATATTGTTTTTTTTATGGAAGACTTGAGTCTATAGTTAGTGTTATAGTTCATACAAATAAAAAAAATTTATAAAAATCATTATTTATTTATCTAGTATGAAGGTTTTTACTGTTTGTACTGGGTTAAAGTAAAATAATATCGAACAAACAAACCTGTTGTCCAATAACACAAACACAAATACAGTAAATATAATAATCTCTGTACGGAGTCCAAATTCATAAGTATGAAAGTAAAAAAATTGTTAAAAGTTTTTGATTTATTTACATTTATATTGAAATATAAGTTTGTAAATTTTACTTGAAGTCATTGAATTGTTATTAAGAAAAGTCTTATAATTGAGTGTTTTTGTAATAAAAATTCATTGAAGCGAGTATAAATAATTATACGTTTAATTTATGTAGTCTCGAATAAGACACTGATGGAGCAATATCACTATAAAATTTCGAGATACTGGATATGTTAATTTGTTAGTAATATATTGTGTATATATATTTTTCAACAAATCTTTGTTTATAATATTGGATAAGCTATGAAATGTCTGTCTAAAAGTTTGATTTCAAATAGCTACTATTTTACAGATTGTTTTAAGATTTCAAAAACTAACTTCAATATAATTGTATAACAGTTTTAATAACAACATAATGTTGAAAGATTTATTTATTAATAGAATTTCACTTAATATTTACTTAACATAACGAATCATAATTCCATTTACCATATATTTCCACAGATAAGACAATAGTTCAATCATAAAAAAACACCCCAAAATCCGGGGTCATCTTATACGACAGATACAAAAAAAAATTAGATTGAAATTTATATAAATTAAAACCATTATAAAAAAACGGACAAACTAATTATTTACTAGCAGAGAGTAGGGTATGTCCATAAAATAGAATAGCCCATACGACATTTTTGTGAATAGTTAAGGTCATTACCTGAATGCCCAAATCAGTGCAAATGTTTGCAACAATCGCAAGGCAGTGCTGCCAGATGCAAGAAAATAAAATTTGTTAAGTCGAAAAATTACGAATAGGACATAATTCCATATATGCTATACAGTATTATTATCCAAATGATGATCGTTGATCTAAACTAAATTCATAGGCTGTTGATAGTTTGGGGGTCGTCTTATAGGACAGATATATACTAAAACTATAAAACTTTGACGAAAATTTATACCTCGTTTTATCTGAAGGTCGTCTTATCTGTGGAAATATATGGTATATATTATATTTTAAATAGTAAACAGTAAAGAATAAAATAGCATTTTTTATACATGTCATATTACCCTAAATTGATTTTTTTAACATTGAATTTTATTATATCTCTTGTATCAACATCATAAATTTATTTATTATTATATATATTTATATTATGTTTCAAAATACAAAAATATAAATTACCAAATATAAAATCAAAGTTTAAGTTTTATAGTAATTTTTTAGGTAAGGGAGGAAAGAATAGAAGAAGAGGAAAAAATGAAAATGAAGCTGAAAAACGTGAACTTGTATTTAAAGAAGATGGACAGGGTATATATAAATTATTAAATTTTTAATATTTTAATACTATTTTATAACAAATAATTTTTTCCATTATTGAAAAGAACATTGTTATACAGAAAATGCTGGAGCAGGATAGACATGTGACCTGCTATCAGATAGAGGAGACTTTGGGCATTCCAGTACCTGCAATACATGTTATTCTGCATAACCACATCAAAGTGATAAAAGTGTGCTCTGTTTGGTGCCCCATACCTTAACAACAAAAGCAAATGACAAGGTACAGTACATTGTTTGGTGTCACAAGATGACACCAAACATGCACCTTGTTATTTGAAGATGCTGAAAAGTTTCAGAACAGAACCGCTTATTATGTGAACAGTATCGTGACAGGTGACAAAACTTTGCTTTAATACTATGATACCCTACTATATCCAAAAACAAGATGAATCATCCCCATTAACATTTAGAAAATTATAGTCAGTAAAAAAAAAAATGATTATTGTATTATTCACAGTTATGGGAGTCATAGAGTTTATGGTACTGTAGATTCAGTAGATGGTCACTATCAAGAGGTACACTAAAACCATAGTATCTATCATGTATTATGCAGGCACTAAAAAGTCTGTGCCCAAGGTCATGGGTCATATTTTGTTCTTGCACCATAATAATGCTCCTCCACATTGGGCCAACATGTGTGCAATCTATTTGGCCATGACTAGCTTGAGTGTTCTTGAAAATTCCTTACAGCCCTCATCTTTCACTGTGTGACTTTTCCTTGTTTCCTCACAAGAAAAATCAACTAAAAGGACAGAAATTCTTGACTAATGAGGTATTCTTATGAATACCTCATTAGTCAAGAATGAATGTGCCCATCTCATGGGATGAAGAATGTGCCCAGCTAACACAAGAAACATAAGTAACATTTGACAACTGGTTCTAAAGGATGCATAGGTGCATTTGAATATAATGGAAAATTCTGTAACTTGAACACAAACTATATGGTGTATTTTCTCGGACACATGGCAAATTTCATCACTAAGTTTTCCTCAGTTGATGAAATTTAGTGATGAAATTTGCCATGTGTCCGAGAAAATACACCATATAGTTTGTGTTCAAGTTACAGAATAAGCACCGGCACGGTTTCATAAACACTATAATGGAAAATATTAATTCTTTTTATGTCTATGTCCTTACTGTTTTACATTTATGTGTATATACTGTCTACTTGGACTGTGGACTGTCTTGTGTATATACTGTACTACCTTGTTTATTAATAGGACTTATTATACTGGTGTAGTTTTTGATTAGCAAAGAGAGGAGCTCTTAGTCAAAAGTTAAAACAAAATATCTTTATTTTTATCTGTACACTCTGTGTGTTTTAGACATAAATGCCTCTCTTTACTAGGCTTACAACATTATATAACAATTTTATAAAAACTTTTTTAAAAACAATATTACACCTGACAATAATATTTAAGATAAAGGTAAAATTACTTACATTTCCTTTATTGTCTAATATTATTCACCAATACCAACAGAGCATAACATACCTATCTTAATGTTTTTCAAATTATGCCTGAATAAAATGGTAAATCTTGTTGTGAAAGGAATCCTTATTGCTTACAGTTGAAATTATCAGTCTCTATAAATTTTTAAAGTTTTATATAAATAAATAACTTTTATAATAATAATGCTAAACCATTAACAAAATTTTGATTCAAAATATCAGGTGCTAGTTTCAAAACTAGTTTGAATTCAGTAGGATTAATGTTTTATTATTTTATTAGAATCATTAATTCAAACTGGTATAATTCAAATTTTTTCTTAATTTAAACTGGTCACTAGTCTCCATCTGATTCCTATTTAAATCAATGTAAAATTCTCCTGGTAATTTGAACTCGATTGCACCGCCTTCTGTTTATTCAAATCAGTAGCATGTGTTACAAAATTAACATCTTTTTGAAATTCAAAGATAAAATTAAAATTAATAAATTAATTTAAAAATAAAATAATAAATTTAAATTTAAAAACATTTTAAATCATTTGACACATGATGATTTACAGGTGCCCTGAAGCAGTTGCTCATTGTGGTTTCTTACGGACAATACAGAACCTTTATTTGGCATTTTTCATTGATTAAACATTATTCTGTTTGCAATATAGTGTTAATGTCTTGCTAAAACCATTTTTTTCTTTGTTCTTTATCATCCAGAAATGGTCTTTTAATTCAAGCTGTTTAAGGCATCTCTCTGAATTTCAATTAAAGGGAATCTACTGTATTAAAATTTTATTATAAATATTATTAGACAAAATTCACAAATATGCCTGTATAATGTTTCATTTCCAGCAAAAAGAGGTCAGTGTTTCTTTATTGTTCATAAACATCAGAGTCTAAGCATTTAACAAATAGAATTTGAAAACTTTTTTGTTTTAAGAATACATCCTGTTGGTTTTGTGTTAATTCAATTTCCAAATTTAGATATGAACAATGCATGGCATCATTTCAAAAAAGTCAAGGATGGTCGATTGATGTAGTGCACAAATTGTAATGTTCTACCAGAAAATTTTAGTGTAACATCAGTTATGTAGAATCATCATAAATCCAAACATACTTTACTTCCAACTAAAGTCAAAAAAGGCATATAAATAAAATAGCATAATACAGAGGTGGGCAAGCAAGAGTTTAGTGGGAGCTGAAATGTAGATTTTGCAAAATGCATAGGAGCTGCAGTTCTGTACTGTCGTGACAGATGGTATGGTAAGGCTGGGAAAGATAGCACTTTCAGCAAGAGCCACATGTAACTCAAAAAGATCCGCATGCAGCTCTCGGAGCTGCATATGCCCATACCTGGCATAATACCATACCACTTTCATTAATTGTTCAGTTTTGTTGCCAGCATTACTAATAACAGACTATGTGACAATACCATTGATCACATTCTCAAACAAAAATAGTTAAAATAATTAATAATTTTATCAAGTCAAAATATATTCAAATTTTTATAGTTTTTTGCACATCTAGAATCATGAAGTTAATTTGATGTTTTGCTGAATTTGATTAATGGGAAGGGTGTAAACTAAATTACTTTGTTCATGTTTAGATATATAGATTATACTTACCTGCTATATTAAGGATTTATAGACCTATAATAATTAGTTTTAAATATTGATTTAGAATAATGAAATTGTATTGTTCCCCATATTACTAGGATCACATTGTTTTCAATGCTTGTGAATTGAGCTGAGCATGATTTATGCTTAATCTAAAGTTTATGTAGTATTTAAAAATAGAAACATTGATATCTAATTTTGGAAACTTTATTCCTTTCAAACTTTGAAAGATCATATTTCAGATCAGAACTACTTTTCAGACTATGTAATAGAGCTTTTGAGCTTATTCATGTTTCCAGTTAGTGATGTTTACAAATGTACAAATATCTTAGCTGTTAAGCCAAAGTTAAGAATAAGTTGTCATGTTAAATTCTTTAAAACTCAAAAAATGTCAAGCAAAATTTGAGTGGCACATGTTTGTTTATGCTTGTAAACAGAACTGAACTGCTGCACACGAATTTTCAAAATCTCATCTTATATCTATGACAGTTTTTCAATATTCCTCAGGATATTTGAGTATAAAAAATGAATTTTTCTTGCTCAGCTCAGTTATTGTGTTTTCACATGTGTTTGTTGTAAGTTTCTGTAAATAGACTTTTCTAATAAAACAAATAGTAATGTATTTCAATAAAAGTTTGTCTCCTTTTATATTCATCTTATATAATGTATGGAAGTTTTGATACAGCATATAAGTTTAAAACAGTAAAATTAATAATATTAAATAAAGTTGTTATATTTGTATAAGGGCTTTTCATTTTATTTGTTCTTGCTTTATAAGAACAATAACATAAAATGGAATTTCTATATATATCTACATACAGGTGTTATAATATAATCTAGATGGGTTAATAATAATAATAAGTGCAAAGTCCAAATGGTTAGCAGTTAAAAGTTGAAATTTGGTACACAGTTAGGTTATGCCATGAGAATGCACACTAAGAAGGGGTTTTTGGAAATTCCTCCCAGTGAGGGAGAGGAAGAGGGTTAAGGATTATCCTGAAGAACTCCGTTTTACTATACTATTTTAGATGCTGTTTTTTGTGTTTTTGTGGAAAATCGAATATATTTTTAGACCCATCTAAAAATTCTCTAACTCTCGGAAGAGGAGAGAACCTAATTCTTGCACCCAGTGAAAATGGGTAAGATTGGCTATAATGTAATAATCTTAATCTTCACTATTGTTACTTTTTGCCCAAGCAACACCAGATTTATCTGCTAATATATCTATATTTCTCTGTATCATTTATTTATAATAGATAGATATTTATAGAAATTTAATTTGATATAATAGTTGATTTGATTTTGAATATATTAAATCTATTTACTCATTCTAATGACAATATTATAATTTCAGAATATGCCCAAGTTGTAAAAATGCTTGGAAATGGTAGATTAGAAGCCATGTGCTTTGATGGCATTAAAAGACTTTGCCATATCAGAGGGAAACTGAGAAAAAAGGTCAGTTCTTTTGCTTTTAATATTTTTCAACTGGCTGTTATTTTGCCAAATATTATTAATTAATGAAATACCAATGATTGCCTTAAAAATTGGGCTATAAATTGGCTAATTAAATGATTGATATAAAGTAATTTGTTACTAGAGGTAGACATTAGGGTGCCATTAATCTAAGTTAATTATAATTTAAGTAAATAATAAATAAATTTAGAACCTGCTGGAATAAAAGAACTGACCCGGAGTGGAGCTTGAACCTGCAACCTCCGCTTGCCGTGCGGTGCGCTTGATACTTACGCCACCCGGACCCCAAGTGAGTCTTCACTTCCAGAAGTGTATTAATTTGGATATAACCTTACTTGGTTAAATACGGTACTGGCTGGTTTTTTATTCCATAAGGTTCTAAATTTATTTAATATTTACTTAAATTATAATTATTAACTTAGATAAGAGATGGCGCCTAACGTCTACCCCTAGTAACAAATTACTTTATACCAATCATTTAATTAGCCAATTTATAGCCCAATTTTTAAGGCGATCATTGGTATTTCATTATATATTCATTAGGCTTAGTGATGTTTATTTATATTATTAATTAACCTAACTGCTTCTACTGCAGATTTGCATTAGCTACAATTATCAGTAATAATAGACATCTGAGCTTAAAAATCTGTTTGATTATTACTACGAATTTAATACAGACTAACATAAACACCATGTTATAAAATAGGATTTATTTTACATATAATGTTATTTTCATTGCATAATTATTACATAACATATAAAGCTATTAATTCATTTAATTAGTAACAGTTTATTAGCTCAGCACCTTTGCATCCACTAAAAGTAACTGAAGAATTGCTTAGTTTAGTTTTGGTACTTTCATGAAATAATTCACCTATATTGTCAAAAAGTTAGACAAAACAAAGGAATGACTCATAAACATGAGCTTTCAAAAGCAATAAATAATTTTCTATTTCCATATACACCAACTACTACTGTGCTCTGGTGATTGACAAATACTTAAGTCTACATTACCAGGCAACAGTTTTGACATTTGTACAATAATACCTTGCCAAAGCCGAATTGGCTAATAAATATTTTCTCTAGATGTACACATATATGTTTATAGTATTTCGACCAGGATTAGAAAAACATATGCAGGTAAACTACATGTCTGGAACAGGAGGAGTTAATAGAATTGAAATGAATTATTATTATTACTCAAATATTCCTTAAGCAATTATTCCTTAGGCAATTAATTTGGAAAAAAATGCAAATAATTTTTATTCTAAGAATTATTACTCAAATAAATTTGAAAAGTATTAAAAAATTGATAGTACATAAATTATGTTAGATATTTTAAAAAAGTTAATAATGATTCTTTTTTCTATTATAAGAGTTTACAGATGATAGAAATCAAAATGATTTGATAGTGATGACAGCAGATAAAAATGTAATACTAAACTATTATATTAAAAAGAAAATGTTTTATGAAAACTTTGGAAATGTAAAATTTAAGAGTTAAAAGATTATTCAAACATTAATAATTTAATAATTTAAATTATTAATGCTTATTATTATTACTATTATTATTATTAATAAAATAAATAAATAAAAGAAATTAATAATTTCTTTGATTTATTTAAATTTTTAAAATAGTTGGATTCCCACTTCGGCATAATGCATACGTGAAGAACATTAGATTGTTTTTAGTTATTTAATAGGGTTATTATTTATACAAGATTTAGTTTAAAATTAGACACTTGGCTTTTTTTATGTTTTAATGTTTAGAAATATATTTGATTGTATATTCTATTAAATATATCTCTCTGTTTTTCTAGAAATGATGCAAAAAGCTTGAAAATATTTTTTGTTATAAAACTTTATGAATTTTTATTTTTGGTAAAAGTGGTAACATTTGTAATGGTAACATTTTTATGAAAATTCAATATGTAGATGATTTGTTCATTTACAATAGAATGTTAAGATAAGATAATTTGGATATTATTAACCAAATATTAATCATTTATCAAATTATCCTGAAGTAATAATGTATTTACTGATAATATATTTTGATCTCATACTTTGTTACAAATATTTTAATGGTAAAATTTCAAATACTGCCTAAGTCTTCGCATACCTGCCACAAGAACTCACAATATTTCCTGTTTTTTCACCCCTTTTCATCGCTTTTCACTATCCCATAGATTTTTTCCCTTATTGCATAGCCTCAAATGTGTCCTCAGTCAAACAGTATTTGTATTGTGGTTTTAATTTTTATGAAACCAAATGTAAATTCATTCTTTATAATATATAATGCATTTGTTATTTTTTCCTTCTTGTGTTATTTTTACCTTGTTGTTATTTATTAATGTTTATTATTTTATTTGGGTTTATTATTTAAGGGCAGAAATCAACTGTCTTTTAGACATTTCCAAATGTAGATATAAATATTTATTTGTCAATAAAATACTGATAAGAATCATTAAAGTTAATTAAATTTAATAAAATATCATATGTTGTAAATCATGGTTATGATATAAATAATATAATTTAAAATAAATTTATGATAAATCATATATTTGATAGATACAAATTAATATGATTTTAAATTATCTAAAACATTGTTCAATAGAACTGTCATTTGATTACAATTAAACTAAATGAAGATGATAAAGAAATTTATTATAATTGAAAAGACTTTTAACTAAATCTTTTTTAATTACTGTATAATTATTATAATTAAAAAAAAATTAATTAAGTTTCTATCTCATATTAAGTTTAATATGAGATGACAGCCTGCCTCTAGTTGAAATAATTAATTGAGTAGCCTAAAAATAGCCCTATAATTTTGTCAAGATCATTTGACTTGATAAAAAAGAAAAAACTATATAAGTTTTGTAATTTCTTAGAGTTTTAAGTACTGTAATTAACAAACAACAACATTAAAATCTGATACATTATAAACTACAAGCCAACCAATGCCGTATGTCGTCAATATCTAACCCGATGACATTGGCCGGCTTGTAGTTTTAAGTAATAAAAGAAATGAGAGAAAAAATAATGACTATTAAAGTTAATGGCTTAAAATTGAGGAAAAAATTGATAAAAATCAGAGTAATATAGTTCAAGACAAAATACGTTTTACATATTTTGAATTTATCCAATCAAAAAGATTAATAAAATTTTACTGTTGGGTCATAAAAACATGAAACTAATATACAAATTATACTAAATAAAATGAAAACACTAGGTAAACAAAAAATTTCCATAAACTGTTGGGTAAAATCTTTAATCAAATGTTGAACTCATTATGAATATCTAGATTGTTTGATATTAGTCTAGAACAATGGTTCCCAAACTTATTATGCCCATGGATCCCTTCTCATAGCAAAAATCTGACCATGAACCCCCAAGTGAAACTCTACAACTACATAATAGTAAAATTACAAATTTAACTTTGATGTCTTGAATGGTGATATAAAAATAAAATATAAATAAAACATTTTGATATTTAAAGTAATTTTTATTGAAATTACTAGCTAGTTTGTTCGTTTTTGAAAACTGAATATAATATAGTGAAAACAGAAAAAAATGTATAATTTATTTTTAATTGGGTTATAAATTACATTACAAAAATTAATAAGCTTTCTTATTTTATCTATTAAATTTTTATAGAAAAACATATTTTTGATCAAAATAAATGAATTATTTATATATTTCTAGTCATTAAATAGTTTTTTATAATTATGAAAAACAACCAATAATTATTACTGTTTTCAAAAGAAAAATCTATAAAGTTCTATAAACAAACAAAATAAATTTAAAATGTCATAATGTGTGCAAGAAATGAAGCACAGCGCCCATTTTCAAACTGGGCAAGCTTTAGGTAGTATATTAATAAATTGAATTAAAAAGTAAATGAATTGTATATTTGTTAAATTGATTTGTTTAAATTTATTTCTAATGATTATAAAATGATTCATATATTAAATACTATAAATGATTATAAAATAAAATAAATAATAAAATGGTATAAAATGAACTAAATATTTTAATTAAAAAGTACTTTGTTCTATATTTAAATTTAATATAGTTAAAATTAAAAAATTACATTTATAACTTAAAAATAACTATTAAGTACTTGATTGATGTGTAAATTTTAAGTAAAACACAATTAACAGGTTTTTTTTCTACTTTTAATATCATTTTTTGATAATATGAGAATTTTTTAATTTTCAATTTTTTGAAAGGTTAAAATTAAATTAGAAATTTACAAGTTCTTTATGTGTATGTGTGTGTGAATACATATATATATTTTAAAATAAAATTACTAATGAGATGGGTGAACCTGATGGGATGATATGTCCTGTTGTAAAAATGACTACCAATTTATTTATTACTATTTATTTTTAATTTCCATAATAATGAAAATGGGTCACAATTATTTTACTTTTTATTACACCTTTCGCAGATCCCCTGACATTGTCCACACACCCCTAAATTAATTTTAATTTGCCATGGACCCCCAGGAGTCTGTAGAAACTACTTTGGAAAACATTGGTCTAGAACAACTCAGTTATACATATACATTATTAATGAAGTCAGCTTTTCCAAATTATATACTAACAGATCAAGTAGCTATAAATATGTCAAAATTGCATAAATGGTACGAACACATATTGGAAATTTTTTGTGATTTTATATATTAGTATATCAATTAGTCTAGCAATTAAGATTACTCATTTCAGTAAACGAATATTAGAAAACTATCAATAATTGTTTAAAATTTTCTAACATAAAGATGTCAATTACTGAATAGTTATTTTGAATCTGCATTTCATTTTATCAGTGAATGTAGGCTAATGCTTTGGTTGGTCTCTGAAGAAGGTTTCAATTAGACTTAATATTTAATGTTAATATTGAAAACAGTTACAGAAATCACATAAATAATCTAAGTAAGCAACAAATGTACTACCTCTATAATTTTTTTCCTTAATTTATATAAGGCAGATAAATTGCCATAGTAATTTCAGACTAATCAACATAACAGTCCAAAAACAGGGATAAATCCCTTTGCCCTTTCACGGACTATATAAACTTTTATATTTGTATTGTGTTTTATTGAACTATGTTTACCATATATATATATAATTATTAATTGTTTATAGTATTTAATTACATTGATAATTTAAGCAAAAATTTTTTATATCTATGATAAAAATTGTAAATGTTAATACTTTGCAAATATGCTGAAAGTATTTTATATTTATAAGATTTTTTGTATATTTTTTTAAAGATTGTATAAATAATATGTAGATATCATTACAAAGATAAATCCAAAACAAGTCTTAAAATATTACAATTCTTTATGATCTGTTAAATAAGTCTTAAATGGAAGTGACATTAGAATGAAATTAGAATTAGTTGGATAAGGATGCTGTATGAAGATAGAAGAAACTTTAAAAGTAAAATAAATTTATATTGTTAAAGAAGGAATGGCATAACTTGATCAATTTCAAGATAGTTAAATGTAATTTCTTTTTTGAAGTGAATAGAAAAATTTATTATCTATTATTATAATATTAAATGGAAATAATTGTTGATGCTTTTTAAAGTTATTTTGTAAAAATAATTTGGAGGATTTTCCTTTTGTTGTTAGAATAATATGTAAGGACTTATTTTCTGTAATTTTTTTTCTATAGATTAGTATTACATAAAATGTTATCTATTATATATGGTACAATATACTTTTACTCTATATTCTATTTTTAATCCACTCTAATGAAATTATTTTACAAAACATAGTTATATTTATATATGTACAGTAATTAATGTTTCAGGTTATCTCTCTTTAGTAAAATCACTAAGTATAAATTAACAGACACCATTTACTTTTCACCACAGAAAAAAATTAAATATTTATTTCTATTGCACAAATTATAAGTTTTGTTTGTCTTCAACTGTTATGGTACAATAAAACACTTTCTAAAATAACAGAATATCTAGCTAGCAATGATCGTCGACAGAAAGGACATTTCTTTTGATTCATCTCATAAAGCACAGCATTACCAACCTATAGAAATTGTTTAAAGATTTCTCTGTATATATAAAAATATGGATTTAATATTCCTATTAAAATTATAAATGTTTTTTCTGTTTTAATGAGCCAAATTATCTGCAATAATTTAAAAATAATACAGTGATTGACTTGTTAGCCATGCTGGTATATGCTATTTTCCACATAATTGTAATAATTTTTACATAGGTAAAATCTGAAATAATATGCATGGTACATACTTGTTTATTATGGAATGTATATACTTTCATTAGTGAACTAATTTCTACCTAAATCAAATCACCCTTTCATATTTGATTCCTCATCAATGGTATGTTCTTTGTGTAAAACTTATATTACCATTGACATAGTAATATACTTTTCATATTAAAAAATATCATTAAAGCATTACTGCATGTATTTTGCTCTTTAGATATTTTACTATTATATTTATTGCTAATAGTTTAAAGTAAAATTTATTTTAGTAATTTGATCATAATAGAAAATACAGGACAATTTGTAACAAAAGACCATCATTTAATTTGATACTTGATTACATTTGAAAATAAATTATTTTTATTAGTAATTGAGTAATTGTCTTTTGTTTCGTTTAGATTTGACTGCTTAATTTATTTTGAATTGACTCTTAAGAAATTAAGGCAGTTTTAAATTGGATAAATTTCTGTTTTTCAAGACTTCTTTTTAGTGATAAGTTGAGTGTATGGTTAACTAAAGCATACAAAAATATAATTCTAAAAATTGTCATTCATGACAGTTTTTCATGAATGACAATTTTTGAAATGTGTAAATGAAATAAGTTAAAATAATTCCTTATACATATATAACAAAAGTAAAATACACAAGAAAGATCTGTAATCTTTATTTAAGGATTTAAATTAAAGTCACAAACTCACTCTTAGGGTTTAATAAATACCCATCTGATATTTTTTTAGTCTCTTGATACTCCTAGAGGAGAGAGAGACTATTTTATCTCTCTTTATATGATAAAAAATAGTGAGTGAAAGAGAGAGAACAATGTTAACATATTTAAAAATAAATGATTAAATATTGAAAATTGACAAATAAATTTCAAAATGTGGATAATACTGTATGGATAAAAACCTAATTAATTTATTAAACTTTAATTTTGAAATTAAAAAATATACTTATCCAAATTTTATTCAATATTTTTTGCAAAATTTGTTTATTATAAATATATCAACATCCCAATAACCTGATGTATATTTGTTTGTTAAGTGTTTAGGATAATACTTTCAAAATGAAATGGAATAAAATAAGAAATAATAACTCTAGATAATTTTTTTTTTTAAATTCTGACAAAATCATCATTTACATATTGTATAATTAATACAACTGATGAAATAAAATAAAATGTAGATACATTGAGACCAAATTACAATAAATAATATAGTGCTTTTGAATATTTAATAAATATCTTTGTTAGAAATCATAATAAAATACAGTCAAACCTGTTTTTATGCGCTCCAATGTTACATAATTCACTAGTATGCTCGAACTTAATATCAAAAACTAGTAATTAAAATGATTACCGGTATTCTTAAATTTCTGATAATTTCAGTTTAACTTATATTACTATTTTCTAATATTTTTACTGAAAATCCTTTTAGTATGTTGGAATATTATATTATGTAGAAATTCATTTTTGTAGTATTGATTGAGAAGCACTGATTTCTATTAATTGAGTTTAATATCATAGTTTTTCAAAAAGCAAAGAAAAGTGTGATTGAAATAAATTAATTTCACCGAGTTCAAAATATATTATATATAATAATTTATGAAAGTAATTTAAAATATAAGTGTTAATAATATATTTTAAAATAAATTTAAAATAATTCCTGGACTGTCAGGAAATTACTAATACAAGGAAAGAAGTTAAAAAATATTTAGACTTGATAGAAATGTTAAAGTTTCATTTTATTTTTATCATGCATCAGAATTGAATGTTTAAATTTCAATATTACTTTGCTTATTTTTTGCCAAGAATAATTTGAAAGGCATTTATAAGTTGAAATGTTTTTAACAATAATATTTTTGCACACTTTTCAGTCTTTCGGTACCAATCCAATATTTGGATACAAGAACAATAAATTTAGTTAAAAAAAAATAATAATTTATTTCAATAAACAAGAAATAACAGATGAGATATTTAAATTAAATGAAATCAAGAGTTGTTATGGAAATTTGGACACTACTGAATTATATTACTTTTTTGTTTTAAATTATTATTGATTTTTATTCATTTTTCTAACATATGTGAGGCTGCTACAGTATGTTAGACAAATTATAAAGTTCAATAATAAATAATTTACATAAAATAGAATTGGATCACATATGATATACAAGAGCGAAGAAACTAATTTATAATTGCAATTTGTAATGTTAACATACGTTGTACAGAGAAGAAACCAAGAGGAATAAACTAAAAAGTGCATTTTATTACATAAAATACTTCATTGAACTTAAGTTGTTTTTTAACTATGGCTTTGCAAATACTGTTAATGAGCACTTGTCATTCATAGTTATAGAAATAAGAAAAGGGTATAAGTATGCTTTAAAGTATAACCTGATTGACTATTTCTTATTGAATGGAATCTGAATACTTATTAATAGCTTTGCTGCACACTGGCATAGAGTAAATGAGTTCCTTCAAATATTCTGTACTAGCTTGTGATGTATAACTTTTCTAACAGATTTATGCAGTTGCTATTTACATGTATTTTCTAACTTTTTTTTTTTTGCAATTTTCATGTTCATAATATGTCAGCAGTTTTCAATAGGGTTAAGATCAGGACTTTAACCTGGTGAACCATCTGATCTGGGTCACTTGTAGGAATTTTTTTTTACCTAAATAGCAATCTGTGTGTCAATTTAAGTAATCATAACAATAATGCTAACAAATTGTAGAAAAAGGACACATTCTACTTTACCCACCATCTTGATGCAGTGTCATCCTGAAAGATGCAGTTTCATGTTACAAAATTGTTTTTTGATTGTTGAGATTAGCTTGACAGATAAGATTTTTATGTAGAAATCTATTCACACTTATAAAATGAAGTCTTTGACTCACCAGAAACTTTACTGTTTGCATATAGGCAAATAAACAAATTTGTTATGACCTTCCAATGTGACATTCACCATAGGTCAAGAACCACTCAGAAGACAATTTTAATTCACAGGACATCTGAGTGGTTCTTGTCCTCTGGTGAATGTCAGATTTGAAGGTCATAAATTTGTTTATTTGCCTACAAACCCCTTTGTGATGGTTACAAAAAGAAGAGATTGTATCCTGCAAATATTGCTGATATTAGCCATATATTATAGGCCTTACCTTTTCTGTGCCTAACACAGTATCTTTGCCATCAGACCCTTGCAGATTTAATTTGCATTCAAAATCAACAAAATCCCGATGGTCAACACTTCAGTCTGCATTCTGTCCAGATAAGCTACAGTCTAAGCATTTTACTCATTAGAAATGGCTTCTTATGTGGATGGCAGGATTTTAAAACCCATGTTACACAGACAACATCACACAGTTTGCACTCACTCTGTGTAACTACAATGCATTGTTTTTGAATTTACTAAGTAATAAATATATACAATGCATGTATTATGGAAAGGTTGGATTATAAATTGGGTTCTACAGGCTATCTACATTCTATCAAAGAACATGATATTTATCAGATTGTAAATGTGAAATTTAGACATTTGTAAAAAAACTTTATTGATAGTTAACTCAAGAATGATTACAGTTCAGTTATGTATGTAAGAACCATCAATATCAATCACATCTCACCAATTTTTCTGCAAACTTTCAATCTTACAAGCATAGAATGACTGGGGTTCTCTTTGAAGAAAATCTGGAGCATTTTCTCACATGGGTATCGTCATTAAACTGTATATCGTCAATATGGTACTGTAGGGTGATATGGTATTCAGTTGCACCAGGGGCCATCTGTACATTGCAGCATTTGCCCCCTTTGTCATCAGGTTGCCCTTTTCTTAATCCCAAGGGAGTTCCTTTGGGATTAAGAAAAGGACAACCCAATGACAAACCTAAGGTTTCATTTTATTTTTAAATTAGTTATTCATTTTTATCACAGAAAAGTTTTTTACTAATGACAAAATTAAGATTAAAATATTTTTTTATTAATCAAAAATTTGTTCTAGTGGGTAGTGATTGTTTGGTTGAGTACCGAGGTACCATTATATTTGATTAATGGAATTTTGATATACATGGTAGTATTGCAGCTTGGATGGAGCTCATCTTGAAGCAAGAAATCTCCATCCTTGAATTTCTTAAACCAATTTTAGCAGGTCTGCCTGTTGACTGTGTCCTCACCAAATGCTTTGTAGATGGATCATGAGCATTTGTTGAATTGTGGCCACTTTTGAAGCGATAGAACAACAAGCAAATGTGTTTTTTCAAAATTTTCATATTTTCAGACATTGCTGATATGTTTATTTCCATTGAAATATGTGTCCTGATACTCCACTTATATATCCTCATAGAATGTCAGAACAGTTTTTTCCAGTCATTTCTAGAAAAAAATTGAAATGTCTAAATTTCACCTTTACAACCTAATATGTACACTGGTGACTTGATAAAAAGTTTTATAATTGTTGTTAAACCAAATTTCTGTTAAATATTCATGTAATTTAATATATAAAAAAAATTTTGTTTTATTTTTTCAGGTGTGGATTAATCAAGGTGATATTATCCTTGTGGGTTTAAGAGATTATCAAGATGCTAAAGCTGATGTTATCCTCAAATATAATCCAGATGAAGCTAGGAACTTGAAATCTTATGGTGAATTACCAGATTATGGTGAGCAGCATTTCAATTTATAATAGCATGATAAGTTTTTTAAATTATCAAATTAATGTTTTTTTAATATTTAATAATAATTATAATTTAAAATATTCATAGCCAAAATTAATGATACTGTATTTGGAGATGATGTTGAAGATGATATCATTGAATTTGATGAAGTCGATGGTGAAGAGGATATTGAAAATGTAAGTAGACAGAACCTTCAAAAAATTACTAATGTAATGTAAGAGAAAGCTTATTGATTTATTTATTATTTTAAAATGTCATAAGAAGTTGTCTTCATAAATTATAAAATTGTCAATATCTCAATAAGACTATATTACACAGAAACATCCTTTATTGATTTTTCAAAATAATTTTTTATTGTGAAGTTATATTTATCATAAGAATTAAAAATTTATGCAAACTTCAATTCGACTAAACTTAAATTCCGTGGATTAGTCTTCACAATTAATCTTGTTGTTTCAGATTAATTCACAATGTAGAATTCTTAGTTGAATAGAAATTTGCATATATAATGCAGTTGGATTATGCTATCAGATATAATTTATCAATATATTATCCTGATCATTCTCAGAATTTGTATTAATTCAAATTTTATGTTTCACTAAAATCATTATTCATTTTTTCTTACAGATTTAGAATCTTCGTCTTCCTCATAGGAACAGTTTTTAATAAATCTAGAGTATAGAAATTTTATATTACCCAATAAGGACTTTAGCAATAACTCATAAATTTTCAAGCACTCTGTAAATGTAATCTTCCACATGTTTAGAGACTGCTAACAAATGTGTGTGATAAATGATGTCATATTTTGTCATTAATAGTATAATTAACATTTTTTTTAATTCATCAAGAGATTAAAATAATACTGTTTCTAACAAGAAACTCTTGTATATATATATAAAAATATAATACAAACAGTTATAATTCGTACTTGTTATAAATTTTATAAAGAAATTTGCAAGTTTTCAAAACAAATTTATATTTTTATATGAAATTATTTAAAAAGAATTATTAAAAAGGAGGAACTAAATCCATTTTTATGCATATTCTGAAATAATAATAATAATAATAATAAAATTTTTGGTTCACGGTGAATACTGCTAAGGAAGTGCAAATTCTTTATTTGTTTGATTTTTAAATATCTTAAGTAATGTAGAATTAATAAGAAAAAAAAACAATAGATATTTAATTTTTATGAATTCTTTATTATATATACTCTACATTGAAATGGTAAGTCATATCAAACTTGAAAACATTTCTGAAAATAAATGCCATTTCTGGGGAGGAGAAATGCTTACATTTCTTATTCTGTTGTTTTGTGTGTTGTGTTCTTAATTGAGTTTTAAGCACAGATTAAAAATTAATTTGTGATTTTTGTAAAGGTTAAATTTCAGTTTCTTTGGCATTGGACTTTGATATTTTATAAGCACCATTTCAAAAGACGTTATACTCATTTTGGTTTAAAAACCAATTTTTAATATATTACAAATTTATTTTCACTTGAAGTATTGTTAATTTATTATTTCTTTTAAGCTGTTTTATTGTAAATATCTTTAAAGAAAATTTATTTGGAGGAACAAAATTCCTATTTTTATTATCTATTTTGAAAAAATTAGGACTCAATATCTTGCAAAGTTGTGATGTTATGTAAAAAGTGTTGTTTTCACATGAATTGTTTGAATATTATAAATATTATCTATAGATATTAGTTTTCCTCAGATTTAGTCTCAAAAGTGATAGTTGATTTAACTACCGTTTGCTATTTCTTATAAAATTGCTATATTTGCATCCTTATTTAAAATATATTGCTAATGTGTTTTATCAGTTTGTAATTTATTTTATTATTAAGTACTAAACTTTAATTTATTTTATTGCCTGTATGTTAACAAATTTATATCTAATTTTGTAAAAAGACTTTTTTTTTTAATTATAAAAAAATAAAAATATATATGGAAAATCTCATGATGATATTTTAAAAATTGTATTTTAGAGTTATGTCAATTGTTGTTTTTAAGAAATAAAATTTTAATTGTAAAGTGTGTTTGTTGTAATAATTGAAGAACAAATGAAGTTAAATGCGTATTAAATAAAACAAGAACGAAATTTGAGATTGGAAATTCAAATTTATTGTGTAATTTCATGTATATACATAATTAGACAAGCAAATCAGTATAATTTAAATTTTATTTCTCGTTAAAATTAAAACAAGATGGGGGAAAATGTAGAGAGAAATTTCTGAAATTGAATTATGGAGATTAGTTAATAATGCTGATTTTTGATATAATAAATGAGTTGATGTAACTTTTTAGTAACACAGAAGCAGAAAAGTAAAATTTTTCGAACTACCATTCCCATCTTAACATGGCATGTGCCAATACATCCAAATGAAATGTGATCTGCAAATAGAAAAACGTGAAGATAAGCTTAATTAAGTATTTAAAATTGAATTAAATAGACTAGTCAAGAAGCCACTTAACGGATTAACGCATTATCTTAAAAATGTTTCCTTTTACTGATGCTAGAAGGAAACGTTAATTTTGACATCAAATCAAACGCTTAATACCTCAAATGATCTAAACGCTTGGGAAATTGTACAACAAATAAGCTGATAATAGAAAGTATTTATAATTTAAAAAATAGTCTGATAACAAAATACTTCTTTAATTCTAAATTTTCTTATCTTTATTAAAAGCAATACTACCACAAATAATAATAATATACAGCACATAAGGTAGGTTGCCCTAATAAGACTCAATGAAGTATTTACATGCTACACTGCTTGAAGCCAACAGATGATACCTTCACTCGTCACAAATGGGTTGCTGTGTGTAAGTTTTATCATTCGAGGAACAGGCGATTGTCTATGTTCAAAGTTTATGAAAATAAGTCTGCGCGGGCTTTCATAACTATCTGTCTGGAAAATAATTTCTAGTATATTTGTGTCTAATTTGTTAAATTTCACAACTTAACGTAGATGTGTGATTTATCAATAATTTAAGTTACGAGACCTGTTAAAAATACACAAACGCTTTCTGTTCAACCCAATAAATATAACCTTTTCCTATTAAATCCATAAGTTTATTATTAGGGCAATTAATTGCGTTAGTTTTACTTTAAATTACGTGTATTTGTTGTTTTAACTTTATTGAAATGAGTATTGTTTAGGGTCTAGGAATGGATTAATTCTGTTTCCCTTGTTTCTAATGGGAAAAAATTGATTCAGAGTTCGAACGGTTTCCTGGAATGAATTAAATTCGAAGTATTGAGACACTACTGTATTACTGTTATTTACGGAACTGGATGTTCCTAATAAGGCCTACCGCAATAACGGAGGACTTTATTTAGAACAATATAAACTTTGAAAAATTGTCACGACAAATTTGTTTTTTCAGAGTTAACTATACCTGCTACAGGAAAAAACGGGGAAGGAACTAGATTCCTCTCCGTTAGATATGGCCAAGGAACTGATGCTGTGAAAATAAAAAAGTCAGGAAATGTAGTTAGCAGGTTTAACATTCCTCACAGAACTTTAGGGAACTATTTAAAGACAAGTAGAACAGGCAAGAAAGGGGAGGAACGTCAGGAATAGGAGTTGGTACAACGAATTCCAAGTTTTTCACACATTGGAATCCCCGATTCCCAAAACACATAGCCACTGTGTTTCCAAAATCAACAATATACAAACTTCCTTTAATGAAAATCAAGAATGGGTTTACGATGAATGCATTGGTTATCAGCCTAAAGACGTTGGATATTTATTCGCCTAAAGTACAGCAAGAATTAATAAGCCATTGAATTTCAATAGCGGACTTTATTTTGAACAGTGCTCCTAGATAGGCCTTACTTAAGTCATACTTTCATCTAGTCACTAATCACTGCTATGTATATATATTATGCGGGTCTTATTTGGGCAATATATTTTATTAGTTTAGTAAGAAGTTACTAATATTTTAAATAATATACAAATGTATAACTCTACTCAGTGTTCTTTTAATCATTTGTCTACGAAACTAATCGATTCATTATATTTAAATCCTTAAGATGATTTATCACATAAAAAGCCCCAATTAAAGCATCTGTAATACTAGATCATTTACAACCTATTAATTACCATCAAGAGGAAATAATGAGTCATTTTCTGGATTGAAAAATGTTTTATATCATTCATTGCATTAATTTGTCGCTGAAGTTTACAAGCTTGATTTAATTTTTTCAGGTTACAATATTTTTATTCATTATTTATATTACGAAAATCGAGTTCAACCAGTAATTGCCACCCAATAAACTGTTTCTAAAAGCATTACATTAATACCGATTTAATGCAAGGAGGATTGCAATATCTATTATTATAATGTATCAAAATATATATAGAAATATAACATCGTAATCCGATAACATAATTCAGATTGGTATATCTTGGGTTTCGATAACCAAATCATAAAAGAAGAGAATACTAAAGAAAGGGTCTGATTTAAAAAAATAATAATAAAACAGTATACAAATTCAATCTTTTTCAATGTTTTATTTTATAATGGAAAAATATAGACATTGTCGTAACAGTGGCGTAGCGAACATAACTGGCGCCCGGTGCATGACACTTTATTGGCGCCCCTTCCCCCTCCAGAAACACATATAGTTTGTCTTGGAGACCATTTGGGCGCCCCTCCCCTCCAGAAACATATAGTTTGTCTTGGAGACCATTTGGGCGCCTCTCTGCGAGTGGCGCCCGGTGGTCACCAAGACAAACACCCTCTTGCACCCCCCTCGCTACGCCACTGTGTCATAATCCGTTTCTGAAAATCAGACGTTCTGTGAGAACGTTAACCGGGAGCCTATTTCTCATTATTTTAAATGGAAACACAATACAACGTCTATATAAAAGTTACAGACTATTATATAAAGATATACAATGCATACTTGTTGATCATAAAACAAAGCATTAAGTTTCTTTATGCATTAACATTTACAATCTTCATGCCATATCATAAACATAACATTTACGATACCACACACAAATAACACACAGCATTAGAGATCCTTTTTAAAAAATAAAGATAAACGGTTTCCATATTTATGTTCACGAGATTAAGGAAGGACAGACAGACGGACGGACGGAGGAGAATGGGAATTTATAGGTCTACAATTTTTTTCAAATTGCAGGCCAACAAATGTTGTCATTTAATACAAATTACTATAAGTAGGATATGTTGAAAATATCTTTCTCAAATTCTAAATGTTACTCGTTTTTATGAAATAATATGATTAAAAAACATAAATAAAGGTCTTGAGAAAATCGATTATTTTCCAATCAGCACTTTCCCAGAAAATTAATCGAATTTGTGGAGTAATAAATATATATAAATTAAATATACTTTGTTATACTCATTAAGATCTCATTATTGAATGGAATGAGGAAAGAACTCATTTTCTTGGAATACGTTTCAATAAATTTTATCGGATCGATAACATGTAATTATATCATTAATCTAGCGAAAAGATTTTTTCTTCTTCTTTTAAATATGACATTATTTCTTTTTCTTTGACAAATTTCTTAGTTTTATTAAGAAAAAATACTTACATTTTTCTGTCTTACATTTCCATTAAAAATAACATCGATGGTAGATTAAATTAAAATTTTAATTAGAAAATATGAGATATTTTTATTCGTATTTAAAAGATTTAATTATTTTAATTCGATCGTTAATTTATTCAAGAAAATTAAAAATTAAAGAGTATAATTATTAAAAATTCAATTTACAGTTCTATAGGCCTATCACTTCCCGAACTGATTGATATTAGAGATCGTTTTCAATCACTCTGGGAATGTAATAAAACTATAATTAGAATAAAATTTACTTAAATTATCTTTAAAGACAGTCTAATTTTCAATTCTCTATCGATTGATTCAATAATCATTTCTTAAGTAAATGATTCATTCACTCTAAATATTGATTATAAATGCTGTATTACTACTGTCAACATTAAAAAAATCATGGTATTCTCCATGTGTTAAATAATAATATAAAATTAATAAATATGTTTAGCTTATGAAATTAATTTATTATATAAGCTACAACAGAGATTCACAATATTCGCACGCATCGTTATATCGATATTTTAGTCACATTTTAACCATTACAACTAATTGCGATGACATTGAATGACGTGGCTGTTGTATTTCTGTCTTCGCTGTCTAAATTGGATATGCTAGAGGAAAAATAAGGACCTGTTTTTCTTATTTAGATTACAATGAAGGCAAGACAAACATTATTTTATTGTCTGCCGTATATTGTAATTGAATTTGAGTCTTCGCTATTTGTCGGAAAAAGTTGATGATTGCCTGATATCCAAAGCTTTGATCGTAATCAATGGTACCGCATCGTCAGTCAGAAGCTCAAGTTTATAAAATATGAATATTCCATTAAATATTTTAATATTTAATTACTTCCAAATTACTGCAAGAGTTCTCGTCTAGATATCTCAAATTGAATCAGAGGATATATATATACAGTTAAACCCTCGATAAAACACCTTCCTAAATGACGTTATCTTTGTAGAACGGATCTTCCCAATAACTAATTATAAAGTATAGAACCATTAAGCATTTATGAATTGTTAAATGTACGATTTTATATCGCAACGATAAATTTTCAAACTCACGAACTCGACATTGTGTATACATTTCGGTATTATATAAATAATTCTTATTGTTTGAAGTATTTCAGCACACGATTTAGTGTGCCGATTTCGGAAGCAAACAAATGGTATCGCTAAAATCGAAGTTTGATTGTAAAATATATATATATATATACAGGCCTTAGCTTACATGTAACTTACAACACAGCATATGTACTATGTTTATTCTCGAAACTCTATATTACTATTATCCTTATTATATGGGAATTGGGCGATGATCAATGTTCCCACGCTCCTCTCAAATCTCCGTTGGTGTCTTATAAGTGCTACTTGGGATTTTTCTAACGAAATCTAAATCTTTGCAAAATTTTCACTTAAAATTCGAGATGCTTTGTGTGACATTTAAATAGCAAATTAAAAATAAACATACAACGAACTTTAATAATAATAATAATAAGTTAGACATTTTTTCTTTAGTATTTTAAAATAATATTCAGTTTGTATAATTAAGTTACTAATTAATTTGCGCCCACTGCTTCTAAAGATAAAATATTCATAAAAACTTATAAAAAAATATATGTGAAGTATTTAATTTACTCTCTTGTTTTTATTTTGTTCAAATTTATCTCTGGTAATTCTTAATATTGTCCTTAAGTTCTTTCAATATATTTTAAATTTAGTCTGTCATTATATGTTCTTTTTTTCATTGTTGACTTTCTATACCGTGGGCACTGAGAGGTCCTTTTTAATCCTACGCACCATGAGTTCGGCCGAGATAAGGGACATTACATACCTGAAGAAAACGTTTCAATTTGGAAAAATAGTGTTATTTCTATCAATTGCCATAGCTTATAAGGAAAGACAACGATTAAAATAGTCGTTTGAATGTTAGTAAAGCTTTTAGATTAGAAAAAAATCAAATCATAAGATCAAAGAGATTCGAATAATCAGAATTCATGTTGCTACCTTCGGTATATTTGTAATAAATTTGATTCTGAAAAATCAATCTTATGTGGGAGTAGAAAGTTCATCCCTTCAATATGGACGATATTTCACCTTCTAAAGATTATATCGACAATTTGTAACAAATTACACATTACAATAAAATTAATGTACATTTTCGATGACAGGTTACATTTCGGAAATTACAATATTTCCCTCCTCAGTGGGTTTCTTTCAAACAAGCCAAACGAAGCACAAACACTTTTTTGATACTCTTACACAATATTTTAATATTCCAATTGTTTTTTCCCCCTATTTTCATAATAAAATAGTTTCTTCCTGTGTTATTTTCTTTAACCATACGCATTCCGCATGGTCCTTGTCGTTATTCCGAAATGCATCTGGGTAAAATAAAGTTGTCGATAGGCTAGAATTTTTGTAATCTCTGGATGTGATAATTCCTAGAGAATAACGGTGTTTGAACTGGTTACATATTGATATTTACTGGTTATTTATGGATATTTTTACTGGTTATTTATGCGAGTCAAGATTTCTGTTTCCTCTCGCAAGAAATTCGCTACAGTTCATTGACTGCAAGTGTAGCTAAAAAAGGATATTATTGCTCATTTAATGAAAGCCGAATTCAATTTTTTGATGCTTAATATAACAATAATTTATTTTCTGTTAAATAAAAAAGAATTTAAAATTTTTGATAAAAAACTCGTTCGTTTAGATCGAAGTGTCTCCATGCAATAAGAGAACAATAGACACGAACAATTCTAATCTGGTCAATATGGCTTTGTTTTCATATTAAAACATTTTCGGGTATCACTTTACATATGGACTATCCTTTTTTTCTCTTATTTCATAAAATACAGCTAAGTTACGGGGTTGCAAGATTGGGCTACGAGTAGCAGATTGAGATACCTGCAGGACTCTAGCTACTATTTTTGGACGACTTACTACGTTTTCAGCCTCTTTAAAAGAAATTTAGGCTACATTTAGAGGAATTCCGCTTTACTTTTTATAAAAATCTATCTGGCGACCTGTGAGCTTCTCACCGGACACATGCTATTTACCTATATTATTAGTATTATTATTATTAATTAACGAAAATAGCATTCTGTAATATGTAAATTTCGGACGATTCGAAATCGCGAATATTTCGTCCCTTGAATTTCGAACTAACGAGGATTTCCTGTTGTAATATTCATAACAAATACGCGAATTATATTGTTTTTGTATCTTGTGTCTACGGAAACTTTTGATCAAGACTATTAAAACTATAAAATATCAAAGGTTCAACCAAATCTACCCAGATTCATTCTTTGTTTTTTATTATAAATCTTAAAATATAATTTAAAAGTATTGATTTCTATTAAAATTCCCTATCATTTGAAAATACAAGACAAAAAAACAAATGAAAAAATTAGACGAAACTTTTTTCTTTGCTTTATATGATTTTTCAGTTTACCTTAGCATCATTGATATTTATTTTGAATAATAATATAATTATAAAATTACATTAATTACACATTAATTTGGTTAAACAAAATAATTATTTAATTATATTATATCTTGATTTAATTTTCTTTTATCGAGAACATTGGTAATCAGCAAATTCCTGCAGTTTAGTATTGTTAACGTTATTTTTAATCTTTTCCAAGTTTCTAATCTTTAAGAAACAATTTTAGTTCATTTGTTTCCTTATATAAAACGAACAATTATTTATTGTGACATCGTCATAACGCCGGACTCCACATTTTTAGATCTCGATGCACAATGATCTTGATTTTAGTAGTGTCTTGCCCCTGTATAACATACTTTTCCAGTAAAGAAGAGAGTCATGCCTGAATCTATCTAACTGTTCTAAAAAAATTTTTTTAATTGAAATAACGTGACTTCCGGTCTAAGTTCGTATATATTTAATCGCGGCCACGGGGTCCTAAGCTTTCCCTATCTGGTCTCGAATTTCATCTAGTTCATTTAACTCCGTTCTCGAGATTAAGGAAGGACAAACAGTAGACCCATGCTAGTGGGAATTTATAGGTGTGCAAGTTTAAAATCGCAGGCCAATAATAGTAAACATCTTATAAATTTAAATTCGCATCTACAATTAATAGCACAGTTTAGGTTAATAATCTTTTAACTAATTTTTATAAAATAATGTATATTAATTTATTTTTAATTGTCTACTTGGACATTACTCATTAGTAGGACTTTATACTGGTGTTTAGAATTTGACACAATAATGAGAGTTAGTTCGGAAAAAACAAATTTTCTTTATTATATCACCTGTAGTAGTAATTTTTTCTATACACTTATACGTGTTTCGGGCCAACCTGCCCCTCATCAGCAGTATTACCACAAACCACTAAAAATAATTAAATAAATAAGATATTGTGTATAATAAATACCCGACAATAAAACACTTTTTTAAAACAAAACTTACAGTGAAAACGTATCCTAATACCTTGTACAAGGTATGTTAGCCCGAAACACGTATAAGTGTACAGAAAAAATTACTATTACAGGTGATATAATAAAGAAAATTTGTTTTTTTCTAAACTAACTCTCATTATTGTGTCAAATTTTAAACACCAGTATAAAGTACTACTAATGAGTAACGTCCAAGTAGACAATTAAAAATAAATCAGAAGTAAGGACGGTAAGGCATTTTGAACCATATATGATTTTTTAAAAACTTTTTCAGCCCTTTGGATACTAAGAGGGCCTTCTTCCATACCCATTGAGGTTCAACTAGGCCCACAATAGGGGCGACTGGGAAGTGAGGGACAGAACCTATATATTCCTGGGAAGTTGCTCGCACGGATTCGATCCCGGATCCCCAGTGAGATCAAACCATGAAGTTATGCTGTATCAAGTCGAAAGAGAGAAAACAATCAAATATAAATTAAAATCAAACTTACTTACAACAATAATAAGACATATAAAGACAAAAAGCAGCATATTCCGGTTATGGTTTTTCGTTTTGAATTATTTTATACTTTAAAATAAACAAACTAATGAAACATACGATGAATTTGAATGCGAAAATATCACGCAATGTCAAATCCTTACGATTCTTCCTCAACTTATATTATTCCACCGTTGTAATGAATTGTTGTAATGTTATCTTTACGAGGCATAATAAATACACTAGCATAAATTGAAGGCGAACATCATGAGATGGATCAATTTTAACCATACTTGGTGATAATGTTAAGAGATCTGATAAGAATAAATCTTCAGCAGCACTTAACAGTTTATGAAACAGTCTTATTTATGAGTAAATAGTATATTTTTCAGATTTACTATTAGTTTTACAAAATTTTAAAAACGTTACTTTAGTTCTTCCGTACAATATATTAAATATACACACAGCTAGAATATACCAGAATTTCTTTATACATTAGGCCGGTGGCTCACTCACAGGGGGCCAAGGGGCTTTGGCACCTCTCTGGCAAAGTTTTTTCTTAAATAAAATTATTTTATTTGTGTTTTTTTATTACTTATGAATCAGCGACCGCATGACTTGGAAATTTTATTGAATTAGCATTAAAAACTTTTTTATCTGTTCAACTCGTATCCCCAAGATTAAATTTTGAGTGCGCCATTGCAGTAGGTCCTCGATTTAACGGATTGATGAGGAAAGTAATATTGTCTACGAAGGCATAGTTAGATCGATTATAGTAGGGATGGCCCTAGCAAATTTTGAGATGGCCTTACTGGAAGTCTCTCATTCACGTGCCTCAGAGAAAGAAGATTTAGGCCTTCTCCCAGAAAATCTTTGAAATATAATACTTCATCACTAAACACCTTTGGTTGCTGAGAAACATTTATTTGCTTATACATTAATTATACAGCCTAACGTATAGGCTATCCTCAGGTGACTGATTTTTGGAACATCAGTTAAAAACTGTTCTGAAATAGAATACATTATGTACAGAATATAGAACATTAAACTTTAAATATTACACTAAACACTTAACAGCCAAAAGTGTTTAGTAATTCTCAGCAGAAAGAATAATTAATGGGTTCTGTTTTCATGATATAATACTATTAAATAATGTGTATACAAAAATGTTGTAAAAATATTCGAAATTTAAACATTAAAAATTTATAAATAGAATTTCGTCATTTGGAACAATGAACAGGGATGATTGAGCCACCTTGGCCCTGTCTAGCTACGGGCCTATCGTCTATTGCGAATATCCATTAAATCGAATGTATTTTAAACAAATATATAGGTCTATATATTAATGACGAATTTACAATGTACAGAATTTATTATAATGTGTGAATAAAGTATGAATAAAATGAATAAAATATTATTGTAATGTACATTGAATAATTTAAGCACGCCAGTAAAACATCTGTTAAAAATTTAAAAATAAATTCATGACAGGAAATAAACTTCATTTTAATTAAATACATCAAAAAAAAACTATACAATGTAACTAATAGAATGTTTCCATTCCACTGATGTTAATGCATTGACTCAACCTTTTAGAGTACTCTATTCGCGAATAAAAGTTTTAAATTTCTCTTTTAGAATAGAAATTTTATGTCCGCTAAATTGGGATCTTTTAAACTGAGACCATACTGTGCACGTATTTCTCTGAATTGAGAGTGTGGATAGATTATTAGGTTACATGAAGAGGAATGTCATTCCAAGAAATTCTTTGCCGCCAAGTTGCAGGGAAGTTTCGACAGCGCTTTGTTGCTAGTGCCAGCTAATGAAAGAAGAGTTTGCTTCCCATCATCAGATTCTGGACCATATGACAAACAGACAGATGGTAAAATAATAAGATTCGATGAATGAAATTATAAGAAAAATATTAACTGCAATGTAGATAAGAAATTCTGTAGCTTGTACATTATTAGTAGGATTAAAAGTGTTTATTTCTTTTAAGATCACGTGTCCCATTGACCTGCGTGCAACCTATCGTCATGAATGTCATTAGAAGTTCTATGACAAGTTTAACTAGAAAGAGAAATAGTAGTCAATAGTGTTCAGTAATGAAAGTCATTTCTTTCTGGGGTGTAATGAAAGACGAATTAAAATTAGAAGACACCCAAGAGAGCGAGCGAGCGAACATTGTATAAATTGCACACCCCAGCTTATGACATACGATATGACCCAAAATATTTTCTTGTATTCTTGAAGGCTCATTTTTACTGTCCAGTAATATTATAAATCCAGTTATTCTCTATTTTTGACAAACATAAACAAGGCAATGCTTTACACTCACCTAGCCAACCTCACTAGACAAACTCTTCGGAATATAAATGTCCTTCCATGATCTGTAAGATCATCAGACATGTTTCCTATTGAGCACGTATGGATCATGATTGGATGACAACTACATCAATTGACTTTCCTAGAACGTAATTTATAACAGAATCAGGACTTGTACTCAAACACTCGATTTTAATCAGCTAATGTCACACAGTGTCCATCCTATATACCGAATAAATTTTTTTCCTATCAAGTTAAAACGCCAATTTGCATAAACACTATAAACTCACAAAATTTCAACACGAATGGATAATCTTTCAAGCTGTTCCACTTTCATTTTTAGCCAGTGTATGATTACTTCTTTCACTATAACTTACTGTAATTAATTGTGATCTAATAAAATATTATATGTACGATAGTATAATATTAAGGGTATGATAAGGGTGTAAAATTCTTTGCATAACAATTCAAAATAATTTTGTGAGATATCTTCTTAAACTATTCCGTTCAGTAGAGTAAACTACAAGAAAAATCGAAATTAATATTTTAATTGATTAAAAACCTATACAAAAGAATTAAAAATAGACAATATACGTTGGGTCAAAAACACATTTGGAACTGAAAAGGAAACAGAAAAAGTTATTTATTTAAACAGGAATTTGTGATTATGTAAAATGTTTTATTACAAAAATTAATTAAATTTTAACTCATTTAATAAACAAACCAATAAATCACGCTGTTTATCAAAATAAATTTTAATCGATAAATTCTTGCTATTTAAATATGCAAATACGTTAAAAACTTTCGTAAAATGGAAAATTATTAATGGTTTAACAGATATTCAATTTTATTCAGTTAATTGTAATTTCATTAAAACTATAATTTTAATTAATTTTTAACTAAAATACGATGCAGTTATCTACATTTTAAAAGATCGAATATTTAATTATTATATAAAGTAAACGATTACTCAACAATATTAAATAAGTAGTATTTTAATCATTTATTTTACGTTATCAACTGAAATAACCTATATATTATATATATATATTCGCGTTATAATTTTATCTTTAATATACAGTACAAAAAACTCCAATTTAAATTATAAATTATTTGGAGAAAAGTATTTTATATTATGTAAAATTAAGCATTAGCGTCATTACCCGGAAAGCTTTCATAAACTATAAGATAATTAAGATTGTGGGCCATTTAACGTAATTAGTAGAATATTCAAGTAGCGTATACGATTATGAGTTTTTACACATCTTGCATTAAAAGTAAAGAGAAGATCTAACTGCCAGTTGTCACGATACATTAATCAGGTCACGGCTAAAGAACAATATTTTATTGCACTAAAAATATTGTAAATTTTATTAAAAATATTCTTTTAAAATAAACAATTTTAAATCCTTACTTATTTTGGAGTATAAAACTGTAATTTTAGTTATTTTTACTTTAAAAAAAATGAAAATATAACGTACGGATGAATCGAGGTTTCATTTAAAAAAGGAGGCATGTTGCCAAATTAATATAACTATTAAGAACAAATATAACATAAAATAAATTTATAAGGCTTTTACTTATTGCTTCGATGCATAAATTTTTGATTTTAGGAAGTACACACAGGCATATTTTTAGATTTTTATGCCTAATAATGCCATTAGCATGATAATTCATTTCCACGAATCATAACAATAAAAATCTTTAACATAGAAATTTTTTAGGAATAAATGAATAGAGGTAATTTATCATTAAAAATTAAATGTATATACATAAATTAAAGATGAATTATTTGATGTAATATTTTCAAAATTCAATTTTCGTAATTTTAAATCCTATTTACATAAATTATGAAATTTATTTAGTTGACTTCAATAAGACCTCGACACACTAACCCAAGTAGATCTAGTTATTACGATGTCGATAAGAAAATTTTATATAGAGTAACCTATTTACAGTTTATTTCAATATGAAAAATCTATTAGAAACTTTCAATATTATTATAATCCACAAATATCTTTTATACACGAGAAAATGTTATCTATTCGCAGGCAAATCTCAATCATTCTTTCTTACACTATTTCAGAACACGATATTGAAGAAGAGGGGTTCTTCCATACAAGTGTAACGTCAACAGCATTCTCATAAAGCTGCTTTTGTCTTGATGTAATTTGATCAAGCTACATCACGTAGGGAATGCAATCTTTTAATCACAGCGGGTAACCATTTATTTATCTAATAATACCCGACTATCAAGGTCAAAATTTGATACCTTTTTTGTTTAATTCTTTCCGTTGATGTCCCTAAATCATTATTAACATGATATAGTCAATTCATTTCTTAAAAAATCCAAGCTTTCAATTTAGATATAATTACTCTTTAAAAAAATATTTTGTATAGGAAAAAAAACTAACTCGTATTAAAAAAAATCACAAAATTATAAAATGTTCCTGTAACGGTCAATAATAGCTATAATGATGTTAAATTATTTGCTGTTCACTTGTATCCATTAAATATACACTAATGGAAGTTCTGTTGTAGAGCAAGTAATTCATTGATGTTAATAGTAATTACACTTTACAAAACTTTTGTTATGAACTAAGCTTACTATTAAGTTTATATAACATTCTATAAATCAAAAATTGTTAATATTTTCAGTTAAAATTCTTTTAAAAGGTTAATATTTTTTGTACTGTATTTTATTTAATATAAAATTAGGCTAATAGTAACAAATTATACAAAAAAAAATTCATTTTAATTAAGTTTTAATTGTACTCGATAAAGAATTTAATATGATTCCAGAAATAGACAATTCGGGAATTAAATTATAAAATAATTAATAAAATTTAAAAATGGCGATGGTAAATACAAGTCTGGTATTCTCCTTCTAGCAACTTTTAAATAAATTTCTATTTAAAACGCTCTTTTAGAAGATTTGCGTGAAACTTTAATAGACATTTAAATATAATAAAATTACCGTTTTATAAAACATGCAGGACATTCTATCTTCATCGTCAGCATTGGGACAATCGACAAATCCATCGCATATTACACGATTATCCACGCAGATATAACGTCCATTTTTATTCGGTTTCGGACATGGAATTTTCTGCATTCCGTCTGGAGCGGGTGGGCATTCTGTTACATAAATCATATATAAATTATATAGTTTTAATTTTTATTATATGATCTAATCTAGTTTCTGTAAACAGAAAGTAATCGTTTATTTCTTTTATATATTAATCGCATGAATTATTAATGGAGATATCAAATTTTCCAAACAGGAGATTTATAAATTTATAATTATCCTTCTATCTAGAGAAAATATGACGTCGCGACTCCCGCTGTATGATTGATTATCAATCCCTTTTACGTCACGGTATTTTTAAAAATAAACCAATAGCGCTCAAATTTTAGTTTAATATAAAAATTATAGCATTACCATAACGTAAAATTATAAATAACATATTTTAAATGAAGAAATTTAAATAATTTTTTTTAAAAATTTCTAACAAACGCTATAAGTTTATTTGTATCACTAAATATTTCAAAATGGCTTTATAATACATTTCAAAATATAATTCGCGTGTGTGATTGGCTATTTTCAAAATTGAAACTGACATCTTAAGCGATTTCGAATCTGATTTGCTATCATTCAAAAGTATGTTTGCCGTTTATTGGTTAATAAATGACAATATACTTTAAAATCCATTTGACCTTTGAAAGATGGCAAATTAGCTTCGGAATTACTTCTACTGTGTCAATTTAGTTTTTAAAAATAGCCAATTACGCTGGAGAATTTATAAATGACGCAAAATTTTATTTTTTATTTAAAATATCTAATAATTTTCGAATTTTTTAAAATCAAAAATTGAGTATAATAAAGGGGGGGAAAGTGTATTGTAAAAACATTTGACGTAGACAACAACGCACATTCGCTTTAAAGAAATAAAACATATTCTAATAATAGATGAATGGGATTTAAATATTCATTTAAATCCCATTTCGGTCGTAAAAAGAGTAAAATTTGCATCTGTTGCGAAGAAACATTAAAAAAAAAAAAAAAAAAACTGACTAGTAAAAGGAAGTATAAAGTAGGAACTGTCGCCACACTCATTTAAATAGAACTGGCTATAAAATTCTAACCCATTGATATCATATAGAGGTAAGGCCCCATAACGAAGGGCGTGGTTGAAACAGAGTTGAAGTTGTGCCAAATTTAACATAAATTAGCACTATTCTTAACTATTAATATTAATTTTTATTCTTAATTAAGATACAGTGAATAATTTATGGAAACATCTACCAGATATAAAAAAGCAGGTGTTCCCATCGTCCATTATAAAAAGACTTGTGCGTGGGAGTAAAGATAAAGATAAATTTTCTCAGAAACTAGAAAGGAAATTAATGTGGGCGGAATTTGTTTTGGAAAAATTATATATATAATATATATATATATGAAAGAAAGGTAACTCTGAACAATATATATCAATAAGTTATTCCCAAAATAGATTGTATCAATTCCGTATATACTGTATATATATATTTTTTAAAAATGACTTATTGATATATTGTTCGGAGTTGGTTTGTTTTGTAAGTAATCTTAACCATCGATATCTGTCTGTGAAAGGAGCTTGATAGAGCCTTTAGGATGGAAAGACTTCAAAGAAATTCTTAAATATTTTCAAAGATTCGAAAAATCCTAATTCCTATCCTATCTAATAGCTCAAAATTCAACAGTAAAAACTAAAAACAATTTCTCTTATATTACATTAACTGTGCATAATAAAAGATATTAAATTTAAAATCTGTATTAAAATAAATTTCTCTGATGTTCAGCAATGAAAGAATTTCATTTTACAATGGCAGTAGAGTTATTTTAAATCAATTAATTCTGAAATTTAACGATTGATGGCACAATTTACATAAATGAGTGTTTAAATAAACTACTAATGTGCTAAACTTAAATATATTTTATTATTATTTTTTTGCTTATTCATTCGCAAATTTAACAGTATATTAGTTATTCAACTAGTCGAAGACGTTGATATTAATACATTATTAATAAATTACCTTAATTTAATTAAACAAGTCTGTATTAAATCTTATAAACTATTTTATCAATTTTAACTTAATTAAATATGATTATAGAACACCTCTTATTATCTAGGATTATAAAGGATTAATCATTTTCTACATTACATTTAAATCGATATTTTCATTAATTTCATTTAGATACGAAACACTACAACTAAATTATACAACGTCAATATTTCAAATTTGAAAAAGTAGACACGCATTTTTTTATTCTTATTTTTTTAAAAAAAGAAAGAAAATTTTGTCTAAATTTAATTATATTTTTGATTATTTAAAAAAAATTAGATTTAAAAAAATAATCCATTATATTTTATGCAATATCATATGTCATAAATTCAAGATATTAAATAAAATTATCTAAAATTAAAAAAAAAGTAAGCGGTCAAATTTTTACTTTATTTAAATTTTTTCTGTAATTGATTTTTTACAGTTATTTTACGAATTATAAAATAAACATTTTTCTTGTAAAGTTTATTTTTAATTAAATTTTATTAAATATTCTTCAAGATATACTTAAAAATTTTTCTCTGTCATTTATCCAGAATATACTACAAATGATGAATGATGAAAAATTGTTGTTGTTCCTACCATCTTTGCTTTTTATCTGTTTATTCTCTTCTATATTCCCTTAACGTTTTATAAATATTTTTTCTATGACACTATAGGAATATTTAAATATATTAACTATAAATAAGATGCTTCCAGTTGCTTATGGCCATAAAACTTTACATTTGAAATTATCAAGCATTGTTTTTTATTACTTTTTTCTTCTTGTCTAGTAGAATGATGATTTTTTCTCTTAATAATTCTTTTATACTAATCTAGAAACCTTTTCTTAATCCGTTTTTCTTAATCATCTTATCAGTTTTCTCTATAGATTACAATTATCTAAAAACAAACTTTCTAAGAGCAAATAACAACGAAATCGTTCAATATTATTGATTTATTATATTTTTTTTTTCGTATTTTATTTTCTTATTTACATACATTAGAATTGATTTGTAAATTAATTTAGGATGTAAATTCTTAAAATTTTATTTAAAATATTCTATTAAAGTTTACGTAATAAGCTTGTAAACAATAGAATTTTAGTTTTTTTTTAAAAAAATCGCTTAGAGAAAACGCAAGAGCGTAGGGATTTATTAAATTCAAAGATTTATTTAAAAATTTTCAATGTCTGTTCTTTTGAAAAAGATTGGTAATCTGTCCGGTTCCTAATGCAAATATCCAATTAAATAACCCTTAAAAACTTCATTCTTTTTATAAATAGTAAATCACTTAAAGAAGATGTTGAAAATTTATGAATTCATAAATCATTGTTTTTTGAAAGTTTGAGTATCCGTAAGCTATCCGAAGGAAGTTTTATGATCTGGATCTTTTCAAAATATCTAAAACGATTTCGTAATTCGTAGTCAGATATAAGATATTTCTGTCAGCAAACCATTCACGAATTTTTCTAATAGATTCATAAACATCGTCTACAAATATTTTACATTCAAGCGAGTTAATCGATTTTTTTAAATTAACGATTAAATTCATTTCCTTGTAGTATATAGGCTATGTTTAATTGATAATTTATAAAGGAAAATCCTTCAACTATAAAGAATATTCGTAAATAGAATAATTAAGAATAGTTTAATTAAAGATAGAGAGATTTAATATAAGAAATGAATTTTCTAAACACTTAAGGTGGTTTTCAAAACTTTTCTGAATAAATAGATTATTTTTATGAAGATTTGAATGATTATTGAATTTATAAACACTCATATCAAACTAAGTTTTATTCGCGGCGGTTAGACATTGTTCGGAATAATAGATTTTTCCTTTTTTTCCCCCTACTTTTTAAAAAGATTCGATTTTTAATTAATTTTATAAATACTTCAACAAGTCTGTCGTGTACCCTTCAGCAGTTTATAAATAAATTCATTTTATTCTATAGAATGTATAGTTTGACGGCTAATTACAAAAATTTTGTCAGAGATTAACTATTGTAAATTATAAAAAAGAAAAGAAATGATATTTTTTTTATTCTCTACATAAACTTGATTTTGGTATTAATATCATAAACACTCGAAGCAATTCAATATTTATTCATTAGTAGCTATGGATTGTCTGTAATATTTGATTCGAACTTATTCTCTAGAAAGATATAATTTCATTATTAATTTCATAAATAGATAAACTAATTTTTATTTTATAATAAAATAAATAACCGAGATTAGTGTATGTTCTGTTATCTATTGTTATTCAGTTTCCGTATAAATTTTGTCAACAGTTATCGACACTTTTAGTGAATCAAGAATAAGTAGAATCAATTCTTATTCTATGGAAAGATTCATACTAAATATTAATTTGATTAATAATTAATTTGGAAATCTAATAATAATAACTTAATAATAATAAATAATAATAAATTAATTCATACTAATAAAGTATATTCTTAGAATAAATATAGACATATGTAATTTTAATTATTAAATTGACTTTATTTGCATATTAATTTCATAGTCACAAATTCATAAATAGAAACCTACATAAATTTACATAAATAATTTTAAAATTTTATAAAATTATAATTCGATTCAAATTACAAAATTTCAATTCAATTATAATATTTTAAGCAATGGTCATTATAATTATAGAATATCTAAGCAAGGCTATAAGCCTTAGGCTATAGCATAATATAATAACTGTTCGAACACTTGTTATTGTATAAAATAATGAATGTGAATTGTATTTTATGTTACAAAATACAAATAGAAATTCTTTAACTAGTATTTAATAATAATAGTTTAAAGTTTTCTGTAAAAATTTAACATAAAATACCAGTTAAAATATACTGATTAGCTTACGAAAATGGTAATGGTAAACACACTAGTGGATTATATTAACGATGATTTCTTAACTATGTAATGACACGTTACAATAATTTCCAAAATTTAAGATTTACAGCGGTTTTAAATATCATATAAGCTTCATAATACTTTTAAAATACTCATAAAGGCGGTTATTCGTGAATATTTTTATAAATATTTATTAATTTTAAATTCATTTATACGTTTTTAAAGAACTAGAAATTCATTTCAGACTAAAATTATTATCATTGTAAGTATCTTTTAATAAAACTTTAAATCGAATGATATTTTCGTAATTATTCACGTCTGTAAATTCAATTTAAGTTCTTTTTTAGAAATTAAATTCTAATTCTAATTTATTTATTTAACTGTATAATTTTAATTATTATGAAAATTTAATTTGTTTTTAATTTTTTTAAATGTATAAACCTTTCTTTTTCTTTGAAAAAAATAAGTCCAATTTCGATGCAATTGTTATAATTCTCAAAACGATTCAACGTTTAGTTTATCAATAATTTATAACTTGTTAAAGGAAAATAAGTGAGTTAAATCGTCTGGAATAATTTAATCTATAAGCTTCCATTACCCGAAGATGTATTTATCCTGGAAAACGGATTTGAATCTATTTTAATATCTTGAAAATCCCAATATGACTGGAAAGTAAATTTATGAATACTTCAATTCAGTCGAAGTGTCTTTATTCTAAATAATCTAAAATAGATTATCCATAACAAACAGCGGTTTACTAACGCCATAGATTGGATTTACAATTTGACAATCATTCAACAAAATGTAATGTTTATTTATTAATATTCTGCGTGCTATTTAGAATAAATGGGTTTGTTTATACTCTAGAATATTTTCCGGAATTTCTATAGTTTTAATATAAAGTTAATGTATTAATAGTTATGAGATACATTATCTAAAATATAACAATAATCGTTCGTTTTCTAGAACTGGGTTGTATTTTTAATATATTAACTTGGAATATAAATTTAATTAATTAAAAATGAATAGAACATTTTTAATTGACATATAGTTTTGGTTTGGTTTAGAAAATTCTAAAAATATTCGAATAATTTAATATTTATTCGATAATATTTCATATAACGTGTAAAATTAAACAGTTCACTTTCAGTTTCAATTAAACTCTTAACAAGTATTCATTTGATATTCGTTTATCGATAAATACAAATTCTTTAGAAAATGGATTAATCTTTAAAGTGATTCGACCTCACTGTATGATTTTCTAAATATTTCAAATCAATTTAAAATTTCTTAGACAATAAAATAGAAAATTTAGAATAAATAAATACTCTGTAATGCCATAGAGATTTGGTCGGGATTAGAATCCCATAAACACTCAAATCAATTTAACCTTTATTCATCAACGGTTATAAATTGTTTAGAATAAATAAATCACTTCTTTTTATTATTTAAAATAACAATTTTTATAAATTAACCGAACGTTCACTTATTAAAAATTTTATATTCATTTATTTAACTTAAAAAATAACTTTAAAAGATTCCTTTTTAAATTATATTTTCGTAAGACTTTTTACTATATATATTTAGAATATATTAATACAATATAACCTTATAATTAATTCTATGTAAAACATTGGTATTTACGAATTATTCGACTTGAATTTTCATAAATATACCGATAAATATTTCTTTTAACTCACATAAATTATGAATGTTATAAAAGCTAAATTATTGCTTTAAGTAAAGGTTGAAAAGGTAAATTCTACTGAAGATTCAATCTTATCTTCTTTTTTATTGTTATTGCCCACTGTTGTTTCTTTTAGAAAACATGTTATTGGTAAACAATTCGATTTTTCTCATCCTTCTTTTTTTTTCTTTAAATACAATGTATAAAACATTTCAATCCGGAAAATCGAAGTTATTTTTATTTAATCAATCTCTATTATTACTTTATATTTCCCAGAGTATAGTGTTTTCAAAAAAACAATATAAATATATATATTTAATTTAAATTATATTTATTTAAGTTTATATAAGTGCTAAATTGTAATTCAGCCTTAGATAACCTTAATATTTAGAAAGTATTATCCTCATCAGCATTGATAGTGTTTAAAAACGATAATAATAATAAAGATTTAACAAAAATTTATAATTTTAGTGACGAGTCTTGCTCTTATGACTTTATACTCCCCTTTTCGAAGTAAATAGCTTATAAAAGTCATTATATTTTAATTAAAAATTTTCTCTTCTTTCTCTTACACGCAGCTATTTAAAACTGAAAAAAAATTACTATTTAAAAAACTCACATCTCGAATAACTATACTCTTTACTACTTTATTAATGAGTCTCTTTGCGACTTGCAAATGAGACTTATAACACAATTGTTATTCTTATGTAGTTGAACACTTTTATTTTAAAATGTTTGTTGTTTAAACAAGTTATAAAATGAACTTTAATGAAGGGAAAAGAGAGGAAAATATTAAAAATAATAAATAATTAGAACTTTCTAACGATATTCTTAAAATCTTAAATATTATTTCGAGTTTATTAATGTTAATCGAAATTTAGGATGTTAGAAGTGATGAAAGTAAAAAAAGATCGATTCGATCTTTTATTAATTATTTTATAATATTTGTTTTTAGCTCCACGACAATACTTTAATTTACTTCTAAATTTGTAGTTATTAAAATATTGAAATAAGTAAAATAATTGTTAAATGAATTATAACAGCAGCAGTGAATTGAAGTCGAGATAAGAAGCAAAAAATATTAGGTAAATTATGAATCAGGTTAATTATAGGGTTACTACATCATTCTCTTTTATTTATTTAATAGTCTGCTAACAATAGAGAGAATGTTTTACGGTTTATTTTGAAAGATGAGGTGTAAAATAGCATAATATTTCTTTATAAAATCATCTTTCAAATCTCCTAAGTACTTCCCACCTTACACCGATTTAAAATTTAAAGCTATAAATCTTAAGTAGGAGGGATAACACAAAAAGAAATGAAGAGGTTTGTTGTCTTCACTTGTTTTTCCTATCAGAAACAGAATTTATCTACTTTTCTTTCTATTTTTTTCTACGTTTATGAGGTTTCATAATCGATCTGCACGTATTAAAAAAGCATCACTTACATTCTAATTGTTAGCCGATAAGAAAAGGCTGAATGATACACCTGTTGAGGATCACGAAACAAGAATATAAATATACTGTAATATAAAATTGTAACTTGCACTTACCTATTACCGGTATGTCGTAATTTGAGGAGTTACTTTCATGATTAGAATTAATTCTTCTCGGTTGTCTGCTGAATGTAACCATCCTTATATGTTTATTAAACTCAGATAGAATAGCCGGTATCATATCTTCGTCAGAGTTTTTATCCAAAAATAAGCGCACCGATCTTCCACAACAGAAGGTCATAGTAAGTAGTAGATATGATGATACGTGTAAATACATGATGATCAGACTCTAAGGTCAACTTAACATAACTGTACACCTTAGCTACTATACCTTCTATTGGTTCGGTCGATACTGAATGAATCAGCTGATAGAGCTAGGTCCACCCACGCATACACGGTTGTTAAATTCAGTTAGAGGTTCTGACAAGAAAAAAAGAACAATAAATACTATAATAACTTCAAATTAACCTTTATTGTTTACCTTATATTGTCATATTAACATCAGGATTTATCATAAAATCAAATTATGATGTGTCTATATTTAACTTTGGAGTATAAAAGCATAACAAGAAATGTACAGGTAGAATTTTGTTTATTTAGTAACTCCTAATTAATATAAATATATCTAATTATATTATTTATTATTATATACTTTAGAATAATCGATACTTTTTATATTTTCTCTTTTTTACAGTTATTTTTTATTTATTTATTTATTTGTGAAACAATATATCTCTTACGGAAATTCAATAAAAATTTTAATTTTTTTTTCTCCTATAAATTATAATTATTTCGCCTAAATAAATGAAATATAATAGTAATAAAAACAAAATATACGATAAATTAAACAGTTTACAATATAAAACACTTACCTGTTTATTAATGTTAACAATAAATTTTAGCTAGTAAAGTGAGGAAAGTTGTAATACATATTTTATTAATTAAAAATATTTTTGCTTCTATTCACAAATAAAAAAAGTATTTGTTTAATTTTTAGAATATAAAAATTTAAAAATACCTTTTTATAATTCTTATTCCATAGAACTGAAGCCAATTTATAACGCTTATAAAGTTAAAAAGTTGATTTATTCATACATAAATATATATTTCATACGTATAAACTAAGCCGTCATTAAGTTACGGTAAGTATTAAAAGTCGGAATTAACAATTTATACATAAAATTACTCGTTTTGTAACTCACATACCAAACAGATGTAATTTACTCCAAAGTTAAAATCGAGCAGTAATTTACAGATAAACAAATCTGTAATTAAAATTTCGAAACTAATACGTTAAATTTTCAGGTTACATTAAAATCCAGCATACAATTTACATATTAAAACTAAGCCTCTTGGTTATTTTCACATAAAATTAATCTTTGCCTGTAAAATTAAAGCCCGAATTAGTAACTTGCGTATTAAAATTACGGCTCTTATAATTTTATATGTAAAGTATCAAAAATGATATTGTAATTTATACATTAACATTTAACTTTTCTTAATTTAGAAACTGTTTTGCTTACGTCTTTACTTATCCAAATAATGCACTTAAATTCCTATATAAAAACAAATTCTAAAAATACCAAATGTATCTAATCTCTTCTTTACGTTTTTAATATTATTAATATTATTATTAAGTAAAAAATCGAGCGATTTTAAGATGAATCCAGAAATTTTGCGGGCAGATCTGTGCAGGAATGGGTGGACTCAGTAGCTCAGCGACCCTCATAATCGTCTTTCTCTCCATTTTCTCTTTACCTTACTCCTATCTCATCCCTTTTCCACTTCATTCTTCCTCTCCTTCTTCTTTTCTCCAAGTTTATCTTTGAGTAAAGCTCTTCTACTTCTTCATCTCCTTCTATTACTACTACTACTACTTCTTCTAGGGTAGAATACAGTATATACATTATTGATATTAATAAATTGAAATGTTTAGGCTGAAACTTAATTTTTCTAATATAAAGTAAATACATATAAACGTACATAAAACTGAAATCAAACTCAATATAAAATATTAATAACTTATTTACGATGAACAGCGTAAAATTAACATACAAATCTACGATTTGTACACGTTTAACTCTATACTCCAGTTCAAATATATGAGTAAATACATTCTAAAGTTAAAATTGAATGGAAGATTTTAGCTTAAAACCAGTAAAATTTATATTAAAAATACATGTTTTAATAGTGCTTTACATGCAAACCTTTCATTGTTTTTAATGTTTCTTATTAATTAATGAATAATTCTCTTATTTTTAAAAGTATATATTTAAATTGATTTATATGTAATTTAATATTTAGTTTTTTATATTATATTCTTTACATTATAAAGCATGCATTAAAAAATAGAGTAAAAAAATCAATATGAAGCGATAAACACATTACAGAAATTAAATTCGATTATATTCTATTAAATATTCCTAAATTCTATAAATTTAAAATAAAGTAATAAATATAATTATAATATAAAATAATTTGATATGCTTAAAATAGTAAGTTAAATCTATAAATAATTTTATTGATATAAATGAACTTAATTAAAATCTATAACTTTCTTACTTTTTTAATGAATAATATATACAGTATATATATATATAAATTAAAATTATTTTAATATTTATTATTTACGTAAGAATATTTTAAAATTATTCTTTTAATTGTAAACATTGTAATAAATAAAAGAATGAATATATTTTTTTAATTTTTTATTTTGAGAAAATATCATCCCGAAAATAAATAAACTGTATACATGTTCGATTAAGCCGTGTAATTAACATTCTATACTTGCAAGAGGCTTTGATGATTATATGTAAATTTGTATTTACACACGTGTGAATTTATTATTCACTTGAATAATAATAATAATAATAATAAATAACTGAAAGAATAAATTTCGTTAAGACAAGATTTGGTAGTTACTTTTAAAAATAAATAATAATAATAATAATAATAAAATACACACACTTAAAATTCTGATTAAAAATCGATATTCATACGATTTATTAATATAGTTTTTTTTAAAAAATAAATTATTGTTATTTTTAAATTCAACTTTGTATTGTATTTTGTATTGTTTTAATTTTATTATTGCTACGAGATGGCGTTAGTTGTGTTGTTTTTGTTACATAAACATTTTTAGAGCGCTTCTTCTTAATTATTTACTCTATTTGATGGCTTTTTATTCTCTCTTGAGAGCTGTAACTATAAAATAGATCAATCAATAATTCAGATTTACTTTTTATATATATACGAAAACAACAATTGAACGTATTCTTTTTTGTTTTTTAAATAACGCATCAATAGGCTGGTATGATTGAGCATGGATCTTCTGGACTTAAACTTTATACAGGAAGGGAGTGTAAAAATAGTATAACTGAGATTTTACTATGGCATTTTTTTTTTATATTGGAAACACATTCTGTGAATCCTATATTTTCTTTAGAGGTCCACAAAAGGAGAATGGGCCATTCTACTTGAAGGAAACCTCTTTTAGTAAGTTAGAAAGACGGAGTTTTTAAGTTGAGTGGGTCCTTTTAAGTCCATAAACTGAGAGTATAACCACCTGTTTATATAGTATGACTTATCTTTACTGGTTTATTTTTACAACAGATATAAACTTTGTAAAGAAAAAAAAGTTCTCTTTAGTTTTATTAAAGTATTCAGTAAGAAAGGGAAATACTAAGTCTTATTTATAAAGCTCTAAAGAAGATGAATAAAAATCAAGATCCTGATAAAGATGCGGAGGACGATATGAAAGAATTTTCAAATTTTTATAAACAAAAATATGGAAATAAGATATTTATAAATGTAGAAATGACAGACAAATATAAGATTTCTTTATAAATTTGTAAATATGAGTAGATTTATTTAAATAAGACTTATTTATAGATCTGTGAAAAAGACATATCAATATAAACTATTTTCATAAACTTTTAAATAACAACATATAAGGTAATTTATTTAATAAATTTATAAATAAATACACATAGGGAATTTATTTCATAAGTCTGTAAAGGAAGGGAATATGTTATTAAAACTTTACAAACATTTTTGGATTTTCATGTATAGATTATAAATTTTACAAAATATAAATCACAGTGACAGTTAAATGTAAATTTATATTTCAATATTAAAAAATAATTTTTAAAAATCTTCATATCAGAATGCTAGCAGAAGTCACATAAACAGAAAACTCTACTTCGCTGTATACTATTTTTATTCTGAAAAATTGGACGTTATTTCAACTTAAAGAGGATCATTTTAATAGAAAAGGTAAGATATTCTTTCTATCCATTAAAATGGTTTAAATTAGAACATAAGATGAACTTTGATCTTTCAAGAGTTGGACAGATTCTCGGGAGACAAACGGAAATGAATGTTTAGTTTTGACATCAACGACTCGATGGGGGAAGATATTGACCCTTATTTAATTATTCAAGCCAACTTTAACTTTTCGCTATGTCATTTAACAATGAAAAATAATGGATTCGAGTAATTTATACTCTATCTTGCTTCCTGTTTGTTTAAGATTATCTTAATAACTAACCTAATCACATTTTAAATAAAACGCCTTCAGCTTTTAAATGAATAATTATAAATTCCTCAAATTTTTTTATTTTTTACTAACGCCATATTGAATTAAGAAAACTTAAATAAAGAATTAAATTTGTAAATACCTTACGCCTTAATAATAATAATAATAACAATAATAGTTTTATTTTAAATATGAAATTTAATTATTAAAATTTAAAATAAAAATAAATATATGATTAAAAATTTAAGTATTCCATATTTTTTTTTAATTTTTTAAAGTATTGTTTGAAGAAATAAACGTTCATTTAAATTGAAAATCAAGTTGACAACACGTCAAATCCCTTTATATACATACATATAACGTTATATGACGTCACGAGGAAAGGCGATTGTCTAATCGCGTTCTGTTGGGACACGAATTACGTCACAAAAATTAAATATAGAAATTTTTGATATGAAAACGATAAAATAATTAAATAAATAAATAAAAATTCAGTCGGAATTTTATTCAAATAAAGTTTCCATACCAAAAAATTTTTGTATGTAACGATTTTATTGTTATTTTTATATCGATATCGTATTGCTCAACGCTTAAATGTTGGCATTTTATCTATAAATATTTTAAATAAAATAGTTTTTTCCTTTGATAAGATATGTACTTGAATAATTTTGATTAGTAACAGGATTTAATTTTAATGACTACAGATGAATATTTATTTTATTTTATTTTATTTTTTTAAATTTCTGTATATTATGGCAATAATTTTATAAATTTTTAACCGTTATAATTTAATTATTTATCTATATTTTTTTCCAAAATAAATTTCCCGAGTTGTCCAAACTTTCAATCGTTATTTTATATTCTTCTTCAAAGTTATAGGCCTATATTATTATTATTATCATCATCGAACAATAGTTCTATTGTCTAATTTTAAATTCTCGATAATATTTATGTACATATCATTTTCCTATTTAATATTATTACTAATCGATTTATATTATAGAATATTTTCTTTTATATTCTTTAGGATAGACGGAAGGAATTTATTATTCAGCATTAATTCCATATAATAAAAGATAAATTTCATGTTTACGTACGAAGAATATGAAATTTCATCTTTTACGATATATTGACATTTTATATTTCTATGATTTTATTTTTCAATCGCATTCTAAAAATAGAATGTAAATAAAAAAAGAATATTTAATTTCAGTAAAATTCGCGTATCATATTCAAAAAAGGCCTGCATCTTACTATTACAAACTTATTGATATTTTTCACCATCCACCCTTAACATAGAAGCCCATAGAAGGCAATAACTTTGCCTTTTATGGGCGTTTTTATTCGGAAGTACAATAAAAATTTATATAAAATCCTTTATCTTATGCTTAAAAAAATGTTGAATGTTAAATACCTTTAATAAGTATTAAAATATGTTGATAAGCCTGTGTTATGTGTTAATCTCTGATAACTTTTTTTTTTTATTATCAGTTCGATTCTGTGGAAGTATTTTTGAGCAATTACTTTATACGTAAATTTATAAACTAGTTTTTAAAAATAAAATTAGATGAATTTTTTTTCATTTTATAATTAAATATTTAACTATTTGAGTATTAAATTATTTTTATCTGTTTAGTATTGTAAGGATACTATTATGCAGTAATAGTACTTTGACTTGTAGAAACCACAGATGACTTTCTATTTAAAAAATTAAATAAATTTTTAAATCGTTACGAATATTTTATATGCGAACAATTTATAATAAAATATATCCTTTAAAGTTAATTTAACAAGCAATTTTACTATCTAACATCCGTTTTAGTTGTGGTTTTTATATAATATAATATAATGGAAAATAGTTCAAGTTGAAGCCTTTTTATGATTTATTATTTTATAAATGCTGAATTATTCTATTTTATTTTTCATTTAATTCATTTCTTATTTTCATTTCTATAACATAGTAAAATATGAAATTATGAAATATCCAATTTTTGAAGTTGTCATTTATTATTAATCAAAAATATAAAAATAAAAATATAAAGAGGATTATTTACAAAACTTGATATTTTTCCTTCACCCAACCTCATTCCGCGCATTAATATTAAAGATATTAGGTGAATAGAAGAGCTTATGTTGGTGTCAAATTCCGTGACGTAATCCCTATCAATACTGTCGTCACAATTAACGTAATCTGTCAATGCCGTGACCTCATCAGTCTTGTTTAACTTCCATATAAAGGATTTTCTATATTTATAAATTATTATTTTTTTATCATGAATTTTAAAATTGAATTCTAGATTTTTTTTCCGTTCATTAAATAAAAAATTATAATATTAATAATAATAGTTAATAGAACTTTTATCTAACGTAACAGCACACCAGAAAATGCAGGATGTAGTGTTTTATCAAGATAAAAATACATGTTTTTTTTTGTTATTTAAATTAATTCGTATGAATTTTTAAGATATTTTATAAATTAATATTATAAATCTTTCGTTTTTTTTAGCAATGGGCTTAATTTAACACAAATACAATTTAATCTACAAGTGATTTTTTATAAAGAAACGTTAAATTTTCATATAAAGATGATGAATTACATTTCTTTGGAGTCAATTGTGAATTCACCCTATTTTACTGACTCATATCTATTTAACCCAGCCATATTGGGCAAAACTGTGTTGACACAGTAAATATAAAGTAATGCAACCCTAGTCAAGAATGTGATCAACAGACTCTTACTTTATAGATAACTCGCAGTTAACATGGACATAAACTCCCCTTTAAAACGTCTGGCGCCAGACCATTTTAAGGGGAGAAAAATTTACATTTTTGCTAACTAAATACGAATTTTTGACCTCATTGCAGTGACCTTATCTACTGTATATTCAAAATTAGTGATTGATACGACCCACTAAACTTATTATTTACACCTTATTTTACTGTTATTCTGAATATACAGGAGCGACATCGGTATAAATAAATCGATAATGATATTTTTTTTTCTTTTATTATTCGTAATGATGATGACGTCAGCGAAGTTCTCACTTCCAAATTAGGAATCAATTCATTAAAATACGCGATAATTAATAATATTTTTTAAAATTGATTTTAAGAAGCAAGAATGGATAGCAAGTTTTTAAAAAATGAAATTTAAATTTAAAAAAAAACAAGTTCAACGCGCCATCTGTTATTAATAATTGGCATTAAAAAATAAAATACATTTATTTAATATTATTTTACTAGAAAATTTTTTAATAAAACGTAAAATTTTATTCCCTGAAAATATAATATTTTTATTAAGTATTAATAAAAGTTAAATTTTAACATTTTAAAATGGTTATTGTTATCTTCTTTAATTTTTTTTCCCCGATAAGAAAATTAAAATTTGTGTTATCCATCCTTGATCGATATTTTAATTTTTTTTTCAATTCGTATCAAATAATTATCGAAAGTTTAGTAAAAAATTAGGACAGTGGGTGGTTTACCATATATAGTCAAAAACGCTCGCGTGAATTACGTTATCTGCACGTGTCCTAGTTACACGTAACAGTCCCGATGACGTAAGAGCTCTGACCAATTAGACTTTTAAGCTGGCGTCACGTGCCATTTGAAGTAGAAGTTATCCACAGAGCCAAAAGCAAAGTAAACGTTGGAAGAAAGAAGTTGAAGTTGTTGTCTCTTTGACGCTCCCTGATTTTTGTCTAAACAAGTATTTTATTAAAAAAAAAATAATAAAGATGGCGGAAAACAGAGCTACTAAATCTGGTTTAGCAGCCGAAGCTCATAGCAAAGTAAGTATTACTTAAATACCTTTTTTGACTTATTTTTTAAAATATTATTATTTACTTTTAAAGTCGGCAAACTTAAATAAAAAATTAAGCTAAAAGTTTTATTTAGTTTATTTATAATTTTTGCTAATATAATTAATTAAATTCTTAAGTAATTTAGCGTGTTTACACAACGCTAACGTTTTTAAGTGTGGATTTATCAGCTTCGTTTTCTTATTTTTCTTCCTCGAAATATGCAAAGTTAAGTGCATTAAGTAAATATTCATGTCTGAGAATTTTTTTTTTTTTTTTAAATAAATTGCGAAACGGATGATTCATAAGTTGATATTTGAACTTTGAAATTTTTATCTGACTCGAACTGTCACGACTAAAAGGAACTACCAGTTCTTTCAGAAGGAAATGGGAGTGGAGATAAGGTAGACGTAGTGTAAACCGCCCTTCCCATCTGTCATAATCTTACTTTAAACACAATTTCAAGTTTTTTCGGTTATTGAGTGGGTTGACAAAATTAATAACATGAAAATTGCGGTTTCCGAGAAAGGCTTAAATCGAATGAATACATAACTTTTTATTTAAAAAAAAACAATTGTGTATATTAATATATCTTTACTTTTAAGATTCAAGCTAAATATGATGTAGAATTAGCCGGCGAATTGTTAAGATGGTTAAAAGATGTTATGGACATAGACATTGATACCGATGGCAATCCGGATAATCTCTATGCCATCTTAAAAGATGGACAAGTTCTATGCAGGTGAGTATTCGAGCCTTTCAAGTTGCTTTTTGTATGTAGGGGTTCTAATTTTTTTTTTTTTTTTAATTTAGGTTGATCAACATCTTCCAACCTGGTAGTATTCCCGAGAAAAAAATCAACAATACAAAAATGGCGTTCAAATGCATGGAGAACATTAATAACTTCTTAGAACATGCTCGCAGATTAGGTGTACCTGCGGAAGAAACTTTCCAGACAGTAGATTTATGGGAAAAACAAAATCTTCCTTCAGTTTGTATTTGCCTTCAATCATTAGCTAGAAAGGTAAATTAAGTTTTTGTATAAAATTCGACTTAATTAAATGTTGTTCAATCTTCTTCTCTAATCACAAATTTCCTAGTAGTCGTTTATCAAATAATTTTTTTTTTTTTTTATTCTTCCAGGCTTCCAAATATGGTTTGAAGAGTATCGGTCCTAAAGAAGCTGACAGCAACGTTCGTCAGTTTTCGGACGAACAGCTGAAAGCTGGAAATACAATCATTGGGCTTCAGTACGGATCGAACAAAGGCGCAACCCAAAGCGGAATTAATTTCGGAAATACTCGTCATATGTAAAGCTTCTCGAAGAATGTATTCCTAAAAATCTATATTTATATTCTATTTTTTTTTAAACAAATGAATTTTTTACATGTTTTTGTACTTTCTGCAGTTTCATGTTATCTGTACAAATTAACGTGACTTAGTTTTGTAATTGTTATGAAGATTTTGAAATTTTATTAGTAATATTTACAAAAATACTTGAAATTTCAAAATTGTTAATGAGTTTTAAACTGTCTTAATCTGGTTCGAATTTAGTAAATTAAATAATTTTTTTACTATCTTGGCTTGATGTGTTTTTTTAAATATTAATTTTTAATTTTAGAGGTCAGCAGAGAGTAAGAGTGACGTTTAAATATATTTGACATTAACGATCCAAAATAGTTGAACTATCAATAGTTTATTTAATTCGGTTCTGAGTAAGTCATAATGGATTGATCGGCTTTATATCTTTCTTCGCTCTGTTATTGATGCGATGAATTACGATGTCTAGTGTCATAGTCGCGTCACGTTAAAATCGAATCGTTGAGGTTCTGCAGATGTTTCTGAAAATCCAAACAGCTGCTTTCAGACAAGAGCATTGTTTTGAGTGTGTACAAAATAGTTGCCGTTAGTGTTTCGCTTATGAATCAGAATTGAAACGAAATACGAAACCTGCAAACAGGTTATCAGTTTACAAAAAAATTTCTAAGCAAAATATTGGTGGATAAAATTTCATTGATTTATGTAAAAAAAAAAGTTGGTTCGTTGTATTACAAACTGTTTGGCAATTTAAACTTTTTTTTTAAATTGAGTCATTCGAAAATAGTATTTTCGTCTATTTTTCATTTATATATTAATTAAAATCAGGAAGAAGAAAAGCCTTAAACGAATTTTCTCTAAGCTTTAGGAGAACACTCCTAGATGGCAGCAGAGGTAAAATAGCAACGTCTTCCTCTTGTCGGAAATTAGCGACATCTATAATCAAAAATGTAAAGATTAAAATATATTTTAAAATTTTAAAAAGTATAAATCAATAAATTCGTTAAAATTACTTTATCGTAAATATGCCACATTAATGCACGATAAAAACAAATATAATTTTAATAATTAAAAAAATATAAATTTGCAAACTTTTCCAATTCTACTTTAATTTATTAACTTGGTATTTGTTTATTAACTTAATTTAATAAATGCATAATTATTTATTTTAAGTTAGATATTTAATTTTATTACATCATATTTAAAATTTGCTTATAAATAATGCAATTAATAACGCCATCTACAGGCAGTTAGAGAAAGATCGGATTATACATCATCGTAGTGTCATGGCGACAGATATCCCTCATCAACCATTTGATGCGACGAAACGTCTTCAAACAAAGAAACAAACTTTAGACGATGCTTACGCCGCGCCGGCTAACTTTCTCGAGATTGACGTAGGAAGCCCCATAACACACGGATTAGCCAGAAAGAGATATACCGATTACGAAGTGCACATGAGAGTAAGTCGATGGAGAATGTTCTGTTTTCAATTTTAAATGACGCAGTCTTGGCATTTGCATTTTTTAATTCTGCTCGAAACCTCACCTTAAATAATCATAAAGCGAAAACAAGACAACGAATTAAACACCTCGGCAATTAACTCCTCGAACACGGAGACAGCATTTTAACATTGTTATTGTACCGAAAGAGCACATTAATCTCTGATTCAGTTTGTAAACTCGAAAGGTATTTGCAGCCGTTTATATAAAATATCCATTTTCTCCCCCTCTATATCTTTGTTATGGGCAATTGGTTTCATCCTTCCATTGTTTAATCGTTATATTCAAGTAGCAAAGAAATTTATCAGCTGATTGTTTAACGAACTTCAATTGAATAGTTTCCTGTTTTAAATTGCATCTTTGTTTCCCGTTTTATACGATATTTTGGTTGGAAAACAACTACTAGTTGATGTGTAATATTTTTGTTCAGTTTTAAAGATATGCTTTACATAAACATTCATCTAAAATTTCCTGTTAACTCCATACAAAAAAAATAAGTGTTATACATAATTACGGTAGGGTCCTGGAGCTTGACATTCCGTAAAACAAAACTCGTGTGGTTCAAAAGATAAAAATGTGTAATCTAATTTTTACTGCTATAATTTTAACACTAGGATTGAGTAAGTTATCGTCCATTGCTGGCGACGCTTGATAATGTCGTCGATTTAGAGTGTTGGCAAAGAATATAACCCCCTTTTTCCGAGGTGCCTCTGCAACCTTGTGATACGAATACCATTAACTTGAAAGCAGCCAATGTATATATTTTTAAATTAAAATTTAACTAAAAATATAAATATTTACTATTGATATTCAGTTAATACATATACGAATTTTCACATAAAACACGTTTACGAAAATTCTACTATTTAGACTGGCAATATCGCTATTTATAAAACTTGTTGTTTTTGGTAACTTTTTGCCTTCTCAGTCCGCGTTGAGATTGCTGGTCTTTTCCGTATAAGCAATCGTAAATATTTTTGGGGTTTATAACCCTATATTGAAAAATACAACACTAACTAAAACAGAACATTTCTCTCTCCTTGTTAAAAACTTCAATTACATTTAGAATGCCATTTTATATTTAGTTTTACAAAGTAAATACTACAATCAGTGTTTGACGTATACAACATATTAAAGTACTATTCACATTTATTAAATAGTACTTTAAGTAATGGTTGCATTAATATTCATTATATATTGTAAATTGTTTTGTGAAATATAAAATTCTCTTATTTATTTAATTTTTCTCAATTGATCACTTGATACAAATATTAGATCAATTATATATTTTTTCTGCAATAAATAATTTTAAGAAGTTTGTTAATGTACAATTGTTTTATCATATCTAACTGCATATAAACATTTTATGCATTTTATTGCTTATAAGTAACACTATTTATACATACAGGCATATGTGCTTATATATATATACATATTAAAAGAATTGGCATAATTTCTTAAAAAATTTTGAGAAAACATTTCGACAAATTCAATTAACATGAGTGTTCTAAAAAGTAAATTCATAATTATATGTGTATTATAAAATTTTCATTCCATTAGAATCTTATGGTTATTTTCATTAGGCTATAATTTATATGAAAATTTAATATTTTGATGGCCCTTATTTTGAGAAAGTATTTTACTAAATATAAAACATTTAAAATTATCTTACGTTATGATGTATAAAATTATAGTATTCAAATTATCTGTAAATATTATTAGCGAGGTTGAGGCCGAAGTTTTAAATGTGAAAATGTGTACATTTGACGTTCAGCATCTCTTTCCTGTAAGCCTAGAAGTTTGACAATGGCATTTGGAATGTCAGTGGAATCATGCTCGACATTCCAAATGCCATTGTCAAACTTCTAGGCTTACAGGAAAGAGGCACTGAACGTCCGACATACACGTTTTCGTGTTTAAAACTTCGGCCTCAACCTTGCTATTGTTAGAAAAATTGTATAGGAGAAATTGACATTCTAAAACATAGTTGTCTTTCATAATGAATGTAACTTTCACTTTATGCCAGATACAATTTCAATGGCCATTTGCATAAACTAACAAAGATATTTTTCAAATAACTGGCACATCGTCGTCATTAACTAATTTCATATTAATGCTATTCAAGGGGAAGTTATGATTTTAAATCAGATTCTAGAAAATTATTTGCTATTCGTATTGTTGAGAATTTATATATATAAGAATGTATGTGTATGTGCAAAGTCATTTACAATGAAGTAAACTTAAGCTAACACTTGTATAACAGAATGTAAGATTTCTGTTTAGTAATACAACGGAACCTCGTTAACTCATACCTGGATAACTCAAAGTCCAAATTTATTCCCTGACCGATTTGAGTTAACCTGGTTCCACTTTGGTTTTTTGTTTTTTTGGAAGAATATTCAAGTATTAACTATTTTAACTGTTAAATTATTTTCTATATTTTAGAATAAAATGATATATTTAAGAATGCTACATCTATATTCAGACTTAATTTTAGTGCCTCAAAATTATAGCAAATAAACTAAACCATTTTTTATAATAGGAAAATGAAGAACTTATTATATATAATATATATATATATATATATATACAATATTTATAATGTAAAAGCAGATAAATTAGATTCTATTTGACTTTTATTGTAAGAATTATGTCTGTTGTATGGTTAAGATAACTAGTGTGAATTTATTTTTATCTTATCGGTATAAATATTTGAGTTTGCCACCAATTCAAATGGATCAAATTTGATAAAACTAATGTAATGACATTATTGTTACAGTATATGTTTTAATATTTAATTACATTATTAATTATTACAGTAGATTATTGATTTAACAGACTAATTGGATGAAGAGAAATGTGCTATTGTAAAAATCTGTTAAATTGAATGTGTTTTAAAAACATATTAATAATGAACTTTGTAAGTTCGGTTAAAATGTTACAAAGTATAAGTATGAATAAAATAATAATAGAGTGTACATTGAGTAATTTATACTGATTATAACGTTGATCAGACTTTTTAGCGTGCTCTAATAGTTTTAAATTTTTTTTATAGGACAGATTTTTTGTTCGTTAAATCTGACGTCTGTTAAAGTGAGGCTACACTTTATAACTAAACATACTCAGAAGAAAGTATATTAGTATTTGATTAGAGGGATGATTTTATCTTCATTAAAAAGAGTTGTTGATAAAATGTAATTAAATCTTTTGTATCTAACAGACTAATAATTATGTTTAATAACTATTTTTTAAATAGACAAATCTTCCAGTGTTTAAGTTGAAAGAATCAACAGCAAGAAGACGTTACAGTGATTTTGAATGGCTAAGAAATGAATTGGAAAGGGACAGCAAAGTAAATATCTCTGGAATTTTCTTTTTTTAATTTTCTTTTATTTGTTTTCAGTTTATAATTTGATTTTATTTTTCTTTGAAGATTGTGGTTCCACCTTTGCCAGGAAAGGCATGGAAACGGCAGTTACCATTCAGATCAGATGATGGAATTTTTGATGAAGAGTTTATTGAAGAGAGGAGGAAAGGGCTTGAATTATTTATAAATAAGTAAGAAAATTTATTATTGTTGCATGTTGTAAAACAAATTTTGACTTATGCATTTGTTCTCATGATATATTTTGAAAGAAAAACACTTCATCAGCAATAACTTCATTAAAATTCAGTCTTTCAAAGTTACAGATCAAACGAATATAATTTATTTTGATGACTAAACAATTTCAAATATGATCATGAAGAAAAATACTTTAATGCTATAAAAAAGTATGTATTGTATATGATCAAATATCTCAATATCTAAATTATACTTATGTAATTCATTACTATAATAATCATTTATGTAGATTGAATAACTTATCATTAACACGTCAGTTACATAAGTTAAGAATTGCTTTTCTGAAATAAGAATTATAGAATACATTTATTTAATTATCAATTAAAAATGAAAAGTTTCCAGTTTTCAAAAATAATCTGGCTTTTTTAAGTTGCATTAAATGAATAAGTTATCAAGAATTTTATATGATTATCTGAGTATAAATTATTAAATTATATAATGATAATTTTCTGTTTCATTGTTATCCAGAAGAGAAAAAATTTCATTTGTTGTATATGCTGCTGGATTAGTCAGAAACAACAGTATTTTATTATATTTATTGCATTTTGCCAATTGTTTTATGATGACCTCAACAATAGTTTGATTGATGTAAAAAAAATTTCATTGTATATATTTGATGACAATTATTTTTTTACTAAAGTATATATAGTTATTAATATATTAATTAAAAAAAGGATTAATATATTAAATAATTAAATACACTTATAAATTTATAATCATATGATATAAATGCATTATATTTAAATGAGTGAAGTTAATTATACTGTTTTATTATAGTTTATACAATTTCTCAGCTATAGGTTTTTAAAATAGAAACAAAATTCGGAAAATATCTATGCTAAATTAGTGAGATTTAACCTACAAAGGTTAGAATATGGCCTGATATTGCAAATAGTTGAATACTTTATCAGAATGTTGTTTAGATTATTCAAATTCAATAACTTCTGGTTCTTATTTGTAGCGTCTTATTAAAAAAAATTTAGATTTATTAACTTTATAATTTACATTATCATTGTAGTTTTTCATTGTTTGTATTACACATTAATAAATGAGTCAAACAGTTGTATTTTCATATAAAAAGTACAGTTGGACTATTGTGAAAACTTGTTTTACATAAACACAAGATTATAGTAAACTAGAAAAATATCGTTTGGATAATATTTGAATTACATTGTGAAATTAAAATGATTTTATTTTAGAATAAAATTAAAGACTGTATTTTTAACTTCAATATTTTTATCATCAAAAATGTTAAAATTGATAGAAATTAATTTCTGAACTTCAATATTTAGTTGTGCTACTAATTAATTTAGCAGTATAGAGATGATGCCACAAATCAAATTATTAAACAGTTTTAGTTGATATAAATAGAAGAAATTCTCTATGAAAAATTTCATAAAAACAGGAATTATCAATAACTTCACAAAATTAACAGTTTTATTAATGTTGAATTTTAGAAATATTAAATTTTTCTCTTCCTTTAGCATCTGAAGGTAATTAAACATGAACAGTAAAAAGTAGACCCATTAATTAATGAAACAGTTAATGGTTTTAAATAGATTTTTAAACATTTTTACATGTAATAATGATTGTGTCAGTGTTTTTCAATACTTCTTAAATTCATGTTTAATAAATGAATTTTGGAATATTATGAAGTGCAAGTACAGTATTGACCTACATCCAAGAACTACTTCAATAATATGAAGAAAGAGAAAATTATTTTATTGAAAAGAAAGAAATTAAGACAGTTTATGGAAAACAAATGTTGTTGGCTTATAAACAGGGTTTGGAAATGCATTTTATTGTTTGCTTATGATGAGTGAAAATTTATTTTATAGATGATAAAAAAAATGGGGGAAAATCAAAATTATTCAATGATACGTATTCTTTGTTGAATTGAAATATTTGGAAGATTTATTTATCAAATATACATCAACAAAACCCGATAATATAAGTAAATACACTCACAACAGCCGTAAATGAATGGGTTAAATTTGGTACAAGAGCTAGGCGTTAGGCGCCATCATGGCGCCTAACGCCTAGCTCTTGTACCAAATTTAACCCATTTATTTACGGCTGTTGTGAGTGTATTTATTGATTTATCAGTTTAATGAATTTGTTAACAATGTATATTATCTCAGATGCAAAGAATGGCAAATAAATAGTGATGAATACTAGTATTATCAAGAATAAGATATATATGTCATAATATTCTGAGCATCAAGTATTTAACTCATTTATAAAGATTTTCTTCAACTTACTAATTGACTAACATATTCACATTTTTATTACTTTCTATGTTGTTAGAAATGTACTAAATATCTTTATATATTTATTTTGCCAGTAGATTATTGTTGATTTCTGTGTCATGTTTTTGAATTTTCATATATTTCTATGCAATAATTTTGCAAATTTTTGTGTGCACGTAAAGAACACAATCCGTATATAAACTACAATTGTCCTGTATTTTGAACTTATTTATGATGACAACCTTATGAACTTTATATCACAAGGCTTTGTTTCTTTTATTATAAAAAAATTAAGCATTCTATAATTAACAAACAACCACTACTATCATCATCTGTTTTTAATTGCTGCACAATGCATCTTGTGTAACAAGTGAGTACAACTTATTTTATTCAATATGTAGTGTTTGTTTAGAATTGTTTAGATTAAATTTTATGTTATCTTTTACTTTCTTAGTAAAGTTAAATATGAAATAAAATGAAATCATTTGTAAATATTAATATTGAAATATACAACTATATTTCTTATGAAATAGAGATACATCTTAGAATCAGTAGCATAGGCTGTTGCCTTAACAGGAAACTTAATATTCTGGGATCAAATCCCAGGAATATTTCAGGAGGACTGTCCCAGATATAAAGGGTTCCATTTCTCACCAATCTTACCCATTGTAGATATGGCCAAACCCATGATGGGCCTGAAAAAAGCTCTTTTAGTGCCCACAGTTTTTGCAGTCCAAAACCTAATAATTGATAATGTTGTAAGTTGACCATGTATTACATTAGTAAATGGTTACATTACTTTCAAGTGAGCTTTGCTGTTAACAAGCATTTAATTTAAACTTTTTTAACATTTATTATGCATGTTATGCATTATGTATTATGATTCAGCATTAAAAAACAGTTGTATATGCAGAAGATAAAGAAACTACAGCTTAAAATAAAAATAAAAAATACCACAAACATTTTGAGGCACTTTTATTGTTTTACTAGCTTGTTACATAACAATAGTTAACAAAACATGATTATTTTAAAATGTTTTCCTTCATTAAATAACCATAAATTTAGATTTTAAACTCATATCTTTAGAATCATAGAAATACAGTTATTAGTTTTATTATTGAAATTGTTTGATAAATATTAACAGTAGATGACAATTAAAAGGAATTTCATAGAATTAAAATACTTCAATGTTAATAACCACGAAAACTTAAATATAGAATGTTTTAAATATATTTTTGGTTTATTTAATTTTTCTGTTATGAGTTTATTCCTAAGATTACATAGATATGAAAAATTAGATCGCATCTATTATACACTAACAAATATAGTGGGTGATTGGTTAACGAACATAATCCATTCCAAGACTGTGTTCACTATCCAAATTGTTCGTTAACCGATCATGGATTTTTATGGGAATTTAATTAATCCATTCTGGAGACCCCCAAAAATAAAAAATTATATACTTTCTTACTATGTTTATTTATATGTAATAATAAAAATGCACACATACACTGTCTTGCATTTTTATCAGTCATGTCTTTTTCTGTTGGTGAGATATGTTTTCAGAAGAAAACATATCTCACCAAGTTTCTTGATGTTCTTCATTCAAGAGTTATTGGTGTTCTTCTGTCGTCAGATCAGTTTCAGGTTCTGTTATGAGCTCTTCAATGTTCTTTATTTCTCAGATGTGATTTTTGTTACTCCTTTAGCTGCTTGAATCTTCTTGATTATACTGTATCTTTCTTAGATGAGATTGAACTGTGGCCTACTATAGACCTGTTCAAGCCATACTGCCCAGCAACATCAACCCACTCTCTACCTTTGCTATTGTACTCTCACCTTTCGAAAATAAAAACCGATGCAAAACTTAACGAGTGCCTGCTTGACAGTCTTGTGAATACTATAAAAAAATTTTTTGTCAGAAAAATAAAAGGCTGGAATTACAAGGGAGAGTTTCAAAGTTCAGAGGAATACTATCCGATCAGTATATACTGGGTTGAGCATCGACATCGACATCTCCTGCGCTCCAAAAAGATTCAAATTGTTGCCCGAAGACAAGGGAAGAAAGACCAATTGGTATTCATTATTTTATGTTGCTTCTTCTTGTGCTTGTTCTGTGAGATGTTTGTTATCCGAACATAAAAGCTTTCGCAAAAGTGTTTGTTATTCTATTTGTTCATAGTTCAAACTGTTCATTAACTGATCACCCACTGTATAAGTATTTTGTTTTGACTAGTTTAGATTTTAGAATGTACTGGAATAATTAGTCTTTATTTCAGTTAGGAACAATTTTTATTGTAGTAGTAGTTGATGAGTAAAAACAGCCAATCATTTTGAAACAAATTTTTTGAAGTCTGTTAAGTGTATCGTATTATATAAATGCGCAATTAAGAGAGATGCAGTTTTATGGACAATACAATATCTTGTATTGTGGATAAAACTGTCTCTCTCTCAATTAAGATTTTTTGGCAAGGACAATGCCTATATATTTCTATTTATACATAAAGGCATAAAAACAAAAATTGATTTTGGATTATATTTAATAAAGAAGAAAATAATGTTAAATAATTTGTTTGACTCTTTGCTGTTCATATTATAATATTGTTTATCTTAATTTTAGTATTTTGGAATTTTATCGTGTTTTCTTTTATAAAAATTTCAGGGTTGCAGGTCATCCTTTAGCACAGAACGAGAGGTGTCTCCACATGTTTCTCCAAGAACCTGTCATAGACAAAAATTATGTACCAGGAAAAATCAGGAATACGTGATTTTGTTTACTTTTACTAAATTCAGATTTTTTGTGATTTTTTCCGGCAACACCAAAAAGTGATAGTTTGTTACTCCTGATCATATTTCCATGCAACTGGTTATTGCAGTCTGTTTCAAAAAGAAAAGATGAAATAGTTATATATGCACTTTTTAAAAAATTGTATATTAGTATTTTATAATTTATTTAGAAGTTTTTTTAATTACTGTATAGTTTTATTGTATTGTGCTTCCCTGTATCCTAATTTATTATTCTAAACCTAAAAATTCTTTATACTCATTTTCTATTATACATATTCTCACTAGATATAATATTTAATAAATTTTTTGTTTGATAAAATTTATTGAAAATATACTTAAGCTAACAGTTTGGAGTGTTTTCTTTTATACTTATAAAAAAAAATGCAAAAAAAATGTAAAAAAACTCAACTGTTTGTGAAATTCCCATTAGAATATACAATAAAATGTATTCTGTTAATTCTAGGTTATATTGTTTATTTCAAGTGATATAAAATTACAAATTGTTGACATTATAGATGCAACAATAAGGTACAAATCAATCTTTATTGTTAACAATGCTTTTTTCATAATTTTGATTTCTTTTAGTGAAAAGTGAATTGAAATAAAATGGGAAATTGTTTTAAAGGAATCAGGTAATAATTAAGAAATAATTTAAAATACAAATTTCTCCATTAATATACTTTATTTCGATAGTGAAATATTTAACAAAAGAAATCAAATAAGTCTCAAAAAGGTAGGATAAACCAATTAAACATATATAGTAGAAGTAAAATTTTACATATATAATTTATAAGATGTTCAGCTAAGCATTTATCCAGGAGCAAGAGAGATCTTTCCAGCATTGCATGATTATGTGCATTTGGTGCATTCTAAGACAATATTGTATAAATTGATAGAAAAAAAGTGAACTTATTTTGTTAGAAAACATGTTCAAAACTGTCTTCAATGGATATACAAAGATGTAAACAACGGAGCATTGATGTTCCAGATGGTACAGCATTCTGGTGTCATTGTTTAACAGTCCTCTTGTACATGTTTCTCTGGTTTGTCAGTAATACTTGGCACTGCTGGGAACATGTCCTATAAGTTACTGATGCATACTGGGAATGATTTAGGTACTATCATATCGATACCTAACCTGCTGTAGTTGCACCAATGGAAAGTTATCAAGCCATTCATCCACTATTCTGTTTAGGATGTTCAGATATCAGTCACTCTTCAGAGTGCTAAAAACATATACAGAATCAAGAAACTGCTCAACTCAAATTCCACACTAGACATTTAGGATAAAACTGTGGTTCTCAATCCATGGTCCGCAGAACACGAGTGCTCCGTGAAGCCACTTCAAGTGTTCTGTGAAAAAATGAAATATACAATAAAAAATTGTTGCAAAAGAAAAATCAATACAATGCAAAACAATTTTTGTATGGGAATGTAATCAGCAAGTGCCAGCCAGTGACGTCATATACCAGACCGAGTGCACTCTTGATTTCAAAAAGGTTTGCCACCCCTGCTTTAAAGCTGGTGTATTTTAAGTATTCTGTGGAAAAAATGTCAAAGTTTAGTGTTCCCCAACTTCAAAAAGATTGAGAAACATGGGGATAAAACACACTGTGTTGCATATGTTACATGCATCATGGTTCATGCTGTGTTCAGTGATGAATGTTGTGAAAACTATACACACTATTCTGGAAAAACTGCCTCATAAAATGTGCTAAAGGAGTTGCAGTTCATTATGCTATAAATTGAACATGATATTGCACCACTTGAATCTTTTCGTGGCATCATCTCTGTTGATTGAAGATAGCAACAGAATGGGTGCATGTCATGGCAATGTAACATCCAGTATATTTGTGTATGCCGTGGTCCACAATATAATGTAATCTAACCAAAGTCAGTAAGATCTCTTGCCCTGGATAGATGTTTAAGTGGACATCTTGTATAATGTACAGAAATTCTAATCTATTCCTTCATGAATCAGAGAACTTTCAGCAATTTTCTAAATTACTGTAAGGTCTGCAAGCTCTTCCAAACCAAAACTATTTAAAATTTTTGTGGGGAAGATACAAAATTAGAGTTAAAACAAATAAATATGAAATTTTTTACAAGTTTATTAACTAAACGATTTATTTAATATTAGATTAATATATTTTCCTATTTCTAAATATTCGTGAATTAAGATTTATATGATAAATCAGTATATACAATGATAAACATGTGACTATGGTTTGACTATAAATATCCATTACAAAATCAAATATGGTTTAATCATTTAAGTTTTTCTTCAATGTTATGGGTTTACATGTTTAGTAACTCACTCCTTAGTGTTCATCTGATATGGATAATTATCATTTTCACGCTATCTTTTTAATTGAACAATCTTAAAAATACATTGCTGGCCATTAAAATTGCGACACCATGAAAGCAGCAGGCAACAAATGTGAAATTATCATGAAAAGTACAACATGCTGGTTGCTTCGTACATCAAGATTACCTGTCAATTGAATCATGTCTTCCTTCCAATATACTATATGTGTATTATAAATATGATTCTGCTATTTGCCTTCCTTTCTGGTGTAGCAATTTTAATGGCCAGCAGTGTAAATTGAAAGTGAAATACTTAGTTTGATATCAAAAAAAATATTTCAAAATCTGAGAAAATGCCATAAACGTGTTATATCTCAGGATGGGATAAAGATTAAGAAACAGAATTTGGCATGGTAACTTGTATATAAGGGCATTAATGTCATAAATTTTGGAGTAACAGGAGAGATAGAGGAGGGACAAGGGATCGTGTATCATATCGAGTGGGGTCAGACTTAAATAAAAAATTGTATTGGTTAGTGACATTTAAAACATTTTAAAAACTCATCACTAATCTCAAAATTAAGCCTTTTTTGCCTAATAATAATTAATAACTTTTATATTATTATCTCGTAACAGGCGGCACCCCAGTCAATTTTAACTGGGCTATTTTTATCGTTATTCAACAAACTTAAGCCTTTTAAGCTTTTGTTATGACTTAAATTTTATATCTAAGTATAACTGAAACTTATCAAATTGGTCCCCTTAATTCCTATTAGAGTGGCTGGAAAGTCAAAGCAAGAGCCTTTGTCATATTTTAAGAATTCCTTTGTATAACACAAAAGCTTGCTTTGACTTTGCTTTGAACAAAAGATGAAAATTAATGGTACAACTAAATAAGCCTATGTGAACGTAAGCTTTCAAGAAATAAATTCCTAAAAAGAAGGCTAGTTTCACTTGCACTAATTGAATAGTCGTCTTTAGAAAATTGCAGATATTTATTCATAATTTCCTTCTACCGGTTAGTAGTTTTAAAAATAAACAAGATTTCTCGAAGTAATGTTGAAAAAAGTATTGATTATAGTTATTCTTTCGAAAGAATCAATTTCTACGTCTAGCAAATACCTATAATCAAAGCCGCTAAACCTTAATTATCGGTTGACTAGTTTTATTTCTATCGAAATTGATTCCTGCTATCAAGTTATTTAGGAAATCAATAAGTTTTTTTTATAATACAATCACTGATTTCAGTATTTTGCATTTGTTAGTTCTCTACATATCGAAAATCTTTCGAGATGCAAACTCTAATAAATTTATTTATAGTGTGTATATATTTATGTGGCATCTCTAGGCCCTGACGCATTATAAACAAAACTGGCCTAGGGGCATCCACCTAAAAATTCCTGGGATTTTTCATCCGTCCGGATTCGTTTCAGAGCCCTACAGCAGTAAGCTGACACCCTATCCACTAGGCCATTCAGCCATTCTATATACTGTATATTGTAAAATTATAGACTCCACGAGATCATGTTAAATGCTTTAAATTACATATAATCATTTTTTTACATAAAATAATCTAAGTTTCGTGTTAACTAAGGTTAAAAGTCAATATAATAATATAATATTGTCACTTTCGGAATAGCCTGTCTTCAGTTAAATCATTGCCAAGTCTTTTTCTCAGCTATCGAATGGCTTCTGATATTTGCTCATTTGAAATATCGGTTAATTCAATTCGCAATTTGTTATATTTTGAAATAGTTTCTTTACGTTCATAATTGACAACAACATAATTGAAGCCCCGAGGATTATAACAAGGTTTAGGGTTTGTTGGGCAAAATTACGAACGTTTTTTGTATGTTTTTCAGGGCATAGAATCAGAATCCGCCATGATTTTGCCCATAAACTCACGTATAATCCTGTGGGAGAGGTTTGTAATATGAAAGAATGATGATTCACAGAATACTATAAATGGACTTACATTTTGATAAGGCTTTACGATAATAAATATACTGGCATAAAAAATTACGGATTTTGGCGATCTTCTTTCGCTTCTCTTGCAAAATTTTAGAAAAAAACACTAAGCCTAGTTATAATCCTCAGATCTCCAATTATCAATGTACGGTACACCTAAACTATTTAATGATTTCAAGATAACGTGACAGTCATTCGCGAGTTTCTTTTTCAAATAACACAAAAAATACGAGGGATAAATTTTATGCCACAATTTCTACTAGCATCGTGATTAATCGGACCACAACTGTAGTCATTGACATATGTGTCTGAGACATAACTGTATTAGGTGCATAACTCTTGTCAATTAATACAATTTTGAGAATTATAATTTAATGAATGCCCATTTACTTGGTACAAATTAAAATTGGTATCCACTTGTGTTAAAAATGCAATGCAGTTTCAAACCGAAAGGTAGTTCATAACAAAGATTTTCTCATTTAGAATAGAAAAAACCTTGGGAGGAGAAATAGCGAAGGAAGTCAAGAACTCGAAGAAATTAGCGAAGGACCACCACAGAACATTGTAAATAGTATTATTTTTAAATAAATAAACCTTGATAGACTATTCTTTCTAATAAATTTAAGAACTTTCCAGTTGCTGAATAAAGTAGAATTAAAAGATTCTGCTACAGAAACAGATTATAATTTTTTTTCACTTGCCAAAAATTTAGAAAATATGAACACGAATTCATACAATGAAAAAATTCCATCAATTGGCAGATACAGAGACAGCATGGACATTATTATGGACAGATTGAAAAATTCGGAAATCGAGTCGCCAACCATTTTTTCTTATAACATCAATAATGATGATGTTAGTTTATTACACTTATTATTTCGTATATACATATACATCATATAAAACTTATCAGAGAAATGTTTATTCACAGAACAATGTAATAAACGTTCAAATCGATGAAGAATCCGATGATCTTAACAGCGATGATAATTCAGTAGTAGTAAATGAAAATAATTAGTATAAAATGCTGGGGAAAAAAGTAGAAAAATAAATTTAACAATATTCTCAATTGTGCTTTTGTAGACTCTTTCCATATTAATTTTTACTGTCGTTACTTTCACAAAAGATAATAGAGAGATTGAGGCCGAAGTTTTAAACGCGAAAACGTGTACGTCGGACGTCGAGCGCCGCTTTTTGTAAGCCTAGAAGTTTGGCAATGGCGTTTGGAAAGTCAGTGGAATCGTGCTCGACATTCCAAACTCCATTATCAAACTTCTGGGCTTACAGGAAAGCGGCGCTCAACGTCCGACGTACACGTTTTCGCGTTTAAAACTTCGGCCTCAACCTCGCTAATACAATTTTTAATGAAAAGTTAAAATTTTTCATACTTAGCTTATATAAGTATATTGGTATATAACAGAATATGTGTTTAGCGGATATTCTTAGGACCGAAGAAGTTGTTCGCTTAAGATTAGGGTTTCTCATTTCCCGGTCTTTTGCATGTCCCGGAATTTCGGGATAAATGTGAACAGTTTCCCGGGATAGAATTAATTATTCTTAAGATATACAAAATATCTTTAAATCAAATGAAATAATTATTTTTCATTTTTTAAAGTAATTTAGTACGTTCTGCAACCTCCAAAATCATATTAATGCTGTGTAAGATATATTGGTTTATTGCTTTAATACATTTAAGAGAAAACATGTTGTGTTTTTCACCCGTAGCCTGGAAGATTTCTAGTTCGTTTTCGAGATTGTAGTACTTCTTTTGCTCTCTAGTATTCTTGATTTGTCTATCTCGACTGCTTTAATAGAAACGTCAAGCTTATAGCCCGATAATTCGGCATTTTGTTCTGCTTTAATAATTAGGTTTATGAAGAAAAACTTCATACTTATGAAGTTTTTTCTTCATAAACAGACTTCATATTCGTTTGTATCCTTGCCCAATTTGCACAATTTGGCGTTACGCAGTTATTGAAGTTACTGGGAATGGTTAAAAATTAAGACAGCTTAAGCACAATTATTCCAGATAATACAGGTTGTGACAAGTAAAGAATTTTCAGTCCTGCCACAAATAAGTTACATATTGATACTGACAATCTATGACATGCCATAACGAGGAAAAAAAAAAAAAAAACTAATAAGTAAGTTTAAAATTAATAAATATAAATGTACTCTGACAGTTTATGAGCTAATTATACTTTCTATTTGCAAAATTTCCACAACCTTAATACAGAATGAGAAAACAGTGAATTTTTAAGAAAAATTTGCGGGACTTCCCGGGATGAGAAGAATTTCCCGGATTAAAAAAAAAACAACCGGGATCCCGTTTGAGAAACCTTACTTAAGATAATATCCGTTAAAATGTTGTCATATTTTACAGAAATTTTATAAATAATCGATAATAAAGTTTGTTTTGTGATAGAATTAGTGATAAAAACGGAAATCAGAAATTGTCAAAGAATCGCCGAAAATATAATGCTACTTTTACGCTATGATTAATTAACACAATTTGACAGTAGAATTAAGCTCCAATTTGTATAAAATTTAATACAAAAATTTTAGAATTACTTAATTTAAGAAATCTATGAGCTGGTCTGTAATGGGACTGAAAACCTATTTACCATAAACTACGAGGCGGCACTACGAATTGTGATAGATTTCCTAAGCAGTGCAGCACTTAAGACTATGTTGCAAATAAAGACTAGAGACCACTCCCGCTTGTTTACATTGCATCGCCCACTAGTGTTCTAGAGAGTAACACCACTGAGCACTGGTAGTTAGTTGTGGGTTCACGCCTCGCCAACGGGTCGGCCACGTGGAGTTTTCCAGATTTTCCTCACGTTAGTAAATACCTAAATAGGGACCAGTTTCCCACAGAAAGTCCTCCCGAGTGGTATCTCCCTCCGCCGTAAACAAATAACATTGTTCCGCCACGGATTCGGCAGATAATCCAATATGGCCGTAGAGCCAGGATGTTTCAAATGCACTCAATCGAGTGAAACTTATCCTAATTAATTTCGATAGGAGTTATTTCAGTTATTTAAATAGTTCAAATAACTGTACACGTAACGTTCGAGAATACTATAATTGTAGCGGAGTAACCTTTAAGCTTAGCCTGTGATTAAGTTATTTTACGCAAGGTTTTTAATCATTTATTTTGAAAAATAGTGATATTATTTTGAATTTAGACTGATTGCAGAACGAACTTCTAACGATTACGGTGTTAAGGTTACTTGACATTAAATTTACTCGTTCACTAAATAATTTTATGGTTTATCACGAATGAGGGGATGAGAACTTCGGCAAACATCTGTAACCATTTCACCATAATCCTGCTCTTCGTCACGAATCAGTGTTACATAAGGCTTAAAGTTAATACATCTCCAGTGTTTTTACATTGTCACGTGAATATTTGCCATGTTGATATTAATAATATAAAGATCTTAAATAGGGAAAAAAATGTAGTAAAAAGAAAATTCAAAGAACATTTCGCGATTGTTATGCAAAATAATGTTATGAATTTAAATAACGGCGTGATACCCGCAGAATGCTGGGAAGAGCTGATCATACATAATAGTTGTAAACGCGATGGTACTTGTGTTAATGATGTGTCTACTGCTGCTGGATAACCTGTATTACATTCTTTTTGTAAGAAACCCTACTGAGGAGGCCAATAAAGGCGAAATGCATTTAGGGTTAAGTATGGTGTAAAATAATAAAAAACTATTTTTCTCTCAACGTTAACCTGTTTGTTCTTTTGCTTTTTTATACCAGTCCACGTTCCGTTTTGAGTAAATGAATTAATGACTTGGAATTTTTTAGCCTCCAGAAGTCAGAAAGGATAGGAGACTTGTTTTTCCGTGTGCTAGTTTTTAATTAATATTTTAAGAACTTAACCATTAAATTGAAAATATGTAAAAAAAAAAAAAAAAAAAAAAAAAAACAGTAGACCTAATTGTTTAATGAATTAATATTCACTCAATTTTAGAAAATTAAGTATTAATAAAGAACGTTATTTGTAAATTATGATGTTGAATTAGTCCCACCAGTGGTCGAGCGGTTTTGTTCCCTAAACACTCGTGGGTTTGCGCCTCGCCAGGTGGTAGAGTTTTCTGGGTTTTCTCTACGTCTGTAACACCTGAATAGGGGCCAGTTACCAAAGACCTCCCGGAAGGCATTTCCTCTAGGCAGATCGTCCAAGTGTTGCGTTGACGAAACTTAACTAAATAAACAAACCTTCCACGGAAAATTTTCTGCGGGGGCCCATGTCAGTAGATGTTATTTTCTTATTATTACTTTTTAAATACTGTATAAGAAATATAAAATTATATTTGCAAGAATTTGATGTAGAAGATACCACATGTATGTAAAATTAAAACCAGGTTTTTATCTATAGCTTATATATATATAATGAGGATGTTTATTTGTTTGTTCGTTACACACGCCTAGGCCGTTCGATTAATTGCTACGAAACTCGCAAATTACGTTTATATACTTCTAAATTGGATAATGTCATACATCTTACCCCAAAATATTGATGTATTTCTATATATCGATTAATTTCTGTATACGTTCGATTTTCTGGCTTTACATGTAGCGTTTGGCATAAAATCTAACAAAATAATAAATTAAGTACAATTCTTACAAATAAAAGACGTCTCGTATTTATTACATTGCTGTAACCGAAGCAGTATTTTAGATATTTTATTTAAACATTATGAACATATTTAAAAGTATTGAAGAGATTTAATATCAAAGATTTGTGAATTTATATGTATAAAATATTTTAATATTAGTTGATATATTTGAACAAATTTTTAGGCTGTGTTGCTCTCGATATCACGTCACGAAAATGTTGATAATTATTCTATTATTTTATGATATGATTTTAATGGATATAAAAATCTCCTCGTAATTCATAATTATAGAAGGCAGGATAACAAGAGTATAAAACGTTATAAATCGATACTGGAGTAAAATTATTTAATTTATTCAGATATTAATTCTTATAGATGGATTACAAATGCATCAGTATATAGTTTGTGATGAATTTAAATAGGGTAATACAAATATAAATGTTAAGAATGTACTTAAGTTTGGTTATTACCATGATAATTTAATTCTTGAAGTCCTTTGAGGGCGTAAATTCGAGAGTTAAAAGGGGGTTCATGACCCGCAAGTTCGATAGGAAATCGATCGGATGTTGATTACACATCCGATCCGATCAGAAAAAGAAAACAAAAATCCAAGGCATCGCGATCAGATCAGAAAGAGAAAACAAAAGTCACAGTCATCACGAGTCAGCAAATTAGTCATCGAACATTGAATAATAGACTGGCTCAGTGCCAACAATGATGGTATAAAAACCCAATCGACTCTGGAAAGAGGGCGATCGTCCAGGAAGGTCTGAATCCAGTGTCTCCAGTCCCGGACATAAGACTGATTACACCTTCCATAGTCCAGGAGGTCGTCTCATACGGTCATCGGACCACATATTAAGGCATATCGACTTTGTTTTAGAACTGTAGTGCATTCTTTATTTGTCCATTTGCAGATAATGAAGAGTGTATGAAGAATTTAAGCACTGAAGAGGGGTCAGAGAAAATAATACTGATCCGAAATGCATTTGTAAAAAGGCAATAAAGGAGTTTGAACCTGTTAAGCTGTGAGGCAGTCTACCGTCAATTTTTCAGATTAAAGAGACTACTACTAGATCAACATATAATACAGCTACCATAGAAAATTTAATGGTATTTTATCATTACGCGTATGATTGGTTGGTTAATTGGTGTGTTTTGATGCAGCATAGCCTATACTCTCCTTACGCCCCGACCATTTCTGTCTTTATGTATTCTATAATCTATTAGTGAGAAAAAACCCCAAAGAGTTAACAATTTAAATTAAATATCAAGACACAGAAACGAAATTTCTCATCAGAAAAAGATCGTTTTATTTATAGAAATTTTGTAAATCAGCATTTCGAGTGTCTCAAATGAATGATTATTCTGAGGTTTTTCTTGAAATTCCAGACAAACGCTGCAATCTCATTAAATGAGCTTCGGCCAATAAGCGGTTAATGCACCTGTATTCGCAATTTGTATTATCTTCTTCGTCCGATTCATAAGTTCCAACGTTGTTTCCGCTTGCTGCAAAATACCTCCCATTAGGCCCATTATCATATTTTTCTGAAGTGACGTTCTTCTCCTTTGAGGAAGATGTCCCTTCGTCGGCAGAATCGCGCGTTTTGACTAATTTATTTTCGGTTTCTTCGAAACTTGCCATTTCAATTCCTGGACATTGTGCAGCAATTTCATCTGTTTTTCTTTGTTGGTCTTCTTCATTCCCTTTTGTCTTTACTCTTTTTTTATTTACGGGATGCGCCGACTCTGTCTTTCTTTTGATATTTTTTCCTCTTTACATTTTTTGTGGACTCGACTTTGTGAAAGATGATTATTAATAAAACTTGAATTGTTGATTTTTTAAACAATGACAAAAGAAATTGTTGAATAAGAATTAAAATTCTTTCTTGGCATCGTCTCGAAATTTGCTTAATTACGCCTAAAATAAGAATAAATTACAAACAACATGGAACTAAAATTTATAATACAGTATATTAAGGTTGTTGCACGTACATTTATTTGGCTGAACTTTAGAGCATCTTTAAGAAGCATCATTGAAGGCACAAAGTAAAGCTCGAAGCCTTTTTCTGTGACGATGCTTGTTTTCCTGCTTCATCCAAAATTTCCTATAGCCTGTGTAATGTGCACTTTATTCACATTGCTTCCAGTATTCTTATGCCACAACTTTCAAAATTTTCCTTTCACTTAGCTTTTTTTTTTGTTGAATTTTTTTGAGATTAAAATAATTAGAAATAAACTAATAAGTTCATTATTTCAATATACATCATACTAAACACGCTACAATGCAATTATAAAATACTTAATTCTTTAAATTGAATTTCTTTAGACCTATTCCTCCGTGCGGGCATTAAGAAGGTAACCATCGTGGGTTTGGCTGGGCCTGTAATGGGAGTTGGAGAGTGATGAGGGACCGTGATCGATGTTTTCTACCAATCACCCATGCGAAATATTTACTGGTATCCCTACTGGAGATAGAAACTGTTCCTCAGAGAGGCAGCCCACCGTCCATTTAGGATGTTATACAAACACCTTTCTCGACATTAAAACCATGCTACTTTAGCTTAGGCTGCGACTATGCAGACGCCAGCGAGCGAGAATATGTGGCGAGAAGAGGCGAGACGTGATAAATATCAAAACCTGTCAGATATGTGCGAGAACCAGAAATTCGCTCTCGCCAGCGTTATTTCTCGCTTCTCGCTTGTGCATGGTTTTCCTTTGCGCCCTAATGGTTACAAGACAGAAAATGGAAAAATAAGCATTCCTTCCATCACGCATTTCTCATTTGGATATGGTGTACCAATTCCAGTTCCATAACATTCTAAATGTATGAATGCAGAATTTACATGATGATTTCGAATATATCAACAATATTTGTATTTGTAAATGTGATGATTCCAGTTATTCCCGTAATGGCGATTCTGGACAAACAAAAAATTTACGGAGGGTGAAACCTTGACGATGGTTACGTGGCTTCGTACAGAATTTATATTCCGTGACTAACACCACCCGGCAGAATAATTTGAAGATATAGTTGAATTTTTTATGTTTTAGTTTTGAAAATGTTCTTTAGCTATAGGAATATTTATTTCTTAAGAAGCTTCTTAAGGATTATCCTGAAGAACTCGGCTTCTACTGAATTATTTTACGTGCGATTTTTTGCATTTTTTGTAGGAAATCGAAGATATTTTTTGACCCATCTAAAAATTCTCTAAGTCTCGGAAGAGGGTAAACCTAATTCTTGCACCCGGTGAAAAGGGTAAAATCGTCTATAATGTAATAATCTTTTCTACAGATTTTATGTCCGAAAATCTGTCAATTATAATTATAATTAAATTATTAATTATAATATAGCTTTGTAAAGAAACGTACTGTACATAAAAATAACAGAAAATCTTGTTTACTTTTTAAATCTTAAAACAATGCACTTAGTCAAATAGTGGCTAATGGAATCATTGGAAGCGTTATACGATATTTTGGTGTGTAGCATCCAACAGCTAAACCGCCAGAGGTTGGTGCTCTGTAAAACGTATGGGCGAATGCCTGTAGTCTGGCTGCTTTAGTGTTTACACCATTCAAATATTTTCGCCATGGAAGCTGTCCCGTATTCGATAATACGGCGCTTCCATTGGGATTACGCATATACGAATTTATATTTGAATATACAATAGCAATCTTATCATTGTTTTTCACACGTATAGAAATTTGTAATATAATACATAATGAGGTTATAATAAAATATTCATTTTAAGAAATTCAAGTCCCTAGCTGAGCTGATGATAAAGCGTCTTCGGTATCAAAGAAGCGGTTGTTGAATTTGAAACACATCCAGACTTAACTTCCAACTGTAGTCGTTTCGATGTAGTTTTTAGAAATACAATACTGTGGCGATGCCTTCTTTAATAAGAGATCGTTTACGAAACTTTAAATGCATAGTGCACTGATTTTGAACCCAAACACAAAAACAATCGGTTTCTGGATTATCCGAGACCTCCCGGTCCCATTAAGTTCGGATAAATGAATTTCCACTATGTAGTATTTGCTTTATATAATTTATTATAATTCGTCTTAGTTTCTCATCTAAATTTATTTACGGTTTAACATAGCGCTATCATCAGATGGGAAACCTTTCTAGATGATGCCCAGACGGCTGGATGGCTTGGTCCTCAAAGGCTATTCGGGATCGAAAAACACCAGGAATTTTACGTAGGTTGGTTCATTCGTCCAATAATTGTGGGCCTGGCCAAACCAATAATGGACTTTTTGCTAAAAAGGCCCTTTTAGTGTCCACGGGGCGGAGAGCTAAAAAAGGCACTATATGAAGTGAATAGTTTTAACTTCTATCCTTAAACACACACATTTTATGTATTGATATAATTGATATCTAATACAGAAAGTTATGTAACAATCCATAATACAATAAGTAAATCGTAAGCAAGAATTGTATTTCTTAAATATTTTCCATACTTCCATTATAATTAATTTTCGATCTTATTTAGTGTTTTCTGTCGAACGAATTATGTAACTTTACTTTTCGGAAAAGTATGTGAAATTGATTCAAGTAAACGACTGCTCTTGCGTATAATTCCAATGTAAAAATGTTTGTTTATTTGCATTTTAAACAAAAAATAACACCCATTCGATCTACACGCAATATTTAATTTACTTTAAACATAACCTATATATAATTTTTGTTGTAATCAATCGGATAAGTGTAAACATTTCTGTATCTGAACAGAAACAGCGTCATCCGATTTTTTTTCAATTCGGTAGATAATATATATTCTAGTCATAATAAACTAAATGGAAGTAACGTGTTTCTATAAAATAAACCAACTTTTGCACTTAAAATTTCTCTTATAGTTTTTTAACTAAATTTAACAAAAATTGCCTTGACACACGAAAACTTGCAAGCATTTTTGGGGTCTCCCTGATTCCGGTATTTTATCTTAAACAATTCGTCGAGCTGTTTAAGTCCTTGGCCATAAAACTGACAAACATGTTTTGGTCGAAATATTATAAACTGAATAATTAACTATATAATAATTTTCTAATATATACAGTACTTATCGATCCCATTTTTGCTTGGCTCTGAGGAGTCGTCATAATAGAATTTATCTTCCATTACCTGAAATACGAAGATACGAAGACATAAAATTATCAATCCCTTAGTTTATGGTATTTTAATAAAATATAAATAAATAATATTTATTATAAATAATAAATAATCATTTTACATTGTCTAAAAACACAAAATTAATATTGATTTTACACATTCATCGTTCATATTGGATGTCTGAAGGTGAAAATTAACAATAATTTTGAAAAAAATAATAATCGTGTATTACTCGTCTTCCTGATCTTTGAATACCAAGAGAGCCTTTATAATAAATCAATTCGTGGATTCGGTCAATATCTGTGAATTATTGAATATAAACTGTACGCTTCTCGAAATGGGATGGCAGGATTATGAGGAATGGGCCAACGTGTCCGCACTAGACTATACAGTAGAACCTCTATTATCCGGACTAATTGGGGATGAAGATAGTCCGGATAAGGAAAACTCCGGATAATCGAAAATAATTGACAGTGAAAGACATGTACTGTACATACAGTATGAATAATTTTTATTTGTCTAGATTTACATATAGCTTCAATATTAAATTATTTTTTATTAAGGAATTCAATTAATGACTTTTGTTTAAAGCTAGCTGTTCTTTTTGAAGCTGATAAATCGCGAATACTTTTAAGCCATATAAGTTGTCCCGAGTTACACTCTTCTTAGCTCTCAAACCACTTCATGGCGACATCTAAGCACTAAAAAGCTTCAGAATGTGTAGAACCAATATCTCTTACTTCGCAAATCTCTTCTTCGTCTTCTCGATCTTGTTCGTCTGAGGCAGATATTTCTTTAATTATTTTACCATTCAAAATTTGGAATCCAGGATCGTTCGCATCGCAATTTAACCACACGGTTACATCTTCTTCGTCACATTCAGCACTTATTGAAATTTGTGCTACTGCTTCCGCAATGTCTCCTATACCACTTTCTACTGTGTTACTGGAATTTACTAATGGTCTTTTCAAAATTTTGTTCCATGCATTCCATCACGTACATACATAAACAGTGTCGCAAATCAGCAAATTCGTACAATCTTTATTTTGAGCAATCCGGATAATCGAAAATCCGGATAATAGAGGTCCGGATAATCGAGGTTCTACTGTACAGGAAAATTTGAGGATCTAACCCAAAATCCCTTAGAGTCAGATTAGCTGCCTCCGAAATTCGATGGCGATATGGAATTAGCACAGGATATTTAAGAGCATTTCCTTCTTGCATTTAAATTAATTGAGAAAGTTGTTCGTCGTCCATTTTGTTTAAATATAAAAAGGAAAAATATTTCGTTAAATATAAACTGCAATAAACATTTAATTTGTTAGTCAACCAAAATAAAACAATGTTTTACTTGAAAAAGTTTTATATTAAATTTAAGAACGACGAAAACCGTGTAAAATATTTTGAAACTTAGTAGTTACAACTATTCAAGGTACGTAGAATGCATTTACAAGATGAAACAAATACGTATTACAAAAACAAGTCTGAAAGTAAATATTAATTATTGTATTGCATTTACAATAACAACGAGTTAATTGAAACATCATATTCGTTATCGTTATTGTAGTAGTTTTCACAATTCAATAAACTACGGAGTCCACTATGATCAAGTTGTTGTTGGATGTGACCACCATTTACGTGGACCTTAACTTATTCAAAAAGATACAGGCGAGTAATATTAAGATCATTAGGATCAAACCACATCTGTAACTATAGTGATGTTTCAGTTTGTGTTACTGACATAAGTGCAACACAAAAGAATTATTCCTTACTGTATATGGGCCTAATGTATGAAGTTGGACTAATGAATTGCTAAAGAATGTCTAGATATTAATTTGGTACGTTCAAATACTATCCGGCTTCGTTTGCAAAGTGATTGCCACGAGGCGAATCCCAAACCCCGCTGGATCTGGCCGAACTCACGATAGGCATGGGAATAGGCTAAGTACCCACGAGGAAGAGCTAAAAATAAAAAAAAATTCAACCATACACTAATCCTATTTCATTACTAGATGACGTGCCATAAATTCAGCTTTCTACAATAACGTCATACAAGATGTCTAAACGAGCTTCCTTGCACACTTAAATATTCTAACCATTATGTAATACTTAATTTGTCAAACAAGTTTTTGCAACTCAAAAATTTGATTCTTGTCCTTTTGAAAATTTATGGTTATCAAACCTCTATATCAGCTTCTTGTCTGATGGCTTATCATATCTTTTAGGGAATGTTTTCACTTTGACACCAAGATACCACCTTATTTGGTTGTTCTACTTTATTAAATATGCATTTCGGACAATTATGTCCTTCTTCAGTTTAAAGTAGATGCTTTTGGGGTTACAAGTTTTTATTTTCATTTCTTTCTATAAAACGAAAGAACTTAAGATAGTGTTAAGATAAAATGTGAGAAAGACGATAAAGTCCAGTCTGGAATGACCCAATTTTCCATGTCCGAAAATATCATCTCTAAATGCACGAAATCCGCGAAAAAAAACGGAACGAAACTAATTTTATAATTTTATAAACATTGAATTCAATTTGAGATCACACAATTTAAATGTCAAATGCGGAAATTATATTCGATTTTATCACACCGAAATTCTTCCCTCTCCGATCATGCTCGCTCATTGAATCTTGTATACACGGTATAATTTTATTGTATAATAAGGAAAACTATAATAACGAAAGGAAAAATATATTATAAAATAGTACCACTTAATATCAAATATAAGGAAATGCTAATTAAAGGTAAGTCAACTAAAAGTTTGCAAAATTGCTATTTTAATTAAAACTGATGTTTAATTAGCACGCATATTTAATATTAAAATATTCTAATTGGAAATATGATTTTCTTGCGCGTAAAATTCTGCTAATCTAGGTTTACATTCGAATAATTTATCAAATGAAGATGGTGAAATGAAAGTTATCAAATGCTAATCAAGGGCTATTGTGAAACTGTAAAAATGATTTATTAAAATAGAAAATGTAATTTTTAGACGAAACAATCGAGATGAAAGAGGGAATTTCCTTTTAAATTTACGAAAATCTGCTGCACAAGAGGAAAATTATAGAAGTAAACAGATATTTATAAATGTTTTCCTTCATATTTTCGAAGAATTCCTCAAGGTTTTATACACCAATAAATAATTACCATTGTGTAAGTTGAATCGTTTGTATTTTCTAGATGTTTTTTCCTTTCTGAATTCTGTGGAAGATGCAAAAGGTCTTCTGAAACCTATGATTATTGAAAACAAATTACTCCTAAACAATAAATTTACTGAAAGGCTACTTTAACCCATTAATTTACGTTACAAAAATAAATTTAGATATGACTAAATGCACGAAAGATAATCTCAAAATTTCGATAGAACGTAAGCGAATTGCTCTGTTCCAAACAGGAACAATACAGATGCAACTATCTGCTTTTTCTTGTTGCATCGTATAAAACAGAGTTTTATCATTAGTGCTATTTCGGAAATAAAGCTTTAACACCATTAAGTCTTACGTTTAGAATCGAGCTATATTTTAAAAATTTCTGAGTTATTTTGAAATTTCGATTGTAAAGCATCTATCTGTTAGCGCAAAACGAGATTCGTAGATGTGTCTGATGTAGTTTGAGGAAGTTTTCTAAATCACGCAATTACCCCGGGGGTAATACATAGCTTTCCCTTCGCAACGAAGACTTTCGTGATTCTAAACTTCATTAAATTTCTCAAGCCTCCTTCTACTTACAAAACTGCAAATTTGCTAGAGTCAAACCTATCATCATTTTCTAACCTCTTTCGGAAATTTCGACACTCGACACACTCTCATAAGGATCCAGACACGGTTCAAATGAACAGCATCCGTTCGATCTAAGGTCGAGTTAATAAAATGGCATAAAATTCGTCCTTCAAAACTATCAATTTTTTCACTGTCGAAAAACGGAAAATTCCTCATTCAAAAAGATCATTTAACAATATCGGTTAACGTATCTACAGGCTACTATTATAAGTTATATAAAATAGTTCCTTTGTGAAAAATTCTAAATATAGCTGTAGGGCCTGTCCCCGATACATCTTCTAACCTAGAAACGATTAATGTTTGAGACAATAAAACTATGTCTACCAACGCCTTTTATCCACATTTTCTCCCTTTTCTATAAGAGGATTAACCCCGACCATATTTTTTTTTCTTCTTATTTTTCTCTGGCGACCAAAAATAGTGTCAGCAACCTTGAACGTAAGATTAATAGATTGTCTTTTAACTATTCAATTTTTAAATTAATTTTTTTTCTCGTGATATGGATATTTTATGTCTTGAGACTTAAATCGTACGACCGTTCTTCGCATCTCGCTGATTAATTGCGCATTGTCTATTGTGTCCGTTGGGATGTTAACATTATGGATTCTAAATATAGATGTTTATGCATTTTATAGAATCTGGTATGCAGATTAAATTGTAGGAAAACTTTCAAAGTTCACTTGCTTAGTGAATCGTGTTGTCAGGTGTGGATAATCTTTCGGTTAAGCACTTATACGTAGGATGAAATTGCTCCAACTTTCCTAAGTAGCACATTTTAATAGCTATTACTGAATTTATAGTTTCTTGGTATGTTTATACATTGCTTCCGATTTAATTTTACGTATCAATAGGTAATAAGGTATATTTAGTGTTTTTCAAGTAAAGAAAGCATTTTTCTGTTTTGTTCACTTCATGGGAAAAAGTCATCAACGTCTTTCATTTGAATTAGTTTTAAAAATAATCTCTTCTCTAGTAATTATCAATTATTCATTGATAAAACCATTAAGATTTCGGCTAATTTACTCGGTTATCCTCGAGTACAAGCAACTGAATCTTTTTATGGAATTAATTACAGGATGTTGCTACAACAATTTTAATGAAAATTTTTTAATTCGCTTCGTGGAACGACTATAAAAATCTGCTAAATTAACTTGATAATTACAAAATAACTTCTATAGAGAGATGTTGGTATTATAAGTAAATAATTAAAATTTCTCCGAAAATAAGTTTCGCTGCTCATTCAAACGCTTGAAATTTTACAGGTAGCAGCTGAAATTTCATTAAATGATCCCATACCGACCGCGTGTCAATACGATTTAATACCGAATTCATTTTCTTACTAAACAAGAACACTACACTTTAAGATAATCATCAAATTAAACAGAGATGCAGACATTTCTTAAAGTACCTTTTGACCTCTCGTACGGGGGATCATAGACCTCCTAACCGATTATTATTGGCCGAGCGGGCACGATTATCAACCCCAGATGAGCGAGTCGTGACTCTATGCGCTGACGTTTCCGGAAGAGAAGAGAACAAGTGGAAGTGTTACATTTAAAGGGGGACGAAGAATTCGTTCGAGTTTCGAATTTTAAATTATCCCGCTACAATGATATTCGATACTAAAAGAGAGCTATTTTTAAAACACGCACGCCTCTTGGCATAGCAAAACGGGTATTGTGGGGCCTGTCGTTCGAATAAATACATCATTATTAGTGTCAATTTAAATACGTCTACGTTTTTGATTCTTGAATTATGGAGAAATCACAGGAGTAATGTTGATCCGAATGTCATCAAACTCGACTCAGACTCTCCAAAACGAGCAAAACGATGCCGTTAAGAGTTCTTTGCTCCGATCTTAAGAAGCCTTTTTTCTTGTTATAAATAGGTCTCTACATCGCGCTGGCATTGAACTTAAAATAAAGTCGGGAGAAACGGCAAGTTTTTCACTTTTTCCAAAGAATCCACATGAGTAATGATGCGAGTCGTCCTATTTATTCCTTTATTTCTTCGAAAATTTTCTATTTATCCGACAACAAAATTGCATGTTTTCAAAATACGTATCATCATCATCATTTCTCCTCCTTGTTTCGCAAGATTAATAATAAAACACCTGTCACTCGTCCTTCCCGGACGTAATACATACACTAATGTTTGTACATAAATAGTAAAGCCATCGTAGTACTGTAGTTCCGCGTGTCGGAGGTCGAGATGATTATTTCTCGCGGACTTAATGACGAAACTTTTTAATGCATCCGAAAAAGGAAAGTGTTCTTTTACCATGGAGAATTATCTAGATGAAATTTCATCTGGCTTACTTTTATAATGTTGATGTTACGGGAGAATCCTCCAAGCATTAACTCTCACCTGTCTAATTATGCAATTATTAATTCTGGTTTTATTTTCGCGTTTTCTTGATCTTTTAATGACTTTTGACATCTGGGTCGATGTCGTCGGTAGTTTTTCTTCTTTCTTCCTTTATTGTCGTCGTCTGGAAAAAAACAAAGAATGCTTTCTGGTGCTGTGTACTATATACGGGTTCGTGACCCGAGTGTATTTGTGCCATTACAGCTTTCACAACAGCTTCCTTACGTGGAGATGCTTCTGACCTTACGACTCGTGTCCAGTTTATGCTGTAAGGTTCTCTTTCGAAATTTTGTTTTCTCTCTTCAATTGTGTGTTAAATTCTGCAGGGGGTAACAGATACCTATCGGTTTAAAACGGACACGCTTTAACCGAAGTTTAATGACCTAATTTGGTTGGGTAATTTAAGAATAAATAAATCTTGTATTTATGTTTTTTGAGATTTTCTTTTTTTTTGTAAATTATTTATTGTCGAACAAGGATGTGATTATGAGTTCCTTCGCAGAACAATTGAATTGAAAGAGGACAGAAAGATTCGCTTAAGAAAATGCGATTACGGTACGTTGAAAAGGAGAAAAATTGGAAATTATTGGGCTATTGGGAGTTTACAAAACAATTTCAATGTCCAAATTTCAACGAAATGAAAATTAGATGGGCGGATCGATCATAGATCTTACAAGCTTTAGTTAAAACAAAAGAAAATTTATAATGAAGTTCACAAGATGGACTCTAAAATGCAGTATTTTTCCAAAATCTGGAACGCTTACACTGTAGATGATGCCACTGAAGAAAGATTTGAGAAAGGTGCAATGGTTCAGGCGTGGCGAAGTGGCAAAGGTACAATGTTAAGTCTGTGTCGGGTCCTCCCACTCCCGTTAAACTTTAGCCCGAGCAATTTTTTTGTGTTTGCAGTTTCGTTATTGTAAATACTAAAGTCAACAAATGTACATTGTAGTTACTAAGACCATTGTTTCTATAACTCTTCGAACTCACTCCTCAAAAGCCGGAGCAATGCCGGGCAAATGCAGATAATTTAAATAATTTAAGACTAAAATTTTAGGTAAAATCAGTATGAATTATCTGAATGTAGCATAATATCTTAATAAAACTGTTAAATTTCGCGCAACGAAGAAGCTCGCAACTTAACTAAACTTCGGTCAACTTCGATTTTGTAAATTTAACCATTTTTTGAACTTGAAACAAAAACAATTTCAAACAACAGAATGCACTTTTATATATTTTAACTAATTAATTATTATTAATTCTGAATAGCTTAATTAATGAAAGCGATCAAACGAAAGATCATTTTCAATACTAAGGAAAGAACATAGAAAATAATTTTATGACTTATAATGCATAAAGAATAGCGCACATAGAAGAATTCATAGGAACCTGTAAATATATAATTAATCCAGTTGAAAAAAAGAATATAAATAAACGCTATAAAGTTTTACAATGTTAAAACTAGAATAAAGTTTATCTGTAAAAAAAAATATCCGTATAAATTGAGAATATGATTTAAAATAGAAGCAAATTATACAATACATGCTGCGCGCTAAATACAAATAAAATGCAGGAAAATAACAATCTTTTGTTAATATCTGACCTTTTAAATTTTCCCTTCTCGTAATTTTGAAATTTATTTACTGAATATAAAAATGTTTTTAGAACTTTAATCTGCAGGACGATCCTTTGTCATTTTTCCTCTTTCCACTTTGTTGTTCAGTACCTGGTATAATAGCGAAACAATGCCTTGTGATGTTTGCCATTAAAATGATCATTTTTAAATATTTAAATCCTCTTTTCTGTTCTTTTTTGCACTAATTCTCTCTTTATTGCTTAATAAATCGGAGAAAGGAGGTTTATATCTCTATTTATTTATTTATTTTTAATTCCAACTGTGGAAAAATCAAGTGATAAAAACTTTCGTTGCTTGAATTTAAAAAAAAAATTACTAATTTGCATTTTTAAAGTCTGTTTTTACGCATTGGAAAACGGTAAAGAAATTATGTCAACAGTTCAAAAACATAGGATGCATATGTTTTAGAAAGTAAAAACCTTTTTTTTTTAAGAGAATTAAAAAAAATAAAGAAAAAGTGCTTTGATGTTTCCCTTTTCTTATGCAAGTTTTCCCCTTAAAAAGTTTTTTTTTATAATTATTAATATCTCCTAGGTTGTCTTTCGTAAATATTAACAGCAATTTATTTAAATACTTCTCATAGGCCAATGAAACAAACCAAACAAAAAATAATTAAAACCAAATTTTGAAAAATAAACAAGCAGACTACTTTCGTTCTACTCTTCGATTTATTTTATTGTTTCTTAACGTAGAAAAAAAGCTACTTCTTGTAGTAGTTTATTGAATTAAAACCAACCAAATTACCGTAAATACTCTGAATCAATCTATCAAATTACCTTAGAAAATGACGATAGTTTCATTCAATTACGCCGTTGCTTTCTACACAATAGATCGAATGTTTATTCTTTTTATTAACGAGAAAATAAATATTGTATACACTGTACATATGCAATGATAACTTGCTAATTTGTATAACATTCTGGATGAGACAAGCTACATCTAGTATGGCAGGAAAGAGCATTTTTGATGAAACTATTTGATAATTTATATATTAACTTTCATAAAAATAAAATAGGATACAATTATTGTAAAAATAGTCTTAAATTAAATTATCAATTTTACCAAATTACAATAGTTAACTGACGATCTTTCGTGACACATTAGATACAGTGTGCTTCATACAGAATTACCTCACGCAAAAGTCATCATTTCAACCTGGATTTATAATTTCTATTACTAGAATTCGAAACATTTTCTATATATTTACAGATAGATTATCCCATAAAAACTGCGATTTCAATTCTCGCAAAACTTTTAAAACTGTAAAGCTTCATCCATAGAAAAGTCTCAATGCAGCTGTTTTATAGGTCTAACTACTATTAACAGATAGAAACCACGAAATTTTAACATTTTGGATTAAACATATTTATATATTCTATATGTTCGTTCCATATTCCACTTATGAAAAATAATAATATTAATAATAATCTTTGAAAAAAAAAACAAAACAAAAAAACTCGAACAATCAAGCATTTCTAAATCAAACTTGAAAAAATCAACAGCAACACGAAAATTCCTACCAAAAAAAAAAGAAAGAAAACTGCGATAAAAAATGTAAGAGATGGAACGACCACAGTTTATTCGCAAGAACGAACTGGAAAAAAAGCCGGAGTAACTCGTAAGTTACGTTCGTTTTCCTCGCAGCGTGGTGGTGGAACGGGGTCAACCGGTCCCCCCCGGTCCACCGCAAGATGACCCCATTGCTAACAAACAACATATTTTTAGCAAGCGGGGAAGACAGGAAAATATCGAAGTAGGTCTCGGATGAGGTCTGAAAGACGGAAGCATCTCCGTCCTCGCTGCAGACCGGTCTGCGTGTAAATGACCTTCTATTGCGCATCTCGTAAGGCGCAATTGTCCGCTTACCCATCCCGTCCCTAGTTATAAAGACGGCATGACGTTGCAGATGAGACTCGTTCCTTCTTTTCAATAGCCGCCTGACAGTTACTCAAGGTGAGTAGTTCTTTTTTTTTTTTTTTACATATATATACGCACTCTGCATTTGCTATTTCTAATATTGTTCGCGCTTTGTACTATTTATTTATTTCTTAGTCTTTCTTGTCGAACTATTTATTTCGTTTCGCTTATAGTTTTAACAGTTTCAATTTATGCGTTTCGCAAGTTTTAGATTAGTTTTCAATTAAATATTTTACTACTGTTTCGCTGCTGTTATTGAACAGAAAGGGTGGAACATTTCTAAGTTTTTTTAAAATTTTTCTGGGAATCTAATTTAATTCTAAAACACTCAAATAGTTTAAAGCTTCAAATTTTTGATATTTTCGTTCCTATATAACTAAATTATTCGTGTATTGAATTATTAATACAGTACAGTAATTTTAATTTCTTTTTAGTTAGCTGGATATTATTTATGTTTTTGTTTGGATTATAAATTATATTACTGTTTAAAAAAAAATCACACACTTGACAACAATTCACTAATAAATAACAAAGTTTCTAACATACCAGTTACATAAGATCCTGTAACTCTAGGTCATCTGAGGTCTCTCTCTAACCTGACACCCGGATCCAAACTGGAGACTGTAGTTTAAAAAAAAAAAGAAAAAAAGATATGATGATGATGGTGATAATGCAGGTTAACTGTAATTTTACATCATATTAATAAGTAATAAGAATCTTATAGATAAACACATAACTTAGAAATCTACATGATAATTTATATCTTGTCACACTGATTTACTGCAACACTTCCTTTAAATATTTAGCTGATATTTTGTATTGTACTAAGTTTTATCATATTTATTATTACTTTAGAATTCTTTTAATATCCATAAACAATATTTCCTGATAGGAAATATTGTTTATGGATATCATACATTTAATAATAATTCTATAATAACAATAAATAAAAATAACTATTGTGATTGTTACAGGCGAGCTATTTGACCCCAAGACCCAGTTATGAGGTGGATTTTGACCTTATATGTTCTTTGTTCTATAGGTAAATATTTTTTCTATAAATAAGGGGTTGCATGCATATCAGTTGGTTAGTAAAATGCTTATCATTCAGTTATAACTGACCTTCTATTGGATAACATCACCTTTTCCTCTTCGGTGATAAAGCATCCTGTCTTTCTTCCTCCCTCCATTACCTGAAGCGTCGTAATGTAGGTCAAAATGCTATTCTGGTGAAAATTCTTCATAAATAAAAAGCAAAATATATTTAAAGTTAACTAAACTTTTTAAATTTCAGCTTCTCTCTGTTTAACTTCTGGAACTGAACAAAAGGATGAAGTTACTTCTGTAAGTTTTTATTAAAAATTTAATATTGAAAATAGAAAGAATCTATTCTTATTTTAAGAAAGCCTAATTCAATTTTTTTTTCTTTTTTCTTATTCAGGTAGGAAATGGAGGAGAATCTGAAGTCCTTTCCTCACTTTTACCAGATTCTCAGGATTCTACCTATTTCTTAGCATTTCCTGTAGATGAGGTGAATACCAACAATGACCAACAAGAAATTGTTCAAGCAGCAGGAACCGAATCAACTAAGTCTCCTCCTCTTGCTGACAATGAAGATAACAAGGATGAAATAATGACAATTGTGTTGGATGCTGGCAAAGATAAAGTTTCAAAAAATGATGTAATTCCTATTCAAAATCTTCAACCAAAACAAGAAATGAAATTCTTCTCTCCTCCACCACCACCTCCACCACCACCATTTCCACTTTTTCCATTTCCTTTCAAGACAAAACCAGAAAGAAAGCTAGGCTTTCCACCTTTTGGAAGATTCCGCCCAAAATTTCTTCCTCCAGTAAGAAATCTACTACAATCATTCAGACGTGAAGAAAGTCCTTTTAAATTAAATCCTATGGATATATTTGGTGCTGCTTCTTTCCTGAAAAAAATCCTGAGTACCAAGCTCAGAATACTCACTGATAAATACCAACCAAATATAGAAGAGAAGATAGCATCTGTGGCTTCTCCCCTTCTCTTTTTGAAAGAAAGTATTACTCCTCCATCTATATTCCTTCCTTTCCCAGAACCTTCATTCCCTGGTCCTCTTTCACAGGCATTCTCTGGTCCTCTTTCACAGGCATTCTCGGACCTCTTTCACAGGCATTCTCAGGTCCTCTTTCACATCCATTCTCTGGTCCTCTTTCACATCCATTCTCTGGTCCTCTTTCACATCCATTCTCTGGTCCTCTTTCACATCCACTTCTTTTGAGTTCACTTTTACCACCACCACCACACCTCCTCCACCTATGCCATTCCATCCACCTTTCTTCATGCCACCACCATTTACCCATCCATTTTTTCATTCCTCCAACACCATTTGTGCCATTACCACCTTATCATCCACTTCATTCTCTGCCACCATCACCAATGTTTAATCCAGCCCCATACTATCATCTTCCACCTCCTCCATTCATGTATAATTCACCACCACCATTTCCTTTACCACATCCATTAACTGAACCTGCAACTGTAACACCAGATCATCCCCAGGAAGTACATCCAATGCAAAAACCATCAGATGATGAATTTGTTTTTGTCCCATCCGAAACTGGAATGCCACAAACTTCAAAATCAGAAGAGCCAGAATATCTTTTTTTATATCCAAATCAACCTGAAGGATTGAAACCAATACCACCCAGACCAAAATCTCTGCTCGACTTGTTGCGTCCCAAATCCAACAGAGTACAGCACGTGATCCAGCAGACACGGATCATCACTCAATTTAAACCAGACATGTTAAATCAACCAGAGTTATTAAATTATCATAAGCCCATCATGAGGATTATTGATAATTAATATTAATGTATAAAACAAAAAAAAATCTTTTAAATTTAAAATATTATATGTAAAGCATAATTTTTTCTATATATATATATAAAAGTGTTATTTGTATTATTCAAGAATATTTTCAATATTTCTGTTAAAGTTTTTATGAATATATAAAGATTATTTTTTATATTAATGTCTGTAATTCTATAACAGCAATAACTTTACATTGCAATAATTATAAATACCAAAAAAACTGACCAGAGTAAATATATATTTATATTTATTAATAGAATCTATAATATACATTATTCATACAATATGAACTGTACAGGGAAGACAATACAAATTATGTATTTTGTAATTTTTCAAAAACAATGATAACAATACACATAATTTATCCTTTATCAAAACTATTTTCTAGAATATAGTATATATAATAATCATATGTTGAGCATAAATTATCATCATTTAATTGAAACTATAAACTATCAGAAAAAAAATAAAGAACTGCTGCCATAACTGAAATTACTACACACATAAAAAAGTTAAACCTACAAATATTCAACAATTATCGTGGTAAACAATTATTATTAATTTCAGAAAGGCACATACATCATCAGATATAAGTATATATGTATAAAAAGAAGATATTTTACTTCTTGTTAAGTTAATAATTTTGCAACCGAGTGCGTTTTGATCGTAGCATTTGATAATATTGCTTAAATTGTAACTCAGTTTCATGTGCTTAATTTAACAATTGTGAATGTGTTTTTCTTACATAATCTAACAGAAGAAAACTGTCAAAAAAAGAATAAAAAAATTATTTTGGAGAAAAATCTCAGTTTAACATTTGTGCATCTTGAATATATTTATATATTTACAATTTTTGTGTTAATGTATTTACAGTTTATAAATAATCAAATGCTAAATTTTGACAGATGCATATGAATATTTGATAGTTAACAGTGACATGTGTTATATATCTATCAGAAAAATAATTGTGTTTAACAATGTATATTGTGCTGTGAAAATAAGATTTTTGAATAATGTTTTGAATCTTTTTCTTTTTTAAATACTGAAAATATAATAAATGTAATATGAGGTAAGATATAGACAATAATATAGAAATACTAACATTAGATTGTCTTTAATCTTATTTTACATAATTTAATAATGTCAATAAAATAATTTGTATTCAAATTATTCTCAGTAATTAAATCAGATGTTAAGTAAATTCATTTATAGTTTAAAACTGATGAATATAAAATAAAATGAACAAAATATAAACTGCCTAATGAAATGAAAACAGTTATCCAAAGTATGATAATTGCAGCATAGAGAGATCAAATTACAAATGCTTCTTGTTTTTACATATTTATATTAAGATGTTCAATAAGCATTTATTTAAGAGAAACTGTTTCTTGAAAGAAACTAAATTTAATCCTATAAATTTTCATACGTTGATATTCAAATATTCACACAAAACTATATTCATTTGTTAGCTTACACAAGATAAATAAAAGTAGATTACACCTAACAATGGAGTTAAAAATATTTTCACAATAACACTGCACTTTGTCAATGAATAAAGAATGGAATAGCACCAAACTATCTTATTAGGAATTCATATCACTGTGAATGAAAATAAATACATGAAAGATGCTAAAAGAATAATTTTATTAAATAATATACAATATATGTTAGAAATAATATTCTTAAATCAAAATGCATCCAAATTGTTCATGTAACATTTACAGCTAAAAATTTTTAGAATATACTTTCAATTTGTACTAAATTATTAGATATAATTGATAATCAATTTATGTAATATTTACATGCATACATATATGCAATATATTAATTATATGAAGTAATTAACATATGCCAATAGTATTTTCAATACATGATGTGTACTTTGAAATATTATTTCTTTCTATGTTCAAGAATCAACTTTCTACTTTTTAATTTTGTACTTTATCAAATTTCGACCATAAAGTAAATATTATTCAAGCAATTTACTATTGTTTTTATTCAAAGATATCTATCTAACCATGCAGAATTTTTTTGCACTTAGTTAATTTTGTTTCGCTTTAAAATATACCAAATTAAATTAATTTTTTAAATTCTCATTTGCTTAATATTAACCAAACATTCAAGATAGCTCTTGATAACTTTCTTCTAAATAATATCCAAAATACTTTCCAATTATTTCAAATTTTTCTAAATAGTGAGGTTGAGGCCGAAGTTTTAAATGCAAAAATGTGTACGTCGGATATTCAGCACCGCTTTCCTGTATGCCTAGAAGTTTGACAATAGTGTTTGGAATGTCGAGCATGATTCCACTGACTTTCCAAACACCGCTGTGAAACTTCTAGGCTTACAGGAAAGCGGTGCTGAATGTCCGATGTACGTGTTTTCACATTTAAAACTATGGCCTCAACCTTGCTAATACTCAACTATTTAACTTTTAAATAGTAAAAAAACAATCAAAACAATGTTTCACAAATAAAATAAAATCTAATTTTTCTTAAGATTAATCAGACTGCATTTTAATAAACCCAAAAAAGTACTCTCTCATTTTTGTTTTTTTTTTTGATGTGATGAGATATATATTATTTTAAAATATTTTTCATGTTCCAAATCTTAGAAACTTAAAAAACTGTTTTAGAAATATATAAAGTTTCCTTGAGACTTGAAAGAATCAATTAGTGTGTGATATCATTCACAGTCAGTCAGCTTTGTTTTTATAAGTGTGATGATAATACTCTTAATTATTTAAACAGAAAAACATTAAATGTTATAGATTAAGTTTAGTTTCATGTAAGAAACAGTTTATCAAATTTATTTGTGAAAATATTAAGAGCTAAATGATTAAAGTTTCAATATCACAAGAGATGGTCCCTAAGTTTTAACAGTTATAGCAGATAGAATCAAATTTAATACTATACTAGATAGAAATATTTGACTGCAAAAACATTCTTGAAAGTATGTTAAACTGAAATATCATATTTCCTATTAAATTATCATCAACAGTACAATATATTCTTGCTGCATATTGAGCAAATTACCAATTTCATCTATGATACAAAGAACGTTACATAAAACAAGACTGCAAAATCTGTCACAGTTCCTAATTAGATCAATGTAAATTTGATCAACCAGATAACATGAGTAAAAATATCTCGCTTGTTTAAAAACTATCTCACTCTTTTCATCATATAAATCTCAAAATTATTTTAACAAATTTTTCATGCCAAATCTAATTTAAAATATAATACTTACACATTATATATTCATATTTTAAATATGTGAGTCAAATTCCAGTATTTATCACAATTTTATGTACGAACATACTATTAAAGTACATTAATATCTATAAAAGGCATTAAGCTTTCTTGAAAAATAGTTCATTATTATTGTGAAAACATCTTAAGCATAAAAGTTAAATTTTATACTTGTAAGAAACAGACTTTTATAAAATTATAGATAAATTTAAGAGATTATTAACTCATTAAAAAAATTATATAATACTTCCATACACCCAGTGAATTGCAAATATTTTTAATAATTCAACCAAGAAATTTTCTTGCTACTTGTGCAGATTATAGAAAATAAAAGCATATAACTAAAGTTTTATAAAATAGCAAATATTAACTGCTATTTTGTACAAAACTAATAATGACTAGCTGTTAGTTTCACTAATCTTCTAAATATAATACAAAGTTTCAAGTTTATATATAAATTAATTATAAAAATTCTATAAACTTATTGCATAATAATTGAAATAGTTAAAATGAATAGTGAACCACAAATATAAAAAATTGAGGTCCTTCAATTTGTGATATACTAATAAATAACTTATGAAAATAAAGCAATCGTGAGCACACAAAATTGCTTTTTCTTCTTTTTTGGCTCCAACATATTGCAAAATTATCATAGTCATACATCAGTCTGAACACTTGGGCTACCAGATTGTAACTGTTCACTGAATATGAGTTAAGGTTAAATATATTATATATGTTTACAAAAATTTTAGTTTCAAAAATTATTTTATAAAACAAATTATATCATTCAAGGATTGCTAAATAGATAATTACAAAAAGCAAATTATATGAATAAACAAATAGAAAAATATGTTGAAAGATGATAAAGCAAAACAACACCTTCTCTTAATAAAAAAGCATAACACAAACATTTTAATTTAAATTAAATTAAAATAAAAAGACATATTTTGCACTTAATAGCGAGGTTGAGGCCAAAGTTTTCAATGCGAAAACGTGTATGTCGGACGTTCAGCGCCGCTTCCCTGTAAGCCTAGAAGTTTGACAATGGTGTTTGGAAAGTCGGTGGAATCATGTTTGACATTCCAAAGGCCATTACAAAACTTCTAGGCTTACATTAAAGCAGTGCTGAATGTCTGATGTACACATTTTCATGTTGAAACTTTGGCCTCAACCTCGCTAATACATCAAATAATATCATTAGGAGTTTTTCTACATGTGACAGTTTCTGGAGGAAAATAAACATGAAAGAATTATTTTTCATGTTTATACTATGCATAAGAGCAATTTTAAACAATTTACCTATAAAAGAAGCAAGAGATTTTTTTCTATGTTGAAAGTGAAATGAATGAGACTAAAGAAACTAGGTAAAGATTATTGAAACATAATTTCAATATTAGATAATGCAAAATCATCAGATTGTATTTCTTTTTGTCATGATTAGGCACAGATCGTGAACTTTGATAATTATAAAAAGCCTGATTTTTCCTGTAATATGGACTAACTTCTCAGAATTAATAAGTGTCTGTTTCATAGAAGGCATTATTGCTCATATATTTGTGACAAAAAATTGTCCCAAATATATGAGCAGTAATGAGTAGAAGAGATACAAAGAACATCAAACTGAATTTGACCTATATCAAATAAAAGCTTCTGCAAAATAAAATGGAATCCCATCTGAGAGAATGTGCAACAAATTTATGTTTACAAATATATATATTATATTATATTACTTTGAGATCTTGTAGAAATATTTATTATTTTTGGCAATATTTTCACCAGTGAGACAACATTTCATCTTTTTAAAAAAGTTAGCATGCCAAAATTAACAATTATGGTACAACATAAAAGTTAGTTATTAAGATAAACTTTTATTGAATTTATTTTCTTTTTATTTTGATATGATTCCTCTATTTCCAAAACAATTATTTACATTGACTACTGCAACATGTTGCTATATACGGGAAATCCTCGTTAGTTCAAAATTCAGGAGATGAAATATTCATGACTTTGAATTATCCAAAATTTACACATTTCTGTATAATATGCCACATAACTGATGTAATTTATTAAGCAAATGGAATATGGCTACTTACACAAAATCCTATTTTCATTAATTAACAATAATAATATAAATAAACTGCAGGTAAACATAGTGAGAACCTCATAGGTTGCTAGATAGATTTTATAAAAAATAAAGCAGAATTCCTCAAAATGTAGCCCAAATTATTTTTAAACTGACTGAAAAGTAGTGTCACCCAAATGTAATAGCCTGAAGCCCTATAAATAACTCAATCTGCTACTTGCATGCAGGGCTGGTTTTAGACTGTTAGCTGCCTGTGTGCTATAGATATTTGGTCACACCTATCAATGCTGATCACAAATAAATTCATAACCGAACCCAATCCACGAGAGCCTACTGATATGTTTCATGATGATTTCTTATAGTTAACAGTGATAAAAAATTTCAAAAAAGTATTTGATAAATATTTTATTTTTATTCAAATCAAGTCACCCAACAAATAACAGATGTCTTTGGTTGGTTATGAGTTCGTAGGGTTTAAGCTTCTAGGCTATGTAGCCCTGGCTTTAGAGTAATGGTTGGACAGTTGGAGAGGTGTTTTTCTTCAAAGTTATATTTTATCACCACCATAAAATAGAATTTGCAAATTAAAATAAAATTAATTTAAAGAAATTTTTCTTATTCAGTATATAAATACAATATATGAATACTGTATTTAAATTGATAACATCCATCTCTTTCTTTATTTAAATTTCCTTTTGGCTCTATTAACAATTAAACAATGGTGTAAGTATCATTTTAATATTAATAATAAGGACATATAAACCCATTCACAATAAAAATTAAGCATAAACGTAAAATCTTGTATCTATGTTATTTAATGCAACCATTCACAATGAGTCATGTAAGTGTAACCTTAGTCATAAGACATTAACATAATAAGACAAAGCTTGGAAGTTTATACAATCTAAATTTTATACTTTTTACGTGATTTAAAACAAGAAACAATTGTAGGGGTCATGAAATTCCCACTAATGAATTTTTCTCTGGTTCAACGGATGAATTCCCCATCACCTGCTGCTTGCATTTTTAAGTTTTCTGAAGCAAAACATTTAATATGTATGCTTTGGCATATTTATACCCATAAAACTGCACAGCTATCATCACTTGTCATGCAAACATCAATCTATTTCATCAATAACCACTATATTAAAATAATATTAAATTATATTTGAATGTTACTTTTCAAAGTGCACTATCAGCAACGCTAAGAATTTGGCCATCTGTGTACATGCATGCACTGCACACCTATCAGAACTGGTTCGGCTTGTAGCCCAATCTTGAAATCCCAAATCTCAGCTGTATTTTATGAAATATGAGAAAAAAGGTTAATCCATATGTGTTAACTCAAAAATGTGTTACTATAAAAGCAAAGTTATATTGACTAGATTAGAATTGTTCTTGGTCTATTGTTCCCTTATTGCATGGAAGCACTTCAATCTAAATGAATGAGTTAACATACACACATCACAGTTCAGACAGAATTTTCATTTTGAATTACGAAGTAGTTGTATTTCAAACTGACCAAATTCCTTAACATGTAAATCTCTATATTGCTGACTGGGACAAAAGTACAGTTACAAACTTACGGGATTTTGAACTAGCCAAGTTCGAATTAACAAGGATTTCCTGTATCCGAAAGAAGCAAAAATATTTATAAAGAGACAGCACAAAGAAGGTTCTTTGTAATACACAGATCTAACTGTCTTGATTTGTTCTCGTAGATCTTTACGCAAGATGAAATTTACTATTTAAAGTTTACAATGCTGTTTAACAAATTGAAAGATTCATATTCAAAAAATAATTGTCAAAATCCATAACTTATTATTAGGTTGTTCGGAAAGTAATTTCGTTTTTTTATTACTAGAGCAATTAGATGTATTTTTACCAGCCAATTTTATTTTAAACCACATTTTCATTATATACTTCGACAGCTGACATTTTAAGGCTTATTTGTAAAAAATTTTGTTTGATTCCGTACAATTGTTTTTTTTTTTTTTTCGGTGACCCATCAAATATGGAAAATCGAAAGCATCATTTTCGGCATATTTTGCTTTTTTATAACTAAAAAATCAAAATGCTGTTCAAACAAGAAAAAATTGTGGTACATGTTTGGAGAAGATGTGTGGAGAGAAAGACAGTGCCAAAACTGGTTTAAAATTGCATTCTGGCAATTTTAATATCAAAGATACACCACATTCTGGATGGCCATTTGAAGCCAATGAAAACAAAATAAAGGTACTGATTGAAGCAATCTGCCGTATAACAACACGTGAAATCACTAAGAGATTAAATCTGTTAAATTGAACCATTTATTATTACTTAAAACGAATTAATTTCATTTCGAAGCTCAATATATGGGTTCCACATGTTATTAAAGAGAGATGCTCTCTATGGTTGGATTTTAAAAAAATTTGTTTTTGAGCTTTTACCAGACAATTTAACAATTGATTCGAAAGTGTATTGCCATCGAGTAAACAAATTGAGTAATATTCTCAAACAGAAAAGGCCAGAATTGATCAACAAACAAAGTGTAGTGTTTTACCGTCAGAAACTGTTAAAATAAATTTCTATAATTGTTCACATTATCTGCAGATTTAAATTCATACTATAAAATTTTCAAGAAACTATTTAAAATACTTTCTCAACATTATATGTAAGAATCTATTTTAGTTGATCTAAAAGTCATGTAATATATGATATATATTGTTACAATGAAAGTGGATAGTCAGTGAACATACACTACTACTAGTGAATGTACACCTTCAGTAAAGTAATCAGTAAAACTGTACTACAGTGTTATCTGTTTACATTTACTAGTAAAAGTGTACTTCCACTGCTTGTCATTAGTATGTTCTAGAATATGAATATCCTTGTGCACCTTTTATGAGTCTGGCATAAAATATGCATTTAGTGAATTTGCTACTTTTGAGTTATATAAAGAATTTTTGTCCTTTCAACTTTACCAATGGAGTTGGCTACTTTTGACTATTTTTTAGGAAATATTCAGCTACAAAAGCTGTAAATATCTAGAAACTCTGATGCACAGCTGCAGGTTATTGAGGCTTACTGCATTTGAGTGATGTTTTTAATTCTCTACATGTGTGATTTAAAATACTCTGTACTTTAATCTTTTGAGCTACACATATTCATAAATATCTCAAAAGACTGCTCATATCATTTGTTTTAAAAATGGTTCACTTTATTCTGAATTAAGCCAACAAGTTAATTTCTATTAAAGAATCCAGTACTATTAAATATTTTGTTATGATGAGAAACTTTTTGATGTCTTAAATGATGCCTACACTAACTGGCCATGAGGGTGAGACAAATGATGAAACACTTGTGAAACAGATATCAAAATGAAACTTATAGAGATGTCCAAATCTTCCTTGATATGCCAGCAGAAGTAGAAAAGTAAAAGGAAGAATATAGTTGTCAAGCCAATATTGTTTAAAGAACTCAATTCTAGATGTCAAATAAACTTAATTGACTTCCAGTCACAGCCAGATGGTTACTAGATTTACACTAAATCATCAAGACCACTTGACCAAATTCATAATACTGCTTAAATCAAAGATAGCAGATGAAGATCATTTAGATTTTCACTCCTTATGGCACACCATCAGTACTAGTCTGACAATGGTAAAGAATTCATTAACAAAATTATGGATAGTTTAAAAAATTTCTGGCTCAATTTTAAAACAGTTCATGTCAAGTCTAATCATAGTCAGAGCCAAGGAAGTATTGGAAAAGAAACCAAGAAGTACAAAACATGCTCACTACTTGGATGCAGACAAATCATACCTCATACTGATGCCAAGATTTAAAGTTCATTCAGTTCTCGAAAAATAGCTTGTTCCACAGTGGTATAGAATGGACTCCCTATGAAGCCTTGTTTGAATATTCACCTAAGTGTAGATTAGATTCCTCCGACATTCTACATGAAATCTTAAAGCTTATACAGTCTGACAAAGATCTAGAAAATGCAATAGGAAATGTTCACAAATTCAGAAATGATTTTGTTCAAAGAACAGGTACTAGCATGAGTTCAAATCAAGATTTTATGATAACTAATTTGGATGAATCAAAAAATTAAACAGCTAAGGGAAGCAACATTCTCATCTCTTACAACTCAAACCAAAAGAATAAAGAGTTCTGATAACCATCTTTCATGTGTAGAAAATCCCTGTTCCTGAAGATAATCATGAAAGAGGAGATGTTCAATTTGCTTTAGCTACAGTTCTCAAACTGAAGACAGTTTCTACTGATTAGGATGAGATGGTGTTTTGCAACAACTTGTCACAAAAACCCAATTTTTGGCTTGCCCAAAAAAATTGATTGCTGAATGTGAAGTTCCCTCAAACAAAACTATTACTTTAAAGATAATTGCATCTCTCAATTTTGTAGTACCAGACAAGACATTTTCAAATGTTCTTAGACTTTGAAATGTCCAGCTATGAAGTGTAAATGCAAAAAGAATGGCTAAATACTTCTAAATGTAAGAACCCTTTGACTTGCTGCCATAAATAAAAACATCAATTAAAAGGATTTTTCATTTTATTTTAAATTTACTTTTCACCTCATAAAGATTAACAAACTAACAAACACACTACACAGAGTATACAATCAGGTTATTGTTAAATTCAGTACTGCTGCATTCACTGAAAAAGTGTTGCAATCACTACCAAAGGTTTTTTTAACAATGTACACAAAGCAATGCTGAAGTTCCAAAATGGCAGATTTCTGTGCAGCTGTTGGAATGTTTTGCAAATTATTTAATTTGAAACATTTTAAAAGTATTAATTAACACATTGGTCAGAACAACACTAATATCTAAAAAAAAATAGAAGAAACTATAAACATCTTCATTATATCCTTTCAAACACCTCTGGAACAAAATGAGTATGAAGTCTGCAAGTATGAAGTTTTTCTTCATAAACCTGATTATTAAAGCCAAACAAACTGCCAAATTATCAGGCTATCAGCTTGATACCACTATTAACGCAGCTGAGATAGACAAATCAAGAATGCTTGAGAGCAAAAGAAGTACTGCAACACGTCTCAAAAACAAACTAGCAATCTTTGATGCTACGGGTGAAAAAACACATACCATTTATAACATTTGTCTTCTCTTAAATGCATTAAAGATGATTCCACCCACATTCATTGAATTGGAAAGGGCATTTTCAGTAGCAAGACTTTTCATTATTAAAATAATAACCAGATTCAGTGATCGGAGTATTGACCATCTTTGGTTTTCAAAACCTTATTATAAAAATTTACAATACAATAGAGCATTGATTATTTGAATATCAATCAACCGAAACATCGGTTAACTGAAAGCATTCCAGTCGGCAAATTTAAATTTCTGCTAGTGCTGTGGCGCTGCAATATTTAGCTATGTCTTGAGCTACTCCAATATTATTTTTGTTGGTGTGCATGTGCATGTTTTAGCTGGCAGCACTGGCACAACCATGAGAGGGTACTTAAGGATGTGCCAGGATTTGAATGAATTTCAACATGGAATAGGTTAATATATTTTTTCATACATAATCGGTTATCTGAAAAATCGATTATCCGAACAACCCCAGTCCCGAATTGTTTTGGATAATTGATGCTCTACTGTATTTTGTATTATGTTTTATTTAAAAACTGAAAATTACCTTCTAAGTTAGAAGTTTGATCTAAGTTCATTTTTTCTTTAAATTTTCAGCTCAATTCAAAGGCATTTGTTTTGTAAGCAGTTTCCAACAAACTTTAATAAATTTTTTCTATTTGTGAAAATTTCTACATAATTCAAAGGTAATTTTAATATATATTTTAACCAGCATTATTAATATTATGATTTTGAAGGTTGCAGAATGTATTAAATTACTTTTAAAAATGAAAAATAATTATATCATTCGATTTCAGGATATTTTTTATATTTTAAAAGTAATTAGTTACATCCCGGGATCCCAGGAAACAGTTTACTTTTTTCCCAGAATCCCAGGACAAGCAAAAGACTGGGAAATGAGAAACCCTTTTCAGTAGTAATAGATCACATTCACAATACAATCCACTTTCCCTGTTACAATATATATCCTATAAAAACATTCCATTTTCTATTGATCTATAATTTGTTTTTCATAATTGATCACTACTAAATGCTCTATTTTTTAAAAAGTAAAAGCAAACGCTAAACAATAAATTCAGTTCTTTTTAATCATTGTAAGAAAAAAAATTAAATTCATTGTTTTTCTGTTAAAATTTCATTCTAAAAAAATGTGTATGTATATGTAATGTATATATATATATATATGTATGTATTGAATTGCCAAATTTTGAACAATATAAAATAATTACTTATTGATGTTTCAATAAACAATAAACACTAAATACTTAGAATATGGGAAAGTACACCAAACTTTACAATTAAATTTTAGAAAGAATAAAGTCATCATTATCAGACAAAGAACAAATGAGAAAATACTCAAATATCATTTTATTTTTTGCATGTTTTAACTTAAGTCAACTCTATTAATACCACCAAAAGACAATTATATTTTCAAAAAGTCAAAAAACTAAAAAGGATACATTGACATGCTTAGTTGCTGCAACTAAAAAATTTTTTAAAATATTTTTAAGTTTCTTAAAATAAACATAAAAAAATGTATTTTTGAACTTACATTCTCAATTAGTTTTGATAGATTTTCTTTTGCCATTCTTCTTCCTTCATCTGATTGAGGCCTAAAAAATAACTTGAATTATATATAATATTCATTGAATTATTCAGACCACTTTAAAATTGATATCCATTTCTAACAACATACCTTATAATTATAATTTACACATATAAAGTTAATGAAAAATACAAAATTATTCATATTTATTGATAAAATTTAATTACATATACTTAAAAATAATAAAATTATTTTCTGTAAAATTTTAATTAATTACTGTATATCTTGGCAGATAAGACGACCTTCAGATAAGACAAGGTATAAATTTTCATCAAAGTTTTATAGTTTTAGCTTATATCTGTCCTATAAGACGACCCAAACTATCAACGGCCTATGAATTTAGTTTAGATCAGCGATCATCATCTGAATAATAATACTGTATAGCGTATACAGAATTATGTCCTATTTGTAATTTTTCAAATGAACAAATTTATTTTCTTGCATCTGGCAGCACTGCCTTGCAATTGTTGCAAGCATTCGCACTGATTCGGCATTCGGGTAATGACCTTAACTACTCACAAAAACATCGTATAGACTATTCTATTTTGTGCACATACTCTACTCTCTACTAGTAAATAATTACGGTTTGTCCATTTTTTAATGATGGTTTTAATTTATATAAATTTCAATCTAATTTTTTGTATCTGTTCTATAAGATGATCTCGGATTTTGGAGGCCTTTTTTTATGATTCAACTATCGTTTTATCTGCTGAGATATACGGTAATTCTTTATAACATCGGAATTTCATTTGTATTTAAAATCATTCAAATAGACATTAACAATGTATTTTGAATTTAAGAAAATTTTGAGCTGTTTTACATTTACTTAATTTAAATGACAAAATTTTTGCTGAATAATATGAATCCAAAAATAATTTTTACCCATAAATTTCTTGCTGAGCATTTAAATCAAAATGAAGTCTTGCCAATCGTTCTTGCTGTTCCCTAACATTCTCCATCTTCTCAAAAGTACAGTCTTTACCTAAATATTTAAAACAAATTATTGTAAATACATATTTGAAAATGAAGAATTAAGAAAAATAAAAACTTATGTAATTTATATATACCAAATGCTTGGAGTTTTCCAGAATGAAAATCATCCAGTAATTGCAGGAGTCCCTGTTCCATTTGTCGAACATCCGTAATGTCTGTGAGAAAGGAATGTTGTTGACATGGACTGTCACTAGGCACTATGGTCTTTATTTTACTGGCACCTATTAAAGGGAAAGGAAAAACAGAACATGCAAAAAGGGTGACAAGTTACAAGCATGACAAGTGGCTCAAACAAGGAAACGTAAAATCATGCAAATCATAAAATAATAATCATGCTTAATACATGTGCAAACACTCAACTGCAACAGATGTTACATTAAACTGTTTTTCCAAGCTTCTTGAACTTTTCAATAAAACCTTCATTAATAGTAATTAAAAAATAAAAAAATAAACCATCATGCAAGGAATATGCTTATCATGCAAAATGAATATACTACAAGCATAAAATTCATACTCTCAAATTTATAAATTCAAAATAAGTTATCACAATATAAGTGAGAATATTTTATATTGGAAATGATAACTAAAAACTGAGACAAATAAATCTTGATATCATGCATAAATATCTTACAAGCTTTCAAATCACTCAAATCTCAAGACATTAATATTAAATACTTCATAAAAATGTATATTATTAAACTTATTTATTGCATTATTGATAAATCCTATATTATTATCTGGTATCTTGTTTTTGTTAAAAATATAAAACTTTAAAATATTTTTCATATTATACAGTATATAATACACATTATATATTATATAGTCCATTTGAGACAACATATTATTAGGTAACAAGATAGGATTATCATATTTGCAATTTAATTTTTTTATATATATATTAACAATATATTAATAAAATCTAAAATTAATAAATCATATGAAATATATATCTATTTATATGTAATAAGAAATATTCAATTTTTTTAATATTCAAAAGTAAATTTTTCTAAAAATGAAATCATATCATTAATCATGAAAATAAAAGTTCAGAACTATTCAGATGAAGAAATTAAAAGAAAAAATCAAATAAGTGTATAACGAAAATTAAAAAACAGGAAAATCTATTAAAATTTAATATAGTCACTTTCTGCTTTAATGCCCATCAATCAATATTGAAACAAAAAAATACTTTTAAAGTCAGGATAACTAGTTAGTTGGTGCATACATTATTTCAAATAAGCTGCGTATTTGACTCCTTAAAAATTCATGTTTTAATACTATTTCAAGTATAACTTAGTTTGAAATATTTATATAGTATTGAATAATTTATGAATAAATTAATTTATTATGAATATAAACTTTATAACAAAATATATAATATTTTTCTTTTAAAAGTTTTTTTTATCTTTATACATTTAACTTTTCAAGAATAAAATAAATTTTGATGTTAAGCCTTCAATCTATCTAGTTTATTTTAGCTTACATAATTTATTTTAAAAGTTATTTTAAATCATGAATCTATTTCAAAAACTTTTGTAAATATTCTTCTTCTATCAATAAGCTTTAAAACATATTTCCTTGTAACTTTACAAAGCTATTTTAATTATATAAGTCTTTAGTTCACACAACATTTACTAAAACATATTTTATTAGTGAGTTTTATTGAATATAAATTCAGATTATAAAAATATCTACACATTTTTAAAAGTTAATTTATTTAATTAATTATAAAAGCTAATATTTCTGTGATATAATATGCAATCTTTATCAAAAAAACATTAGAAAATATAAAAATCATATGCAATTAAATGTATTAAATAGCAGAAGATATTGTTCACATTAAATGTGATTGATTTCTATTTATGTCAGTTAATATCCCATTTCAGTATTCTAGTGCTATGGAAGATCTAATAATAATAAATATATACAAAATATTAAAAATTTAGATACTTTCAAAGCTTTACTTAGTGATTATCCCTTAATTAATCACAATAAACTTCCTTAAATAAAAGATTCAACATAAACATTACGTTAAATTCAAATTATAACGTATTGTACGTAATATCATAATATAGATTGAATAAAATCAAATATTAAAATTTAAAAACATAAAAATTAAGTTGTGGATGCAAATTATTTTTAATTATATTATATGGGTAGATCAAAACTCTTTTAAACTATAAAGAGATGATACATGGCAATACAATATAACTTCTATAATATTAAAAGTACCAACTAACACTTGTAATCCAGTTAAAATAAACCAATTTATTATAAGAAGAAACATTTTCAACTATCTTTAACAGCCGTCTTCAGGTCAGATTTTATAAAACAGAACTCATTAACAAGTGCTATTTTGTTTGAATTTTGTTCTATGTAATATTCCATGACCTAAAGATGGCTGTTGAAGACAGTTGAAAACATTTGTTCTTATAATAAATTGGTTCATTTTAAGTGCTTTTAATGTATTTCATCCAGTTTTGCAGTATCTTTAACTTTTATAGTTTCTTCCATAAATGTAATTTTTATTTTGCTATTTTTATAACTTCTTAATATTTTTTTGTATTCTTTATCAGAATCTTTAAATGAAAGAGATCATCATAATATCCTTAAGAATATCCTAGTTGAAAAAACGAGTTTGATATTATTAATGGAAAACTATAAAATTTATGAGACTGAAATATTTAAGATGTCTATACTGTAAAGAATTCTACATCACAAAAATTAATCAAATTAATGAAATTCTCATTTTAAAAGATAAATTTACCATAATAATTTATACATTTTAAATTTAAATAACTTCTTTATTATATCTTTTCAATAGAAAATGTTTTTAATTGCACATTACAGTCATTTATTTTTATTATATATTTTCATTAGATTTCTTGTTGTACCAGATTGTCAATTATTTGCTTAAATTTAAATGAAATACTGTTAATGTAGTTTACTCATTTCCAACAGATTTTAACTGTTATGCATTCAAATACTTTGAAAAATATTAAACAGTAAAGACTTTATTAAAAACTGGAATACTTTTGAAAATTATTCAAAATAAAAAAAAAAACTATAAATACAAATAAATAAAAAATAAAGTTATTAAAATTAATAGCTCTAAGAGGTTTTCCTGTATGTTAAAAATGACATGTCAAATACAAAACTAGCTTTCACAAAGTTTTTTAACTACCTAAATAAATTAACTTTAACTTAACATTATGTATAACAGTGAAAGATATAATCGTTTATAAGAGTTTATGCACTTCCTCCATATCAATGTTGAAAGGATAATTGAAAGGCTGAGCAAACCACTGGTCTAACACTGTTTTTTTTTTAAAGTTGAGATATTGTATTGTAGTATTAAGAAGTATTTAGTGTATTTAAGTCATGACTTTGGCACATGGTACCAACTTTTTTACTAAAAAGAAAGTAAAATTAAAATGCACACTTTTATTTTCCAAAGAAAAAAAGCAGTTTAAAAGTCATTTACATTGATATATTCTACATGAAATACTTGGAAAAGCTGCTTAGCTATAGAAAAAATAATAATAATATGTTTAATTAAACAATAATATTTTTATTCAAGACTGGGTTAGACAGCAGTTACCTGTAGCCTACTGAAGATATCTGGGAAATTCATTAGCCTACAGAAAATTAATTTTTAAGCCTTTTTTTTTTTTTTTTTTTGGATTAAAAGTTGCATCTTATATCCTATAAAATATCATAATTTTCTTGGATTTTCATGTAGTTATCCTGACTTTAATAAGTAGATCAAGATTGTATTAAAGTGAAATTATTTTTAATAGACTTAAAATTACAACAACTTGCAAAATAAAGTCTTACAAATATTAATAATGAAATTAGAATTAAATAAAAAATGAAATTGTGAAATGATTTTAAGAAAACTCAGATTAATATCTCATTTTTTTTTCTTTGAAGAAAACTGCAAAAACAATTGAATAATTAAAAAAATTTAGAAACAAGAATATTTTAAATGTTTAAATTTATAAATTTCCATATGCATTAAAATACAGTTCAGTTTCTTCATTTATAATAATTTTATCTCTGTATTAAAAAGAATTTAAATACAATAACTATACACATAATAATATAATTTATTTTCATAAAGAAATCTGAAGGATTTGATAACATATATATTTTTCTATAGATTACTCTATCATACTATAAATAATAAATCATCAATTTGAAAAAGTATATCATGCTCCATCTATTCTTTGCTGAAATTAATTTCAATATTGTTATATATTTTGAAATCTATCGAAAGCGCATATGCATTATTTGTATCTTCATATATTTCTCTGAGATGGCATCAGCAAATGGCTTTACAATTTAATCCTCATTCGCATCTAAGCAATTTTGCCGAAGAAAACTCTCAATGAGACAAAAATGAAGTTACAAACAACAATTGACTCCCTGAAAAAAATATAAAATTAATAATCAGTGGCATGCAGTGACATTTGATGATAGGGAAGCTGTGCCAGCCCTGGATAAAATCATCGGAAGAATTATACGATATTTCGGTGTGTAGCATCCACGAGCTAAACTGCGAGGTTGGTGCTCTGTAAAGAGCATGCACGAATGCATATAATCTGGCTGCTTTACACAATTCAGATATTTTCGTCGAGGAAGCTATCCTGTATTCGACAATACAGCACATATACAAATACGAATACGAATATATGTATATATATAGAATACGAATTTATATTCAAATATACAATAGCAATCTTATCATTGTTTTTCACTGTAATATAGAAAGTTGTAATAAGATACATAATAGCGAGGTTGTGGCCAAAGTTTTCATCTCTAAAACATGAACGTTGAATGTCGAGCAGCGCTTACAAGATAGTGGTGCTCGATGTTCAACACTCACATTTTAGAGACGAAAACTTCTGCCACATCTTCGCATATGCAGTTATAATAAAATATTAATTTTAATTAATTCAAGGTACCTTAAAATATGAAAATAATCACACAATATGTATTTATATTTTAGAGAATACAAGGAAAGTGGCTCTTCCACAGCTTCCACGGACAGCATGCCACTGTTAATAATCATAAAGCCAACCACTGCCGTACGCGTCGAACCATACACGCCGTCATACAAGCAGGCATATGTCAGCGGTCGGCTTTACGATTATAACATATCGGGTTTGCGTAGTGTCATTCATTTGTAAAATTAATAACCGACGTCCTCCAGCAATTTATTCTCACGATACCTAAGCAACGTGCATTCGAACCGCCTAAATCAACCGACAGTTTCCACATAACCTCGAAACTTCTCTGCTATTTTATATCCTTTTTTATAGCAGAAACAATATAACGCTGTCGGCCGGTCACCGCAATCGCATCACATAGGTATCGTCTTCTTTTATAAAATTATTTAAACACATCTTTCATAAACATTCTCACAAACCTTTGCCATTAGTTCTTGGTACTCGTCTAGGAGTAAATTTACTATCAAATTTGGACACTTTCGGATCCTCCACATCCGGACTAACTTTCCTCTGTCCCTGATCACTCCTGGAGGTTGATAAAAAGCCCTCGGACAAAGGATTGAGAAATTCTACTGTCGAATTACTAAAAGGTATGGCAGGCGTTGACAGAGACGTATCGGGACACGAACGAGGATGCTGCTGTTCATCTTCGGATCCTTCGCTACTTTTTCCCTTGTCAATAACTAATGTTGGGAAATCTTTGGCTTTTGCAGGCTCCGAACAACAATCGGTAGCCATCTTTACTACCTCCAGTTAATTATAACATATTAGGAACTTTTAGCTCAATGAATTCGAACAAAATATATTAAATTTAACTAAAATCATTTTACATGACGATTACGATTTTAAACTTTTTCTCGCGCATCCTTGTCAGACGAGTGTTTACTTCCTGAAATAAATCTCGAAACCGATGAGTTACTATTCGTATGGATTAGGGAGATTAAAAAAAAAAAAAATTATTATGGAAATTGTAAAGTGTAAAAATAAAATTCGTCTTTAGTATATTATTTAAATATATGAAATTCGAGTAAATAATTTTTAATTATTTTGAAAACGGACGAGTAATATGTTAATGTATTGTTGTAGAGAATATAATTTTCAAGAAGTCTTCGCTGGCTTCATCGAATCGACATCAGACTAAAGAAAGAAAATTTTCCAATAATTTTTCGAAAACGAGATTTTAGAAACGTTTATTTTGTTCTATATTGGTTATTTTTCTGCTGTGGTTCTACAGTACGTGCAATTTAAATATTCCAGAACTTCCAAACAATACAATTAAGACGGACATCGTTGGCATGAAAACCAGTTGTGTCCGTCTTAATTGTATTATGCTTGGGAGTTCTGGAATTCTGTTCTCTCGGCAATGTTTTTTTCATATTCAGAAAAAAAGGTAGTCGCGATCGACAAATAAATTGCGAAGATATTCAAATTTGCATCTGTATCATGTCATTCAGATACACGTGCGAATTTTTTGTTTGCATACATACATACATGGGATATCTCACCTTTAACTTTTAATATGTGATATGCTTAAGAATTAACTAGTTTCTGTACTCATTAATTAACTATTCTTATAAAAGTTTCCCGTGTATCCCTTACAGTGCAATTAATTATGCTGAAGTTTTACTAAAATGCAAAATGTTTAATTATCCAAATTGCCTTTTATTTGTCGTGTAACTTCTATTTTAGTAACTGATATTAACCCACTATTATGTACGGGTCCGTGCTAATAGATGAGACGAAGAGGCACTCCCTCACACGCAAAATTGGAAGTGATACTAAAAAGGCGTCGTAATGTTTATAGAAATATTGTGCAAGTGGTCTGCATTGGTGTTTTTTTTTCTTGTGCTTGTATCAGGCGCCAAAATTATTCGAAACCAGAGACGGATCAATGGGGTGCGGAGGGTGCGTACTCACTCCCTAAAGTCTTAAAACTTTAAGTAGAAAAGAGTTTTCCATAGTACAAAGTACAGTGTAGTCCAAAGTACAGTACATAGTACAAAATATAGAACTACGGTACAACGTATAACGATATCGACACGAAGCGCACCCTCTAAATGAAATTCCTGGACCCGCCCCTGGATACGGTCCGGACTACACACCAGGCTACACACATAACATTGAAATTTTGTATTTAATTTTATTAGTTGTAGTGTAATTTGTTTTAGAGCGCCAATTAATTATTGTAAGGAAACTGCAAATGACAATGGAAACGTTATTTGCAGACTTGTTTTTCAAGTCATAAATCACAAGTCTCAAAGTCTTTTTTAAAATTCTAAAATCATTTTCTGGAAAAATCATTAGACCTGTTTCGCTAAAAGACGATCCGACAGATCACAGAATGTCGACTTTGCGGTCCATCATTTTAAGATTACACGTCATTAATGCACTAATATCATCAAATATAGCGGAATATATATTTTGTTTTTGAGAACAGGATTTACTAATCCTCTTCTTGAAATCTTAAGATTTGCAAAAATTAATTGATAAAAAGCTTCCTATCAGTAATATCGGAATTAGTCTAATAATTGGTTATACAGTACAAATACTATGTTAGCGTCTCTAATCATTGTAAATTTATTACTTGTATAATCAAAAACGCGGAAAATGAAAATCAAATAAAATACTTTTGAACAGTAGCTAAGTAGTTTCATAAAACATTTTCAAGTCACATGTCAGTTTGAGTCACTGAGAGTCTTCTTAATCATTCATAGAAACACGTCGATAGCTAATTGGTTAAGATGTAATGATATCATCGCCGAGTTCGTTTAGGAAAACTATTCATTTAGCTCATTACCTCCATGATATGCTAAGCTCGATGACCAAGTGATGAGAGATAAGTCATCACTCATTGCTTAGGCCGCATTCAGATTACGCTGACGTTATCTGATGTTAAAAATGCTTTTGCATGTTGCAATGTGTTACAGAAAAAACCTACTCGTCATCTTTATCGCGTTTACATTATGCTGACAACAGAGGGCATTAGCCATGGGTTACGTGTGTTAGCACACTGATCACACTGTTTAATTTTCGTCAGCCGTCAGAAGCTTTTATGCATCGCATTGCTCTTCAATGGTCAGAAGTTGAGGCATAAGGTAATGAAATTCGCCAAATACTGATCAACCAATGTATATTGAATGCGACCACTCTCTTTTTTGTTGCATTAACATTGCAGTTGTCACAAATCTCTCCCTCTTCATCGAGTTCATTCAACAATCCATTTCCTCAAACAAACATCCAAATCGATATATATTTTTGTTTTTGTAAAATACAAAAATATATTCAACCATATTTCCAAGAATGATACTGACTTGTTAGAATCTGATGAGAACTACATTGTTGCATCGTTTTCAAATCAGCTGTGTCGTTATGTGACGGGATAACTAGGAAAACTCTCATTGTATTATTCGGTTTTTTGGTTTTATTCGTATACGGCAATGCGACACATAGGCAATCTACCAAGGAGAAATGCCTTTCGGGATGTCTTTTATGGGAAATTGGACCATATTTAAGTTCTACTAACGTGAAGAAAACTCCATGTTGCCGCTGGCGAGTTGCGAACCCACGATCAATTAACTACAGTGGTTTTATCCACTCCACCATCCTTTTTAAAATAATGTTTGTTGTTTAGTTAAGATACGGCAACGCAACACTTGGGCGATGTCTTTCAGGAGGTCTTTTTAAGTGTAACTGGCGTTCAGGCGTTACAGACGTGGAGAAAACCCGAAAAACTCCACGTGGCAGCCCGTCCTGGCGAGGTGCAAACCCACGACCGAACTCCCAATGTTCAGAGAACGGAACCGCTTGGCCGCTGGTGGACCCTACTTTTCAGTAATGCAAGAATTACTTTCAATTAATTCAATTACAATCTATTAGGTATTAAATATAATCAAAATCTATATCTTATTTAATGTATCGTATTTGTATGTGTTCTAAATAGTTGGACTTATGGAAATATTTGTGATCATAGCATTTTCAATTAGTAGATAAACAACATAATTATGTTACTTAAAAATGCATCCATTTGTTTATAAAACTAAATTTTAATGAAAAAAAAACAGTTTATTATTATTAATACAGTTTTGAATTTGATATTTAGTGTATTTGACAGAATCATCGTACTACCCCAAGTTTACATGAAATATTTAATAATTAGGCCTACTTAAAAAACTAAAACTTTGAAAAACGAAAATCAGCGTATAAATCCACAATATTAGAATTTCATTTTCATAACATTCAAGTAATAAATTTTTTTTTCAGGAGGTGGTGGGATGACGAATGGCCTTGCTTCTACGAAATGACGCAAAGGCCTTATGACGATAACAAAGTAAAGATATCATGCCGTTACTAGAATAAACTTCAAATTTCATAAAACCCTAATGTAAGTGTTGAGTCTAAGGTAGGAAGGAGCCTTATTTTCCAGATCTTATCTGAGAATTAAACTTGGTGAGATAATGTATCTACTTTTAAAATAAGAATACAGAGCCGGCGCAAGGATGCTTGACGCCTTTATGCAAGAATTTATATGGCGCCCTAAAATTATTGTTATTATAATGTTTAATATTAATTGGTTATTTGTAACTATAGTTTAAAATAGGTACAATTTAAACTAAAAACATAGAAATAAAAGAAATGCTTACTGAAAATTAAAATTTTTTCCTTTTGCGTCCGAAGTGCCCCTATCACTGACGACCTTGGCATTAAGTGTCCTGTGCCTTGCATAGGCTACTTAGTGCGTTCAGTCAACCCTGTGAGAATGCAATTTGTTTTGAGTTGTAGGTATTAATTTGTAACTTTAAAAAAGTGAAATAAGAATTGTAAGTGATAGGTGTCTTGTATACATCCTCCAACTATTTACTCCATGGTCCTCACAGGCGCACGCATCGTGTTCTGTGGCCCTGTGTAGTGCTGTGTGATATCTTCAAAATTATATTGATAATTCAATAAATTAGCTTAATTAGAATTATTCACTAATTTTTCAGTATAGCTAGCTACTGCCTATATAATGTTGTTTATCCATCAGATTTTACCACAAGGATATCTAACAATGCCCGATTTCTGGTTTAACTTAAGTGTTAGCTAGGGTTAGGGTTTCCATATTAAATAACATTGGATTATATAAACATCTTGAAACTTTCACTTTAAACTTAAAAAGCAGCACAGATTCAGTATGTACAGAAATCAATAGTACCGATCTATAATAATCTATGTAGATCGATACTATTGATTTCTTCTGTATTAGCCATAAACTATTATATAGAGATTTCACAAAATATTTTTATATTGTAAAATAAAATGCTTTGTACTAAAGAAATTGCTCTTTATACGAGTATTTTTAAAATTATCTTGTGTAAAGTTATATCGATATTAGGATTAAGTAATTATAATCCCAACGTCGAAGTTAATTAATTTTGTAATAGCATTTATAATTTTATATAAGAATTGATTTTGTATAATATATTAATTATATATAATAAGTACTATTGTAAAAAATTTTATTTATAATTCATATTATATTATTTTTAATAAGATTAAAGACATTAGGTCTAATAAATTATCAATTAATAAAAATTTGAGCGAATTCTTGTATTGATAAAAATATTTAATTTAAAATATATACTCTTTATTTTATTATTATTTGAATAGAATATTTTTTAATATTATTTATTATAAATAATTGTAGATAAAATATCATATTTATGAATAAATTTTATTTTAATTAATTATTTATAATGTATAGTTTAGATTCTACAAATCTTTAAAGATTTATTTTATATTTAATAAGAAAAGTTATTAAAGTAATTTAATATAAATAATACAATAATTATATATATTTTTTAATAGTTTATGTATATCATATATTATTAATGTAGTATTATAGATTTAATTATTATTAGGTTTTTGAATGATATTAGAATAATATAGAAGAAAATTAAATATACCATATTTATTAGCTTAACATAATATTTTTTATATTTTATCATAGTATAACGTTATATATAACATACATTTTAATTGCGTCTTTTTATAATTTTAACCTGTATGTTAGAATTTAGCATTTCTATGTTATTTTAGTATATGTTATAAGAATATTAGTTTTATTATAAAATTTTTATAGAGATTGATACTGATTTATTTTATATTAAGTTATAGATTTATTAACAAATAACAGGTTTTTGATTAAAAAGAATTAAAATTAAAAAAAAAAATAAAATAAAGAAAAAAAAAAAAATTAATATATATAAATAAAAATCAGCCCTCGGGCTGAGGTTCACCAAAAGAAAGTGATATAAAGGCGTCAATAGATAAATTAATATTCACTAATTTTTCAGTATAGCTAGCTACTGCCTATATAATGTTGTTTATCCATCAGATTTTACCACAAGGATATCTAACAATGCCCGATTTCTGGTTTAACTTAAGTGTTAGCTAGGGTTAGGGTTTCCATATTAAATAACATTGGATTATATAAACATCTTGAAACTTTCACTTTAAACTTAAAAAGCAGCACAGATTCAGTATGTACAGAAATCAATAGTACCGATCTATAATAATCTATGTAGATCGATACTATTGATTTCTTCTGTATTAGCCATAAACTATTATATAGAGATTTCACAAAATATTTTTATATTGTAAAATAAAATGCTTTGTACTAAAGAAATTGCTCTTTATACGAGTATTTTTAAAATTATCTTGTGTAAAGTTATATCGATATTAGGATTAAGTAATTATAATCCCAACGTCGTTGCCCTCATTTGATATATTTTTATCATAGGAGGACAGATGGAGGTTGAGATTACGATTGCTCCAAGGGGGGGGGCTAATTGCACAGTATAACATTCATAGGATACACTTGCAGATTATAAAAAATGTAACTCATGAGTAAGGTGATACACTGAATCGAGTGAATCAGTGAGTTGACTCATTCGATTTTCTCTTTATAATAGTCAAATTGATATAAGAAATTCAACTTTTCATAAATATACCGATAATCTCGATATTTTCACTCAGGTAAAAGTAACATAAATTAATACAAATATAAACAAATTATCAGATATATAAGAATGGTTTATCTGCAGTCTCTTGTGACCCCAATTTCCGCCAAAAATTTAGCAGTAAGGCTAAGAAAATCGTATCGCTGAATTGAATCATTAGTTAATTTTTTAATAGGAGTCGGAAGCAAAGAAGCAACTTACCGAGTACAATCGCTTTTCTCTTTTCTGTTATATAATATTGATTTCCTACCAGCGATCAAACGGCGAATCACGGAACTTTCAATCGGAAATATAATATAGTAATCTCGTTACCCGGCTTAAATAGAAACGGCAATGAGCCGAATAATAAAAATTCAGTTTTTCGAAAGTTGAATATCGGTGGATATTTAACAACTTTCTAATGTAACGGTTGTGTTTACGTTTCATTGTAAACGATCGAGTTTTTGGTATGGTTTCGTCGTGTCTGCCATGTTGATTTGTAGACATCTCAACCATTCTGGCTTTATATTTTCTATCGACTTTCCGTTTCTGTATACAATAGAAAAATTATACATTTTTAAACTTCGATTTTTTTTTTACCTTTTACTATGCTATCGAAAATTAATGGACTTGCTTACTTTGCTGTTTGCCACTTAGAAAGGCCTATTATTTGAGATTATTTTCAAGTACAGTCAGCATATCGGGAAGGGGGTTTCGTTTATATATGAGGATTGCTGACGTTGGGGAAAAGGAGGGAGTGTCTTTGATGAGGTATGATTGCATCAATCGTTTAAGCCTACTTTTCTCCCCAATCATCACAAAATTGTAAAAATAATTCCTGTGTATTTGCAAAATAGTTTAAACTTCTGGCCTGATAATATAATTAGGCGGTGGAGTTACAACGATTTCTGATGATTACTTTCAATGTTTGGTTAAAGTTTACCTAGGGAACCCCCAACAGCTGCACTTCCAGAATCTCGATAGCATTTACGATTAGAATGCAAATTTTTAATTTTCGTGGGCCCGAGGACGCACGTTCTAACCTAATCTAACCTATTCTAATAAATTACCAAAATTATCGGTAATTTATTAGGGAATAGAATAGGGATTAGATTAGGTTAGAACGTGTTCCCTGATTCCAGAAAACAGAAGAAAAGAATAATTGGGTAATTTAATAGAATAGGTTAGGTTAGAACGTGGGTCCTCGGGCTCACGAAAATTAAAAATTTGCATTCTAATCGTAAATGCTATCGAGATTCTGGAAATGCGGCCGTTGGGGTTCCCTAAGTAAACTTTAACCCAATGGGTTTATTTTAAAAATCTAAAGCGAAATAAAGTTGTTATATCTAAAAATTTTTAAATGATTTATTTTGAAGAAACCAATACTTTTCCTTGTTATGTATACGTAACAGCCGGAACAGTATTGGAATCGTGTCAAATTTGACCCTCCGAGTTTTTTGCAAATCTCCACGTTTTGCATCCTTCTGAACCCAAAAAAGTAAACAAAGAGGCAAAAAATTCCGTGGATGTATGTGTGGTGTTGGTGTTTATTTCGCTTAATATCTCATGGAGGAGCAACGATTAAGAAACGAAATTTGTCATGGTAACTTGTATATAAGGGGCATTGATGCTATTAAATTTTGGTTGTGAAAGGTCAAGGGGATGGAAGGATAGGGGATGTTCACGTATCATATCTCGAGTGGGGTTAGAATTAATTAAGATTTTACTTGTTAGCATTTAGTGTTTTATAAAACTCATATATAAGGACTTAATTTTGAGGGTAGATATATTTATTATAAAATAGCAAAAGTTTTTTAAATCTCATAATAAAATGTGGCGCCATTTGTTTATTTATTATGGTTAATAATAATAAAAAATTGTTTTTAAAATAAAATCTCGTAAAAGCCGGAAAAGTTGCGCAACTCGTTGCTAGATTTAAAAAAAATAGATTTTAAGAATACATAAAAATCGGCACACTTTTAATCAGTATTTATTATTGTTTCATTCTCTCTTAGAGTCGTTCAATCTTCCATTGGCCTATCACAGCTTTTGAAATCTCCCAGTTTTGTTTTCAACTATTCTTCAACTATAAGTCTCGTCTCTTATTTATGTTACTTACAATTATTGGAAAAAGAGAACTGTTGTAAGTATTCGGTCAATTACTTCCAATGTTTTCTTGTCTTCTGTATCTCAACATCTCAAATTCTTATTTATTATTGTTCAAGTTTCTTCATCATTTTTGGTTGACTCGGAGAATGAAGTTCTCTATTTGTTTGCAGGCACAAAAAAATGACGCTTCTCTTCTTGTTCTAGTTCTTTGTTGTATACTCAGATACGAAACAAGTCATCACTGTTTAAGATAACGCGTTAAATTAAAAAAATTAAGTGTAAACCTAACCACGATCGTTAATTTCAGCTTTAGCTTCTTGACTGAATTCTCAAATTGGTTTCGAATATCAAATTCGTATATGTAATAAATAACATAAAATTTATTTTATTTTAAGACATATTTATTTTTTGATTAGTTTCTTCGGGTAACGGTTACCATGGAGGCAGCGAAAGTCGTCTTTTTTCACAGACGGGGAGGGAGGGAACCGAGGAGGTTTTAAAAAGAAATGCAGGCGAAGTCATGTTAATTTTGAATTCTAAGGAGAGGCGGGCGAATTCAGTTTCGGTAGATTCTTGAAATTTTTCGGAATTTTATAAATTATCCTGTCTGAAAGAGATCATTTGAACTGTGTCACGGAGAGCGATGTGTGTATTTCCAAGAACTTTGTTATGTTTTAAATCTGTTTTCTTTTTCAGATGTATCATTAAACAAGAGATTTCTGTTTCTTCGCTACGTCTCAGTAAATATCTTTTGCATGTGTTAGGCTGATGTAAGGCACGTGTGCGGACATATCAGTCAAAGATTATTAGAGTTTTGCACTGCAATCGTTTTGTGATATTTTAAGTATTTTTCGTGTAAAAATATACTGAGGATCGTATAAATTAATAGTGCTTTAAGTATTGTGTATACCCCAAATTAAAATATCACGGAGAGTTGGCTGAAAGAAGATTTTTGACGAAAAATATAGCAAGTACTTAAAATGTTTCTATTGACGAAGAGACTGAAAAGGCAGATACAAACGAAGGTACAAATTCAGGCACTAGCGCTGTTTAAAATATTGAAAGAAGAGAAGTTTAATCCTTCACATTAATCAATTACCATTCATTTTACTTTTACGGCCGTATTCTGTCGGTTGAGCCAAATAAAGAGTTGATGAACCCCAGTTTAGATCTAACTCGAAGTCAGATTACATCTTTTGTCTTTCGTATTCAAATAAAAATATAACTCTATTCTTTCGTAGCTCTAGAGCAGTGTTTCTCAAACTTTTTGGACTGCGACCCCCCTTCTGCACTTAAAAATTTCAAAGGACCCCCGAAGAATAAGTATGTGTCAAAAAACATCCCGGAGAGAGGGGGTTAGGCTCGTATTTAAATATTTATATTATTTTTATTATTTATAAGTGCAATTTATTTAAGTAAAAATTATTTTATACATTTTTTATTTCTATTATTTCTAAACACGAATCCACAGTAAATTTATAAAATATTTGAAAAAAATTGATCTGGCATCAGTTTTTCAGCGACCCCAAAAATATTTTTCACGACCCCCTTGGGGGTCGCGACCCCCACTTTGAGAATCATTGCTCTAGAGTTAGTTTTAAAACAATCTTGCATTCGAGATTAAATAATTATTCTTTCGTAAGGGGTATCTTGATTGGTTGCAAGCAAATACGTGTAAGCAAGTACTTATATATAGAAAATGATGGAAATACAAATGGAAAGCAACGCATGTAATAATTTTACGTAACTCGTAAGGAAGTACTGGAATTATTATAAGACAATACTAAAAAATAAAAAGACAAATGCTATTTCTTCTAAGTAGAAAAGAGATACTTGCCTAGGAAGTATTCTGTAAAGAATATAAAAGTAGTCAGGGTTTCAGGTCAAGGAAAAGTGACAAACTGTGGGATTGTTATAAAAATTTTAAAAAGCAGCACAGAATAAACGTAGTCGATGAGTTTTCTCCTGTTTTAATGTCGACAGAAACGGATGGAATAGGAGAAAAATTACTTTCTATGAGAGTCCTAACACAGCCTTTAGAAAATAACTGTAACGCCAAACACAATAGAAGTATTAAGGTACTAAAATAATTTATAAATTAACGCATATGGATTTTAAATGTGGAGTTCCCGCTCTAACTAAATATAATATAAATTTTTAAAGATTAAATTTTATTTACGGTATGATTCAAAATTCTCCAAACAGACAAATTATGTAGTCATTTATGTCACGAATATAAGATGCTTCCCATAAATTTAAAGCTACCTCTTATTTGTCTATATTATAATAGTGCGATGATACTATAACTTAATGTATTATATTATTGTGTGTTAATTAATATAATATATTTATAGGTCAGAGTATCTTAGAGTAAATAGGCTTTATTAAAGAATTTAACATTTTTAAAATTTGTATGGCCCATGAATATAAAGCCATCGTCCAAACAATGACAGTAACAAAGTTTTTACTAAAAATTAGTAACCAGTATAGTATCCTGTCTAACAATAGTTTTGTACATACGAGTAGGCATAGACAAAATTAAATGGTGAAGATATTTTTTCATATTTCGCAATTCCTCAATTGATGTTACTGTCGCCTATTTCCATAGACTGCACAAGGTAGTATGCCCCGTACAATAGGGAAACAAGCGAACCAATCAATTCTTGGCACTTCATTAATCAAGAACCACTCATATGTATCTTAGTCTTGTGCACAAGTACACTTTCTCGTTTAAAGAAATAACCAGTTCTTGGCAATATTTTCTGCATAGGGTAGTAAATCTTCCAACATCTTTTGGAAGATGCAACATTCATTCGATGCTTGATAAACGATAAAAGTTTTGACGCTTTGCAAACAGTTGTTCATCTTTGCGGAGATCGTGCCAATAGCAGCACAACCATCGGACCCGTCAAGCGACAAGGAAAAGTCCAATATTTTTCCATATTTCAGTCCAACAATATGCTGATTAGACCAGAACAGATACTTCTCCTTATGTCGCTGTTGTAGGGCAGGTACAGCTTTTTGTGAATGACTAGATGAGGGTAACTTGCCACAGTTCGGTCGATGGTCGATTCAGACATATTATTACCGTCTTGATGTATCTCCGCTCGTAAAGATGCAGAATATTTTGACACCCAACTCATAATCACCCGTTTTGTTGGTGGTGTAACTTTGCTAGGCCTACCAGTTGGCTTCTTTTTAGCATAATCTACACCTTATTGAAGAAAATTATCGACTACCGTGTGAAATCTGTTTAATTTTTTCGCAATTAGTCTTCCTTAAAACTAAGAATTTTTCTTTCTTCTTATCAGTTAAAGGTTAGCCATTCCATATTCCGCAAACAAGATAATGATTGCTCATTTGCATATTCCTATCCTAACATTAAGTACACCATATATATAATATTTTCAGTATAAAAATAGTAATTGCGATAATTTCCCTTTATAAAATAGCCTACATAGCTTTATATTTATGGGATAGGCAAAAATAAAAGTTAAATTTTTTTTAAAACTATTTAACCTTATAAACCATTCCACCTTACAATTAAGTTTCATTATCATGTCTTAGTATAACAATAGTGTAAATCAGTACATTAATATAGTGTGAAAAAAAATGTAGAAAAAAGGAGTGACCTTACATTAGTGTCATTTAACTAAATAAACATTTTCCTCCAAGGGCGTATCCAGAGAGGTGCTTATGATGCTGCACCATCCCTTGATCCGTTTTGTTACGTAAAAAGTAAATATAACACATACTGTACGTAAGATTAGGTAACTGAAGTAATTCTAATGTAATTGAGTAACGTTCTCAAAAAAAAGATAATGAAACATGTCTTGGTTCCTCGAATCTGCCTTGAGCAGCACTCACATTCTCAAAATCCTGGATATACCAGATTTCTTCCCATTAATAACACGTTATGTGCACACACATCTTTTCGAATGGTCTGTTTTATATGGAGACTTAAATCATCCTATATTAAACCGAATATGATAAAATAATTCAATTAGTGCTTTTAAAAACGAATTGGGAGCGAACATACGAACACGCTGACTCTGCAATTTATAAAATTATATAAAGTTAACTAATAATACATAAGCTCGAAAGATCTCCAATTTCAGTTACTTTGATATTTCTTTAGTAAATACGTTTATAATAAATATAAAATGTATTTTATTTTTATTAAAAAATTGTTTATCATTATATATAAAGTCACTTTTTAAATTATAAATATGAAAAATAACAATCAAGTAGTAGTTTGTATTAATGTATTGTTTAGACTAAACATTTATTTTATGAAGTTATTGTAGAAAACTTTGTTTTTTTTCTTTAATAATTTATTATTATTGCAAGTTATTGATCGAAATAACGTGTTTACGTCTTTAAAATTCTATTTTCACTCATTTCCGACTTAATGAAAATTATCCATCGTTTCTCAGTTTGTTAATGATACGAATTTGATAAGAAATATTAATTTGAAAATGTAGTAAATTCACTATTTTAATAATACATTAACGATAAAAAAATTTAAATGGGGGGGGGGGGGGGGGGGGGGGGGGGGGGGGGGGGGGGGGGGGGTTACAATATTTTAGTGTACAAGTATAAATTATAGGCTTTTTCATTTTATTTACTGCTACTTTATATTTAAATAATAATAATAATAATAATAATAATTTTAAAAAGCTCAAATTTTATTATCTAATGAGTTTTGGACACACAAAAGTATCATCATAATTGCGAGTTCAATTGTCAGGATCACACGAGAAAGAGGGGAGATCTAGACAAAAGGCTTTATTGTTATAAGAACCTTTTTTTTTTTTTAAATAAAATAAGTTGTTATAACGTCGTCAATTCTCTCTCAACGGGAGGGAACTTCTAACTTGATATCGCATAGATTAAGTATAATTCATTAAACAAAATTGCAGAACTTAGAGAGATTCTTGTTTCGTAGTCTGAATTTATATTAAATGACCGATTAAAAAGTGTTTAATTATGTTAAAAGGGTTAAAAGGCAGCATGTCTGGCACCTTATACATCAAGTGATTGAATTTCTTAAAGTCGAAATAATTTTATTATTATAAAATTTGGTCAATGTTTTAACGTAATTACAACTTAATATAGAAACTTACATATGTATACATTATTAAAAAAAGAATTTACGGTAAAATGTAGAGTTTGCAAAGGTACAATTCGTCGTATGAATTTTGATAAATGAGAACGTACGTATAACGAAAATCACAGCAGAGCGAATAGCACAAAAGCTGATTTATTAATTAATAAAGGATTCAATAGTTGTATGATAATAGAAGTGATCGAATTAAAAATCGTCTCTCTTCTAACTGCAGGCTTTTAACAGGAATAGGACAATTTTTGCTTTTCCTGTTGTTATTTATGTAACACGGGAAAGTATTGTAATCGTGTCAAATTTGACCCTCCGGGATTTTTGCAAATCTCGACGTTTTGAAACCCTTGAACCCAAGTTAAATGACGAGGAAAAAATACTGTGAGAATGTGTTTATGTATGTTTGCGTGTGTCTCGGGATGGGATAAAGATTAATAAACGAAATTTGGCATTGACACTATTAAATTTTATTGGTTAAAGGTCCAGCGAGGGGTGGCAAGATAATGGGATCGTGTGTCACATCTCGGGTGGAGTCGGGCTTTTAATGAAAATTTTAACGCTATTTACAACTTTTAAGAGCTCAAAGTTTTTAATAAAGAAACTTATCAAACTTTATTTAACTTTTAATTCTCTCTCAACTTATGGATCCGACCAACCATTTGTTTTTTATTACAAAAAAAAACCCCATTTATTAATTACAGATTTTTAACACGAATTCATTTAGAAACAGATATTTACTTTGATGACCATAGAAATGTATTAAAAGTTAATGTAAATATTTTGAAATCGTTAACCTAAACGCTATTTTTATATTAACGATAACGTTGTTTTTGTACTGCATAGAAGACTTATTCATATGCTTATTGCAGGTATTTAAGTTTATAAAACGTCAAACAAGGGAAATAAACTTTAACGTGCACGACAAAAACGCATTAAATTTAACAAAACGTGGTTTGGTGTTAGAATTTTTATCAAGATCCACCCTATTTATATCAATACAATACTCTCGTTAATAACGTATACACCCGTTATTATTAGGTGATCATCTAAATATAGTTTTGATTAAGGAAGATAAGAGATAGATAAATATTGTGTTTTCTTTCTCTCTCTATATATAATTGAAATTATATATATACATATACATCTTTTTATAAGTATTTTTCATTTTAAAAATAACTAGGTAAATAATGCGGTTAGAAAAATCACCAATTTCCTTCACAGGAATATATTATAAAGCTATTTCTTTCAGGATTTTTTTTTACTAGAAGGTAGCTTGGGAGTTTCTTTTGTAATTTTCAACTAAAGATATAAAAAAATCTGTAGAAGGAAGGTAGATAATTACTTTTTGTGAGAAATTATTCATTTTTTTTAAATATAACTTAATAATTTCTATTTTAAATATATCTCAAGATATATATAGAAGTTGCAACTAAAACTTTATGAATTAGTTAGTATTAAATATGTTTGTTGATTTAATATAGAGTAAAGAAAAATTTATTTACAAAAGAAAGTTTTATAGAACGTTTTAGACAAATTAATTCTGTGCATACGAGAGTAATTTGCATATTAAATAGTAGAAATTTTAAGAAAGCTTTCATTAATAGAACAGCTCCTGTAAACTGAAGGATAAATGACTCTATCAGATGCCAAGTGATGAACGGCGCAGTCTCTATTAATCCTTTCTACCTACATATAAAAGGAGAACTTTTAAAAGCAGAGACAATCGCATAAACTTAGGAAAGTAAAAATGTATTTGAAACTATTATTCTTCGTTTTTATCCTCGTAATCTTTAAAGTATTAGAAGTTCAGACTAGAAGCTATTACAAACATAATTGGTGGAAGAGAAGTGCAATTGTACCAATTTCAAGTAACGGCGATGAATTAGTAGATTATGATAAGCGATACAGATGGAATTTAAATCGAGTTACAAGTCCTAAAAAATTCGATTTTACTAAATTCGACTTAGAGGGTATTATACAAGATGGGACGAGCTTGTCTGGAACAGAAAAAATATCTAGAAATAGTAGAGAAATGGGAAATGATCGACTAACAAGTGAAGGTGAGTTGCAGTTTAATTAAACTACTAGAAAAAAGTTAAAAGTAAAAAATAAAGTATAGATTTTATAAATGTACTTTCCATTTATCTCCATGTTATATCCATAGATTTATAGCAAAAGTTAACTTGGAAAAACTGGATGATGACATAAGAATGACAATTGCGTGTCTCACTGCTAAATTTATGTTAACAAAAGCCGCAAGCAGACGTTTTAACACTACAAATAGTTATTTTTATACTTAAAAGCACGTTTACTAACAGTGAATAAAGGCTTATTAAAATAGTTTAATGCAGCTTTGGTTTATATAGATTTAACCATTTTGAATCTTTCAGAATTTTTAACTTGCAAACTTCAATCAGTAAATAATAATAATAATAATTCTTTTTAATAATTTGTTTAAGTAAATAACAAAATTTTACATTCTAATCCTACCTTAATCATAAATGTCACCAAGATATACTAATTTCTTGATATCAAATTCTTAATTTCAGTAATGACAATCTGTAAGAAATGTGATGTGTGTCAAATTTCCAATCAAAAACATACGAATCAATTAATTTGCCCATCAAGAGATAAAGAGGATCGTTCGGTCTGTATAGACATCATCATGCTTTGTGATGGTAACAGCGACTGCCCTTTGGGAGAAGATGAACTACCTGCAGAATGTCTTTTCTATCAAGCAGTAAGAGTTTATATTTATTATCTTTAGCACTAAAACTCTAGCTAATTTTCAGTTCAGGCAAAACGTTTACTTAATACTTTTTCTCCTCTACAAGTGACAAAATAAGTTAACTTTTTTAATACTTCCAGTTAAGAAATTATCATTTATCTTATATATTCTCCCAATATTAGATTATTTAAACTACGTAATTAGTAATTTAACACCATTTTACAAGTTCGGTTCGATTAATCTGTTGCTAAACTAATCTACTGTTGGGTAAATCATTTTGATATTCTCTAAAATATTCGAATGAGAGTAAAGTACACAAAACAGAAAAAAGTAATAAAGATTGTCTGGAAGTGAGGAATTTTAAAATGTTTACAAAACTCGACAATTTTGCCATTCATCATTCGTAGGTGCTATTTTGACAGCTCCTTCCGCTACGTAACATCTATGAATTGCAAAATTCATCCTAAACAGACAATTCAACTTAACTGTTCATTTTGAAATTTTAAGAATTTATACCGGTATATATTCAGCTACGTAACATCTATGAATATTTCAATTCACATCTGTTACGTAAGGCTTCTAAATTCAAAAAATTAAACTTTCTAACTACCAGACCGATAATTTTGATTTCCTACAAGTACAGTACTTAACAATTAGCTATAAATTATAATTGTTAAGTAATGTACTGTGTACTGAATATTTAATAAAATTTATTTATTTATATTAGTTAGAATTAGGTAATGTCTTGAGAAAAATGATTCCCACTCCCCACACCAACACCCAAACAAAAATATTTAATTATTATGAGATATTTAAATAATAATAATAAGTTATAATTAATACATTGTACACACACACACACACACATATATATATATATATATAGACTATATATAATTTGAAATTTAATCAAGATGAATATGAAATGATTTTTCTCATTTTAGATCACATTCCAGATGAATATGTTGGAGAATTACATCAAGTTCTTTCACGGATAGATAGAAAATACTGTTTTCCTTTTTTTCTTCAGCTTAACTTTATCTATTGTACAACGTATGTTATTCCTTTAATAAAGTCTTCAAGTACAACTTTCTCTTATTTACTTGGATTAAATCATTTTTTCACCTCTCTTCGTATAAAGTTTTCCCCCTTAATTTAATCGGAATCTCTTCTTAAAATCTATTCTAACGGATAAAATCCTTTCTAACTTTCTAAATTCTTTCGGGGGAAAAAAAAAATTAGATAATAATTACACTAATCAAAAATGACTTTTCTCTTAAATTTTTTAAATTATTATAGCCGAGAAACTCAATTTATGACGTTCTCGTCCTTATTGTTTTCATCATTAAGTTATACTTGTTACTGTGAATTTCTTCTTTAATTAACAAAGCTTATTTTAAGATTAAAACAAAAGAAAAACAATTATTAAAGTTACTTGTAAAACATTTTTAAAAGATAAACGTGAAATTTATAAATTTATTAGGCCACTCAGAATACATCCTATTGGATTTTGTAACCAAAAACAACTCTCCCATCTCCGTATTAAGATTAGAATTAGAAGTTTTAAATAACTTATAATTGATTTGGTTGACGCATTTTTTAAAATTGTAATCATCCTGCTGCTCTTAATGTTTCAACCTTTAGTACCAATCATTAATAAAGTTGAATATATTTTTTTCAATCATCGAAATAATAATAGTTATAAAAGCCAGATCCTCAATCTTCAAAACAAGCAACAAATTATATAACAAATAAGAATTGTAATGAATGGATTAGCATATATTTTAATTGTTTCTAGTTTTTCTTCCTCATTAAACGTTGATCGGTACCGAATATATCGAGTGGAGTTAATAATTATAGCGTAACGAACAGGTTGACCTCACTAGTCTCATCCATCTTAATTATATTGGGTTGTGGAATACCACTACAGGGAGGAAGTCCTGAATGAAATCTGATAACGTATGAATGGAAGAAACACCTTCTCATCCGAAAACAAAAACATTAACATTTGCATAAACGGCACTTATTTTTTCAAGCTTTATCCTAATAAATATTAAAATCGTATTATACGTAGAATTTATAATTAAAAATTGCATCAATTCTGCGGTTTTTAATAAAAAAAATTTCGTGTGTTAAGAGAAATTACCGTTGGATAAAACCGAAGTAATAGATTCAAAATGTTTCAATCATAAAAAAATATAATTCTAGGCTATTAACGAAAACAGCTGTAAGAAATATTTACACCGATAATTATATTCATAAACAAATAAATATTACAGTGTTCTGTTAAAAGTTTTACATAAGCAACTGAGGTACTGAAAGCTTTCGACCTTGACCCTTACCTGACCAACACTAGGTGAACTGCCACATCCGGTTGGCAAGGGGCAGTCGTGTCCTACTTCATAAGACAGGTTTCTATGCACGTCAAGAGGTCAATAAGGATACAGGATCTTGTAGCAAATATTAATGAATGAACTTTACCAATGATTCAGTTTGATTAATTTATAATTACACTTTTTGAATTTTATTTAATTACACGAATAGATTAAAAAGGTAGTAGTAGATTTGATCGCCGATCGAGTTGGTCTAACCAATTAGTTTTAATCGTTCTTAACGTATTTTTATAAGCATTTATAACTTTATTTTGACGACAGTTGACAAAACAAGGATCTGATATTTTTGGATATATATATTTGTGAGAGGTGCACTACACAACTCTCCCCAACCTTGCCCTTTGGCGATAAATCCTGTTCTCAGCGGACGTACAAAAGTGCCAGTTGCCATATCAGCATCACAAGAGAAGCATCAGGTAAGGAAGATACATTTACTAGGCTGTTTTGCATACTATTTAATTGTTTAATTAGCAATATACATCACCGTACGTCGTAACCACGAAGTACGAAAGTCAACAAGCTAGAATATGTAACTTAATTTAATTTTTCGAACAGAAGAGATGAATGACATCAACCGGGGGGTAGGGCTTTATCCTATATAAATTTCATCACTCTATCTCGACTTACGATCTGATTACTTAATCGCATTATCGCATCTATTGTTCTAGCTCTATATTTAGTGTAAAACAGCTCGAGAATCGTATTCTTCTCATATTTTCTGCTCATTTAATAGTTTTCTTACAACGCTTTATTGGTTTTTCTAGTATATTAATGTCATCATCATCCAGCGAAGAACAATGGATAGATGCGACTCGATTGAACAATTTTGCTTTAAAATTGGGTTACAGCCAAAATCAGATCCAAATGGTAGTTAATAGACTCGGTCCGAAAATGACCCAAAATGAACTCTTATCGGAATTAGTCAAGTTAAGAGGAAGCAGCAGGGAGAGAGAAACGCATTTGTTGTCTGAAGAATATTGTTTGCGTCATGTTGTTATTGATGGTGGAAACGTTGCTGTAAGGTAGGTTTTAGAGCTATTTTTCCATGTTTTCTTTAAGTTAACCTTGTTTTACTTTGACCTATTTCTTAATATTTTTACATATTCTTCATATTTTAGCTACTCTGTCTTATTACATAAGTATGCTTACTATTCAGACTTAATGATAGAATATATTAGATTAAAATAAGTCTCTTTAAACTTTTAATAGCTACGGTAACAAAGAGAAGATATCCTGCAAAGGGATCAAAATATGCGTAGACTGGTTCAGAAATCGTGGACATAAAGATATCACAGTTTTTACTCCGTCCTGGTGGAGGGATCCATCTCCTGATTTAATTATAAAAGGTAGTTAATTACATTCATTTATACAAAATTCTAAACTATAAATAAATCGCTTAATATTTCTTTAATTTAATAAACGTTTTAGATAGATATTTACTAGACGATATGAACAAAGATATTCTATGCGTTTCGTGCTGTGACGATCGTGCAATATTGAAATATGTAGCTCAAGTTGATGGCGTGTTGGTATCTAACGATAATTATTCCAAGTATGTAACAGAGGACATCGAGTACGAAAACGTTGTCGAAAACAGACTACTGATGTATTCTTTCGTAAATAACAGGTAATTTATTCTTCGTGGAAGCTTATAATTTATTACGTTAAGAATTTAGAATTAAGAAACGATTAAGTACAAAAACCTAAATATATAATTAAAACCTGAGCAACAAATCCAAGTTTTATGTGATACGGCTCGTAAGCAAAATATATGAGAGTGAATAGGACATAAAATCATCATAAATCCTTCTCCGTAAGAATTAAACGAAGGTTCTGCAAGTCAATATTATCTTTAAACATAACATTTAAAAGCACGCGGTGCCTACATAAACCGAGATACATCTTAAGTCTGGTTCTCAATTCTTACAAAAACGAAACGTGTTGAATAAGATTAGTTTACTTTGTTCGGATAATTACTATAAAAACTGACGAATTATTCAATAATCTGCCAATCTCGTGTAAAAATAATTATTTTAAATTGAATACTTGCAAAATTAATAAATTTGCACGTGTTTAAGTTTAATGTATAATGTATAATTTAAATTTTAAATATATTCTTGAAAATAAAGAGGAATCATAACTTTTACCTTCTTAACTCATTTTTTTTAATCTTAATGTTATAAGTATTTAATGTTGTAGTCATGTTTTAATGTATCAATAATATAAATAATCAGGTAAATGTAATCAAATCGTTCTCAATCTTTTTAAGCTACTGGCGCATTGGTGTTTTTAATCGCGCACCAACGATACGATGTGGAATCAAAGATGCTCTTATATAAAAAGTGACATTGAAGATCTGCAGTTTTTTTCGTATAAAAAACATATAACTAATAAATTTTAACGAATAATGCTTACGCTATTGTATAATTTAGTATATTAGATCTAAATCTTTCAAGTTTTGTTTCATTTTGATAGATTCATGCCTCCGGACGATCCTCTTGGACGCCACGGGCCTACTTTAGAAAAATTTCTGCGAAGATCAAAATCTCATCGAGAGGAAAGTAGAAACTTCAAAATTTTTAAGAGAACTGAAGGTTTATTATTATTATTATGTTTTTAAATCTAAACTCTGTCACAATATATAATTTTTTCTATTTAATTCTTTTAAGATGAGAAGTTCTTTTTAAGGAATAAGAAAAGTTTATCAAGAATTAAAAAGGGGAGAAGTCATGATACAGAACAAGCAGCTATAACGAGGACGGATTCGTCGTCTGAGACTGCACTTTGTCACAAACTGAAAAATTTGACTTTAGAAAGACCTAAACTCGAATTAGATTACGATAAAGTTTCATCGATACAGAAGAGCAAACAGCCACATTACGTAGCCTCTCATTTGACATTGCAAAAACATCGGAAATTACATCGGCAGAATTACGATTTCGAACAAACTTTAGGTCGTAAAAACTTTTGGATAGACCATCCAGCAGAAAAACCTTTAGAATCATCGAAAGACAAAATGGAAATGATCAGTCAAGAAAATTGGTTTCGCTGGATGAAAGATACGCATAATTCGATTGTTTATTCTAAAAAACCTATACAAAGTGAACTTTGGGTTTCTGAAGATTCTGCATTGTCAGAAGAAAGCGATAATAGGGATGTATCTAATCAAATCTGTCAATTTCCTAATTATAGCATTTTAAGAGAAAAATTACATTTTCACCTCTCAGCAATATTTCCTAAGGAACAAGTAGAAACTGTTTTGAATATATACCCTCACGAAACTAGACCACAGAAGTTGTGTGCTGCAATTCTTTCATTGTTTCCCAATGGCTAAACTTTGAAAATTACACTGTTAAATTCTAATATTTAATTGTGATATATAAACTGATTCAGTATTTTGTGATTGTGATTTTTCTTTTCTTTCCAAATTACAATTCAGGAATTAAATACAATTTTCAATTCCACTTTCGACTTCAACAAAATCCAAATGGATAGTTCAAATTATCAAAGTTTCTACCAGAATACTGAAGAATCAAATTTTTATTTCAATAATATTATTCGAAGTAAAATATGAATCTTAGTTAATTATACTTTTATATATTATTATAGTAAAATTGTATATAATATGTAAAATTTTATAATCTACCATTTCATCAATTTTTTTTTAAATTTTAAGAACAAACTTCTATACCATAATTGCTGGCAATATGGTTAACATTGGAGTTTAAAGTAATATAGAATTAACGTTTATTGTGAAGGCTTAATTGATTACTCATTACTATTAGATAGTAATGAATATTTTATAAAAGTACTGTGCAAACACAAAACAGTTGTTTGGTATTTTGCCTAGCAAAGCAATTATAATTTGTAATGTAAAAATATTCTACAATATTGTATACTTCATTTTTATTGAAGTTCATTACATTAATATGTATTTATCTTAGTTTAAAATAAAAATTTATAATTAATTATATATATAACACATCATCAATCATAAAACATTACAGAACTAATAATTATAAAGTAGAATTAGAAAATATATAATAATGTAATTTTATAAAATGTATAAAACAGTTATTTCTAATTATATATTCTTCAGGAAGCATTAATAGTAAATTTGTAATTATTATAATTTGTGTTATCTTATATAGACTATCAATATGTTTATATTACACTCGGTGCCGTAACTAGGGCGGTGCCAGCTGTGCCCAGGCACAGGGCGCAGACCCTGGGGAGCGTAGAAATGACCTGGACCAAGTTTTATATCGTAGTTTTGGGGCACAGTTACAGAAGCTCGCGCCGGGCGCATAAAAGACTAGTTACGACGCTGATTACACTACTAAAAAATTAATGATTTCTTATCTGAAACAATATATTTGTATATTTAGTAATAATAAAAATTCAATTTTTTATAATAAAAAGAATTGTCAAAATTCTTAATTTGTGTCCAAAATGTCATGAGTGTTACTTAAAAGCAAACATTTATTTATTAGTAATTTTCCTAGAGAATCTACTAAAATTTATTTAATGAAAACAATGGAATAATGAAGGATGTATCTGTTAAGAAATTATATCAAACCAGTTTTATTAACTATTTATGAATTAAATTAAAAATAATTTATAAAATTTATCTTTTAATTAGTTTAGGATGAGTCAAATAAATTTACAGTTGAAGTACAGCAATATACTGCAAAGTCCTATATAAAATCTAAATTGCTTTTTTAAGTTTATTACTGATAGCATTAATATGCATTTATTTATTTAAAAATTACATTAATTTTAAAATTTTGTAGAAAACGACAATTTCTCCTGCAAATGTATTATTCAACATAAAAAAATTGAAAATTTACTCTAGTTTTCAACTTCAAATAATTTATGCAAATAAAATTCAATACTATTTACTTATTCTCTTTTCGGTCGTAAGTTACATTTAGAGCATTTTCATTAACTTTGTTAATTTTTTTAATAATAATTTTATACCACAATTTATAACCTAAAGAATTTTTGAATAATACCAACTGTCAAAATACAGGATTAAACACAAATAAATCACACCACTAACACCAATAACCTAATGATGTCCATTATAAACAGAACAAAACATTAATTACAGTCAAATTTTTGTTCTTTTTGCCGGTTATTGTTGTCAGCGGTATGATAAATTTTTTAAAATTATTAATAAAATAAGTTTTCAAAATGAATAATTCCAAATATCATTCTCAATCTTTTACTCACGTTAACCACTGTATTATAAGTCATATCTGTTCAAAACAGACAAAACTGATACCAATCATAATCCATGTTGACAACAATCACATTACACAAACAGCAGGCCCTCAAACAGCCATTGATTAAACAAAATTCAGAGTACAATACGTTAATTGCATATAATAACAATATAAATATACCATATTTCCTTTATTAAATCCAGGAAATAAAGGTGCTGTTAGAAAAATATCCCAAGTGAAACACAGGTAACATGTTGAAGTACCGCACTGTATAGGGTAATGTAGTTTAGAGTGACAGGTAGAGTTTAACTAAAACTCTACCTCTTCAAATTGCCCAGAATTGGACAGTACTTTCCATTCCGGCATTCATTGAAGCATTTTTTAAAATAAAATATTGTTGAATATTGAGTATGGAAAAGTTTTAATTGAGTATGTAAGTTGAGAGCTTATCAGCTAGAGAGTAATTCGGGAAACTCTAGTTCAAACTCACCATCTTTCCAAAAGAGATGGTAAATTTGAACCAGAAGATAGTAGTCAAGATCTTGGTTCCTATGACATTAAAACAAACATGAATGACTACGTAATAATCTAATTGGAAGATGCTGAATCAGGTTAACTATGAAAATCAGTAATTATTCCAAATATTTTAGCTATAACCTGTAAATATAGTCAATAAATGGTTTTGATAATTTGGAAAAAAATATATAAGTAATTAAGATATTTCTTTTAATTTTTACTCATTCAGCTCCTGTTGCAAGATAATAAACTGTGCATCTTCAAATAAACTTTGGTGAATATGTACATTTTAAAAATATACCTCTTGAGGTTTAAATGAGAAATACAGTATTTGTAAACATATATATATATATATATATATATATATATATATTAATTACTTTTTCTTAAATGAAATATTTACTTCTACAAAGCAAAAATTAAAAGATTTGGAAGCTTAATATTAAATGTTTACAATTATTTTAATCTAAAGTATAAATTATTTGAAATATGATTTTCATTAAAGGAGAATGTAAGAATAAATTATCATTTATATTTCTAAATTTAATGATAAATTAACAAATTATTTTTAAATATAAGTGCTTGAAAATAAATTTGGCAAAGATCTGAAAAGATAAATGCATACTCAAACTGCAGTAAAGTTAATGCAGAAGGTATTAGTCTTAAAAAAATAATTTATAAAATAATGAATTTACAACAACTTTTCTATTTTTTTAATTATAAATTTAGGAAATTGATAACTTTGTTGTTTCACTGTAATTTATGAAACAAAATAACCATTTGATTTGAATTTATTTCTTATACACATGGCAAACACATATTTAAAAAAATTTAAATTAAAGATTGTTTATAGATCAATATATTAAACATTGAAAAGCATGATTAAGCTGAACAGCTAAATGATAAAAATAGTTTTGTGAAATCCAGTAGTTTACTTTAAGTTAATTACAGAAATTAATGATCAAACAAATTTGACACAAGGATTTGTTTGATCATTAATTTCTATAATTAACAAAAACAGTGTGATAAAACTCAGCAGTTGTTTATTTGTTTAGCTAATTACTTGTAGAAAATCGCATGTTAAATTAGATAATAAATGTCTCATATGTTAATCTCTAATTGTATAACAAAATTAAATTCAATATCTAACACAGTTTATATATAATGAAAAAACAGTGCCATACAATATATAAAAATTATAATATTTTAATATATCATGATAATTTAATTCGTGATTTAGTTAAAATGATAATTCAGAAATAGTAAATTTACATTTTTAATGATATTTTAATGTATGGAATATTTTAAGGATTCTCACAATTTTATAAATGTTTCAGTTTGATAAAATTATTTTGTCATCTCTGTGTATATTTGTATAAGATGTAAATAGCCGATATAAAATATTTTATATCGGCTACTTACATTTTAACAAAACAATCTTCATTAGCTTTATTCAAATTTCTGTTGTTAAATTTTAGCCAATTTAAAATGTTCTACCGAATTGAAATAATGCACTATATCAATAAAATTGAACATTTTTTTCCCTAAAGTTTAAGATAGCAAACTTAAAAGGCATGATTATTTCTATGCTAACAATCACAATCATTTCAATATCTATAAAACTTCTAATTATAGCTACAAGATCAAAATGCAAAATTTCTTAATATATGTAGCAACTATTATGAGAATATGATTACTACTGTATGAGCATTATTATTTACATATTGACCATTTAAACATATCTATTACTTCTGATCAAATATAATTTCATGAAAAGCTAGAATATTTAATGTCTTAAGCCAAATACAGTATATCTATTAACTATACACAAGACACAGCAATGTTGCTACTAAATATTTTATTCAAGAGATAATGCTGTTTTCATATAGCAAAACCTTTTGGTAAATTGCTACTCTGTTAACAGAATATTTTAGAAAACAACAATAGATACATTTTAATTCAAGATAAAATATACAATTAACTTAAATCAAAGACCACAAGTGTTGAGTGAGTAAATGTCTCAAATAATGTCAGTTATTACAATGCAAAAATGCTATATATATTTCAAATTGGTACATCGCACGTCATGTGTGATGTACCAATTTGAAATATATATTTCTGTATTTTTTATTATTCATAAACATCTTTAAATTAGTATATTTTACACATCTAAATTTATTATATTCTAAAGATTTTAAATTATTCACACATTTCTTCTCATCATTAATAAATAGTTTAAAATACTTTATTAACAAAAATATCAATTTAAAACAAATATATATATATAAAATAATTTTTTTAGTAAAGCTAAATATTTTCTGTGACAAAAGCTAACATATATATATTAGAAAAGAACAAAGAATTTAAAATTAATAAAATACTAAAACTTCAATAAATTTACAACATACATCACACTTGAAGATTACAAAAACGTTACAAAATAATTTTCATTATCATTCTTTAAAAAAATGTCTTCAAAGCACGGACATAAATTTTGATATTTCTCAAAATACAATTAACAAAACATTAGAAATAAAAAAATTAATCCGATTATATCTGTTCTGACCTTGATATCTCGACTCTTGTATGACAGACAGACAGACCTATATAACTAATATATGCAAAAATTCTGGTTAAAACACAACATCATTGCCAAATATATAAAAGTTGAATACTTTAAATAAAATACTCAACTCACCTTTCGTCATATATTTTTATACTTAAATATAGTATAATCTCAATAATTAACTGACGAATAAATATACACTAAATATCTTGTTAAATGCGTCTTTACTAAGCTACATTTAATGTTATTGTTACATTGAAATTTTTCACTAACTTAAAAATTACACATATGTGTGTAAAAACTATATTTTTCTAGCATGGTATAAAAGCTAGGATAAGAGTTTGAGAGTGTCTAAATACAACAAATGGCATAATGTTCTGGTTTCAAACAATTTTTCAGTAATCGGGATTTTTACATAAATTATATATTTAGGTCGTTTTTACTCATGAGAGGTTTCAGAATCAGGATAAATATTGTAATCTGACGTCCGAAAAAAATTTACTGCAATATCCAATAAAAAAAAAACTTAGAAACAAAAGTTCTACATGATATATTACTTTTATTTAAATATTGACTAATATTCAAATAATTTATATGTTAAAAACTGTTATTTCTCATGAAAAGATCATCACACATAACTACTTTTAATATATTTGTGTTCAACTGAATGACTAAATTATTAATAAATAAGAAACATCCAAAGTACAAATACAAATGTAAAACACCCAAGGAAATAATTAAGATCTAATTTGTAAAAGTCTTTAAATATATTCAAACACATGCAATTTTTTCATTTTTCATTCTATTCAAACAACAGTTGAAGACATTTAAAATGTATAATAAATAAAATATATTCTTTTAAATAAATTTTTTAGTATCATTAAATGTCTCCATAGAAATAATTTATCAATGCTTCAGGTGAGAGAAGAAATTTTTAATTAGAATATTTATGCATTCTATACATTTGGGTTTCTTCTTTAAGTACTGTATTTAACGAAAATTTTACCACTAAATCAGTATACAACATCAGTAAACATAATATTTCAAAAAATAATTCTTCCTTAAAGTCCTAGTAAAAAAACAGGATAAATGTGTATAAATGCTTTGGAAAGTTTAATTTTATAACCATCAAATCAACCACCACTGCCACTAGGATATCTAATGCCAACGTGCAAGTCCTATTTTTTGTACCTCTTACAAATTAGTATAAATATACTGCAAATTGCTATTTTTTGATAACAATCAAAACTCCTTTGAATTGAGACTGGATGACATAAATATCTGACAAAGTTGTTATATACTAGTCTGTACAATTTTATTTCTTGCTAGTTAAAAAACTCACCACCAGAACCACTTTGTACACCTTTGATCATACAATATTTATAAATCCAGCGTTAACACTTAGACTATTGAAGCCTACAATTTTGCTTTTTTTCAATATAATATTTTGTTGTTTTTTTATTTCATGAGTCAAATCAGGCACTTAATTAGGAAATAATGTCTTTTGCCACCCCCTTGACAACAGTACCTGCATGCAGTGCCGTAACTAGAGCAGCGTCAGTGGTGCCCAGGCACTACTGACGCTGCTCTAGTTACGGCTCTAGTAATGTGTAATAGTGCCACTACAGTGGGGCATAGAAATGACCTGGACCAAGTTTTATATCATAGTTTTGGGGCATGGTTATAGAAGCTCGCACCGGACACATAAAAGACTAGTTACGGCACTGCCTGCATGCAATGCAATGTACTGTACACCCACTTGCAGAGGCCCTGACATCAGCACTTCTTTTGCATTTTTTAACCAGCTTGCAGAGGCCCTGACATCAACAATGTTTTGCACTTTTTAAAAGCACATATTATTTAGCTTTTTAATATTAAATCCTTAAATTCATATTTCTATATCTAAATTTATACATAAAACTGCTCTATGTTAAATAATTTTTAGCCATTGAAGCAATTGATTACCCTTATCAATTTCATTCCAATTTCTTGACTATCTAGTGCCCAATATTTTTCTAACAACATTATCTATTTTCATCTACTTTCTTCTTTTTCTGTTGTTCTGAAAACTTGTATTGCCAAAGTTTTTTATTTTTTTAATTAATTTACAGATTGCACACTGTTTTACAGAAAAAAAACTGCATGACAAAACAAAAGAGTAATTTAATGTTCAATTTTATGTTTCAGATGGCTATTATGTTTAAAAACATAATAGCTATCTGATGGAATTCTACAGAAAAGTAATTATTTACACTTGTAGGTTCAAGTCTTTAATAAAGTATGAAATATCAAATGGAAATATCTTTATTAAAAAGATCTGAGTTTTGAAACAGTGCATGTTCATATTCCTGTATAATATAATTTTTAAAGAAAGATTTGACTCAAAGTACAAATTTTATTTTTGGAAAAAGATTTTAACTGCTTTTCCAATATTTATGTAATTATATTTTTTGAACATTCTGATGATGATAGGACAGATTATATATTTAATTACTTTCAGAATATATTGAAAAATTGCATACCATAAATAAACTGATATGATAGATAAAATATAGAGAATTTTTAAGGAATAAGATATAAAATTAGTGATGAGATGATTAATTGAAATTTGTATCAAAATCTAAAGAAATTGATCTTGATTTTCAGTCTTAAAATGATTCTTTAACATTTAATAAAAAATTTAATTTTTTTTACCAGATAATAATTAAAATTTCTTCAATTAGGGTCATTAACAATCAAATATTATCTATAAATCATGGAAAACATGAATTTTTACAGATTTAGAAACTAGAAAGAATTTCATGGAATTCTCATAGAAATTGTCACACCATGTTAATGTTATATGCTATTATCCAAAATAATCAATTAATTGATGCAGTGGGTGTGCAAAGTTTTATTCATGTGTAATGTATGAAAGTTTGAGGCATCTAACCTCAAAACCAAAGAATGCATTCAGAAACAAATTTTATCAGAAACTGAACTCTATCTAAATGAATTAGTTGGCTCAGAGTCCAACACCTATCAATCTCTCAGTGAACATTCTTTGAAAAAGTAATTCTTGTCTTAGTACCACGTATTTTTGATGATGTCTGCTATTGTAGATAAGCATGCAAGCACATTCACACATAATGAATTCAGGGGCTGTCCATAAATTACATCTGCATTTTTCTTGAAATTTTTACTCTTCCTCCCTATCTTGTCCCAGTTTATACAAGTTTCTATAACCTCCTCCCCTCTTCGGACATCTAACAAAACTCAACCCCCCCTTTAAAATCTTTATCACTTCATGAATGATAAATACCATAAGTAGAAACAAAACATACAAGAAATTTTGAAATAAATATAAAATGTGTATGATAATGATAATGTATAAAATCTCTCATTTGAACAACTCTCAACCTGTTACAAATGTTTCAGACTAATGTATTTTTCCCTCACTTTATTGTTGTGATAATCAATCACAAGAACAGAGTGCAGTCACTTTGATATAGGTCAAACAGATGCCCAGCAAGATAAGAAAACAGAGAAGATTATCATACTGAACATAATATCTTTTTTAGAAAGAGAATGGCTGCTGGCTATAAGTTTAGATAAAACAAGTGGTAATGTCAAAACTCTTTAGAGACCACTGTCATGTATGTCCAGATTATTGTCACATTCTCCTAAAGCTGTTGCCAGATATATATTGACTAATAACTTTGGGTATGAATTTTGTGACAGGTCACAATTATTTACATGCATATTTTTCAAATTTTGACAAGTTGACCTTCTCTGACATGTATTCTATCTATGACAAAGTAACCTTTGGATGGCCAAGGAAATTTCCAAAATCCACATACTTCCAGTTTCTGTCCTATGGAGATTTTAACAAAGAAAAATCCAGGCCCACTATACATTGGCCTTGCGGGCCCACTTTTGCAGCAAAACTTGGATATGTGCATTAATTTTTGTACCAATGCTGCCAGATTTAACTTTGTATTTTGGATTTAAAAGAAACAATGCTTTTAACTGGTAATCAATACAGTTATATTTTTAACATTTTTTATTCAAGTTGGTCAATCTCTCTTTTTAACAACTCTCTCACTTATGGGACTTTTATCATTGGTCCCTTTAGAGTCGTATAACTGAGAGGTCACTGTATATTGTTAGTTTGTATATTTCCAGTTACAGTCAGGTAAATGTACTAGGATAGATGTGCCAGTTTTGGCCAGTGTACCAGTTCTGGCCAGAAAACAAATTTAACTTAAAAATATAATCCCCACATATTCAAATCTGTCCAATGAAATTTTATTGTTAACTGTGTGAACAGTTAACAATAAAAGTTTGTTTCATTTGTGATTATATTTTTAAGTTAAATTTGTTTTCTGGCCAGAACTGGTACATCTACCCTATACTTTCTGTTGATTACAGTGCAAACTTGTACTGTGCTAAGATAATACGTTTGCAGGTTTTTCTATCACACAAAATCAACATTCACAAAGATTCATTTGCATATAATATTTATTTTCTAGACATCAAGGATGGATTTAGATTTGTTGTGGCCCTAAGCAATTACTCTGTGTTAGATGTCAAATAATACAGTTCTTACCATATTTGTCTGCATTCATCTACAATTTTCTCTATTCTTGCAGAAATATCATCTGTCCTTAAAATTTGGACATGTGCTTAAATAAAAAGGTGAGATATTAAGCTACAATTTGTTTGGCTTATGTAGTAATCTGACCCTTCTGGATGTACTGTGTACTCTGTTCAGCATTCTGGTATTGTGCATAAAAGCTACACATGCACAATACCAGAATGCTGAATTACCAGACATTCTAGACCAGTGGTCGGCAACCTTTCTTACCTCACGGACCACTATCATTAAGTTTTTTAAAAGATAAAAAATCTGTAGAATAATGATCATAAAAGTTCAATTTTACCATTTTAATATGAAACTAGTGTGTTTAATTATAACAAATTAATGCAAGCCTAAAGTTCACTGTTGCTTGTTTGAAATAAGTTTATGTATTCTTAGCGCTTTTCCACAAAGGACAACAATCGCACTCACAATATTGTTTATTGTTCATTATTTATTGATAACAGTCACTTTGTATTTTGTTCTAGATTCGAATAAAAGATGCCTATAGTGAAAAAAGTAACTAAGCATTTTGCATTTCTTTTGTAATATTTCGCATAACCTTCAGTTGATCAATGTCCAAATTTCTCCACGGACCACCCAAATTTTCTTGCGGACCATCAATGGTCCATGGACCACCGGTTGCTGACCATTGTTCTAGACTATTGGATGCCAAATTAACAAAGTTCTATTGTATTCCAAAAATTATATGATATATATACATACAATATAATCTTTGAATAGTGGACACTGTCGGGACTGAGAAGTTTGTCTGCTATTATGAGGTACATGCTGGTGGCTATACTGTATCGTAACCTGATCATCATATGATAAAGAATATAATGAATTATGAAATCATCAAATTTGCATTACGAATGTGAATATACCAAAAAGTATACATAGCATATATAATTAAAATATATATACAATATATTATTTGTTTCTTTCAGCTGTAAAAATCTCATTTTAATTGAATTTCATTGGAATGTTGAGTTACAAAGGTGATTTGCCATCCACTTCAAGGGATGGGAAATATATTCAGAATTGTTACATTTATATCATCATTTATGATCTAAGCAACTAATAAGAATTGATATAGGGATTTGTCTGCTTTGTAGTTGTCAAGCAGGTGTAACTTTTCAAACATTTTTGCTTTTTTCAGAAACTGATTTATTAAAAATTACACTTTAGCTACCACAAAACTTAAAACAGTTACAATAACAGTGTTTGTTTGGTGACAGTTCAAAAGTTATGTTACGAAGGCAATTTTCTTACCACTTTAAAGTGTGGGAAGATAGTCGGTTTTCTCGCATTTATGATAAGTTTCCTTTTCATTACTACTATACTATGGTTCTTGTCAAACGAATGAATAACTTCAGAAAAGTTTATAGTTTTTTTGGTAACATAAGTTCATTCCAACAATAAGACAGAAGTTTTAAAACATTAACATGTATAATGATAAATGGTAATGGACAACTTAACCAGATTAAACTTCTCTAAAGATAAAGAATATTGTTCAAATTTTTACGACTTGCTCTCCTCCCCTATTCCTATTTTAAGCCAGTCTTTATTTGACGCCTACAGTCAAAATTCATTGTCCAAAAGAGTATTTGAATGAATTCTTTTAGTTTTAAAATATTTCATATGTAATTAATTCTTTCAGAATAATGAAGGCAGGACATTGCATTTTCATAAGGTTGAGTACAAATGACAGCATCCATTATTTTAGTGTGTCCATTAATGCAGGTTTCACTGTGTGTGTGTGTGTGTGTGTGTGTGTGTATATATATATATATAATAGTAATTAATATATCCTTTCCCATCATCTACTAAAGAAATGAGAGCAATTTCTCAAAATACTAAAACTTTATTGATTTATTGAAAAGATATTTCAATCTTCAGAGTTATCTTCCATCTAAAATACAAGTTTCAATAATGATAAAACATAGTACAGATTGAAAAAAATTGTTAAAATCTTGATTATACTGTTCTTATCATTGTTAATCCTGATTTAACACATTGATCACCACATCAACCGTATATGGCTGACACGACTATTTTCTTAGAGCACCGTGTCAGACATATATGTTTGACACTCGCCGTTTCAACTGCCATACACATCTGACAATAAATGTAAATTTACATTACATTTCAAAAGTATGGCCCCTGAAGATGTTTTGCTGAAAAAATCATGGCATTGTGGTAAAAGTAAGTGACTAACTTATAATATTGTCACATATGTAGCTGACATGGCCTCTCAGTAGATTTAGTAACTTACTAAGTCATGTCAGCCATATAGATGTGACACAAAAGAAGTCATTTTTTAGGAAATCAAATGAAAAAAATATCATAAATCATCAAGTCAGATATTTGTTTATATATTATCATTCAAATTAACAAAAAATTTGATCTTGGCTCAGGGGGAAGTTTTAACATAAACTAGCATGGCTATCAATGTGTTAAAAAACTTAACTCTGAAAGTTATTTACAATAATCGAGCTATAGTTTCTCTATATTTATTAAAAGAAAATAATTATAATACGAATAAGTTCATTAAAAAATTTTAGAAAATGCCATTTTTCAAAAATGAAAAAAATGAATATATTTGCATTAATAAAAACAAAAAACTCAATTCCAACACTAAAAATGTTTTTAACAAAAAACTACAAACTATATTGTATAAAAATATATATTAAACAAACTTATTATTTTTCAAATACTTATGATAATTTTATATAATTAAAGATGTAATTAATTATATAAAATGTGTTGATATAATTAGTTGCAATTGCTGAGAAAAAGATGGATAGATGTAATTAAAGCTAATGATTCTAAATTCAACCATGAAGAGCAAAATAAAAGAAAACATAAAAATGTAAATTCAAATAGTATTATTTATAAAAGTTTAAAACTTAAATTTTTACAGAAATAAATTAGGATTCAATTTTTTAAAATGATTTAAATATAAATATTAATGGCTTAATACATTGATCTGAATTTGATGCTTAAGTAATTTTCAGAATTTTTTTATTTCAACAGAAATAATTTACAAAATGTACTCTAAAATGAAATAATGAGCTTGATAATACCGCTTAAAATGGCTTTATTGAAAGAATTGCAGCAAAGCAGCAGTACAAATGTTTCCTTTAAAAGCCATAAAAAACATAAATCATTCAAAGCAACCCTCAGCAGCTAAATTTCAGTGGTTTTACAAGGCAATGCACCCATGTAAGAAAACTAGTAAATTTTTCTTTCATATCTGTATTATGTTAACATCATTATCAAGAATTTGTATTTTAGACTCAGGTGAATCTTGAAAGCCAAAATGTAATATTAATGAATGCAAAAGTTTAAATAATCAAAGAAATTTCTTTTTCCTGTCATAAATAATATTAAAAGATGTACTATTAACATTGAAAATTATGTAGATTGTAAGAATTGTTATATAATCTCAAAAAATGTTAACTGACAGTTAAATTTGTCTCAAAGTGAAGTTTGTTTTAACAAAACTTTATTAATAATATTCATTTATTTATATTATCTTTCCTATAGTATAAATAAATAAATATTATCTTTCCTATAATATTAACATATATTAGAGATTTATACATAATATCAAAATTACATTATAATTAAATAACTATATTTTTAGCCCCTCAAAGTAAACATGTTTATTTTCAATATCTATATTATTTTTAATAATTGAAATAACAAAATTATACAATTTTTATTCATAAAAAAATTTATTTCTAAATTAAATAGTATCACATTTGCAATAAAATTAAATTCTTAATTGTTTAGTAAATAGGTTTTAAAGCAGCTAACATGTATTATCTAATTAAGTCTTATGATTTAACTGCTTCAACAGTATTAGAGGAAGACTTTTTAGGTAAGTATTTTTGATATTTATTTAAAGATAAAAATCTACTTGGTTTATACTTCTCGTCAGGAAATGCAACACTATATAAAGAAAAATGCTTCAATATTTGCTCAGTCATAGTTAAATCTAATTTATATTCTTTAGCAATTAACTTGGCATTCCATAAATTTGGATCAGTCTGATGTTTATTAAGGAATTCAATTACTTGACGTAAAGATATTTTTCCTTGGGGAACTGAAGTGGCTTCAAAAACACCATATTCAGAAGACTTCACATAAGATTTGTTTTGAGGTAAAACTTTACCATCATCCTTCTTACTTTCCTATGATAAATTAAAATAAATAATTAAAAACATTTAATGTAATATAAAATTTAACTAAACACTGTATAAATTTAACATAATTGATATGTTTTTACATATTAAATGTATTAATTTTGTATATTACACAAATTTAATATATGAAAACATATCAAGAAGTCTTATCAATTTTAGGTATTAATGGTTTTTTTTAAAACAAACAATTTCACATAATTTTTAAAATTTAATTTGAAATTTTAGTTCAATCTTTTTATAGAGCATAAAAATACAATATAATCAAAATCATAATACTATAACTTTGGATAAAATGAAATTAATTTTTATTGAATATTAACATTGCAAATTACGAAGTTAATTCAAATTACTTCATTCACATTGATTCATTCATCATTTTCATTTAAACAATTTTTAGTTAAAAGACATATTTTGAAGTTGTTTGAAGTTTAGAATATTTACATTTATTATACAGTAAGATCTTGTTTTATATATAGGATTGTTATAAGCATTTTTAAATGAAAAATGGTTAGGTTAACTCACTCCTAGTCTACTGAATCTGTCTGAAGTAAGTAAACCATTCTTCACCATCTTCTGATATTCTGAACACAGAACTACTGAATGTGGGAATAACCTGTTTGTGTGTATTTTTCTTAAGTAGTGTATTCAAGAAACACAAAATTTTGCTCTGTTTTTATCCAGAAATATCACACTAAAATGTTATTATTAGTTAATACTGTAGAAATTTCTGTACCTGTATACTGTAAATAATTAAGGTAATGCAATGTTTCTCAACTTGTGGTTTACAAATGGGTTGATTCTTGAGTTAATAAAAAAGATATTTCTTGTAATGTTTACCTTCATTCAAAACATCCACTAAAGTTTAAATTAAAAAAAAAATTAAATAAAATTTAAATTAAATTAAAATTTTTAAAACAAAGTTTTAAATATATATATAAAAGATATTAAATTAATATTAAAAATAATCATTATTAATTAATTTACTTTAGGGGTCACCAAAAGGCCCTGAACATGAAGTTTGAGAACACTGAAGAAATGCATGCTCTATAGCAGGGGTAGCCAAAGTAGTCGATATAACATTATTGGGGGTCGATGAAAAGACAAAACTTACAAATTTTGAACTGAATATAGCTAATCTTGCTAAGGATCATCAAGCTTATCTGTCTCATTGATTGTCAGTTACAAAAATTATTATTAACATATATACAATAAATGTAAAAAATGTAAAATTAAAAGAAATGTATTAAAATAATAAAAGCTTTTTTTTTATTTGTAACACAAACTTTTTGGTGGGGGTCGATGTGAGGTTTTGAAAAGTTGTAGGGGGGTCAACATTAAAAAATTTGGTGACCCCTGCTCTCTAGCTATAGTTATGAAACTTTGTTATTTTTTCAAACAATGTGCAAACAAATCTAATGAGTTAATTTTTACACACATAAGACTCATCTTTTTTTTTGCATTACAAGATAGTAATATTTTCAAATCATTTAAAATTAGACAGCACAAATCATGATCAGAATGTTTTTTGTTTTACTTCTATAAATAAATCCACAAATAATAAGTCAGGGTAGCATAATTGGCAATGCATCTGCATGGTATGCAGGTGCTACAGGTTCAAGTCCCACTCTGGCCAATTCTTTTCTTCCAGAAATTCTAAATTTAATTTAATTTACAGGGTGTCCCAAAAAGATGTACTCACTCTTTGATAGATGATTAATAATATGTTTTTTTAATTTAGTAATAGGTTTTAAATTAATGTATTATTATTTGTTTATTGATTTAACTTCTTAGGACTGTGTTTTTGTCAAGACACGTCTATTTACAAAAAAATATTTATATATTTGACAATCAAAGAGTGAGTACATCTTTTTGGAACACCCTGTATTATAATTATTATATTTAATAGGAGAAGGCAACCAAACCACCTACATCTTGTCAAATTACTTCATATTTAATTCTTAAAGTTAATTTCATTTGTATTTTTTTGTTTTAATGTTCCAACAATTAATACAAACACTTACTTCTTTTACTGACGGATGCAGATCCATTTTACAGTAAAATTGCATGCTAAGTTTTATAGTTTTATTTTAAAACATATTCTAAGTTTTAAAACTAATATTAATTGTTTGTGTGAAGAATTATTATAAAATGCAACGAGGAGGAGAGCATTGAAAAAGGTTGGAAATAGACCACAGAAGGAGATCAGACTTAGCCCCTAGTGTAATCTGATATAGCAATTGCTATATTTCTATATTTAAAATTTTAAAAATGCTGTGTTAAACAGACAGAAGTGAATTTAAGAGAATAATCTATAATACACTTAATAATCTAGCAATAATGAAATTTTTCCAAAATATTTTATCTGAACTCTTTTTATAGAGTTCAGATAAAGTATTTTGGAATTTCACTTTTCAAAACCTCAGTTTGAAAACAGATATTAATAAACTAATGAAAACAAAGTACAAAAGCTTAAAGTAATTGTAATTTAAAATGGTACCATTTATCATACTTCAATTTTCATTTTATTAATAATTTTGACTGTTATAATGAAAGCATGGATTTTTATTAAACTTTTTCCAGTTTGTTTATATTTTATAATTTCAGAAATTTATTAAGATATAAATTTAATAAATTTGTGTGTTTGCAGTGCTGTTACTGTTGTTTCAAGAAAAGTAGGAAAACTAGGACTTTCTGAGTAAAAAATTAGGATAAGTAGGATAAATTTAAAAATAGTGAAAATGATCACTCAGAGATATTCAAAGAATTCACGGAAGAGACAGAATAAGGCATATACTACATTAACTCTTTTTATTTGTTTATTTTTTTAATGTAATTAAATTTCCTATCAAAAAGACTTAAGCTTAGTTCACACTGAACGCGATTTGCTGGCGAAAGCGAAAAACAGAGCGAATAACACGTCAGACATGACGTCGTTTCCGGCAAATTTTACCATTTCGTGAATCGCTTCGAAGTTCGAAACCGTCGAGCTTTTTCGCTAGCGAAAAAATTCCGCCACCAATCGTATTCCCGCTAGTTGTCACGTGGTTCTTGTTGTTTTCGAGATGGCTACAGAAACTTCCTACACAATAGAGTAAATGTTGTAATTACGGATTTTTAATATTTCTCTCACCCAGCATCGTTTTCTTTTTGACATATCATTCTTTCTCAATAAATGAACAAACGTGGTTAACGACGGAATATGGAAGCGGCCATTTTGTTTTTCGAGATGACGTTTTCTCTTGCTTGCAGATGATTCGCCCCTTAAACTTCAGAATCGCTTTTCGCTTTTGGTTGTAGGGTCAATTTCGCTAAGCGAATAAAACTCGTTTTTCGCTTTTCTCATTCGCTTTCGCTATTCACTCAGTGTGAACTAAGCTTTACTCATTAGTTACTAGAGTAATAATCCTGAATAGGTTATAGTCTGTATTTTTCAATAACATTTATAATTAACAAATATGCAGAAACAATTTGAAAAATAAAATCACAGAAAATATTAATTACACCATCAAATTAAAAACTTCATAATATACATTGATACAGTCAATATTACTTTCCCGGATGTTATAGAACAGAAGGAAAGGGTTGCAATTGTTCAAATTTTCATTCTCTGGGTTTTTGCATTTTTCAACCTAAAAATCTCCAAATCTAAAAAATCATCACAAATTGTGTGTGTGTATTATTAAAAAATTAGGCATGAATATTTCTAAGCATATATATGAGGCATTAATTAATAATTCAGTTATTGAATTTACTGTAATAACCCTACAACACAGTTTGAGAATTGGAGACATCCCGATACAAAAAGTCACAATTTTTAAGTGTAAACACTATCATTCAGTATTTTCTTATTCAAGCAAGTATGTGTGTTGTCTCATATTTGCCTATGGATTTTAGAATATTGAAATTCTCAATGTTGTTTTGTACCTTTTTCCTGGTTTTCTTTAATGAGAACATTGTACAATTTTTCTTATTCCTTGTCCTAGATTCCTATTCTAGCTTTCCTATAAACCAGGTGTTGATGTCATTGGTGATAGAACTCTAAATGAACTCGAAAGACTGTCACTGTGTTTTGTTTTTGTAGATTAAATTGGAAGTTACTACACAAAAAGATTAAATTTTTAATGATGTCTTATATTTTCATTTGTTTGCATTTATCTAAGATTTTCTGAAAAAAGCAGAGAAAAATCAAGATGTTGCTGATACTTTTGATTAAGATCAACAGGAAAGCTCAGATGATGATGACATTTTGCCAAAAAAAAATCTTTGTTTAACAGAGCGTAGCAGTAAAGAAAAAATTAATATTAACATGTAATACTTTTAACTGTGATTGTTAGTTAATTATTGATTTCTTTAATAAACATATCTCTCTTATTTCCTGCTAGCTGTATTTTATCTTTACTGAATTGTAAAAATACTAACTTACTTTTGATTTAATGATTTGTAAGACACAAAATACAAGTAGCATATTACCTTTACTAATTACATTGTTTCCTTATATCTTTACTAATAATGCTTTAATAAATGATGATTTCAATTTAATGCTGTCAAATTTGAACTTTGGACTTGAATTCATAGAGTTTTAGATTGAGTATCAAATCCAAATGAAAGTGAAAAAACTTGACAAGTCTGAGCCAAAACACTCAAAATCAAAAAACCCTATATGTAGATAGTATTATAATAATTGTGTATGCAATACCCAAGTATAAAAACAAATATGCAACATTCAATATTATTAATTACAGTAAAAAGTATAAGTAAAATGTTTTAAACACATTTTAATGTTTTTCTGTTAATTATTGCCTAAGTGTCTAGGTAATTATCAAAGAATACCGGGGATAGAGTTCAAATTTATATGAAATTTTGTTTTACATAATACATGCTGACAAGTAACTTCCATACAAAACAGGACTAAGCCATAATTTCAAACTTTTATAATCTATAACTTATTAACAGAATTTTAATTTTATGAGATATATCTTTAAAAATATAAATCACATGAATATTTGTTCAAATAGCATATATATATATATATTTTTATCATTATTTATTTATATATATTTTTATATATATATGGCATCAAATCATACAAAGAAAAAATTTCACATCACATGAAAGTTTACAAAATTTGTTCATATAAGCTGGCATTTAAAAGAAATTAAAATATAATATATAATTAGAAATCAATATTTTTTTGAATATCCTTTCTTGGATATATATAGTATTTTTGGATGGTTATAAAGATGCCACAAGTGAACATTACACACCTCGTATTTCAGATCATTGTCCCAATAAAATTTGAAACTGTTTGAAATGCCCATATTTGCTATGTGCATTAGCCTTCAAGTTTTGCTTCAAAATATTTAAGTACATTGTTGGTCAATATTTGAATCATTAAATACTAAATTTCCAACACCCACAGACCATAACAGAACTTCCTCAAAGCTTAACTGACAGTAGAATATTTTAACTTAATATGGAGGAATCTAAATGAAGAAATGTTATCTTCTTACCATCTGATCTAAATAGATCAAATACACTCAAACCTGTTTTTGTGCGGTCTTTTTTTGTGCGATTTTTTTATATGTGCAATGTGTTTTGTGCAATTATTTTTGTGCAGTATACCAATTTGATTGAAATTCATATACCGCACACAAAAAAAAAATCACACAAAACAAATTGCACAAATAAAAAATCGCACAAAAAAAAGACCGCACAAAAACAGGTTTGAGTGTATGCTTTCATTACAAAAATAACATCACTCCAAAAGTCACCTTCCTTTGTTAGGTAAATTTGAGCAAAAGTAACTCTTCTATTAATTATACTCATTTAAATATGAATTTTTTTTTCTATCTATTCTTTGTGGAAATCTTACCATCTCAATGCTCTATAAATCATCTCTGGACTGACTGTCTTTCCAGTTTTTGTCTGAAGCAAAACACCCAATTTGGGACAACAAGAGATGCATCAGAAGAGAAAATATATCATCACTTCGTTACAAACCTGTTACTGGTGTGCTTCATGAAATTACAGTTCATCATAAACGCTTTTGAACTTTTGAGCAGTTTTTCTTCAGGTGAAATCTGATGGAACACTTCAAAATGGAATGTGAATATTTAAATAAATTGAATTCCTGTAAGCCGAGATCCGTTGCGACAGGCATGTGCATTCGTGCGTGGATGGCAATTAAAGGTTGGTTTCTATGAGGATCTGCCAAGCTACCGATAGATTTAGCTCCTCTTTCCGGTTGATGCAGGTGGTGCTCTGGCTAGCTCTATAAATGGCTATGGCTTTTGGCCATTTAACACTTACCATGCTGGTCCAGTTGACCTAGTTCATTACCTGTGTGCTGGCTGATTTTTGTAATTTTACTATATTTTCTACTGAAGATAGAAAATGTTCGACTGAAGCTAGGTAAAAAGTGAAAACAGATTCTGGTTTGTTTAACATTTCTCTATATTACACTCAATTTTGATGTTTGTGTGCAATATTTTAATAAATTGCATTGCAATTTTATTTGGACACATTTTACAAATAGACATAATGAGAAAAACATTGAAAACCACCACAATGCTTATATTATATGTCTTATTTACTAAGAAAACATATAATACATTGCTAATTTAGTTTTCTTAATGTAGTACTGTATGATACAATTTAAAACAGAGGGTTACACACAGTCCTATATCACATTCTTTTTCGTGGATGTGATGGTACAGCAGATGTAGATGGGAGGGTATTTACACTGCCATACATACACAAATCTGACTAAAAATATAATATCACATACTTTATAAACTATATATCTACAGAGAAAATAAAATTATATGGCTTACCTGTACTTTCTTCACTTCCAGATAAGCTTAAAATGTAATCGCTATCACTCTCATCAAATATATCACTATCATCGTCACTATATTTGTCTAACTCTTCATTAATAAATTGGCAAATATCCTCTTCATTACGTGTATGAGCCATATTTAAGTTGAAGTAAAGCTTGCAGGTAACAACTGAACTCCAAATCAAACTATGGAAGTGACCATAACAATGAACTTTTTGTTTGAATTTCTGAAACAAATATGCCCTCTGATGGTCAAAAGACAAACTAATAAACACAAATAATTCTTTCATGTTTTGCTGCACATGTAACGATACATTTTAAAACTAGAAATAACAGGATATATCAAAAAACATAATGTTATGTTTTTTGCAAAGGAATGTGGAAAATGTAATTTTATGTTCATAGCATGGTAAGTGTTAAGATGCTCTTGGTGGGGAGTACTGATGATGATCTTGGCCTTGTCAAATTGCACTTCGATGTCCGGGTCAGATGCACCCGTACACGAGAACACCAAGCGAACCTGCAGTATGGGTGACATGCTACTGCCCTTGCCACATATGCATCTGAGCTGGACATCAAAAAAGCTGCAGCACCACCTGCATCAACCGGAAGGAGGAGCTAAATCTATCGGTAGCTTGGCAGATCCTCATAGAAACCAACCTTTAATTGCCATCCACGCACGAATGCACATGCCTGTCGCAACGGATCTCGGCTTACAGGAATTCAATTTATTTAAATATTCACATTCCATTTTGAAGCGTTCCATCAGATTTCACCTGAAGAAAAACTGCTCAAAAGTTCAAAAGCGTTTATGATGAACTGTAATTTCATGAAGCACACCAGTAACAGGTTTGTAACGAAGTGATGATATATTTTCTCTTCTGATGCATCCCTTGTTGTCCCAAATTGGGTGTTTTGCTTCAGACAAAAACTGGAAAGACAGTCAGTCCAGAGATGATTTATAGAGCATTGAGATGGTAAGATTTTCACAAAGAATAGATAGAAAAAAAAATTCATATTTAAATGAGTATAATTAATAGAAGAGTTACTTTTGCTCAAATTTACCTAACAAAGGAAGGTGACTTTTGGAGTGATGTTATTTTTGTAATGAAAGCACATTTGATCTATTTAGATCAGATGGTAAGAAGATAACATTTCTTCATTTAGATTCCTCCATATTAAGTTAAAATATTCTACTGACAGTTAAGCTTTGAGGAAGTTCTGGCGAATGGATCAGTTAAGCAATGGATCTCGGCTTACAGGAGTTTGATTTATTTAAATATTCATGTTCCATTTTGAAGCGTTCCATCAAATTTCACCTGAAGAAAAACTGCTCAAAAGTTCAAAAGTGTTTGTGATGAACTGTAATTTCATGAAGCACACCAGTAACAGGTTCATAACAAAGTGATGATTTCCCCCCAGTGTTTGGAAGATGGTGAGTTTTATAGAGGAAATATACTTTGGATAGGATTCAGTGAGTAATAAAAACCCTATATTACTAGGTGTAGATGGGTTTTTGTTTCTTTGTAAAATGATTTAAAGATTAGAATGTATGATATATACTGCTAATCATAAACCATTTTCAACATTTGCAATAGCTAAGAGTAAAACAGCATGAAGGAGACTGTTTAATCCCATGCAGGTACATTTTTCCTGACCTGATTTATTTTAATTTTATTCATAAATACAATTAATAAATTATAAAATATTTTAATTAAATATTTATTTAGTAGTTTGGAAGAAGATAAGTAATTTTAATAAATGTAGAGAATGGAAACTGTTTATTCTGTATACATGCATATTCACTAAGAGTTATCACTTACAATCATTTTTAAAACATTGTATTTTATTACATTTGTTTTTCAAAGTACTACTTTGATCCTATTAGTGAAAATTTTATTTTATTGCTTCGTAAAAGTGACTACATAGAAGTGAATATCCTATAGAGCTAGTGGAACTGTGTTGAGTACGCAGGCAAAAAAAACGGCTTCGGGAAAACATGTGCGTCTTTGGGTTGGATACTCACATGAAATACGGTGCTTGTTTTCTTCCTGTGATAATGAACCACAGCTTTCTGCCACACAAAACTTCAAAAAATAACTGTTGTGTGGTTGGTTATAGTGTTACCTATATTAATGCACAACTAGGTACAAAGTTTTATTCGTTCCTGAATGGGAAATACCCTGGGAGGAAAGAGAAATGGCTGGCTGCAATTCGGCAGATTGAGTACGTATTCTTCATTTCATTGAAGGTATTTTTTTAAAGTTGTGTGTATATATATAACTGACATTTAATTAAAGGCATTGTATTATAATTATCTCTGTAAATTGCTAGGGTGCTTCTTTTAGAAGTAAATAGGTGTAGTCCACTTTTTATTACTACCCATTACTTACGTAGTGTATTGAGTAATAACTCATTGAAAATAGCAATTCTAAAATATTCTAATTTCATATTTCTAAAAATCTAAAATCCTGATAATAAATAACTAAATTTAAAAAATGCTTAATGGTGTCATTACTAGCCATGGAACACTATCAAAGATCATTTCAAGTAATTCATTATTTAAAAAGTGACCAAAGTTGTCTGATAATTGTAATATAATATGTAAAAATTTAAAAACTTTTCAGAAAAGATGACAAATTTGGCAACCCACAAAGTACAGCAAAGTCTGTAATCAGCATTTTGTAAGTGGACAGAAAATTGATCACTCTGACCATCCAGCATACGTTCCCACTTTTTCCAACATGCTACAAAAAATGGGATTGTGGAAATGTTGATAGGTTTTTAAGGCAGGAAAGAAGAAAAGGTGGAGGAGAGTGTGGGTAACAGTATGGATGTGAACACCAAAACCACACCCATGATCACCAAACATGCCATTGGAACACAAACTGATGTAGGGGAACCACTTTATAGCACAGATAATATTGCAGTCTTATTTTGTGAAAACATGTAATGATGTGGGATTTATTGTAAAAAGCTGTTACCTAAACCTAATAACCAAATAGTATATAACCAACTACTTCTTCAGTGATGACGGTTGAACCTCGATTCATATTTGGATCTGTATTCTCGTCCATGGAAATCTATTAGTTTGGAAACGTGTCCGCATTTGAACAGCTTCTCTCCTTTCTTTAAGTTACTCAGGGTTTCGGTAGATATTGCAATGCCGTCTAGTAACCATTATTTGTTCACCCTGAAGAGAAGAAGCACAAGCCACCTTTGTGGCCTCAAGTCTGTTTCCCTGGTGTCGCCTCTAGCGACAACACCAGGGAATCTAGTTTCACCATTCTTTCCACTAGCTCTATATTTGGTCATTTCTGTAAAGTTATTAGCATCAATCAAAATAAGTTATTCAGAAGAATATTTAAGACATGAAATGTTATATGAATTTAGAAATGGTAATATTGCATTGACAAATATTTGTAGCATAACTCTGAACAACTGAAAATGTCAGCATTGGTTCACTAAATTTTAAAGATAAAATTTTAAACTAACAGTATTAAATAACAAAATAAGTAACTAATAAATGCAGATAAATGGAAAAATGTTTAGATTTTTACAAAATACTAACTAAATGTTTAATTAAAATATTTTATAATTTATTAATTACATTTATGAATAAAATTTAAACAAGTAGATGAAAACAAAAGTAAATAAATGCAAATGTACAATGTGAGATTGAACCAGTCTCCCTTCTGTGTAAATCCTTGTCACTTGACTCTCAGTTATTGTGAATGTTGAAAATGGGTCACAATTAGTGGTATATATCATATGTCATAATGTTTAAATCCATTTTACAAAGAAACAAATACCCATCTAAACCTAGTAATTAGGATTTCACAATCTACATTTATAATCTACATTTTAAGCCCAAAAAAGTGTATTTCCTTCATAAGTTTAGAATTCTTCTTGAATAAGAATTTAGTATGTGATTTTTCCTTGTCAGAGATCCAACCCTCTTATATCTATTATAAGTTAATATATTACAAAAGTGAGTAACTTCTAACAACTTCTGAGATTTTTCTGTAAATTTCTCTCTTTTTGAAATATACTACATTCTTTCTAATTCAGTCCTTAATTATCAAGACTTTCAATTATCTGGCATACTCCCCAGTATGGCTCTGTTCTTCTATTTCCATGAAAATGTTAATCATGTCTCATATTCTCTTTTCCTGTTTATTTGGGTTTTATTTCTGTGTATAACATTGCTCCAAGCTGAGTTATGGGCAATACTCAAAGCCATCAACCACATTACAGATTATATTCACAAGTACAAGGGCACTATATGCCTTTACACAGACAGTAGAACGGCCTTTAATATCCTCATGAATGGTAAGAGGCACATCGGCCTTTCTGCCAATCTTATCTCCAAAGCCAACAACCTCAGCTAGATCAGAAAACTCCACTTCACTTGGATCCCCGAGCATAAGGGGCACACTGGTAATGAACTAGCAGATAAACTAGCCAGGAAGGCTTGCACCCTGAACAGGGAACCATCCTACAAGAAACTTCCTCATTCATGGTTAAAAAACCAGCTTACCGACTTAGCTCTCAACGAGTGGCAACACGAATGGGAAAATGCAGACACAAAGAGGAAAACTTACGCCTTCATTCCATCTATTACTCACCGTGTCAAGGCCACACACTACACTCCAAATGCCGAGACTACCCAAATTTTGTCTGGGCATGGCAACTTTGTTGCCTATCTCCACCGCTTTGGTAAAATGGACAACAACCTCTGCAACTGTGATAAGTCCAGTGAGGCCACAGCGGAACACTTCCTCTACACATGCTCAAAATACGATGATGACAGACTCCCATTCATAGGTGAATGCCTCATGGAGGGACAGAACTGGCCACCAAACCCAGCGGAAGTATTTAGCAACAAAAAACTGGAAAAGACTAACACAATTTGTGTATAAAACAAAGACTCTAAGCACCAATAGCTTCAGTAGAGAGGCCACCAGTTCTGCCAACTAGCTAGCTACAGCCTAAGAAAACGCCTTTCGTGGAACAGGGCGTGAGGAAACAGGTAAAGTATTTATGGTAGCTGAGCGTTGTGTAACAATCCTGTAAACACCGGCAATAATGTGTAATGTATTGTAAACACGGTTATATTTCTGCTGGTATCAATTGTAACCACCATCAATAATCCGGTACATTTTGTTGTACCCCAGCTGCCAATTCAGTTTAATTTTGTTCAGAATGGTTATCCATTTATGCAATTTGGTGTTTATTTTCTAATGGCCTCCCTCTCTCTTCAAAACCGCTACAAATGTGTTAATGTACTCATTATCTTTAAAATTTGTACTGACTTGTAACACTCACAACTGTATCCTTCTTTAATTCTCATCAACATTGTCATTGGTAAACCCTACTGTTTCTGGGTTGCACCTTCCAATTCTGTAAATCAACTGTTACCTGCTGCTTTTGTAATTGCCACAAGTCTTCAATGTTTGTATACTATGACAACCACTGTATATATTATGTATACATATTGTAATCTTCTGGTTTTATTTTAATAAATGTGATGCAGGCACCAATGGGGCCTCCCATCCTTCCTTCCTTTCAAACTTTACTATTACCCTTTCTTTTCACACTTCAACCTCTTGCTTTCTCCTTCTTTCCATTTCCAAATAGAGCAAAGTCTGTAGCCACAAACGGACAGCTCTCTTATCTCTTTAACTTGGTACTTGGTATAACGTTGCATGTCAGTGCTCCATATTACTTGCCCACTTGCCTCAAAGAAAGAATCAGTACTGAAGGGCAACAAATCAAGTTAATTCATTGTCTTTATGCAGGCTTTAAGCCTATACTCTTTCAGTAATTTAGCACCCTTCTGTACAAAGAATAATCAAATTAACATGAGTCTAGTGTAATAGATTATAAGTTCAAATGATTCCACTGATGTATTCTTTCATTTAAGTCCCATAACCAAAATTGAAAGTGAATAATAAAATTCCACTGTGTATTAATATCTAATTGTAAGATACCAGAATATACAAAACTTTGATAAATTTACAAAAAATTGAGGTTATTCTCATCTTTGCATACCTTAATGAATACATGTTATGTCAAAAATTTACATTTTTAGAAAATTAGAATAAATAAACGTCTATTTAAGTGAGAGCAATGCAATGTTGTGTTTTCACTAATTTCCAGTATTGTTAACTGTACAGTATAAATATTGTATGATAAATTAATTTCTATTTCATTTATCTGCTAACTTATAACAATAAACATCCATGAGATTTACTATATTAATTTTACAATTCATAAAAATGCCATAAAATAAACTTACTTCTTTAACTGGATCATAAGATGTAATTTTAACAGATTTTAGTCTATCCAATAATCCTGTCCATTGTTCTTTACTCTCTCTTACAACAGCTGTAAAAGAAATGTATTTTTTAGTGTACAAATAAAATATTTTACTACAAAATTACAGTATTTAACAGATAGATCCATATTAATGATATTTATAAATATTTATAATAGTGTCCCATTGTTATATTGAGCATTGGATGTATTGCACTTTTTTGAATTCCCAAATTTTAAAAGCACCTGAGTCAATAAATTTTAAAATATCAATTTCCATTAAATTTATCTTTGCTACGAAATATGGTATTTTATTCCTACCATTGTATTTAAAATTGCCACTGCAGGTAAAACAATAAATTCATCAAGATCTAAATATAAAGACCAACAACTGCCGAATTATCGGGCTAGCAAATGGCTATAGTAATATTAATAATTTAAGTTATCTTATATTGACTGGAGGGGGAGGATCGGACCGAAGGTCCGGGTAGCGTAACTGGTAACGTGTCTGCACGGATAGCAGAAGTTGCGGGTTCGAATCCCGCTTCGGGCCGATTCTTTTCTTCCAGTTAAGCCTAAATTTATTTAAATTATTTAATTAAAATTCTAATTATTAAATTTAGCAAGAGATGGTGCCTAACGCCTAACTCTAGTACCAAATTAACTTAAATTATTAATATTACTATAGCCATTTGCTAGCCCGATAATTCGGCAGTTGTTGGTCTTTATATATAACGGGTTAGTTGTTGTTTATTTATAAGATCTAAATAAGCAATACAAGTGGATAGATCAATTATCATTTATATTTCCTTTCGATATTAAAAGTTGTTCATTGGTTTCAAGTACCTTCTCCTCTATTTACAAGCTTCTGTGAATTCAAAATTTGACCCCTTTATGTAAACTGACTTAATACTGTCAATTCACATAAAAGTATGAAATTTTGAATTCATTCTGTAATGTGTAAGGAAAATATTTCCTTATTTCTGAACAGAAAGTTCTAAAATTTTTATACAGCAGTAACTTTATTTTACTTTTTAGAGAATTTTTACTCTAATTTTATAAGTTTTGATGTTCTATTATATGTTAAATATTTATTTTTTAAATTTTCAATTAATGTATTTATAATTTTTATTGGAAAATATAAATTACACAAATTTTTAATAAACGATTTATTTGAAATATAGTACTGTATAATAAACTGCAACTGATATTTTGTATTTATATCAACAATATTTGTATTTAAACGTCATTGTCAAAGAAATAATAATACTAAATGGGCGTTCGTGGTATTGATGTTTACGTAAACATCAATTAATACGATATAACCACGATTAAAAATTCAGTATTGAAAAACTACGCTTATTTTATATCAGAAACACTTGCTGATGAAAGAACAGAGGATAGAGATTCCATAGCATGTATAATCTGTTTAGTAAAAATCCAGAATTTTTACTACTCAGTTATTATATTGCGCTTTATCTTTCTCTTCCGACAAATGAGGGGCTATTGTATATATTTTACAAATACAGTGGAACCTTGGTATATGTCTGCTTTAGAATACGTCCAATTCGGAATACATCCTGTTTGGACAAAACAAATTTTGCTCGGTATACGACTTTTGTTCGGTATACGACTTAATTCAATTATACGCACCATCTATGAACAAGTAGCACTATCGGTGTACTAGACCAGACTAGATGTTCATGGTACCACAGTTTATAACTTTGTTAAATTTCTTCTGATTTTAATTTGTAAGTAAAACTTTATTATTTTTATTAATCACGAATTGCAAAAAGACAGATGAAAAGCAACAGAAAACTAAAAAAAAAAAAAAAAAAAAAATGACTAGAATCACAATGGAATTGAAAAAAAAAAAATTGTTGAGAAATATGAAGGTGGCATGCATGTTCGAGATTTAACTGAAAACGACGATATCAACAATCATGAAAAATAAAGACATTATCAAATCTGGTAACGTTGCGAAAGGGGTTAAATCAATTTCTAAACAGAGATCGGAGACATTAGATCATGTTGAGAAATTGCTTTTGCTTTTGATAACTGAAAAACAATGTATCAGAAGCAATTATTTGCGATTATTACTGTAATAACTTAAAAAATCTATAATAAAATTTATTCCTTTATTAATGTGCTCAAACGGTGTTTCAATTATTTTACAATTCCATTAATATACCATATCAAGAGGAGTTTTTTTACATGAGAACGGATTAATCATTTTTACATTACTTCTTATGGGAAAGGTTGGTTTGGTATACGTCCTATCCGGTATAAGTCCAAACATAAGGAACGGATTAAGGTCGTATACCGAGGTTCCACTGTAATAAGAAATTTCAATTCATTAGTTAATCACTAGAAAAAAATCATTTGATAAAAAACTTTTTATGGTAAAATAGTTTATAATTTTTTTTAAGAAATGAAATGGATTATTATTATGTTGGGTTTAGTGTGTTATACTCGATTGACACTGGTGGCTGTGTACTATGTTAGACCAGAGTCAAGGTATAGTAACCAAAACAAAACAAAAATTAAAAAAAAGTGCCAGTGTGTATTCAGGAATTTCCTAACAATATGACATGTTTTCAATATAGTGGCCTGTAGTGTGATGTATGTGTTTCTATTCAATTGTAATGTGCCCAGTCTTTTGTGTAGTGTGATATGACACCTGTAAAGGAGAGAACAACAGATACAATAAGCACCCTATCCATCCTTCACAGACGCCTTATTTACTGGGCAAGTTCCATGTACTTTCTGATTTTTTTCAGTGCATGTGTTTTGTACATTGTGAGTGTTTGGAATTGCTGTCTATAATGTATGTGATTTTATTGTGTTTGTCAATCAGTGTAATGTCTGGTCTGTTGTGGTAAATTGTTTGATCTGTGATTATAGCTCCGTCATAATATATTTTGTGTGTGTTATTTTTCAATAATGTCTGTGGAATGTATTTGTAGTACGGTTCATGGATGTCTAATAATTTGTTTATCTTTGCTAGCTCCTGGTGTATTATATTTGCTACTTAATCATGTCTACGTAGATAACATGTCTGTGCCAAGAGCTTGCAACCAGACGTGATGTGTTGTATAGTTTCTGGCATGATATGACATTTTCTTCATGTACAATTTGTGAGTGTTGTATCTTTGTAACTTCAGAAAACACTCAAAAACGTTTTTTGAAGATATTTGTATTTTGATCCTGTATGACAATCATAAATCCTTCTGCCTAACCAGAGAGGCATCCCCAAGCTAACCAGCTGTTTGATGCAGTTTTGTCAACAAAATCCTGAGCCAGGTCGTAGGGATGCCTGCAACCTTTTTATATGTTGTGTCATGTCCATATGTTGTGAGTGTAAATTTAATAGTGTGTTATTTGAGTCTGCTTTATGTAACTGTGATGTGTCTTGTTTTTTGTAGAAAAACTCTTGCAGTGTCTATTATTATTATACATAAAGTAAAATGCTGTAACCTCATAGGAAAATGCTATTTTTAATTTACTGAAAAATATGTAATATAATTTGATGCAAAATACAAATAAAGATATATTTATATGGCATTCATTAACCAATTTTTTCTTGATAATTAGTGAAAGTGTGAAAGTTGTAAAGGTAATTAATATAAAAAGAATGATAAATTTTCAAACTTTCATTGTAAAAATAAACTTTAATAAATATTTACAAAAATAAATTGTCTAACTTTAAAAATCATCTCAGCATGGCATTTGTTAATTTCATTGTTAATAGGAAAGTTGCTACAAATAACTAAAGATAACAGCAAAAAAATAAAAGTAAAATCTATTATAAAAACTGAGATAATCAAATATATAAAATTTGTAAATTATCAATAGTTTACAACAGTCAGTTTCACTATCTCAAATTACCAACATGCTATGCAATTTTTACATTTGAACTTCTGCAACAGATATTATTTTCCTTATTATTATTTTTTGTGCACACAATGATTTTCCTGCTAACATCAATTAGTTTTAAGTTGGGCTTTTTCAAACTTAAAAAAATCAATTTCATGGAAACTTTTCTATTTATAAACTTTAATTAAATTTTATTTTTAATCAAAAAGTATGAAAATTTACTATTGATTTTACATTAGAAATTCATATAAATTCTTCTATGATCAATATATTGTGAGAAAATTCTTGGGATGATTCAGTCGAGCATGAAAAGCTATGGATGGTATTGAGTGAGTATAGAGTACCAGAAAAGTTCCTGTGTGTGTTGAACTTGTATGTATGTGAACCGCAAGGCATGTCTGCGTGTGAGTCTTCTTCTTTGAATTCTTTGCAATTCAGAAGAGGTCACATCAAGGATGAGTGATAAGTCTGTGGCTGTTTAATATCTTTTGGATAAGGGTGCGAGGGAAGCTTTGGCCAATGACCATGGTGTGAAAGTTAGGAATGAGAATGTGCATGTGTTGTTGTATGCAGATAATGCAGTGCTGTTAAGTGAAAATGAGGAGGAAATGTAGAGTATGCTTAATCGTTTTAACAAGGTGATGCACGAGAAAGGGCTATGAATAAATACTAATACGACAAAGTTCATGGTGTTTGAACATGCTAAGGTGGACAGGATAGCTTGCCATTTGATGCTGAATGGTGTGAATGTGGAACAAGTAAACAACTTCGTATACTTGGGGAGCATAGTACAGAGTGATGGTGGGTTGAAGGGGGAGTTAGCCAGGAGAAAAGCAGCTGGTCTGAAAGTCATTGGTGCATTTAACTGCCTGCTTTGGAATGAGTGTACATCTAAGAAAGTAACTTTAGCTGTATGCAAACAAGTGCTGTTGCCTTCTATGTTGTATGGGTGTGAAACATGGATGTGACAGAAGAAAATTGGAAGTGAAGTGAATGTTGTTGAACTTAAAATGCTGCATGCAGTTTGTGGCAAGACGCTCAAGGATAGGATAAGGAATGAAAGGATTTATGAGTTGCATGGAATGCAAAAACAAGCAAGCGAAGGGGCACAAGGGAAGTTGTTAAGGTGGTTTGGACACATGAAGCGCATGAACAATAAACAACCGTTGAAGCGAGTTTATGTTGGTGAGGTGTGTGGCAAGCGACATAGGGGCCACCCACCAAAGAGATAGACAGATAGTGTGCGAGATGCTTTGATTGCAAAGAATATTATGAGTATGTGTGGACGAAGTCAGCGTAAATGTGTTCAAAAGACCTTAGTGAGTGTCGAAGAAGTGGAAGAAGTGAAAGAAGTATGTTTGGACTGAGCAGTGTGGAGACAGCTCATTCACTGCCAACCCAAAAGGAAAAAGGCATAAATATATTTATGTATGTATCCTATACAAAAAAAATAAACTTTGGCAAAAGAAGCGGTTTAAACATTAATATAAATAAAGATCCACAATCTTCAGATATATAAACTCAAAAATTTTCAGTTTTATAATTCATCCTTATTCTGCAAACAAAAAAAAACAAGAAAATATAATGTTAAAACTCAAAACATTAAATGCAAATGCAAAATTATCATTAATTTATATTTATGTATAAAATAATACGCTAAAAATGATTAATTTTGGTTTAGTCACAAATATTATATTATCTTCATGTTATCAACAAGTAACCACTTATATCGATCTTAATAAAATAAAATTTTAATTAAACCACTTCACAAACACCAAGAACCAGCAAAAACAACAAACTGCAAACAAAATTTTCTTCTTTGTATAATGACATTATCAGGTTCAACCAGTGGCATAGCAATCGAAAATGGCGCCTAGGGCATGCATCAAAGTTGCGCCCCTTCATAAATTATTTTAATATAAAAACAGATACACTAAATAAAACAGTCCGTTTGGCCAACTCCCCTTTTCCCGCCAAAACTCTAACCTTTTATACGAATTGAAGTTAAGTTTGATTAACCAATCATCGCTACCTAGCTCTGTTGTAGGTCAGGCTATGGTCCGATGATCTGCAGCCAATCACGATCGTGGATTCAAAACTACTGGTCATTTTCCAACCGACTTCTGCAACATTGACTAATTTGAAATAAAATAAAAAGAAACAAGAAAAGGCGGGACTCGTACGTCCAGACGATTCTAACCCGACAATGACAATTAGATAAATCAAGTAGCTTCAATAATGCTCGCTCACTCGAGAGTATTTAAATCAGAATCACAAATCACATGTAAACAAAATAAACAACTGCGCGAGAAGTGTTGAATTCGAAGGAGCAAGTGCTCCGCTTGCGCGTACCACTCATTCCCTCTCACTCATTCGCAAAGCGCATGAGTTGCGGATGAGATTGTTTGATATGAATTGATTTATTTTGATTTTTAAATTTAATAATTGGCGATTTTGCGTGCTCCCTTTGAAAGGCGCCCGGGGCACGTGCCCTACTTGCCCCACCCTAGCTACGCCACTGGGTTCAACAAAAAGAATTCAAAATGGAACAAATTAAAATTTAGTATTAACTAACTTCCATCTAGCACATAAAATACATTCTTCTACAGAAAAAACAAATTCAATCATCACATACTTTTACTAACCAGCAAAAACATCACGACCAGCCCACTGATGCAATGAACCATTTATACAGACAGAATGGTATGTGTCAAGGTATACAACAGCTTACAGCAAAATGGCATGAACAATAGTCATTATAACATGCAAATAGATTTATCTAATTTCAACAAAAGCCAAATTATAACGGTCAAGTTCATCGGTGATAGCATCTCCAAAACAGTGATGCTTCTGTATAGACTGTTCTTTTTCATCAATAGTAAATGTCTATCAAAAGTGGTCCAAACATGGTAAAATAACAACGTTGGCGAGGCAGGATCAGCCAAACCTTAATAATGAGAGAGATTGGTGTAGGCTATGTAGGTTATCCTGTCTTGCGCAATGCAAGGAAGGCTACAGTGGCACAAATCTTTCAGTTTCAATAGTGGTGACAGTGAAAGTCCATCAGAACACACCATTCGTCAAACACTAGTGAATACAGAGCTATAGAGCCACCGGCTGTCGTATAGATTACTCCCTATGGAATTTCAGGACTGAGTATATATCTGAACTCAGGGGACAAGACAAGTTCAATGATACCTTACTTTTAGAACAGAGATGGAAAATAAGAAAGTTATCATATTTACAATTTCTTGCCTTTCACAATGCATTCTACACCATTTTAGAGTTTTCTACTAGGTGGCTTTCGACTATTCGTGCTCCTGACAGACTCCTCCCAGAGGGGAACCGCTGATAGGCTGCCCATTAATGTCACTAGTTATTGATTCACGGTAGTTCTTGAACAAAAGAAAAAGAAAGGAAACATATACTAAACTACAAGCAGCGCCACCTAGTGGAAAAGTCTAAAATGGCGTAGAATGCATTGTGAAAGGCAAGAAATTGTAAATATGATAACTTTCTTATTTTTCGTCTCCGGTCAAACAGTAGGATATCGTTGAACTCGTCTCGGTCCAGAGTTCAGATATATACTCAAAGTCCCGAAATTCCATAGGGAATAATCTATACAACTTCCGAGCCACTGACCTCATTGCATGCCCATTAACGGATGTCCATTGCCAACAGTACTCGCAATGGGCACGTCAACACCAAAATTTGACCACTGAAGTTCATCGATAGTCAAAATGAGAGAAAATCATTGTAAAAAAGTCTGAAACTGATGGAATTTACACTATACATGATTTACTGTCTATTATACTCTCATTTCCAAGTGACTATCCTAAGCTCCACACAATTTCTGGATCACTGTACTACATTTCTTTGCACGCCGTTCAGCATATTGAGATTTCTGCTGTTGGTTCCAGACTTTTCGGGCACTCTGTACGTATCTAAGATTTTTCATTTAAATATTTACCTACCAAACGTTGTCTACAATATTATGCATTATTATTTAACTTTTAAGATTAAAAACCGTGAAGTCTTACGTTCCCTCTTGTTTAACTCGGGACGATGTCGAGGAGCAGGTCTTGGTTTTTCGGATTCGATAACTTTTAATGCTCGATTATCTACGTTAAAATTACGTAATGGTCGTTTAATTAACGATGAAAATACTCTTCCCATTTTACTATAAGCGCTCATACTACAAACCAGACGACATTATGACTTTATTGTTGCATATGGCACCCTAGCGGGTTTAATTAACATAATGATAAATAATATTTTATTTTAAAAAATTACAAATAAAATAATTATAAATTTAAGAAATAAATAAATAATTTTAAATAAAAAATGAAATTCTAAATAACTTTAAATAATTAAAATTTGACTTTTCCAACTGCGACTACAGTACGTTGCCATCTGTTAAAAATCTTTTAATCGGTAAAAAATGAAAAAAAAAAAAAAATATATATATATATATATATAATACCTAAATATGACTATTTTTAAAATGAATCAATAATGTTAATGTTACCAAATTTTAAAATTTTCTTAAAAGATTCAATTTTAATTTAAACTTTTTATAAATTTTTTTTATTAGAGTTGTTTGATGGTAAGCACAGGGAGGGCGATCAATCAAGGTGATGCCTCCTGAGAGGGACTTTTTATTAAAAACAGCAAAATAAAAATTGTAGACCGTAGGGTATCTGCAGATGTCACGCATGCATGCCACCTATTCTAACACGCGTATATATTTAGTAATCTTAAAAAAATAAAATAAAACCTTGCCGTGTGGGCACTAAGAGGGCCCTCTTTCGGCAAGCCCATTATGAGTTCGGCCAGACCCACAATGTAGTGGCCGGGCGATGAGGGACTAGGCTCGACATATCCGGACGGACCATCACCTAAAAAATTTTTAAGACTTTTTCTACCTGTCCGGATTCGATCTCGGATTCCCCAGAGCGGTAGGCTGTCGCCTTGACCACTTGGCATCTGGCTGTCATTCAGTATTTAGTAACCTGTGACGTACGCGTCATCGAGTGCATTCTTTCATTCCTCCGCGTAATTCGACGCGAGCGGCATTCGTTTAAAATTCCTGCGAAACGCGTTCCTATATTCAGGACGGAGTGCGCGCCGTCGGACGGCAAAAACGGCCACTTGTAGTAGCTTACGGTGAAAAGCAACTTGGCATCCTCCATGGCTCAGATAGTTTCGTTTCGGTATCCATTATGTGGTTTTATGAATGAAAATTTCGAAGTTGTGAAAGCACACGGTATGTGTCATTTCGAATGGTAGCCGACATTCTAATTTTTTTTTGTGGCTACTTTGAATGTCTGTAGGCAAGACAATCCATTTTATGATTAAATTTTACAATTGGAACCTTTTTAACTTTTGTTTCTAAAAGAGTCTACGAAAAGATATTCTCTTTTCGTAGACTACAGGTATCCCTCCTACAACACGGTTTCGCTCCAACACTGTCCGAAAATTGAAGACATCCTCGTATAAAACGTCACAAATATTTTAGGCGCAAACATCATCATTCGATAAATGTTTTATTCGAGCATGCATGATGCCTCAAATTTGCCTTTGGATTTTAGAATATTGACATTTTCAAATGTTATTTTGTGTCTTTCTCGCGGTTTTCTTTACTGATAACTGCTAGCAGGGCCGGATTTACATAAGGGCATTTGGGGCCGGTGCCCAGGACCTCCACAAAACTATGTTTAAATGTAATTTTCTTTTTTTTTTTTTTTCTATTACCGCGACAGTTTAGTGTGGCCTAATCATGAGGGCCTCGGGCAGAGAAAACCAAACCCGGAGAAAAACCTACAAAACCTCGGAAAATTTCGGGAAAAAATTTCACATAGGTATTTTTCAGTTAAATTAAAATAATTAGTTTACACAATAAAACATATGTATGTTTGCAATAACCTTATTTTTAAATGAAATTTACAACTTTATAGTTGAAATCCTAATTGTTGAAATCCTAATAAAATTTACAACTTTCTAATTGAAAGTACAGTATTTTGTGTAAATTTTCTAAATCATCAAATTTGCTTACTCTTAAACCGGGTCCCCACCTTATGTGTGCCCAGGGGCCTCTGATTGTTAAATCTGGCACTGACTGTTAAGACAAGAAAGAAAAAAAAATTGTACAAGTTTCCTATAAGTCAGGTGTCGCTGCCCTTGGCGATAATTTTCATTACTCGGTACGTTACACATTAACTCAGCCTACAGAATTCGGCTGTTAAAATAAACATTAAATCTAGTTTGCAATAAATTGGCATTCATAAAGTCGAGTAACCCTAACAGATTCATTTAAACTTTCACTCGAGAAAATTGGTGATTGAGTTAAAAATTAAAGTTGAGGCTTGCACAATAGCGCTGTCATTTTAAAGTGGCGAACTACAGTAGCGAAGATGAGGAAATGATAAGAAAATTTAGAATATTTGCAATACTTTCAACGTCGCTGTCGTGATCTCTATAGAAAATTAATGGTGAGAAGAAATGATTTGGAACAATTGAATGACGGCGAATTTATTTCACCACACTGTATAAAAAACGATACAGTAAAATGTTTCTTAAATCGATTTGATGAAAAACTTCAAGCACAACGTTCAAGAAAAAATATAACATCTCTAGAACAAATTCTTATAGTTTGCATATGCTTTCATACTAATTGTAGTAGCAATTCTTCCTCGAAATTCCTGAAGTTACAACATGCGTTAATGCGTTAGATTGAGGCCGAAATTTTAAACGCGAAAACGTGTACGTCGGAGGTTCAGCGCCACTTTCCTGTAAGCCTAGAAGTTTGACAATGGTGTTTGGAAAGTCAGTAGAATCATGCTCGACATTCCAAAAGCCATTGTTAAACTTCTAGGCTTACAAGATGGCGGCGCTCAACGTTCGACGTTCACGTCTTAGAGGTGAAAAATTCGGCCGCAACCTCTCTAAAATACGGTTTAGCAATACTTATTCATAATTCGCTTGGAATTTTTAATCGATTTTTTTAATGCGTTTTTGAAGCACTTTTTCTCCCTTTGCTCAATAAAGGTTTGAAAAAACACGCTTTTTAAACGCTTTGAGAAAAATCGATTAAAAAATTTCAAGCGATTTTTTAACGGATTTATGAGTTCGTTCAACCAAGCGGCTTTGATTATATGTTTTGCAATACATATCACCGAAGCCGCATGGTCAGGCGCAGCGTGCTATATTTGTAATTGCGAGATCGCTGATTCGTGTCTCAATGAGCGGATTTTCCCCCCTGAAATCGATACAATTTTACATAAAATGATTGTAAATTATGAGTTTATATATTTTGTCTATTTATTTTCTATTGACAATGCGCATAAATTTTCTCTTTGAAGATTAGTTTTCGGAATTGTTGTCTGATAAAAATAAAGTTTTATATATTTGAAATGCAAGAATATTGTGAAAAATTTGAAATTTTAAGCATTTAAATAAATTTAAAAATTTATTAGTTATAACTAATCCAAGCTAAGGTTTACCCTTACAAAATGTATTATTAAAACCCTCGATGATTCCGTCGTAACCTTATCTTATGAAATACGAGGTCTGTTCAAAAAGTTCCCAAACTTTATTTTTTACAAAAAAGAAATAAAATAAAATACTTTACTTACAATTTATTGGTCAGGGTCCCCTTCAAAGCAGTCTTCTCCCCAACGTATACACTTATCCTAACGGTGTTTCCACTTTTTGAAACAGTCCTGGAGCGCTTCTTCCGGAATGCTCATAAGCTCCACCGTCGAATTTTTCTTTATCTCTAGAATGGTGACAAATCTTTTTCCTTTGAGCGGGTTTTTTAGTTTGGGGAACAGGCAAACGTCGCATGGCGCCAGGTCAGGTGAGTAGGATGGGTGGGGAAGCACAGCGGTCTTGTTTTGTGCCAAAAACTCACGAGTTATGAGAGACAAATGAGCCGGCGCGTTGTCGTGGTGAAAAAACCACTCGCCGTTCCTCCAAAGTTCGGGCCGTTTTCTCCTGATTCTATCTCTTAGGCGTTTCATAACTCCCCAGGTAATATAATACTCCGTGTTGACTGTCCGTGATCCTCACCATAAGCCTTGGTAATCAACTCAAAAGTTTCCGTGAAGGATTTTCCGAGTTCACAGAGAATTTCACAGAACAACGCTGCTCTTTCAAAGAGCTCATTTCCGCGGATTCGATTTTTCGCCGAACCCCACAAACACCCCTTCACATAAACGGCCGTAACTAATCACCAAAACAAGATATCAACAAACGAATTGAAGGAGGTTACTCAAGAGATTTCCACGGACACGACGTCTCCAAGCGGATTAAAAAATAACCAACTGGAGGCGCGCTATTCAAAAAGTTCCCGAACTTTTTGAACAGACTTCGTATATAGAATTGAATTCCGAATATTGGTATGTATATATAGTATTTGGGTGCGTTTGTCAATAGCGGTCGCTTTGCGTCTCCACTACTACGGGATTCAGCTGCTGTTTGTTGGCATTTAAGAACGACGGCGAAAAAAAGAAAAAAATAGCGGCCCTCTTATTATGAATAGTACCGTGATGGAGGATCTACGATTTAAAAATATGCGTTTTTAGAGACAAAAGTTAAAAGAAGGGTCCCAATTGTAAAATTTAACCATAAAATGAATTGTCTTGCCGACAGAGCATTCAAAAGCAGCCACGAAAAAATTAGAATGTCGCTATCATTCGAAGAAACTTCGAGATGACACTTACATCACCGTGTGCTTTCACAAATTCTCAATTTTCATTCATCAAACCACGTAATGGACACCGAAACGAAACTATTTGAGCCATGGGGGATGCCATGTTGCTTTCCACCATAAACTATTACTACAAGCGGCCGTTTTTGCCGTCCGACGGCGCACACTTCAGCCGGAATATAAGAACGCGTTACGAGGAGTTACGCGAAGGAATGAAAGAATGCACTCTTTGCTTATTAATCGTCTTAGTCCAATATTCGGAATTCAAATATTAAATGCGTCTTAGTCCAATATTCGGAATTCAATTCTAAAGCTTCATGAGACCTAGGTAAATTTGAATCACGGGGCCCCAGGTACAGTCTTCACGGGGCCACGACTTCAGACATTTTTCTTCGAGGAATTTTTTTGGGAATCTCTGGTCTCCTCGTTCGTTTTTTAAAGCAACCTCTGGAGGGTTGCTTTAACGGTCTTTGGACAGTCTGTGCCGAGTCTTGCACCACATCGGTAATCTAGGGTCATTCATTAAATATGGCACCAAATTTAAATTTCGATATTCTTACTACAGTAATGGGTTTATAAAAGATTGGTTTGCAATTTCCATATGATAACGCGCCACTGTCATTCTCCCATCCTACAGTTGTAGCTAGGATCAATGGCGGACTCGGGGTTTACTTTCGGGGGCAATCGAGTTAAACGGATAAAAACATTTTTAACGCCAATTTAAGAAAATTCCTACCTTATGTGATCGCTAATTCACCAGTACTATAGAAATAGAAGACATCACAGAATATAAATTAAAAAAAAAAAAAAAAGAATTTTAATTCGGAAAAGATTTTTGGAACATTTTTTGTTTGTTTTCCTTTTTCTTTGGAGAGGACCAGGGCCTTTGGCCCACTTCGATAAGACGCTGGTTAGGATTATAGACTTCAAACGAACAAATATCCTACGATACATATTTTATGTGTATAAAAAGGAACTTCTTAAGCCCTAATTTGCCCAAAATAGTCTAAAACAGATATTGATTAATTTCACAAAGATTGACCTTTTCTTAGCTTACAAATTGTTCTTTATAGTAATAGAACTTATTAATGAAACTGATGAGAAAGCATATTGTAATTTTAAAAGACAGTTAAGGTCATTTCTGCTTCTGTAAAGTTTGTTCCATAAGATAAATTCGTATGTTTACCGTTTAAACTGGCTTGCGATTTTTATTTTAACTAACAATTTTAAAAAATGAGTCCATTTTCTGTTCACTTTTATCGACTTTCTTTTAATATGATGTATTTAAACTTACATCTAACTAACTTTACTACATATAATAAATTTAATTAGATCTAACTTTGTATAGTACATAACAGTAGACACCCAATAGTAATATTTTTGCCATCTTAAAATTCTATTTATTTTCATAACAATTATCCAGAATTATCAATTACAACATTGTTATTATCGGCAAACTTGAACAATAAAAATATAATAAATCTTTTCAACATGATTAATTATAAATATAGTTGTAGTTATTATATATATATATATATATTTTTTTTTTCAAAAATTAAACAAAAGTCAAAGTCCCTGGAGTAGTTTCAGAAAACGGGCCTTCTCGCTGTAATAAAATGTAAATCAAACAACTAGGAAACCTTGAAAACTTAAATTTATAATACCCAATGTCATAAAATAATATGCCTTACCAAAGAACAATTCACTTTTTAATAATAATGCATTTAATTAAAATATTTAAGTTATTTGAAAATACTTTGCATCAGACTAATATTATTCTAAATACATATATATTTTAAAAAAATCTTATTGATTTTTACATCATTAGCTTATTGTTTAATAATTTTTTAAAATTGTTTTTAAAGTGATAAATCTAAGGTAAAATCCTTGAATGCAGCAAAATATTCTGTTAACTTACAACTGAACACACTATTATCAAGTTTATAGCATTGCTTCCAAATTTTATACAACAGGACTTATTACCCTACATATATTTTTAATGAAGACAAAATAAAAGCTGAAATTATCTCTATATGAAAATATTAATCAAGAATCGAACCCGGTCTCTTTAATTGTATGCTTCAGTTTCAATTAAAGATATATAGCCTATAACATTTATAATCATTTCAAATAATTTTTTTTTCAATTATGCTATAATTGAGACAATGTAATTTTTATTTTGTATTATGGAAATAATTGTATTCCTATGTAAATGTAGTTATAATTTATTAACAATTTTTTATATGTAAGTCTATTTATAACAAGAATTTTAATTGATTAATAAGCTCTAATCAAATCTGTCTGTGACTGTAAAATGTAGCCTATATGTATCATATATCCTATTATTTATATGGAATATCCTATTATAATTATGCATCTAGTAGGTATAATCCTATATATATGTTAAACGTTTAAAGTTTATATGTTGTATGGCTTTGCACATGGCGCATTATTTTCTAATCTATTTGTATATGTAAGCTATAAAAATTGTAATCTATGTTTTAATAGTCACGTATAATGTCTATATTCGATTATTTCTATAACACTACTAACACCGAACATCTAGGTCTAAGCAAATTAACATTACATTCGTGAAAATAAAAATAAAATGAGAAAAATTCTGAAAATATTTAGTAGATAAATTAAGTTACTAAACGGAAATGAACCACCAAATTTTATAGAATTTTCCCCGTAGAATTTTTAAATGAAATAAGAATGCCAAGACTTGCATTATTCACAATTAACCTTCAGCAGAGTCCTTGAGAATGGATTTATATTGACACTGTCAAGGTATGCGAATCATTTCTCAACGGGAAAGGTGGTACCTTTACTTGCCAATCTAAAAAATCCACGTGATCCCGAAGGAATGTCAACAACGTCGTTAGTAGGCGGAGTAACTGTCAATCAACTCAATTGCTGGATATGGAGGATAAACGGAATAGTCATACGCTACCGATAATAGGCTTATTCTGCTTAGAAATTAAAAACGATATAACATTTAAACTTTAACAGTATAACATTTGCTATCTAACAATTATTATTTGCTCAACTATAAACGATTCAAAAAAATGTCGAATGAGATGACGAACGGATAAATTCTCCCAACCTCCAACGATCTCAATTTCCGTATATGGTAATTAAATATCAAAGATATATCAAACGTCGTCATTAATGGATATTTAAAATATAAAAAGAAAATAGTATTAAGTCGTATAAAGTGTTTAGAATCGAATAACATTTTAAAAAAAGTTTATATAAATATATATGCGCTTTTCTTTTTTTTTCTTTTCTTTCTTTTTTTTCTTTTTTTTTTTTTTATTAATCGTCGTGTGTTGAATGCGGAGTATGAATTTCAAGATGGCTTCTCTCCAAAGTTGTTGATTTGATTGGAGAACTGTTTCTACTTATTTTAAGTTTATATCGTTTATACTCTCCGTTCTGTTATTTAATCGGTGATTTGGATACGTTTATGTGATTTTTGATTACGTTTTCATCATTGTTAAGTCTCGTTGGAGTCTCTTTACAACTTCTTAACGAGGTAAGTTGTTAAATATGTTTGAAATTTCGATATTTTTCACCGATATATACGACACGTTTAGTTTATAACGGGGTATACGTAACTATAAAGGTGATTTAAAGTAATATTTCTTACTCTTAAGGCAAAATTGTAAAGTATTTATATATATATATATATATATATATATATAAAGTTTCCAGTCGATTATTATTATATTGGCTTGAATTTTGTTAGATTGAGATGCGTACGAATTTTATAAATGCTATTTTTACTTATCTTCAATGTTTATGCTTTACTCAGACAAATATCAGATTGTATAAGGTTTGTGTAAAGCAATGTCTGCAAGTGAGATAAAATTCAGTTATTGATATTATTATCAGCGAAACTAATCAATATTGATTATTGTTGAATATTTTAACAGAGATTAAAACTATTATAATCTTGTGTAGTTTGTATTCTTAGTATAATAAACTATGGAATTTTCTTACAGATGTGTCGAAGTTAATTTCGATACAGAATTTGAATTGCTTACCGGCGATAACTTCTTTACTCTTGTTAAAAATCAATACTTAAGTCTAACACTGTGTGTTATTGAAATTATATTATATAAAGATATCAAATTACAATTGTAATCGGTCCAGTTACCTAGATGGATTAATTGCTAATATAGACTCGGTCTGCATATAATTGGTGTTTAAACCGAATTTACAAAACTTGTGTTAGAGTTGCATCGCTTTAAAAAATTTAATAGTAATTGTTTACGTAAACGACGGCGATAGTGGTAATGCTTTATAAACCATACGCCGATGTTTTTTCTCTTTTATTAGTATTTTTTATTTTGATGGTAATTATTGCATTAGAAGAATATAAGGAAATGATCTTTTTGAAAAAAAATAAGTGTTTATTGCACAAACAAGAACTAATGAAATAAAAACATTAGCTTTATTTATCAAATATGTCTGATAAATTATATATATTATCCAAATATTAAAATGTATTTAATTTATTTAATATGCTTTGTAAAAAGATATTGTAAACATGTCGATATTTTGTATAAAAGTTTCGGTAAAATTTGTTCGTTTATGAAATTTAATTGAAGAAAACTTGTGTTCTTCATTGGACAATTAGATATGTAACAGTCTGTATGCTTTCTTAATACATTTGCTTCATCATTATTTTTTCTGATAAGTCATTCTAGATGTCTGAATAGATGAAGAAGTTACATCTTGAAATATATATATATATATATATATATATTGATGATTATTTGCAAATTATAAAAAAATATAAGTAGAATAAAAAAACAGAATAAGAGAGATTAATTTTTCATAATCTATTTTTCAAAAGGTTTCCAATTCTTTACCAAATTCTTTAATTATAATGGGAAGATATTTTCTTTTTGAGTAATATTTATAAATTAATTTTGATTGTTGGATAGAATATATTTTTCATTAAGAATTTATTTAATGAAATGTAGATCTATAGAATGTAATACAATCATTCAAATTCTGCCTAATAAACATTTATCTAGTTCTTATATGTGATAGCCCAGCTGACTTAATTTAAAAATGGATCTGTGTCACATAACCTGCCTATAAAATTATAACAAATTTAAAATAACTAACCAGCAATAAACATTTAAACTCTGTTATGATATTTAACAGCTTCTGTTTGTAAATTTGTTTCAAGCATCTTTTATTAATAATTCTAATAAAAATTTTAAAATGTTTTTAAATTATTATGTGATTACAACTGTTTTTTTTTTTTTTTTGCATTATGCTGATTTGTAACTGATATAATGAAGTAAATGATTACTGCATTTTTATATTTTTAATAAATATTGTTATATGACAATTAATGAATTGTTACAAAAATCATTTAAAACTTTTTTCTGTGTACAGTATTTTTCATAATAGAACTCATTGGCCTAGATTAAAGAATCAGTTAGACTTTTTGTTTTATAACTTTTAATATTAATTTTCAGATGTTAGTCATTTGTTTTAATTATTACCAAGTAGTAAGAAATTTTGTAAATTTTAAGTAAGGTTTTCAAGATTAAAAATTACATTATAAATTAGTGGAAATTTGCTATTGGGAAGTTTGAATGAGTTGGGAAATTCAAATTTATCCTAGTTTATCTTATGTCATCTTTCAGAAAAGATCTATAGAAGGATAAAGGAAGCAGTTATTCTCCTGTGAGATTAGACATGTTATGATCAAACTGTCTTTTCCAAATACTGTATTGTTAACATCAAAGAATGACCAAACTTGTCCTGTATAAACTTGTCATAATTTCAAAACAGGGAAATTGTGATTTTTTTTTAATGATGAAACCTTCCTTCTTTTAAGGGATGAAAATTACTGTTTACGTCCTTTTAATACAATATTTTTGTTATTTGAAAAGAATTGCTTGGAGCTAAATTATGCAAAGTATCTATAGAGCATTAAATGTATCAAAACTTAGATGACTTCATGCCCTAAAACTCTGCATAATTAAATTTGACTAATGCTGTAGCAATCTTCTGTTCATAAGATAATTTCCAGTTAATTATTTTAATTAAAAATTAACTTGAAAAACATTTATAATTGAAATAAAATTATTATCCAGATAATTATAATTGTGATCTGTTGGTCATTCAGTAATTATTATGGCACAATAGCCTTTTGAATCATGATCTACTACTTGAATTTAGTAGCTTTTATTTATAAATTGCAGAACATGTTTTGTAATATATCAATTAATTTTTTAATAAATTATAATCAAATCGTATTAAAATTATTTGTTAAAATTTATTAAAGAGAAGCATAACTCTTATTATTATTTATTTCGAATATTTAAATTGGCTATGGTTTGGCATCTTATTATATTTTTAAATTACTGTTTTCATTCTGTGTATTTATATAGTTAATAATAATTTATTTTTTGATGTGTAATCTTCAAAAATACATTTGAATGTTTCAAGAATGTTATATGATCTTGATTTAAGAGTTACATCTTGTTTCTTTCTTTTATTCATTTACAAGTCTATAAGTAAAAGTGAACTAATGAACTAAAGAAACCTTTTTTTTCAGTTTTTAGGTTTGTTTCTACTTAAGGTTTCTATAAACAAATTTTGATTTAAACATTTCGCACTTCCTACATCACATTACTTTTATTAACTGTTTTAAAGTTTTATTTTATATTGATCTCTTATTCTGAATTAATCTTTCAAAATTGTTTCATTCATTCTAAAGAATTTATTTAAATTTAATATAAACAAATACACATATGAATTGAATTTTTAAATCAATATATATTCTTTTTTGATTTAATTAATTAATGGTGCTTCGTCGTAATATTAATGAAGTTGAATTAAGTATATTATTAATGATAATCAAATGTTTTTAGTATTTAAAGTTTTAATTTTTAGTAATATATAAATGTTACAATAAATAATACATATTTTTAAAATCATTTGAATAAGCTGCTATAAGCATAATTAAAGAAATAGTTCAATGGTTTTAAAGATTAACATTTAATTAGTAAAAAATTGTACATGAAATATGAAACTGACAAAAGCTTTAATAAAAAATTTTTCTAATATATATAATTGCACAGATTAAAAATAAATTTAGTTAATGCATTATCCACATTCTGAATCTTCACCTAAATCCTTATTGTAAAAATGTAAATACATATGTAGTCATATGTCACTTAACACCCATAATATTATGTTCTGTGAAATAGGACATTGTGTGAACACCATATATTATGAATACTTATTTACTTTATATACATATATAACAAAGCTATATGGGATGTAGTGTACCTGTATTGATAAATATCCCAAATATTGTACATATATAGTATTAATTAAAATGTTTATTATGTAATTATTTCTGTATCCTAATTTTTGTTATATATTATCTATTTTAAATCTGGAGATTGAAAATTTTTTGCAAGAATTTTTGGAAACTGGAAATTTTAGTATCACTTTATGTTTGGCAGCACAATTGTTTTGTAGAAAAGAAATGTGAGATCAGTGCGGCCAAGTCCTTAACAAGCTTCCCCTATACCAGTTCACATTTCCCCACTAGATTAGGCCAACATCTCTCAGGATTTTTAGTGATAAAAGTTTCCTGTTCTCGGTTATTATAACCCTGTAGGACCACAAACATATATAAACTCAGACATTATGCAGCATATGACTGTATACTGTTGTTGTTATGTAGCTTATAAACTAAGGAATTTACTTGACTGAAAATTATTTAAATGAGGCCATATTATGTTAATAATCAAACAAAATAATGATAGTTCTTAATTTTAAAATTAACATTATCACATAAATTTCTATAATTAGTTATACATCTTAGAGAATTTATCATATTCAAATGCAACAGGTATCTTTTAATGTAGCCATCTAGTTGTGGATACAGATAGGAAAACAATCTCAAATCTAATTCTCTGTGTTTAAAATATCGTTTTAGTTCAAGAAAAGGAGTGAAATTTGTTTTTAATTTAGAAATCTGTTTAAATTAACAATATTATTGTATATCCTTTGAAGATGATCTTTTACCTTGTTTGTTTGTTTATTTTTTAAATTAATAATTCCAATAAAGCAATTGAACTCTTCATATTTTGAACAAAATCTTCACAATACTTTTGTATTTCTTTTCGGAAAACAATATTTTTATCTATTATAACTTTATATTCCATTAATTAAATAACCCTGATTTATCAAAATATTATAAGATATAAAAATTTATAGATGGCAAATTCAAATCAACTGTTCTTTAAATAAATATTTCTGTATTCTCACTGGCTCATTGAAGTTCTGGGTGATTTTAGAGTATTTGTTTTTATCAAAGAATTTAGAAATTTTCTATGCTACTTAGAATTTTGTTTTGCTTTTGTAGCACTTAAAACATTGAGTCATACCATATTTTTTAAATTTTGTTTGATTAAACATGAGAAATACTATTGTGTTAAGATTTTGAACAATTAGATTACCTGAATATAAATGTTCAAAAATATATTATAAAAAAATAATCAAACTGTTTTATAAAAGTAATACATATAAATAAATATTAATATTATATATCTCTTTGGCATTAGTATAAAATAATTTATAGAGAAATTAAACACACATATTCTTGAGATTCTCTAGAGCAGTGCTTCTCAAACTTTGTGTTCATGGATCAGTTTTCTTACATTCCAAACTCTCATAGACTAGTATTTTTAATAAAATTAAATAAAACGAAATAAAATAAAGAATGGAGTTCAAATGCGTTTTTATATATTAATTTTTAGACTGAATTAGAAAAATACAATAACAAAATTTGGTTCTAATCATTTTAAAAATGAATTTATGGGATAATTTTGATTACCAAAATATCCCTTACACTAAGTATTTAAACAGTAAAGAGAAAAAAAATTAATAAAATGTTTTAAAAAGACTTTTAAAGACATTTTAAAATTGTTTTATTAATGTAAATTTTAAGTTAAATTCTCTTCACAGCCCAGTAATAAACTGTTTGCAGATAGCACTGATCCATGAACCACTATTTGAGTAGAAGTAAGGATATAAAAGATTTAAAATCTATAAAAGACTTTGATGTTTTCTGTATTTTCTTTTATGAGAATATATTATGGAATTATTATATAAAATAAAATTTTTTCTGAATTTTAATGATTTATAGGTTTATTGTAAGTATTATGTATGTATCAAACTATATTAGTACTCAGTACATACAAGTTCTTAAATTTCTGATTTCATTTTCTCTCTCAATTGTTAATTAACTACTTTTATTACTACTGCTTTAACTTCCTCACTCTTGTCAGTATACAAGGATTCATTTATCATTTAATTAGATTAAAATATTAAAGTTGATTGCTAACAAATTCATAAATTAATGAAGTATCCTCTTCCTGTCCTACTTTTGTCATAATCAATATTTAATTAATGTTTGGCTTAGCCATTAAATAAACCAAACAGCTTCTATAAGAAGATTGTTAAATGTTGATGTAATAAATATTTCTATTGTAAACATTGCATAAATTAATAATAAATATGAGGTCTGCTAAGGAATTTATTTATAATTTCCACATATTTTTTGCACAAAGCTTTGAAATAGAGTATTACTCAATAATTCAATTACTCAATTTAGTTATTCTAATTATTTTATTCACACTCAAGGAAATTCTATTTTGATTATAATTTAAAAATTCCTTTTAAGTTATTAATATTTAATTTTTTTTGAGAATGTCATATGAATAAATATTATCTTGCATTTATTTATTTTTCAATTTTAGATTACTTCACTTTATTTATCAAATGTTTGAGTTGGGTGAAAACTGTTTTCAGTTCAAATATCAATACAATTTAGTTTATTCAAATATTGAATGTGTTTCAACAATTTATTGTTTTGGACAATGCAGTAGTAATGTAAAATTAAAATACATTTAAAAATAAGACATAAATTTATATTTTTGTTTATAAATATTTAATGTATTTCTAATAAAATTCTATTGAATTAGTATTCTAGACTTTTCAAATTGAATTTATTATTATGTTTTACTATTAATTTAAATAAATATATGTACATATAAATTATTCAATAGTAAATTTGTGTCTTATAGAAATTTTCTTATCAATATTAGTTGATTATTGCTTGAAGTTGTCTATGATCACTCAGCTGAATCCAATGGTCTTCTCAGTGTCTGACTTTGTTATTTTAAGTAATAGTGGTGAACAATTAATCATTTCTAACAAGGTATAATACTAATATTAATATCATTGACATTCTTTGTCTTTTATCTCTTCAAAAGTAAATATGATACTGTATTTTAAAAATATTGTTATTCATTAGTGTAATATACACAAAATTAATATGTACTGTACAGTACATAATCTATAAATTTTTCTTTTTTTAAAATTTTTTGTTTTTTTAAGAAATAACTGCAATTTTATAAAATAGAGAAATATTCTTAATTTTATTTCTGTTATATAATTTTTTATTTTTTACTTAAATATAATTATTGTTTTGGATTATGTACAGGGAATAACTTGAAGTTTATTATCAGTTCCAAACAAAAGAGAAGATTGTAAAATTCAATCAAATTGCATTTTATAACAAAGTGTATAAACTGTACAAGAATAAATGATAATGAATGTCTAATACCAAACGAACTGCCAAATAATTTATCTGCCTGTAACAAGGCTAATTTAATAATTAGATATAAAATAATTTGGCTACAGGTAGGCAGTCAGGCCACCATCTAATGAATAATTTAATTTTTAATTTAAATTTATTCCTAATTATTAAATTTAGCAATTTGTCTACAGATAGGCCTAACCACCTATCTATAGCCAAATTGCTTTATATGGAAGCATTAAATTCCTCTTGTTACAGTATGATAAATAAACCAGCAGTTTGTTTGGTATTAGCAATTAAATCAGGTTGATGTATATGTTGTTATATAATGGATGTCATTAACTTTAAATCATTTATATATACCTTTATAATCTTTTAACTATATTTTATACAAAGTCTACATTTTATACAAAAACGGAACGAAATAGACCAAAAAGGGTTAGTTAAACGGGAAATCAACTGATAAATTCTGTTGATAAGAACAGTTTAAACTCGATTCCCACGAGTTGAGTTCCTTGTTAAGATGAGTCAAATTTCGGTGACACGACTACGTCACCAATAATTTTATTGGTCCAAGAAGATCATCTCTTCTGACGAAATCAAAGAAGGGCCTGCAAACTCCCTCCCCATATAAAAAGGGAGCACGATGAGTAAGAAAAAGAAGTTGTTACTGACCGTGTGTTTGTGCGCTCAAAAGGATAGTTACCTGTCGCCGCCGATCCTCCCTCATCATCTATATTCAAGCCGAACTGTCATCGTTACACTTCCTACCTGAACAACTATTACCTGTTAGTGGACAGAGTCATTACCGACGATCTACTATAAGATCATTTATTCTTAGCCCGAACACCTACAACGGTCTACAAGGATATCATCGATTATTACATCGACATCCGACTACATATCTTGAGGTATTTATCCTACACGCGAATATTTGTAAGCTCTCTCTCTCTCTCTAATCCGCGTAGAATTTATGTTCGCGGATCGTGAGCCATGTACCTTATCACGTGTTTCTCTGTAAAGTAATCGCTTGTATCTAATTAGTCCTATGGAGAAAATAAACGGGTATATTTTTATATATAAATCTCTGGGTGCGTTCTTTCCGTCATCCTCTCCACTCGCTTCATTCCGGGTCTAACCCATACGTAACCGCTCGCGCAATTGATTTTCTGTATCAATCTAAGGATACAGTGGTGTCATCCTGACGTGGTATCAAAGAGATACCGGCCCTATGGTCACAGTGGTGTCCCGGAAGTGGGATTTTGTTTTGAAGGAAATAATCTAACAAAGAATGGAGGCTCAAGGTGGAGAGAATCCGGGAGGAAGTGCACCTTCGGGATTATCCGGAATGATTCCCTTAACCCCCTCATTTTCGGGCGACACATCAGGATTGCGCATCAGGGACTTCTTTGACTCGCTAGACGAAATAGCAAAACTAACTGGATGGACTAAGGCACAAAGTCTCGGCGTCGCGAAGTTAAAATTAACGGGCATAGCGAGGGATTTCGCATGGAAGGATGCGCGAATGCGAGCAATTGATACATACGAGGAGTTCAAACGACAAATGATCTTACGCTTTGAGAAAGAACCATACTCGCTTAGACTTCAGAAATTCCATGCATGCATTCAGAAACGCGACGAGGACGTACAGACGTACGCAGTTCGGTTGCAAGGCCTAGTATCGGAGACCATAATCGAACAGACAGGGGCCGATGCTCGCGAAACAGAAATAATCAAGCGATGCCAAAATAAAGAGCGAGACGAGCGGCTACTCGCCCAATTTTTAAGCGGTCTCAACGATAGAATTAAAAGACGGGTGATGTCCAGAGAACCAGATTCCTTTGATAAGGCAGTTAAAGTGGCAATCAGCGAGGAAACTATAGAGCAGTTGACCGGGAAATTACAAGGGATAGTCGGAGCAATAAGCAGTCCCGAGGACGAACGCACAAGTAACCTCGAAGCGACGTTAGCTAACATACTAAGCCAATTAAACGAACTAAAATTAAAGGAGGATCATCAGCGGCGTGGATTCACACATCCAGTAAGCAGGGGAAGACACTATTATTCCTCGAGAGGAGGACATGGGTATTCTCGATTTGATTCATCTGTCAGGGGAGCGCGCGGCAGAAGCCGACCGTATCGATCAAACAATCTACCAGGCAGACGAAGAGGCAACTTCCAACCTAATCTAATTCAAGCGCCATCTCAAAACCCACCACAGGGGAGAATAAACAAAATGAATTGGCGACAGAATAATAGGCGATGGAGGAACGATAATACACACACACGTCGACCTCAAAAAAATATCCGATCTGAGACCATGACTTTAGATGTACAAGAAAAAGGAAATGAATTGGGAGTGCGAAATCGAATAGGAGCTAGAAGGATAGGCGATAATCTAGAACCTAGTCTGTGTTGTTCAATCAACGATTATCCAGCTCGACTGGCGATAGATACTGGTTCCACGGTAACACTTATATCTCGAACCTTCGCTAAGAAAACAACTACAATCAATTTTAATAAAAGGGGAAGAAGAATACTCTTTCAAAGTGTCACGGGACATGGCATCAGAACGTATGGAACTATAAGGTTCCGGTTTCAAATAGGACCTTTACAATTCGACTACTCCTGTTATGTAGTAGACGATCAAATACCTCATCCTTTTGACGGTCTATTAGGACGAGATATAATTAAGGGCCAAGAACTTCTCATAAATTTAGCAAGAGAGAAAATAATACTTCCAGGAGGAGAGGAAATAGATTTTCGGAAGCCAGAAGTGGAGACAACACGATCAATCCGAGGAAATGGGAAACGAACTCGTAAGGGTACGTTTATACGACCTCCTACTAACTCTATAATTTCGAAAAACGACAAATCTAATATTTCACAACAACCTATTCCTAAAGAACAGGCAAGAGAGGTAATCTTGATAACAGACTGCAATCTTCCTCCAAGAACAGAGATTATTACTACCGCGAGAATATCCGGAGTAAAACGGAGAGGAGAAATAGGAGTTATAGAATCGGGAATATCTAATCCAGAGGGTGTCCTAGGTGTCGATTCCTTAGTAAAGACGAGAAAAGGAGGCCAAGTCCCCATCCGAATCATGAATCTATCTACTCAACCAAGGAAATTATCCAAAGGCGAGTGTGTAGGAACCTTCCACAAGGCAGTAGAGGAAGAAGATAACCCGAACACAATCAAATCTACTGACGCTCAGAATTCGAGTGCAACTGCAACTCTAACGAAAGAGGAATTCGGTCAACTATTCGATTGGACCCGCATTGGAAAGGACAAGAAGCGTCCCTTATTAGATCTATTGTACCAATATAGGCATGTGTTTGCCGCGAATGACTATGATTTGGGATATTGTCCAGTAGTAGAACATGAGATAAACACCGGAGATGCCTCTCCTGTGTATCAACCACCTTACAGGATACCTTATGCTCAAAGAGAACAGATGAATAAAATCATTGACGGACTATTGGAACAGGGTATAATAGAACATTCGAAATCTCCCTGGTCAGCCCCCGCTTTGTTAGTGAAGAAAAAGGATCAAACATGGCGTCTTGTGGTAGATTATAGGAGGCTGAATAAAGTGACAAGGGCAGATCCTTATCCTTTACCTTTGGTGCAAGAAGCGCTTAGTCTTATAGGTCGGGCGAAATACTTCTCGACAATGGATACCTTATCAGGATTCTGGCAATTAGGATTGCGCGACAAGGAGAAGTCAGCGTTCTCAACCCCTGATGGTCATTACCAGTGGAATCGCATGGCAATGGGCCTTTGCGGAGCCCCAGCGTCTTGGCAAAGGGCCGCAGACTTTATCTTACATGGCTTAAAGGGGAAAACCTGTCTAGTTTACATGGACGACATACTAACTTTTAGCTCCGATTTCCAAACGCATCTAATTCGTTTAGAACAAATCTTTCAGAGACTGGCTACAGCGGGTCTAAAATTAAAACCCAAGAAGTGTCATTTCCTTCAACAACAAATAAAATTCTTAGGACATGATGTCTCGGCTGAAGGAATACGACCCGATCCAAATAAAATAAAATGTGTTCTGAACTTCCCTCGTCCTACAAACGAACACGATGTCAAATCTTTCCTTGGATTAACGGGTTACTACCGAAGACACATTGATTCTTATGCAAAGATAGCAAAACCTCTAACCGATTTGTTGAAAAAGGATAACAAATTCCAATGGGAAGAAGAACACGAACGCAGTTTCGAGAGACTCAAAGAAATAATCACCTCAGCTCCTCTTTTGAAATCTCCAGACTTTTCCAAACCCTTTATTCTATCCACAGACGCATCAAACGAAGCAATTGGAGCGGTCTTGTCTCAAGAAGAAATAGACGGAGAAAAACCTATCGCATATGCTAGCAGAATATTAAGAAAACCAGAGAAGAACTATAGTACTACGGAGAAGGAGTGTTTGGCGGTAGTTTGGGCCACCAAATACTTCCGACCATACCTGTATGGGAGAAAATTCACTATAATAACGGATCATCGACCATTAAGATGGCTTATCAGTAATAAAGACTCTACTTCAAATTCTCGAGTTGCACGATGGGTCATTTTCTTACAGGAATTTGACTTTGATATCAAACATCGAGCCGGAAGTTGTCATAAAAATGCAGATGCATTAAGTAGAATTCCTATTCGACAAATTTCGACTGCCAACAACTTCGACCCAATCTATTCAAAGTCTCAAATTGGCGAATTTCAGAGAAAGGAAGAGAAATGGAATACCATTATTCATTATCTAGAAAGCGATACGTCTCCAGATCAGACACAACATTATTTCCTAGATGAAGAAGGAGTGTTGTATCATCAACAATCTACCCCTCAAGGGGAAATCATAGAACAACTAGTCATTCCGTCCATCTTAATTCCCTACATCTTACGAATTCATCATGACACACCTATTGGAGGCCATTTGGGATCACAGAAAATGCAACAAAAACTTCAATCGCTGTTCTACTGGCCAACAATGAAACAGGATATAAAAACCTATTGTCAGAGCTGTCAACGTTGTGCTTTAATGAAAAGAAAGGACAAACGACAAGAAGCGGAATTGCAGCTATTTCCTCCTCTAACACGATTGTTCGAACGTACCGCTATGGATGTAGTAGGACCTTTACCTGTCACGTCAAATGGCAACAAATATATACTTGTTTTCATCGATCATTTCAGTCGTTATGCCGAGGCCATACCTTTACCGAATATTCAGAGCAAAACTATTGCGAAAGCATTTGTCACACATATCGTCCTACGACATTCCACACCTGTTCAATTACTTACTGACCGCGCACCGAATCTAATATCTAAGATGTTTAAGGAAGTATGCGAATTATTACAAATAAAACGACTTCTTACTACCGCATATCATCCTGCATGTAACGGAATAGTGGAGAGATTTAACAAGACCCTTATCGATATCATTGCACATTATGTAGCTAAGGACCAACGAGATTGGGACGAATGGATTCCTTATGCGTTGTTTGCTTATAATACAACTATACATGCTTCTACAGACGACAGCCCTTTCTTTCTATTATACGGGAGAGATCCAACCTTTCCTTTTGATCTAATAACTAGTCCCACGAAAACTAAATACGATGTTGAAGACAATTATGCATCAGAACTTAGATACCGAATGACGGAAGCTCATCAGGTAGCACAAAAACATGCAGAACAAGCTGCCCGAAAAAGACAGACACGACATCGTCAAACTCACAAAATACCTACGTATCATATTGACGATCGAGTATTTTTGAACGAAGTAATTGTACCTCAAGGACTTAAACGAAAGTTGGCACCGAGGTGGTCAGGGCCATTCCGAATCGTGGCTGAACTAAGCCCTGTTACCTTTATCATTGAAAACCTAACTACCAAGAAAAGACTGCAAGTACATGCTAATCGCCTCAAGCACGCAATTGCGCGGCAAGAGTTTGAGCTGAACACTCTACATCAACCTGTCCCTACCACATCGATCAATCAATCTCTTTCAGAGGAATGTTCCTATTTAGACCCCTGGGACGAATTTATCTTCTCCGAGATGTCACGACAACAATCTGAACCCACATCTGAATCGGAATCAGAATCGGAAGCTGAAGATGAAAGGGAACCTGAAATAGAATCCACTATCGAAGAGGAACAACCGACTTCATCTCATTCTTATGCTTTAAGAAGTCAAGGACCTGTGGAAGATCGACCTTGGATCCTTCCAACTCCACGACGAAGTCGAATCCCTAAAAGGAAAGCTAGCTCACCAAGGGAAAGCAGAAACAATATACAACCCCCAAAGGTAACGAAACGCGGAACCTAAATCGCAAAATTCTCTAAATCGTAAACTTAATCCCTTTTAAGAAACGAAATAGCTACGAAATCAAAATTTTATTAATATAAATTATAATATGTCCTGTTACCTTCTTCATCTAACGACTTTTCCCCTTTATCCAGAATACTCCGACCAACGAGACTCCAGGCATTATGCATATACAGCTCTTGCTACGATTTATCCTTATAATTTTGCTATGCATGTAGCATTTATATATCAATAAATCATATTTACTCCAGATAACCTATTCCATGACTTCCTTATTATTATTTTTTTTTACTATTCTACTAGAAAGAGAGAGAGCAAATATCGTGAGGAAATTGCCAATTTCCGTACTTTATTAATAACCTCCGCGAACGAAAAGACGACTGATAGGACATCATGACGCGATCGCGATATAATGCAAAAGAGAGAGAGCCGGAACGAATCTGTAAAACCAATTCCTTAGGTGAAAATCCAGCTTGCTCGATAAAACCAAGCTTGATTTTAGAAAACCCAGGGTGATGTGACGATCGGGATATTGTGAACTTTATCATTTATATGTACCTTTATAATCTTTTAACTATATTTTATACAAAGTCTACATTTTATACAAAAACGGAACGAAATAGACCAAAAAGGGTTAGTTAAACGGGAAATCAACTGATAAATTCTGTTGATAAGAACAGTTTAAACTCGATTCCCACGAGTTGAGTTCCTTGTTAAGATGAGTCAAATTTCGGTGACACGACTACGTCACCAATAATTTTATTGGTCCAAGAAGATCATCTCTTCTGACGAAATCAAAGAAGGGCCTGCAAACTCCCTCCCCATATAAAAAGGGAGCACGATGAGTAAGAAAAAGAAGTTGTTACTGACCGTGTGTTTGTGCGCTCAAAAGGATAGTTACCTGTCGCCGCCGATCCTCCCTCATCATCTATATTCAAGCCGAACTGTCATCGTTACACTTCCTACTGAACAACTATTACCTGTTAGTGGACAGAGTCATTACCGACGATCTACTACAAGATCATCTATTCTTAGCCCGAACGCCTACAACGGTCTACAAGGATATCATCGATTATTACATCGACATCCGACTACATATCTTGAGGTATTTATCCTACACGCGAATATTTGTAAGCTCTCTCTCTCTCTAATCCGCGTAGAATTTATGTTCGCGGATCGTGAGCCATGTACCTTATCACGTGTTTCTCTGTAAAGTAATCGCTTGTATCTAATTAGTCCTATGGAGAAAATAAACGGGTATATTTTTATATATAAATCTCTGGGTGCGTTCTTTCCGTCATCCTCTCCACTCGCTTCATTTAGGGTCTAACCCATACGTAACCGCTCGCGCAAATTGCTTTATCTGGAAGCATTAAATTCCTCAGGATACAGTGGTGATCAATAAACCAGCAGCTTGTTTGGTATTAGCAATTAGAGATACCGGCCCTGATGGTCATATGTTGTTATATAATGGATGTCATTAACTTTAAAATTAAACAATAACATTTTCTATTGCACATGCAACAATATACATGGGCAATTTATATAATTTTTTTTAAACAAAGTATTCACTTTCAGAATTATTATGAAAAAAATAATCATTATTTCATTGAATATGTCTGTAATTTTATTATGTTGATAAAATGAAAGATAATTATTTTTGTTGTTTCATATATTTTATATGAAATAACCCTTGACAAGTATGCAAAAAAATAACAATGGAATACAACTTTTAATTATTGTCACCTAAAAAATTTATTACATTAGTCTTGGAGTTTCTATTGTTATTAGTTAGTGATTAATGTTGTGCTTTAGTTATTAATAAAACAATTAATAAAGTTAATTCATTCATCAATATTTCTGTTAATTTATACCTTTTATAAAATTAATTTTGAATGTAATTATTTTTTTTATCAGTTTTATAGTCATCAAGGCAATTTATTTACTACATAAGTATATTTTAAAAAATAAACAAACATTTATGCAATTTATTTCTTTCAAAATTGTTTATATATTTTTAAAATTTTCTATTTGATTACCGAGAAATGTTAATAATAAATTTTATAAAGGTTTTGTAAACTAAATTTTGTAAAATTATTAAAATGACATAATTTTTAGTTAAGGTTTCATTGTAATTTTCATAATTATAGATAATTTCATAGTTTAGTTACAAGTGATTTTATAGAACTTTGGGAATATAATAGCAGTAAAGAAGGCCAAAGCTACCTAGATTGCAGTCTTGACTGTTAAATTTTTTTAGTATTATTATTAACTCTGGTATTTAGATTATGCAAACATTTGGCATGAAGCATCCCATTTCTTTTACTAAAAATGGATTAATTCACCTTATAATTTGCTATGTGAATGTTTGGTACTATTTTGGTTGACAGTTTTGTTCAGTGAATGATTGCATAGTTCAATTAAGAAAAGTAACTAATTAAATAATAATCTACTATATTTTACTGGTAAAGTTTGTTGGTTGTGATGAACTTGAGTTTTTTATTTGAATTATTCTAATTCAGGGTCATATCTAGTATTTGATTTGTTCTAAGATATTGTTAATTTTCTTTGTATATTTAAGAATCATTATATATTTTTTTTCTAAATTATATTGTTACCAAAGTATATTTGAAAAAAATTATCAGTATTTGATTTTAAGTTATAAATATAACTAAAAATATCTAAAACTGATTACTTTTTATAAATTTAATTAATTTTAATACTTAAAAGTTTTGCTCACTGTATCAAGGTATTTAAGTGAATATTTTTATATAAGTATAAGTATACTCATAGATAACATTTAATATCAAAGAATATTAAATGTTATCTATGAGTATACTTTAAACATATCAATACAAAGTAGATAAAGTAATAATAAAATGCAAAGTTTAACAAATTAAGATGCCCATTATGCATCACAACCCTTGTCATCTGCAAAAAAAAAAAAAAAATGGAAGAATGGTCCTACTCAATAAATAGGTGGAATTCTGATGTCATGAACAAATCTATAACTTAATGTATAACATAAAACACATTACAAAGCTTTTCGTATTAATTACTTAATATACAAGGTTTGTAATGTTGTCTTTTATGTTATAATTAAGTTATAGATGAATCTTTATAATATTAAAAGATAGGGATACCTTGATAAACCACCAACTTAAGTGCCTTTCCCAAATCTCCTGTTTAACATTGCTTTTCTTTTCAATAAGTTGTCATAAAAATTGAAAATAAGCACATTTCTGAAATTAAATGGTTGATTCTGTACATATATAGTGCAGTCTAAAGGTAATGTACAGTACCTTAACCACTTTGGATCATCTCTTTTGACTGGATTAACAGAAAGTATCAATCTGCAATGTTTGCATTTTTATGTATGGTTACACACATTCACTTTTCACAAATTTAATATAGTTTTAGAAATTAAGTTAAGCCCAAGACAAAAGATGGTTCTTATGTATGTATACTTACCTGCACAAATCATCCTCAAAATCAGTCAGATATATAGTAAATAGCTTGTGTTTAGACCTTTAGTGGAAGCTTTATTGTTTCTCTAAAGCTTTATGCACAGAAGGGAATCTTGTTGATTGAAATTTTCAGCCAATCAGCTGTTGGGAACCAAAAATAAAGGATGCAAATTAAGTGTACAAGAAAGAATGATGACAGTGATTCAGCACTTGACTTGATGAATTTCTCAAAAACACAAATCAAAGCTAAACAATTGCCAGATTAAATCAGGCTAGCTATATTACAACTACCATTGGCCCAGTTTAATCTGGCAATAGTTTTTGGCTTTAATATAAGTATTGGGCTTAGAATGTATATATATGTATATATACCCAAATCAATTTGCATTTGCTATTAATAGTCAAAACGGTTCAAGTAATGGCAGGAAGAAGATGGTGATTTCTATAAAAGATAAGAGGAAGATTGTACAATCAAAGAACATAATCTGAAGCCTAGCCAGCATTTTATTGCCAGCAACTTTGTGCTGTTGTGAAGCAAGTCAGTCAACCATAGGACTACTGATGATATTCTTGGTGACAAAGAAATGTGGAGCAAAAACAAATAAAAAATTAACAAAAAACACATCTTAGAGCATCAAAACATCAAGTACTAGAAGATGCACTTGTCATATTGGACAACTGTAAATGCTAAGCATGGATTAGTAAGTGAAGAGATAAACATTATTTGGAAGTCCAATGGGAATTGTTGGATTCAATTTTAGTAATAGATGCTGGCATGCTACAAAAGGTCCCTGCATTGTGTAAAAGTAATTAAGCATGATGAAATGGCTGTTGATGGAAATGTCATCAATAAAGCCTTTCAAAGACTGTCTATTATCATTGAAGAATATGACCCATAAGATGTTTACAATATGGATGAAAGTGCATTGTTCTACCATATGCAACCAGACAAAACAATTTCAGTTAGATTGGTCGAGGGATGCAAGAAGGCCAAGGACAAAATTACACTTCCATTTTTCACCAATTCTGATGGAAGTGACAAGAGAAAAATGATTGTTATTGGGAAAAGTGCATGGCTCTTGTTCATGAACTTTAATCCAATACTTTGTCAATAAGGAAGCTTGGATGACTGCTGTAGTATTTGGATAATGGTTCAAAACTTTCTGTTCTTTATCTTTATGGAGGCACTAGCAAATGAGCCCAGCATTGCTTGGGCAAACGATTTGGATGATTTGGTAAATATTGTACATTTGGAAATTAAGTTATTACTATCAAATACAAAAAAATTGCATCTAAAATAGTACAGTAGAAGCTGTTCTTCAGGTTAAGCCTTAATCCTCTCCCTCTACCCCTGTGGGGGAATTTCCAAAAATTCCTTCTTAGTGTGCCTTTTTATGACGTACCCTAACTGTGTACGAAATTTTACCTCTTTAGGTTCAGTGGTTTGCTCTGGTTGATGATGAGTCAGTCAGTCAGTCAGGATGTAATTTTTTTATATATTTAGATTAAAGGTGCTTTGCTGCTTGATAGTGTTATGGTGAAAGATTGTCAGGATTGTCAATGAGATGCTCAATAATGTCAGGATTGAGTTTATATTACTCAGCTGTACTGGAATGTTGCAGCTACTAGATGCAGATATTATAAAGAGCTTCAAGAAATAGTATCATTAACACTAAATGGCAGACTATCAACTACATCAATGATAACAAATCCATTTATGATTTTCTTTTAGTGATGTGCTCTTCATGGTTAAACATGCTAGGGAGTGAAGTCACTCCAACAATCACTCACCAATAGCTAGGCCCATATCAGATTGACAAAAAGACACAATCTCTCCATTTCTTAAGATGACAACAATCATATTCTCAGAAAAAAATTAGAACAACTTAAAGGCTATGGTTCCATTGATTATCTCATGACTGCTTAGGAATTCATAGCAATTGACTAAGTGTAACACCTCAACATGCAAGATGTCAACAGATGACATTGTGAAGATGGTTATTGGCATCAAAGACAATTCTTCAGCATAGGATGATGATGATGGCAATGAGCAGTGTGACATTAAAGACAATAAGAGAAATCCTTGTAAACTTAAGGTGAACTTTAGAGAAGCATTGTGACAACTCAGAATTGTGTCATATGATAGCTTTAGATTCTTAGAGATATTAGCAAGAAGACAAAACAACAAATGTTTATTCATCCATTCTTCAATTCTCAAGAACAAAGGTAAGAAATGATATATAAGCATGTGCATCAAACTAAGTACATGATGATAAAATGTGATAGGAACATGTTATTCAGTGCAATATGCAATATAGATTTTCCTTTGTTCTTGCAGATAGTCTGAAGTTTGGATTGATGTTGAATGTGAGAATAAAGTACTGTGTATTCTTGATTGATAGTAAGGGCATGTTGTAGTTATGCTAAAATAATAAACATTATCATTTTATACGGTACAATATATCAAATAAAAACTTTGTAGAGAGTAGCCTGATGGTCTTCAAATTACAGTATTATTTTGATAGTACAGTACATTAAATCATATTTTGATAGACCACTTGCATTTATTAGCTGCTGAAATTATGATGGAACAGAGAAGGGCATCTTAACACAAGTATTATTTTTTAATGGATTAATCATATTTATAGAATGAAATATTAATGCTTTAAATTGCTTGCTTAAAATCATATTTTGTATCTAATTAGTTTTAAAATTATGAAGGAATTTTTATGCTGATTAATTATAAGATTAAATAAAATAAAATTCTGATTTTTATGCTAATTTTTTAATGATGATCAAACATAAAACTTGTTCATTAAACTGGTCCATTATCAATGATCATCTGCTTTCTGATAAATATATATATATATAAAATTGTATTTTTTTGGAATTTTTTTTGTGCGTGCAAGTTCTGCAATGTTTTTAATCATAAAACTTGCTGAAACCACAAAACTTTACATTATAACAATTTATCTATAAATCTAAGAAAAGATTTTCTAAATAATTAAACAGTGTGCTTTTTTAAACAGAAATCATTGATTTATGGCTGTTTAATCCTAATTTTATGATTTTTATTAGCATTTAATTAATATTTTATCATTAAGTTATTTGAATTTTTTTTTTACATCAGTTGTGAATTTTTCTCAATTTTTTTTTCAAATAAAGCAGTTATAAATTGGTAGACTACTTGTTTATTTATTTTTATTGTTCAGAATTTTTAATTTAAAAAAAAAAATTTTTATTGAATAGTAATAGTAATAATTATTATTATTATTCCTACTATTGTAGAAATATGAAATTGTCTCTTGATTTAACATTTAATTACAATTCATTTCAACATAATATTTCACTGTATTAAAACACCTATAAGGAGGAAAAAAATAGCTAAACAGAAAATTGAGATGATGTTTTATTAAATATATATCTTTATAGTTCCATATTTTAATTGGATGCTTCTGTAATTAATATAAAAATTTAACAAAACATATATTCAAAATATCAGCAAAATTTAATTTGTTGCGTGTAATTATACTTACAAAATTTTACCACTTAGATCAGATAGAATGTAGTCAACTTGGCAACAAGAAACATTACCCAATGTGGCTGGAAGAAAGTTTAAAAAAAATTAACCATCTGATATCTTGTGTCTCACCCCAAGTCTTTCTACACAATATCTTGCTTTGATAACTGCTTATCAACTTTGCAACTGATCCATAACATTATAAATAATAAAATATATGTAAATAATATATTCCAGTCTTTCTAATCATTAATTTTATTTTAAATTGATTGGCTTTATGTATAGTTTAGAAAATTGTGAAAACTCTAGTTGAGTAAAAGAATAATTAAGTTAATATTATAGTTCCATTGTTGCCTTATTTTTATTCTTAGATTTATTCTATTAAAACTACAATTTGTTGCTAGAATTTTAATTGATATAAAATTTGTTTAATTCATTTTTAAATTGTTTCTGAAATGATTCCTAGAGTTTTATTTATCAAATTATTTTATTATTAAGTTCTATAAATCAATAGTAATTCATTAGTAAATACTTCTTCCTGTTGATGAAATTAGAAATTCGATACAGCTGCAGAGTGACAAAGTATTGAAGAATTCCTGATATAAACTTGTCTATCAAAAGCTAATTCCAAAAAAATTCTTACGGATAACCTCCAGAACAACAATTTATTTTCATTAAATGTTACACAGTTTTTTAAACATAATTTTTCTTTTTTTTTACAAATTATAAAATTTTATTTTATTTATCACTGTAATTATTTATTGAGATTCTTTTTGTTTTAAAACTATGTAACACAGAAATAAAAGACTAGTTTTTATTACATCAATATTAGATAAATTAAAAATAAAATATTAAAAATTGTAATCCAGGTGCAAAACATTAAAGAGCACACATGGCTAGTGACAGGTGCAAACTTTCAACAGATAGATGTGGGCTCTTCACTTTGTCCTTTACACAAGTTACTGTTACTGACCAGATATATATATATATAGTTTTGATGGTTTCATGTTTTCCATAAGAAGGTTTATATATTTAGTTGTTATTAAATTATATATATATAGAAAAATTCAGTTTTAAAAGGTTATTTTATAATTCCAGATTTAGTTAAGTTCATATATGGTTCAGCTGGAAAATATTCAGTTACAAAATGATAGTGGAGAAGAAAACTTTTTTTTGTAATAAACAATAGTAAATTATAGATGGCTTGAATCATATTCAGTTTTAGAATAATAATTTTTAATTTTTACACTAAGAATATGAATATATATATATATATATTCATATTCAATATATATATATATATATATATATATATATATGTATATATATTGGATATATATATATTGTATTTATATTTTCAGGTCTTACTGTAGATTGAATTGTTTGTTATCTCCAAAAATCAAGAGTCCTATTAATAAAAGTAGGTATATAAGTGTTTAAATAATAATATCTTAATATTTTACTACATATTTTAACTGTTTAAAATTGATAAATAAAAGAACAACTAAATTTAACACAAGTATAATTAATTTTTTCGGAATATGAAACATCTTTAGACTAGTTTGAACAGTTTGAAGAATTATATCTGATTTTAAAATAACAAATTCCCAAAAATTGAAATAAAAAATATTTATTATAGTTTTCAAAGAATTTTCTGCAGGTCATTTTCCAAAATATCGTCATATCAAAATCCATACTCATTATATATCAATTTGAATATTCTTAGTAGTTGATAATATTTATGCTACCATGAATAACCAAAATTAGCAGGTTCTAAATTAGTAAAAAAAAAAAAAAAAAATTCTCTTCATTTCTAAGCAAAGTAAATTTATCTCTTGCATTTTGATTAAGGAAGATGGATTAGGAAAAAACATTTGCATCCATAAATAAATCACTGAATAAATTAAAGATGCTTCAAATATTATATAATCCTAAATAATAGCATTTTTCAGTATGTAAAATATTGCTTATAATTAATTTATAGTAACTGGAAATATTGTTTTAAAATTATCTTAAAAATGATGATTAAAAAAAGAAATATTTATTTTGCAAAAGAAATTAAGTTCGAGTACAAAGAGAAAATAAATTAGTCTTTTTAATCAGAAAAAATTTATAGAATTTATTTTAGAGAACTTTTTACATTATTAGCAGAGATTTTGTTTAGGATAATCTCTATCTGTTTGTCCGAAACTTAGCCGTGATTACTGTGACATGTTTTGATCGGATAATTTGACAGAAGGAATTTTTCTGTACTGATTAACCAGGTGATTATCTAAAATTGCTGGAATACACGGGAGGTATAGGCTGTTGTCTTTGTATATAAATTTAAGATTAGAAATTATATAAATAATGTATAGTAATTAATTTGTCTTTGTTCAATTTACTTTCCATCCTCATGCAAAGAAAAAAACATTTAATAAATATATGATATAAAATAGTATATCGAAAATGAATTTTAACTTTAATTTAAAAAGATGCTAAAATTTAAAAAAAAAATTATAATTAAATTTTAATATAATTTTTTTTATAGTAAATATAAAATAATTTACAACTTACTTTATAATGATTTAATGACACGTTTTGCTGTTTATAGTATAATTATTTTTCTACCAATTTCAAAGAAAATTTATAATTCATTCATCGGTTGCATGATTATTAAGGAATGTAAATATATGGTATTTGAACATAAACGTAAACTTATTAAATTTAAAATGTTAATTTCTATTCTTATACTAAGAAAAATATTTAATAAATAGTTTTTAGTATGATCATTACACGTTTCTCACGGAAATTCCGTATTGCATTTTTATTATGATTATATTTATACAGAAATAAACCATAAAAATTAAATCATAAATGAAGAAAATTTAAGAAAATCGAATTTTGTAATAGAATTTTTCCAAGTAATATTTTAAAAATTTTTACTAAATATATCAAATCTTCCTGTTAAAAAAAAATATATATCACTTTTTTAAATTTAAGTATTAGATTAGGAATATAAAGTAATCACATACTTTAAAATAAAATTTCTGCTTCAATTGAATTTCCGAAACTCGATCTAGAGATTACATTCCAAAAGAGGGATCAAAAAATTCTGAAAATCCTCCCCCCTCCTTCTTAGTGCACGTGACCCATTTTCGACACCTGTCGACTTTCCCACTGTCTTAAAAATGTCGGAGACGATACAGAAATTAAAAAGAAAAAAAAAGATTCAATAGGGGAAGGGCGTCACATGACTTATTGGAAGGGAGAGGAAAACAATCTGTATTATCTCTACTCCAAAATTATTATTCCCTTTAGTATCTCGGTAGTTATGGGGGCTAGATGCAGAGAACTGTAGGAATTTTAAGCGTAAGTTGTGCGTATTTATCGTTGTTTTTTCGATTGAACTCATCATTCCAGATCTGATTTTGATGTTCTGTTATTTCTCGTTGCCTGTCATATAACATTCTTCAGATTCTAACAATTTTTTTATCCCTTCTTCTTACGTTTTATACTCTGAACTGTTGTTAAATCCTATTTACGTTCATTTACTTCCAAGTTTTCTTTCCTCTTAATGGAGCATTCTTCTATCAAGGATGATTGATGGACGGTTTTACTATCATTTTTTATAGCAAGCATGGCAGAGGTCCTACTTCTTTCTCGGCCGTTTTCTTCCTGTTAACATCGGTTCCGATGACGGTAAACTAAATGCCAGTTTTGGTGCAGTTAACCTGAACCAGAGTAGATAAAAATTTAAATGGTTCAATCGGGTACAAATTTTAAGTGAACATAATGTGTTCGAAAGCTTCTCAACGATCTAGAAAAGATAAAGAAAATTTATTTAAAACAATGGACACTGTCAATTAAATATTTTTCAACGGGAAAAAGTATCCTTAAATTGTAAAAAGTTAGCAAGTTTTCCAAAAATTAAAAAAAAAAAAATTATAAAGAGAAGACAAAAATTATATATATATATTATAATGTTTTTTTCTTTACCAGCCTGTGTGTGTATATGTGTCTGTCTGTCTAAACTCAAGATTTCTCATAAATATGGAGAAAGTCACCCTTAAAATTTCATTACATCAATATATTAAAATAACAAAAAATTTGTTTTGAAAAATGTTTTCTAATTTTACATGCATACAACAACGAAGACAATTTTCTCTAAAATACATTTTATTAAGAGCAGTTTTCTTTAAAAATAATAAAATAACATTATTATTGAATTTTCAAAATATCTAAAGTCTTAATAAATCTAAAACTTAAGTTTATTAGAAGAGGTTTGATAGAGAAAACACAAATTTATTTTGGGTTTTAATTAATGACCGCCATTTTCATCCTTTCTCCGTTGTAAAGAACGTATCGGTGTAGTTAATAAAAGTTCAAATGTCGAAAGTTAAAAGTGGCTTTTAAAAAAATGTTAACAATGTTTTGTTGTTTTGAGATATTTTAATTTGGAATTATTCCCGAATAGTTTAGCACAAGGTGGCATTTTTATAATACAACGAGATACCTAACCGGCTAAAAATATTTAGTAGGTAGTCAGTACTGCTGTGCTTTACGGTAACGTTAGATTATTGTTACAAATATTACATGAAAATTTGAACTCGCATCTGACGTTAGATTTTTCTCTTTTACAGAGTCCTTCCCCGATAAACATGCCATCACCTGCTTGTAACGTGACAGATAAGGATTGAAATATCGAGAGGAGGATAGGATTAGGAGAGGACCTACCTCCAAAACATTTGGCTGGATGTGGACGAATTCTTGGTAAAGACTGCAAGCGACCATCTTAAAATACCAGGATGTGTTATTTTTGGATGCGATGCGGTGGATTGGCCTTGAAGGAGACTCAGTACAGTGTGCATCTGTCGGCGGTACGACATTAGTGTTGAACGTGCAGGAAAATTCTATCTATTAAGATATGAAGTGGACGGTTCGATCTTTGATAATGATGTACGCCGGCTCTGTGCTCGCCCATCGCCCCTCGCATCCCACTATCAAAGAAGACGGTTAGGGGAGACAGGAAAAAAGAAAAAAAAAACGCTAATTCGGTGTTCAGTGAGTGTCGCGCGACCCTTATGAACCGAAGGGAAGGCGATCGTTCCATGTACAGGGAGCGAAAAGACGAACCACCACCACCACCACCACCCTCCAATAACAACAACAATAATAACAACAACGTTCAAGTTGTCAGTATCCAGAATTTCCCCGTTATCACCGGTCAGGATGGGAGGAAACCTACTAAAACCTCTAGATGTAGTTATGGATATCGTCTCAAGGCCCTGGCCGAGATTAGAAACAGCCTTTTGCCCTTTGCCACCGGCGATCTGACCGAATTGAGCAGTGCCAGTAGTAGTACCACTAGCGAATGTGGATGCGGTCAAGTCGACGGGGCATCGAACGAGTTGGACTGTAATTCTCAGATTATCTTACAACAGTATGCCAATTCTAGAGATGCCGAGGTAAGTTTTTTTAAGCTCATTAAGAACTGATCTGGCTTATGTACTGTACGCCATGTAACAAATCCGGTATGACAGTATGGCGAGAGAGAGAGATGAGAAGGGGGAGCAAAAACAAGCAGAGTTAATCGGCTCGTCTTCCTGTATCCTATCAGGACGTCCTTTTTTTTATAATGCAACGTCATCCTGTGTCGAGTGCCGAATTAAACGTACCGCTACGCAAATGGGTCAGACGTACCGCTAGACGTAAATCCCATCCCCGTAAAGTGGCATTTAATTTGGCTACCGCGGTCGTTAAAAGCTTGGAATACGAAATTTGAAAATTGGGTTAACCTCCTCGACAAGAGACGCCGACTTGTCTTACAGAATGAAGTCTAATTTCCTCAGACTGCGTATTGCGACGGTTTTCCTGGAAACCATCCCACCAGTACAGCTTTGACTGCAATTTTTGTTTGTCAGTCTCTGGCTCATTCCGACTGTTTACTCCTCGATTCCGTCTAATTTGGGAATGGGTAGGAAAAATATGTTGGCTGCCGCTTTGTACTTCTGTATTTTTATACACTATAAGTTTGAAGGCGCGTGTCTGCCCTTAGATAATAATCGTAAATAATAATAAACTGTTTCAACTGACTCGAAGAAATCATCTCATTTTTTAAGAACATGGGTTTGTTCGAAAAATAATAAAATTAGAATCACGCCTTAAGTTACTGCTCGTCAAAAATGTCCTTGAGTCTTCATATTATTTATTTCTGGATCTGTCACGTAAATAATACACTACTGCCTTTTTTTTCCGTTCTTCCCTCTTTCTCTGGATCTCTTTCATTCTCTCTCTCTCTCTCTCTCTCTCTCTCTGTATATTTATCTCACTACAACTCCGACCTTGACTGGTAATTTGACTGATAATGATTAAATCTGTAACGGGGAGATGATTTATCGTAACTTCTGTATCATTCTTGTAATGTATAATTTCGAGGTGCCAATAGATTAAACTCTGTTATTCTGTATTCTTTTTTTTGCTCTTGTATAACCTGCATCTCTGGATAATCTGCTTCGAATACAATTTTAGCCAGTATAGTAAATATATTGATATTGCTATGATACAGCTGTCGATAGTGTTCACCGTCCTTCCGCTTCCATCCGACTGACCGGAACGATCGACACACTTCAACAGAATTCGTTAGCCCGAGGTCATTTTTGGTAACTGCCTCCACGGTGATTCACAAACAGGTCTGTCTACTTAAATAGTTCAGAATTTTTTCGTTTTTTTTTAATTTTAACTGCCTGTTTTTGTGCTAGGAATCAAGAATAAGGCTATTTCTCTCGCTCCTCTGTCTCTCTCCCTCTTTTTGGATATATACGTGCCAGTCTTAAGCTATGTCTCTAAAAAATTACATTCTTCAGTGTTATGTTTATGCATTTTTGGACGGTAGGGGACGGGCGCGATACGAAAAAAAAAAAAAAAATCGGCGCCAAAAGTCACGCAGACAACTCGTTTGTAATCGAATCACCTCTAAGGCACTTTGTTTCTCTTGATATCGAGTATTAAGCTGTTAGGCTTTTGCCCTTCTTAGCTCCTGACCTGAATATTCCGAGACAACTATTCAGGTTTCTGGAGTTCAGAGAACTCAGACTAACCTAATCAACTTGACTAGAATATCATTAGGGCATATTAGGCATAAAATTATATCGCCCGATCGAAACTGGAGGTGGATCGAGACTCGGGCGTTCTTTCCCTCCCTCTCTCTTTCTGGAGAGGCCCACATTTTGGAAGAATCCTTTCTGGCGCCGTCTTATTGGCAACCCGTTTGCGGAATTTGGAAGTGTATCTCGGCCCGGAAATGCGTGTGTCGAATTTCCGCGTTCGCAACAAAATAACGTCGTGCAATCGTCACCGCGATCGAAAACTGCCGCCCGAACGCCGTTATCATTTAACAAATACGTTAAAAATGGGGGCTGGCATTCTTTCGGTTTGGTGTGAATGTTGTTTCGAGTTCGTCAATAACGAAACGTTGCTCCTAATTTCAACATCTGCCTTTCCCCGTTAGCGATTGTTGTGACAGATTGGCGTTTGTGTAGAAACTGGCCTTTAAAGAGTCACGTGTACGAAAGGTCGTCGACCCTAATAATCCGAGAACCGGTCTGCAGTTTAGATTACTTTCAGAAAAGGCTCACTGCTAATGTGACTCAATTTTGTACCACCTCCTGCACTAATGATGGAATGCAGTCTGACTCCCACTTACTTATAACCATAAGGTGGGGTGTTTTCTATCGTCAATCTGTATTATTGATCCATATTTTCTGTATTTTAAAATGATTAGGCAATGAATTTTTATCCTTGATGTATTTATTCTGGAGGGCATGCTGCACTGTTATGAGTGAAATGTATTAATGATTGATGGCTGTTTTTGATAAGCTTATCTCCCACATTCCATCACAGGATAAGTGTATTCCTGTTTCTGTTTCATTTAAATGGTAAATAAAAAATTTAGGTCAAATAGCTACAATGGTTTTTACTTATCAGAGATTTTTTTTCCCCTCTTGTTTGTCCGATTAATGCGACCATCTATGCATTTATCAATTACTGGTAGTTTTATATTGGCACAAAGTGCAGAAAAGTTCAGTTTTCGTTCTAACTCGTACTTTCAGTCTTTTAAAATTTTTATAGATTCTAACTTGGATGCCAGTAGGTTATATATAAGAGGATTTCTGTTCGTAACTAACTATTGCAAAATATTGACTTTTTTAAACAAACAAACATCAAAATTATTAATGATACTGTCATTATTTTTAATACAAGATTCTTATTTATTATCTAAAAGGTAGTACTATTATCTTTTCCCCATTAATCTGAAAAAAAATAATTAGCTTTCAAATAAAGAATATGGAAAGTCACATAGAATTTTGTGAGTATTAGAATGTGCCATTATACTGCAATTTTGTTGGTATTTTAATTATATAAATATATATATTTTTTTATTAATTTTGAAAAAAAAAGGAATTACGTATTTGAACATATCCAAAAAATAATTCGTTTATCAATCTTTGGTTTAAATAAAAATGCCATTGGCATCTATTTTCTTCCTTTTTTTTTTTCTTTTTGCAATTTGTATAATGTTTCACTTCTGATATTAATCAGTTGAAAGAGACTTGGTCTTTGGTTACTTTTTCTGTTTATAGTCAGATAATTTATCAATGAAATTTGCTGATTTATAACTTTTAAATTTATAGATGTATTTTTCCTTTCATTCTGTAGTTTTCCAAATATGCACCTCTTCAGCTTTATATGATACTTAATTTAATTATTATAATATGTAGCATATGATGATCTCTTTTTTCTTTGAGTGCTTCTTATTTTATTTATAAAAATAGAGCTGTAAGGAAATTCAAATTATATTTCTATAATTATTTTTTGATTATATAAGATACACATTATCAATTATACAAATCGAGTTGAATCCATATTTATGAATTAGATTAATGGAATCGGCAAAAGAAATCACTTTTGTTTTCCTGATTTCTGTTATCAATAAAGATGATATATGCCATTTTTTACTAATTCATTAGATTAATGGAATTTTAAATATTTACTTGTTTTTTTTTTTTGTCAATTGCAGGAACCATCACATCGGATAACAAAGCTGTCATCAGGCAAATCCATTGAACCGAATTTAGAAGGCAAGCAAGATGCTGTAACAGAAAATCAAAAACATGAAATTAATGGTCTTACAAGATCTAGTTAGTGTTAATTTAATTTAAATAAATAGTAATATTTTTTTTGTTTGTTTTATAATTTGTGACATATATTTTCTTCTACTTTATTAGATCTTTTGAATGCAAAACCTCTTCGGAAATTAAATGTTCAAGAAAGCTGTAACCGGGAATTATCTAGATCTGTGGAAAATTCTGGTAATGCACATACAGATAACTCTGGTATTAGCATCACTGGTCTTCAACATCGAATTCTTCCTGATGCACCCAAATTAATTGGTGGAAATGGAAAACATATTTCAGATTCTCAGAATCATCATCAACTTTCTCGACAACAGTCACCAAATTTTCCACACAATGAACCTCCTCCACCTCCACCTCCACCAAGAGGAATACAGGGTCCTCCAACTCCACCTTTAACTCAGACTCCTTATGGTGGTTTAGTTGGAAATCATGTTCAACATTTTCTAAAACGGATATCTCCTGTGCCACATGCTTCAAGACAGCAAACTGTTGGGTCTTCCTCTTCGACACCACAGCGAGGAACGAGTCCAGTTGCATTAGGTTGGGCTACTGCTGTGGTATCAAATGCCATTCAAGCAAAACAGCAATTAGCTCATCAACTTCAAAATTTAAATATTTACTCTAGTAGTACATCATCATCACGAACTGAACCACCACCACCATATCCATCTAGTTCTTCGTTATATTCCTCTTCTCCTCCATCATATGCATCATCTAGCTCAGGAAGACAGAGTCCTACACCAACAATCAGTAGTAGTGAATATTCAGTGCCGCCTGTTTTACAGCATAAGAAAACACCACCACCGACTGAAAATTCTATACAAACACAACATTCTTATAACTTTCAAGCCACTTCTGCACATGTATCAGTTTCTGCAGCAACTGTTTTGACTACAGCCATTCCTCGTACTACTTCATTACAAGCATGGAGTGTACGTCAAGCAAAATCGCAACCTCCAGTTATTATGCAATCTGTGAAAAGCACCCAAGTGCAAAAACCAGTTCTTCAAACAGCTATAGCTCCTACTGCTCCAGCTGTAACCACTGCATCACATGCAGTATCGTATATTCAACAAACAAATCAACTACCTGCTTGTTTAACTCTTGCTCAAATGAATCATGCCACACCTTTTTCTTCAGTACAAAGTGTCCCAACATATTCTCAAAATTTACAGGCACCCATTAATAGTTCATCAAATTCTCAAATAACTTCTACTTCCTCTCCTGCAGATGTCTATCATACATTGGCAACTGGGCAAGTAACAAATTCTACATTTTATACTTCAAATGCTCGCAGTCATTTAACAACAACTGCCATTCTAACTGCTAGTCAGCAGACACAAACTTCATCATCATATATGATACCATATTCATCAAACATAAATTTATTTACCAATTCTAACCAAATGCCCCCTCCACCTTATACGTCTTCAATTCAGTCAAGTGGAATAGCAAATCTTCCACCTTCTTATTCAGCTATTGTTAAAAATACTGGTAATTCATGTGGAGAATGTGTAACTGTAAATGCTAATTTAACAACCATAGCACCTCATTTGCCAAACAAACAAAAGAAGAAAGTGAAACAAGATGGACCATTAGGTATAGTATCTGTGCATAATCAACTGGCATCTACTGTACCAACAACAGATCCTCCAAGCTATGAAACCAGCATTGCTGCATTAGCTGCACAGAAAGCAGCTTCTTCTGCACTCAATAACAATTTACCTCCATCTTTTACAAATTCTGGAAATCCTGTTTCAGTTAATATATCTATTTCTGCACCATTAATCAGTAGTAAAACATCAAATCATCCTACAACATGTAATTTAGTAGATACTGTAGAAAGTATATGTATTTCACAAGTTTCAGCTCTTTCAGATGCAAATAATATGAGAGTAAATCTTAATATGCAAGGTGAATCTATGCCTTTTTCTTCACATTCTTCTTTGCAAAGAAAGCCATCACCAGTTTCCATGGATACAGCAAGTTCAGCATCAAGATCAGACTCTCCAGTTTCACATGGTCTAAGTCAGTCTCCTGTTTCATTTATGTCTACCACATCTACTTCATCACCATCAACACAATCGGACACAACACAAGATAGTAGGAAAAATCCTTCATCACCATCTTATAAACTTTCTCATCAATCTCCAATACCTCCAAGGAAAGTCTTATCAAAAGAAAAGGAGGAGGAAAGAAGAGAATCAAAAGTTAAAAATTACTCACCAGCTGCCTATAAATTTTTCATGGAACAACATGTAGAAAATGTCTTAAAATTTCATCAGCAGAGAGAGCATAGGCGACAGCAATTAGAAACTGAAATGGCAAAAGTAGGTTTATCTAATGAAGCTCAGCATCAGATGCGAAAGATGTTACATCAAAAAGAATCAAATTATATTCGTTTAAAAAGAGCAAAAATGGATAAATCCATGTTTACAAAAATCAGAACAATTGGAATTGGCGCATTTGGAGAAGTTGCATTAGTTAGCAAAGTTGATACTAATCATTTATATGCAATGAAAACTTTAAGAAAAGCAGATGTTCTAAAAAGAAATCAGGTGGCCCATGTCAAAGCTGAGAGAGACATTCTAGCAGAAGCAGATAATGAGTGGGTAGTTAAGTTGTATTATTCTTTTCAAGACAAAGACAATCTGTATTTTGTGATGGATTATATTCCTGGTGGTGATCTCATGTCCCTGTTAATCAAACTAGGAGTATTTCAGGAATCACTTGCTCGGTTTTACATTGGAGAACTTGTGCTTGCAGTTGAAAGTGTTCACAAAATGGGATTTATTCATAGAGATATCAAACCTGATAACATTCTTATTGATCGAGATGGTCACATTAAACTAACAGACTTTGGTCTATGCACAGGGTTTCGTTGGACTCATAATTCAAAATATTATCAGAGTAATGGTTAGTGTTTTCACAATTGTGCAGTGTGTCTGAATTCTGTTATAATATATTTGATATATTAATTTCTAATTTGCAGGGGAACACAGTCGCCAAGATTCAATGGATCCAGAAGAAAAATGGAATAATAAATGCCATTGTAAGAGTAGTGCCAATTTAAAACCTTTAGAAAGGAGGAGGCGAAGAGAACATCAAAGGTGTTTAGCTCATTCATTAGTTGGTACACCAAATTATATTGCACCTGAAGTGTTAATGAGGACTGGTTAGTGTTTTATTTAATTTCATAATTTTTATACATAATTCAGTGACAAAAAGGTGTATAATGACAGAAAATTTAGTGACAAAATTGGTAGTTTAATATCTTTTGATACCATTGAAACCGTGTTGTGATATATGTTGCTATGTGCTGACACAATGAAGTGACTTTCTTTCAAACACTGCCAAGTGTTTGAAAGAAAGTCACTTCATTGTGTCAGCATATAGCAAGTTTAATATCTGACAAAAATTTTATACAAAATGAATTGGAAGTGGAATCAAAAAATTTTTAGTTTGTAAATTTTCTTTCTGGAACAGTCTAGGATGCATTTTATATATGCGAAATTATATATTATTTTTTGAAATTTTTCAAATGAAATAAATGTTACTTCCTGAATGAATGTTCATTCATCTATATGAAATTTTAATAATTTATTGAAATTCATTTAATTTTGCAACAAAATAATATTTTTCTATTATTTTATAGGTTATACACAGTCATGTGACTGGTGGAGTGTTGGGGTAATTTTATATGAAATGTTAATAGGACAACCTCCTTTCTTGGCCAGTACTCCTGCAGAAACACAATACAAGGTGAGTATTAAAGTTCTAATGATTACATATAAAAAAACACAAGCATTAAATCATTATTATATATAGATGTAGAAAAATTCTATAAATAAATTATTTTTTATTCTTTTTTCTTAGGTGATTAATTGGGAAACAACACTACACATACCAAAAATGACAAATCTTTCTACAGAAGCAGCAGATTTAACCTTGAAACTGTGTTGTGGACCTGATAAAAGACTGGGAAAGAATGGAGCTGATGATATCAAAAAACATCCATTTTTTGTTTCCATAGATTTTGAGGGTGGCCTCAGAAAACAGCCTGCTCCTTATCTACCTAAGATAAGGCATCCTGCAGACACTTCCAATTTTGACCCAGTAGACATGGATAAACTAAGGAGCAGCAATTCCAATTCTAGTGAAGAGAGTCCATCCGAAGAGGGATCAGAAAATGGAAAACATTCTGAGCATGCCTTCTTTGAGTTTACGTTTCGGCGTTTCTTTGACGACGGAGGTCAGACTTATCCTGCAAGGACTAATTTGGATGACAATGATAATCAAGGCTCACCAGTGTATGTGTAAAGTGTGTCAAAAATGCTTGTTTCATTTTTAATTTAATATCATTTACTATATAATAGAAAGAAAGCCATTTATCTCAATAAGATACTGTTCTGTATATCCTTAATCTTCAGATCTCAGGGATAAAATCAATACAATACTACAAGAAATCCTCACGGTGTCTGGTGTCAAAACACCTTAAATGTATTAACAGAATCCGGGATCAAAAGTGACACCCAACAAAAATGTGTAAGATTTATTGTGATTATGTACTTTGTCAGAAGCTTAGCTATAGTGATTGATTAAAAATATCAAGCCGTGCCTTAGAATAAACCCGTAAGCATAACCAATGGATATCCAACTTTGCAGAGTAAAGCATCACTTTTTAAGCTACACACCTCATTGTGAAGTTGTCTTATGCAAGCATATATAAAAGAAACTTTTTATAAAAAAAAGGTGTATATAATGTATAATTTTCACTCACATAGTATGCCTTCCACAAATATGTAAAATAAGTAATCATCAAGCCTGTAAATATTGGAGTCACGACTCAAAGTCACTAAATATTTGAATAGAAAATAAACGAGGAGCGAGCTGCTTCTCGAAGGGGCATTGTTAGTCAATTTTCTGTACAGGTGTGCAAAGCATTTACAGTATGATGGTTTTAATCACATGTTGCCATTAGATTTGTATTATTGATACAGTGAGCAGCAATTATTAAATAAACAAATAAAAAGCTTTCTGCCTCTTTTTTATTATAGTTTTTTTTTTTTAAATTTGATATTAAACACTTGATGTTATAAGGCTCACTTATTGTGATAAAATAAGGAATAATGTAAAATAATAAATTATTCAATTTGCATTGAAAATACATTTTGTAAAATTATTGATAAACACTAGTATTAAATTAACCTAAAATTTCCAAAGACCGAATCTTCCATATAAAAATTCATAAACTAACATCACACGCATTTTCAAAGATTATGAAATATTTCATTTTCTTCTATAACTAACATTTACCGATAAAATTTCAAGTTCTTCTAGCAGACATTTTAGAATATGATTTTATAAACAATTTCCATGATTATCATCATAATAATTTAACGTGCAGGGCATCAATTGAAAATTTTAGTTCTAATAAACTTGGAAATTCAAATTTGTAACGAAAGTATCAATGCAGCAAATATAAAGATCAGCTAATTTTATTTTATTTTAATAGAGAGATATAACCACATATTCAAATAAAATTGGCAACAAGATATGTATTTATTTCTATTGTCAGAAGTTACTATTTAAAATATCTTCATTTTAACCAAATTTAACTGTTTTCAAAAATACTTTTTGGAATTGTCATGTCAATAATTGGAAATTTTTCTGTAAATCAGTCCAGTATTAACTGCTATTTTTAAACATTGTCAAAATTTGCAGTAATAGCAATTGCTTCTGTTGTAATATCTGTAAACTGGAAATAAGGTACTCTCTTGCTGTTTTTTTTTTGAAAATCAGATTTCTTTAGAAAAGTATGAAACCATTAAATATTACAATTTTTAAGGACTCTTGGCATTAAAATACAAAATAAGTCAGTGTTCTTAAGAATCAGTAGTTAATATTACTTATGGTTTCAAAATGGCGGCTCGTCTCTTGATTGCAGCAAATAGAAGAAAGGAAACAGTGGGGACGCACGTTCTAACCAAACGTATTCTAATAAATTACCATAATTTTTACCGACAAAATTATTAGAATAGGTTAGGTTAGGTTAGAACGTGCGTCCCCACTGTTTCCTTTCTTCTATTTGCTGGAATCAAGAGACGAGCCGCCATTTTGGAACCATAGGTAACATTAACCGAATCGGTAAGTCTTCCTATATAACTGTGATATAATTTCAAAATTTTTTAAAAATTACAATGAATTTAAAACACAAAATTAATTTTAGAATATAGAAAGATTTTTAAACAAAATACCTAGACAATAAATAAATTAAAATTTGTTCTATAGGATTATTGATATTTAAAATGGCTTAATTCAAAATGTCCTGAATGACAGATGAGTGGATATATTCTGAAATGATAGAATATCTTACTCACCTACGGGAAAATAATTTTTATTCTTTTCTTCAAATCTCTCACTATGGTCTTGTATAACGAAATAGTTTGAAAAATTATATAAATTCTTAATACAAAAAACAATATAACATTTAGAAGCTCGAGTCCCATTCAAGGTCAATCTTTATTTTTTCAAAATTTTTAAAATTACTTTGATGTCCACGAACTGATTAAATGAGCAAAAAAAAATTGTCCTCAAATATACTTAATTTACTATGAAATTAATTTTAAAATAGCAAAAACAGAATTTAAAAAACTGAACCAGTATTTTTATTCTAGTAGTATATTCTGTAATGTAAATAATACCGTCAGCCATTTTAATTGAAATTATGTATTTTTAATCGTTCGCATATTACCAGAGAACGTTTTTTGAACTGATTTAGATGATTTTTAGCCTGTAATAAAAGGTCATATCTGTAAAAGAAGACTGCTTGGATCCATCAGTGGCCAAGCGGTTCTGTTTCCTGAACACTTGAAGTTCGGGTCGTAGGCCAGGACGGGCTGGCCACGTGGAGTTTTGTGGGTTTTCTCCACGTCTGAATAGGGACCAGTTACCTTTAAAAGACCTCCCGGAAGGCATTATTCCCGCTTCCCGCTTATGGCCAAGCAATAAAGCTTCGGCCGGCTCATCCGATGTTTTATCGGAGAAATAAAGCCGCACAGGCTGATCTTCCATGTGAACCATGCGAATAAAGATTTTTTGACAGAATTTCGGAGTTTCCGCGTCTGTCTTTCTATAGACCGATCTCGACGGACCATTCCGTATTTTGTCTGTAAACTTTCACTCATTCCCACGAGATGAGGTAGAATCAGTTTTGTTAGAATTAGGATGTTCGAAAACTCTCATATCTTAAGTACATTTGAGTAGAATTCGACTTAAATGGAGCAATGGTAGAATCTTCTGGAACTATTGTTTCTATATTGTTGTTGGGCTGCAATTTTTTCAGCCCAACAACAACATAGAAACGTCGATTCGTCGCTAAAGATAAAGACTACATGCTGCCAATCCGAAGCAGTCCACGTTTCTCTGTCATGGCACTATGTCAAACGAATCCGACGTTGTTAGGGTGCTGATGTTAGGAGAAAAAACAGGTTCTGTAGCCAGGCTTCCATCTGTCTCTCAGTCTCTGTATAGTGTACAACAGTGGCGTGCCGTCATTGGAAGCGATGGAAGCGCCGATTCCACCTTCCAATGACCTTCCCTTGTATTTTATAAAATATAAATTTTCATATTTTAACGTACAGCATTAATTAAAAGTAATATTTTATTATAACTGCATTATGTATCTTTTACAAATTTCTATACTACATGTGAAAAAAACAAACGATAAGATTGCTATTGTATATTCGAATAATTCGGTGGCGGAAGGAATGTCGAAACCGGGTCAGTCTCCAATCAGCCAGATTATATAGGCATTAGCACATGCGGTTTAAAGTGCACCAACCTCACCTGGTTTAGCTGGTAGAAGCGACACACTCGTAAAGAGTACAGCTTTATATCCCGGAGCGGTTGTGGGCTGTTAACCACCTGCCTACTAGATGTTCGGCCGCCCTCGCCCGATTATGTGAATCACGAGCAGACTAGATCAACGGCGGGCAACCCCCGGCCCGCGGGCCAGCTACGGCTGGCGAAAAGTTTCTATCCGGCCCGCGAGATCTTTAATAGATTATTAAATTGGAAAAATAACTAATTAATAGTTATTTTTCCAATTCTTTGTAATTTTCGAAAACGATAAGAGAAATAAATGTAGTAATTAACTTTTTATTTGTTTATTTCATATTTGCAGACTAAAAAAATTACAAGTCACAAGAAGGCGTCAATTAACTACTACGGCGCGCGGAAGAAACGTAAAATTTATTCAGGCCCATGTTATAAAAAAGGTTGTTCACCCTAGACTAGATTTATAACTTAACCCTACCGATAGGAATTTACTGGCATGTTTTTACGATAGTTTTGTATAGTTGACAGGAGTTTTAAAAAAATCCATTAAAATATTTGATATATTTATTCCGCTCTCCCATCTTATATTACTTACGGATTTCGATGTTAAACCGGTGATATTACGATTTAGTATGTCCCATCTGTAAGGGGATGGAGTAAAAACGTGTACAATTCTAGTACAGTGTTAAAAAATTAACTGTTACTTTGGCAGCATCATTTACAACCAAATTTAATGAACAAGACGCACAGTGGTACAAAAAAAGCTCTAGAATTTATTTTCCTCAAATTTACGATTTATGTATCTGTTATCATAAAAATTTCTTTCCACTTCTTTCCCAAGATATTCAAGTACAAAGTAACCGGTTTTGACTTATTTCTATTTAAGAAGTAGTTAAATAATTAAGCGAATAGAAAATTAGAAACATAAATAAAACCCTGATGAATGAGCCGAAATTTTACTTAAACAGAAGCTTAACCCAACCAATCTCTTGCCGAGTGCAGTGGGGTCTGATGTCTTCATAATATTAGATGTAATAAAGACAGAAATTTCTCCAGTTCAATGAGAGTGACCGAAAAGTTGTAAATTTTGGAAATTTCCGTGAACACTCGGTCCTAAAACGAATTAGTTAGAAAACGAAGGACGGACAATCTGTTAAGTTTAACATATTTAGATTTTTACAGCTATGGTGAGAAACGTTTAAAATCTACAACAACCCTGTCGCGTCCTTTGAAATATACTAGTGATGCGACAAAAGAGGCATTTGACATTGACCGGTATCGGCACCCTCGGGATTTGGCACGCACACACATACCTGGACCGTCTCTGATTCCATTCATTAGCCACTCGTAGGGAGCTATTTCACTAAGTGGATTGTTTTAAGATTTAAAAAGTAAAGAATATTTTGTTATTTTTATGTACGTTTCTTCACAAAGTTATATTTAATTATAAGTTTCATTAAAAGTATATTCGTACAATTGAAGAATTTTTTGTACTAGGTATGTATATTTGTCACACATTTTGTTTTACCAAGTAAGTTTTTTTATAATTTTAATTTTAGCCCTTATATCGTGGCTAGTGATTAAAAAAATTTATTTTAAAAAAGTTTTGGTTCAAGACCATATAACGAAAAAGAAAACATTATTAAAAGAGAAAGACCGATGCCTAAATTAAATATGAATACGTCGTCAAAAAAATTTCGACATTTTGACGATTCTTTCGTAAAATTGAAGCAATTTGGAAATCAAAGCGGAATAGAATTTAACATTGGTAGACAATATAAAATAAATATTGAAAATTATAACGAGATAATTACGATTAATAGAAGTATCTAAATTAATAGATGTTATATGTTTTTTTTCAAAGCAAGAATTGGCATTTAGGGGCCATAGGGAATTTATTGAATCTAATAACGGAGGTAATTATATTGAACTTTCTTATTTATTAAGTACGTCAGATAATCTGTTAAAACGACATTTATAGAATTATACGGTTTTTACTGGCTTATCGAACAAACGAATAAGAACGGGCAATAACGCGCAATTAATTGGTTGCCCTGTAAGTCGGCTTCTTACAGAAACATAGCTTCCCTATCATCGAATGTCACGGCACGCCACTGGTGTAGAAAGACACCGTCACGGCTGTTCGTCATTGTCTGACTATCAAACGATCGTCTCTCCTCGTCCTTTTTGTCTGGAATGTTTAGACCCTGCCCGCATATATATATGAACCCTGACGTATCCACTGTCCCTCAGAATCAGATCAAATGCCCCAGATGGCAAACAATTCGGCGAAATGGCCATCTTACTTCCTTCGGCCAAATGATGCGACATTTCTCAAATTCCGTCAACCGTACATGAAGTCTTTGTATCGTACTGGCATGTCTGGCATTAGAAGACAAAAAAATCCAGCAACGAGTTGCTTAACTTTCTCGGCGACAGTTGGTGGCACCATCTGTTATGATATTTTATTAAAAATCTTTTTATATTTTTAACTATAATAAAATGCAAAAGGCTTAATTTTGAAGGTAGGAGCGGGTTTTATAAAAAGAATTCTAAATGCTAATAACAAGTAAAATCCTCATTAAGTCTGACCCTACTTCGAAAGCGCATTTTTGTTTAAATTTTAATTGTGTTTTTATAAATTTGTCTTAAACAAATTATTTATAATCACTTATTTGTTATTATTCCTTAAGAATTTTTATTCTGATTCTAGTTCTAACAAGTAATTTAGCGTAAACAAAAGAAAAAAAAAACTTGAATTTGCGTGGGTTTACTTTTTATAGGATGATGCGATTTGAATTTGTTTAATCTCATTTGCTCTAAACCAGGGGTCACCAAACTACGGCCCGCGACCACATTGTGCACAAATGAGGCGAAATATAATTATTTATATAGAAATATCATAGTTTGTAGATAAACTTACACTTATTTTAATTTTTTATACATAGTAAATATAAATGCCAGAAGCGGTCCAATTTGATTTTTGTATCTGACAATATAATTTTTAGGAAAATCAGAGAAATAAAAAATTCGGCGACTTTTTGCGACTAACAGAGAATTTTTTGTGTAAGTACCGGTACCTGCAATGAAGTTTCTAACAAAAGCAATTACGAGCTTGCTGCAGCCGTCGTGTTTGTGTATTAGTAAATAAATATATTGGTTGTCTTTATTTTTTGTGCATTCAGTATGCTGTATTGAACAAACTGGTTATGCGGCCTGCGCTCGTCATTCTCTGTTATCCGGCCCGTTGTGAAAAAAGTTTGGTGACCCTTGAGCTACACCAAATTATTGAGCGGTGCTATAGTTTCTCCGTTCGAAGAAACATCTGATTCCTCACTTAACCACTTTTTTTTACTAAACCTTGTATGCTTATAAGCAAAAGGAAACTTTTGCATTGTTTGCAGTGTCAGAAGTGTTATTAGTGGTGAGTTTTGGTACTAATTTTTTATGGAAATATCCCGCATGTCCTGAAATGTCACTACACCAGATTTAGTTGTACTTGAATTGTTTAATCTCTCTCTAGACAGCGCTAAATAGGGATACTTCCGTACTTTAATTACGATCGCCCGGTATATATCTATGCCCCAGCCCAGCGGTCGCCAACCTTTCTGACCTCAGACCATTAAGTACACAATTTTGAATCCCGCGGATCACTGCCATAAATTTTTTTAAACGATATAAACGTCTATAGAATAATGATCGTAAAACTTCCATTTTTCTTTATTAATATGAAACTCACTCGTTTAATCATAACAAAATTAGTGTGAAGTTAATTGCCGCTTGTTTGAAAGTTTATGGATTCTTGACTCTTCCACGAAGGACGATTATCGCACTCACATTATTTATTGATAACAATCATTTCGTGTTTGGTTTTAAATTCAATTAAAAGCCCCACGATCATTTTTTCGTTCTTTTCGACCATCTTCCACAAACCCCGATATAACCCCTACTTCATGGCCGAAGTGGTTAAAACGTCAGACTATCCCTTTTGATTACTCGGGATCGAATCTAGATGGACAAAGAACCCCAGAAATTTTTTCTGTCAAAATATGTCGGGCTCCGTCCCTCATTATCATTGTGGACCTGGCTGAAAGCTGCCTTAGTACCCATGGGACTTTTAAAACTCGACGAAAAAAAACCTTATGTCATCATTTTATCCCGTAATTTCACCTTTCTTCCAATCATTCATTTCTATATTTGACAAACTGCAGACATCATTATTGTTAATAACCAAGATGGCGTCTTTTCAACCGATATTCTTGAAGGCATGATTTTATTTATTTATTTATTTCGACAGTTTAATGTTTTGATGCAGAGCCCGAAATCTCCAGAATACTAAAGATGTATCAATAACTAGAGACATAGTTTTGGGTGATAAGTTGCTACTCCTGATCAATTGACCATCCACCGTCACCACCGAGGCCACAATGCATACGTCTGCTTTTAACACCTTGCTCGTATTTATCAATGGAAAAATATTTAATTTGGAAAGTAATATTGATGATATAATTGAAATTCATCTGTATATATTTGAGAAAGGTAAAAATCTCGGGTGACCAGTATTCAACAGTTAATTGACTGTGACAACGCACAGAATAAGAAATGAAGTCAATTTAATTCTGTATGAAATTTTAATGATGATATCTCTCAATATTTAAAAATATTTTGCTTTTAAATAAAAGAAAGTTCTCATATTCAAAATTGCTTTTATCTTATAGACAGAAATTTTTTATGTATAAATTAAAAAATACAATTCAAGATCATTTCTATTTTGTCTTTTATTTCTTATGTTTTCATATTCCTACATTTCATTCTTCAGATTTACACTTATAAAACCATTAACATTTCAAATTAAGAATAGAAGTTTGAAACACTTTTCAAGTTAAAAAAAAATATTACAATTATAAATTTCTTAAAAATGACTTCTTAATATAGAAAAATCTAACATTAATTCTTCATAGAAGTCATGTTTTTAAGTCATTATTTCTAATGGTAAACATTCCTCGGTCAGATAGCCAAGTGGTCGAGGTGGCAGCCGAGCACTCTGGGGCCCCGGGACTGAATCCGGACAGGTTGAAAAACTTAAGGTTTTTGGGTGGTCTGTCCAGATAAGTCGGACCCATTCTTCACCATTCCGTGGGTCTGGCCAAACCGATAATGGGGTCACTTAAAAAGACTCTCTTGCTTTCACAGGACAGAAAAAATTATAAAGGATAAATATTTTTGAAACAAAATCATTTTAAATAATGAATATTGAAAACTTTATGACTTTTTTGATTTAGTTAATTATTAAAATCTTTCAGCTACCTTTAAACTATTCAAAATCAATCCCTATTTCATTTAATCAATATTAATTTTTAAGATAAAAACATTCCTTTCCATTATTACAGTAGTTACAAATTTATTCTTTACTCACTAACATCATTCATAATAATTAAAATAATTATATCTATAATATTTTCTATGTTTATAATAACCATAACTTATAACTTATAAAATATATTTACAAAAATTATAGAAATCTGATTATCCAGCCTAAAAAAAAGACTTGCAGACTATTAAATTAATGATAGTGTTAGATAATAAAGAACAGTGAAAAAGACTGTAAATCTTATAAACTTAATCAGTACTTGGTATGAATATAAAATCAGATTTGTTAATAACTATTCAATTGAATCATTTTCTTTTCACTGATTCTATTCTTCACACAGTAAATTGAATAAAGTGATTTTAAGGGGAAAAAAAAAGAAATTGGAAAAATAAAAGACAATTACACTATGTACACTATAAACATAAATAAATACAGTAAACAGATAAACAAATGAAGCTATGTCTGCAATAGTATGTGATATGCAAAAAAGCAAAATCAGCGGTATATAAACACTGTATATAGCAGGGGTGGCCAACAAGTCGATCGCCAAGCCAATTTTGGTCGATCGCTCGCGATGTCTTGACTTAATGTATTATATTTCTAACCGAACACAACAGTATGCATGCAGTTATGACTCGACTCATAAGCAGTGCACCACATACTGAAACACAGTGTATAAACATAGTATGTATTTCACACCTCCCCTCCCCACTTACACTATGCCTATGACAACAAGTCGATCGCGACGCATTTTTAAGATAAAAAGTAGATCTTATGTATACAAAAGTTGGCCACCCCTGGTATATAGTATGCCATATGGATATTTGAATAACAAACAATTGGATAATTCAATCTATTGTTTCATTATATGACTGAATAATTTGAAAAAAATATGAACTTAAAAAACAAACTTTGTCTGTAAATATGAAAATTCATTTAAAATTACATCCTTATTTTTTTTTTATCTATCTGTTGGACCTATTTACAGGTATTTTATCACACATTTACACAAATTAATTTACAAGTCTAAATTAATTTTAAATAATTACACATCTCAATAAAATTTGAAAGATTATTTATACATTTGATTCAAGCACAATATCTTCTCCAATTATAAATTTGAAATATATACTAAATAATTAAACCTAAGCAGAATTTACTTTTGATTTTATGTTTCTTTTCTTAACAAGCATTTACGTTGGATTTGAACTAAATTTTTTAAATATTACATCAATTTTGAACTAATATTTATTATCATTAAAATAATTTATTTTAACTTAAAAATTCTTTAATAAGAATGTACCATGCTCTTATCTATTTAATCTGTAAAAAAGTTCAAAGGACACTTGAAATTATTCTTTTTGGATCAAATCCAAAAATGACTGCTCTGCTCCACAAAGCCTGTATCTGTACAATATTAAATATTCATGAAGCACTTGTGAAATTACAGCATCAAAGTACAATTCTTACAGGAACTGAAAAATAAAAAAAAAAAATTATAAAATGCAATTTCATCTTATTACTCACTTAGACATACAAATCATTTGCTAGATTTAAACTCTACATAAATTTAATAATTTACACATGATGATTAAAACATAAAATGATATTTTAGAATTTTATATTTATAAAAACTTCTTAATCTTCTTTTCATAATTGTTATATATACAGTAGACCCCCTATAACATGGGTTCATATAACATGAATTTGTATAACACGGCGAAAAAATTGCGATCTTGTCCGTATAACATGCTAAAAGAGGCTCGTATAACATGGTAAAACGTCATTGCCGACTCGTGTTGCGACAGGATTGGTCAAATCTGGACCAATAACGGACATTGCACAAACCGTTGAGTTTAAACGAGCAGCGGACCTACTAAAAACCATTTATTATTTAACGGCCATAAAAATTATATTTTTATTAATGATGTCTTCAAAGTTCAGCGAATTTTTCGCAGAAAAATAACTTATCCGGAAATATGCACTTGCTGTTCGATGAGCCATTCTGTGACAAAAACAAGCTTAAGCAATGGCGTCGTCGAACAGTGCAGACTCGGTAAGTAATCCTACAATTTTTTGTTTATAGCATAGTTTATATGGATTATTCCCAAAAATTATATGTGATTTGGAAATGTTGAGTCAAATTAGTCTAGAATCGGTTAATTTTATGGAAGAAAACCTTTCAAACAGCCGTAGCCCCTAAACTGCACACTTGCCGGGCTGTGATTGGCTCATGTATTTAAGTGACTCATACAACGTGGAATTCATATAACACGGAACTTATCTACCATGTTATAGGGGAGTCTACAGTACTGTATTATAATAGAGTATATATAACAATTATATAATCACGGTGATGGTTCAATAAAAGTACAATCTTATTTTTTTAATATCAACTATGCTGCAAAATATTTAATATCTACAAATTCATGATTATTTGAAAATAGACAATGAATCTAAAAATTGACAGGTTCATTTAATTAATATTTATCACAAAATATTTAATAATCAAATATTCTAAAATGTGTTTTGTTTAAAAAAGTTATGTTAATCAGTGCCAAAACTTATTTATAATGATAATCTATATTAAAATATAACTGTGTATGAAATATTTTTAAATTGATAATTTGAATTACTTAGTCTCAAACTCTTATTTAAATTTAATATATTATTATTAAACAATGTGTTAATCATTTAGATATTAAGAAAAAAAAAATTTTCTTTAATCAAAATGAATCAATATATATTATAATTAAAATTTTCATAATTTATATTGTTTTTTAATACTTACTTTTAAAAAATTATACAGGTAACAAATCATCACCAAGTTCTTCATTATCGAATTCATCTTCAACGGGGTCTTTGCGTCTTGCTGCAGTTTTGGGTCGCTCTTGTTGAGGTCCTAATGGATCTTCATAATTTGCATCTAAAAATAACAAATTTTATTTTTTATTACTATAATTTAATTTAAATAATTTAACCTATTTTATCACCATACCAATTTCTTTTCTTGCTGGCTGAAATGGTTCTTCTGCTTCTGAAATAAATTTATGGTCTAATGATCTTGCTGATGCTGCAAGAGAATTTCGAGAACTGCTTCTATGTGGTGTTCCAGGTGGAGCGCTGTTAACTAATTAAAAAATAATTCCATTTTTTATGTTATTACTTTTTATCCTATCCAAAAAAAAAACGTCAACTTACAACTACTTGCTGAACCATCTCTTGAAGTCCTACTACTGCTATGACGACTTCCAGGACGACTAGTATTGCTGGCAACCCTCTATTAAATTTAATATGGTAAATTTCATTTTTAAATATTTTATATAAATTTTTATACGTATTATACAAATAAGTGAGTTAAGCAATTCAATTGGAACATACTAGAATTTCATGTTAAAATTTTACACACACGAAATGATTAAATAAACTAAATATAATTTATAAATAAATAAATAAATACCTGAATCTATTGGGTATAAATATTTAGAACCTTTGCTTATAGTCTATTCGTTGAATTAATATAGCAGATATATGCAAAGCTTAAGCTAATAATATTCTATTATATCCACTATTATAATATCAGTAAATTTCAATTTCTTTTTAATAATAACAATTTGGTGCATGAAAACTGATCCGGGGTGACCATTCATCCCGAATTCTAGCTTCGCGTCCCACATAGATACACATCCAAGAAGTAACAATTTGTTTAGTGTCAAAATTAATTTAGTTTATATAGTACAGCTGACCCTTGATAATCCGACATGCTCAGTAGTCCGACGCACTTCCCGTCAAGGTCACCACAGTCCCCGTCCCATTACGTGTCTGCTTGAACAGAAGGATGTTGCGACATGAATCTCCCCACCCAATTCTTACACGATGACACACATTTCTTGTGTTTTCTGTGAGCAGTTCTGTACGTACTGTATTATTTATGCCTATACATACTGTATGTACATTTATTAGCTTCCATATTTCTTTTAATAAACATGTTTTAGTTAACCGAAATGGGTGTTTCATTTCCATATTAACCTAGGCAGCATTTTACTCATAAAATGTAGGAATATTGTAGGCTACTGCTAGCAAAACAATGCCAAATATGTAATCACCTTCGGTAATCCGACACCCCTTTGGTCCCATACATGTCGGATTATCAAGGGTCAGCTGTATTTCCATCATATTTTGGATCATATTATTTTCAGAGCCTTGCATTGGCAGTATTACATGTGCACTCTTGTTTGCAATGAAGTTTGCTGCAAATTTCATTGTGAACTTGTGACAAGAGTGATTATAATAACCTTTATTCTTAAACTCTTGAAACTGTTTTCTGTTGTTTTGATAATCATTCTATGAATTAATAGTACTGTATTTTAATTGCAAAGCATATTTTTTATAAGGAGGTATTAGATTTAGGAAAATACCTCATCAACTAAATGAAGTGCTACCGGTAAGTATTTTTAGAGTTTAGAAAAACAAACTGTACTTTATACAATATTCAAAACTGAAAAAGCAGTTAAATTAAATTTAAATAGTAGTTTAATTTTTTAACACAACTGCTTAAATTTTCTAAATTTAATTTTTTTAGAATCCTTCCAATGGCTGGCAAGAAAAGAGTTTGTAAATTCAATGATGATATTGCAAAAGAATTTCCATTTATAAAGCAGACAAAAATTGATTGTAATGTTCTCTGCACTCAGTTCAATTCCACATTTTCAATTACTTACGGTGGATGAAACAACGCTGCACAACACATTAAGTCCCAAAAACATAAGAAGGCAAATCAAGTAGCAGCAACTTCTCATAGTGTCATGCAATATTTTTGCAAGAAAGAATTTAGTGAAGAAGAATGACAGCTTACACTGCTGAAGTAGTATTTTCATTTCACACAGTCGTGCACAGTCAGTCATTTAGATCTATGGACTGCATGTCAAATTTAATCAAACTATTTTTTGAGAAAAAATTTTCTTGCACACATACAAAAATTGAGGCAATAGTTAAAAATGTGATAAAACCATTTGCAATCTCCACTCTTAAAATCAAATTAGAAAACATTCGCTTTATTACCATTTACACAGATACTTCAAACCACAAAGATTTAAAGTTATTTCTGATCCTAATTAGATATTTTAATCGCAAAGATGTTCAAGTTAATAAGTTAAAATTTTAATTATATTTAGTCATTCTTCCTGGAGAAACATTGGAGATAAACAAAGTCAGTTATTGATACATTGGATTCAAATAACTTGATGGGATATTGTGCAGATAATACAAATTCCAATTTTGGAGGTGTTAATATAAAAGGAACAAACAATGTATTTTTGCAATTAAACTGTACAATAATTAGAATAGGTTGCGTAGCACCCATAATCCACAATGCAGTTCAAAACTGCGGCAGATTTGATTCCTTTAGACAGGGAAGGAAAAATTGGTGAAATTTATAGCCACTTTTACATTTGCATGATTTGGGTAGAGCTGTTTCTTATCTAGAATTACAGGGTAAACAATTTGAGGAAATTACTCGTTTTAAATGGATTAATTTAAAATGTCAGGTAGACTGAAACAACATAGGAGAAACAATAGTTTTCATGAAGAAATATTTGCCTGAAAACAAATATCTGGTACTGAAAAATAAATTAATCAACAAAATTTCATATTTGAAATGATATGTAAATGTTGAAAAACTTCAACAATGGAACAATGAAGAAACACCCACTGATAAGTGTTGCATACAAATTTTCAATCATTTCAACAAAAATCATATTCCCTGTGTTCATCTCACAAAAGTTGTAGAATTCATGCTTTGTTTATCTGGTACCATTGCAACTACTGAACGAATGTTTTCTATTATAAATAGTTTATGGACAGCAGATAAATCACAGTTGAATGTTGATACTGTAAAGGCAATGGTTATAACAAAGTGCAATTTAGAGTGCAATATTTGCAAAAACTTCAAGCAACAAATAGAAAAGTGTGATGAATTTCTTAAAAAGATTCAAACCATTGCAAAATACTCTTAACTACTCTTAAAAGTTTTAAATTGGGTTCAAACAGTGTACAAGTGAACAAGCAATTAGTTTGAAGTTAAAACTAATAACTTGTTCAAATTATTTATACTTTAAATAAAAAGTTTTTATTGTATTTGTATTTGTTTCATTAAGTGTAATTTTTTAATTCTTTTGTAAAATCCCTCCTACCGGGCTCAATGTCCCAGATTGCACCGCAGAAAAAATGGTCAGCCTAGTTCTATCTATTATCTCAACTCAATAAAGGAACTATAATTTTTAAACTTCATAATTTAAAGGAGTTATAATTTTTAAATTAATCTTCAGTTATAAATCAACTATACTCGGGGAGGGAGACAAATTTTGTTTAATAATATTTAATGGAACTTTTTTTAGTGTAATTAATTCCAAATATACTTTTGAATTCACTATTTATTCATACTAAATTAAATAGCATTTTCTTTGCTTTAATAAAACTTTTTTTGATTACAATAAATTAAAATTTATTTCAGTGCTTATGTTAAACAAACACTACATAAAAGCATAGTTTTTTTGCTTAACATATGAGATTTGTTTCATCAGAAACAATCCTTAATATGAATTTACATTGTATGAAAATCATCAATAAATTCATATTAAAATTATTATTAAAAAAACTGTTTTATGTTATGACTTTTATACAATTAAAAATTTTACTTTTTGTAAAATAATTTAGAATTTCAATACCTGTTCTTTAAGCTCCTTTGCCTTTTCAGCTTTTTTTAATTTCACAGCATATTCTGCTGCTTCTTGCAAGCCAAGATCAGTACATAATCTGACTAGAAACTTCAAACCTGAGAAACAATCAAATAAACAATAATTTTCAAACTGTTAACTCAAAAATATTTAAAAAATGATTTCTTACATTCTGTGTTTTCAGGAAACTTTTTATGGATATGTTTATAAGTCTGTAATGCATGCTGATAATTTCCACTCCTGCGATGACAACTAGCAACCATAAGTTGCCATTTAACTTGTGAGGGTCTAAGATTAAATGTTATGGGATTACTATTATCCTTAATATTGCTGAATTTAAACAAGTAAAATTGAGAATTGCACTTAACTGTATAATTGCTGCTCTTTCAAAATATTTTATAGCTTTTTCATACACTTGAGAATCGATATGATATGCTCCTAACCATTCAATTATTTCAATATTTGAAGGAAAATATCTATATGACTAAAAATTTTATATAGATAGATAGATTTTAGAAACAATGTTGTGTAAAATTGTAGAAATCTAATGACGTGCTTACATCTGAATGATATTGAAAAGCTTGCTGCTTGTCACCTTCTGCTTCACACATGTCACCAATTTTAGCCAATAAGTGTGGATCAGTTGGAAGAAGAGTAGCTAATTGTTGATACCTAATTTGATATTTCATTAATTTTAATTAAAAAATCATTTATTTAAAAATATTTATAAGCTTACCATTCCATTGCCTGATCCAAATCTTCTAGCATTTCATATCTATTTTTATGAATTAAAGAATATATCAATTTAAAATCATTTTTTTAGAACTTAAAAACAAATGTTTTTTTTTTAGTTATTGATATATGTTATCATCATGTTAAAATGTATTATATATTTTAAAAAGGATACACACTAGCAATTTCATACACAACTTGTGGGTGATTTCGAACAATAGCATGAAATTTATAAAAACATTCCAATGCCTCCTCTAAATTTCCCAGTTTTTTATTTGTTAAACCTATAATGTTTAATATCAGTTTAGAAACATTTCTTTCTTTTTATAAAACACTATGCTTGAAGATAAATTAAATTACCTAAGTTATATAATGCTTCCATACAACTAGCTTCATTACTCAAAGATTCTTTGTAAAATTCTTTTGCCTTCTCAAGATCACCACGTCTAAAGCATGTATTTCCTTTGTTTACTAATGCTGAATATACCAAAGTTTTTTATTTTTATAATATAGGAAAATACGATTTAATATATCCGAAATTTGTAATATTTACCTCCAGCATTATAACGATCTGCGACAATAGCTTGATCAGCATATTTATCAGCCTGAGTATTATCCCCTTGCTGAATAGAGAAGTAATAGATTTATCATTTTACTGCCATAAATTATGAAAAAACTTTTTTTATATGTAGTGTACAAAATAAACAAAGTAAATGAAATTGCTTGTATTCACAAATACTTTCACATTTATTATAGGACTTTTTCAAGTGAACATTCCATAATAAATACAAAATAAAATATAAAAATTTTTAAAATTTATTTGAATAAAATAACTAACAAAGAAAAAATATTATTATTTATTAATGGTAAAAATAACTAAACAATGAATATGTTATGTAGTTGTATTTATTATATTGTAGCAGAATGTTTCAATAGAAAATTTGTCTATTATTAGATAATAAATGCATATTTATAACCCTAGCCGTCCATCTTATTAAAAATGACAGCATTCTTAATTATATAAGAACCAATAATTGGACACTGGTAACAAATAAAAACAAGAATATTCCTGCATTGCTGATAAACTACCAAGCTGTCATAAATGACATTAGATTACAATTACACTACCATACCATGTACAAACAAATACAATACCATTTGTGATAGAATGTTATAAAGCAAAATAGACTAATATGTACAGTACCTTATCTCTTACTAAAACAGTTGAAATATTGTGCCTTAGTATGATAAACACAGCATTTGATTTGGCTCTTTGTTTTGCCTCTAATTAATAATACTTTTTGTACCATTGATTATTTTGTTTGAATTAATATAGTAATATTATGTACCATGTTTTATTTGTAATTATGAAAAGTTCACTTAATACAGCAATGTAATAGAAGTGACAGTACTTGTATATATTAGCAAGTGAATTATCTTTAGCCATTTTAATACTGACCTGTTTTAAGATTTTATATTATAAGTTAGAAATGTAATGATAAATCAATATAACTTAATCTAATTTAATAATATAACAATTAAATGCTTACAAAATTTTTAATATAACACAAATCTCACCAAAAAATAAAGAAATGATAAATTAGTTGCAGCTGTACTTGCTACTTTTGTTTCTTTTTTTTCAAACATTTTTAATGTTTCTATTGCCTAAAAATAAAATTTCATCACTTTAAAGGTAAAAAAATTTTTCTTATATTTCAAAAATAATGAAAAATTAATTTTTACCTGGTTAAATTCTCTCTTCCTTAAATACATCACAGCTTTATTAATTTCAATATCATTTGCTAATTCTGCATGGGAAGATGCATTTATCTGTTGAACACACCTAGGACAAACACAATTTTTACAATTGTTTTAAATAAAACTTTTAATTTTTATATTTAAAAGAAACGTTAATAGATACCATTCATATCCTTCTGAAAAACTTGTGAGAATTACAGGAGCAATCAATTTTGCTGCTGTCAGAATACTAGATTCAGCTTCTTGTCTTCTATTAATGCAGATTTTATAAAAATAAAAATTTGTATACCAAAATAAGAAAACAGAAAACAATCATGTAGATAAATGTATAAGCACCGGTATTGTACTTTTAGTGTTTTGTAACTAAAAATTTTAAATTTATTGTGTAATACCTTCAAAATATAAAGTTTCATTCTAATATAAACAATAGAAATTTTCTAATTTATGCAATTTCAAATAGAATACAATGTATTTCAACAAAATATGTATCAGGTGCCGTAGTAATGTAATGCTAAAAATTTTCCATCTTACAGGTATGCCTGGAAGATGGAAAATTTGTATGTTCTATATTTGTAGTTTCCATTGATGAAAACTGTGCAAGCATTAAAATTTTTTTAATATTTATAATAATCTATTTTATGTTTTGTTTAATTTAATGTTTACTAAAATTACATGTATAAAAAATGATGATTTTAGCATTTACATGACTATGACAAGCAACATTTATATTTTGTTCAAAAGCATACTAAAAGCTTTTGTTTGAACAATATAAATATTTGAGCATGTTTGAATACATTGTATTCTAATCTTTAAATTTGCATAAACATGAAAATATTTTATTACAAGAAATGAAAGTACTTGCTTTAAACTGGTATTTTTTGAATTAACTTACATTAAATAATTCAGATATATCAACTAGTATGCTTTTGCAGTCTGTTGGTCTTGCCAATGAGTTAAACAGCACATAACTCAAATAAGCATATTCTTGTATTAATGCAATATATAGAGATCTCTGTTGTATTAACATATTTAGGTTGAAATAGCAACTGACATCTCAAATAAAGTTTTATTCTATTATATTTAAATATTTTGTAGAAGCACTAAAAATGATATTCTTTATAAAATATGGAATTTCAAGAAAAAACAGATTTACAAGCATATTGCAAATAGTGGTATCAGAGATTGATTTCCTTTCTAATAATTATTTTAATATTATATCTCATTTTTTATGAAAAAGTAAGCAATATTAAGTTATCACTATAAGAATAATATAAAAAGTACCTTTTTCTTTCTATCTTTCTTAATGCATCTTCTTTGATTGCTTCCATAATCAAATTTGAATGCGAATCTTCCTAAATTCAATAAATCATTCGTAACTATTTAAATTTAACTTGACTTTAAAATTATTATTGTATTCATTACTTAAATAATAAGTTTCTTACTGAACTTGAAGAATATTTTTCATCATCATCTACATTATCAAGAGTTACATCAAGAAGTTTTAAAAAACTGTGTTTCATCTTTTCACGATCACCCAATGAATAATGGCAGAGAATAAGATGAAGAGCAGTTTTAAAATCTGGTTTCTCAGCCATTATATATTCAAACGATGTTATAGCATCAGTAAATTGCCCCATTTTCACAAAAGTCAATCCAATATTCTTCATTATTTTTATCCTTCAATATTAAAACTTTATGGTCAAACATCAATTAACATTAAAAAATGTAACATAAAAATTAAAATCTTACCTCATATCTTTATGAGTATTTGGTAGTTGATCTAATGCCATTCTATAAAATTTAATTGCTTTTGGATAATTACCCTGATTATAATAAATGTTTCCAATATTTACCTTTAAACGCCCTACAATATTTAATTCCAATAAGTTATATATGAAAAAAGTATATTCAATTAAATTAATTACATATAAATGAAAACCTGTCTTCTTTTAGCATAATATATATATTATAATTACATCTACAATGAACTGCTAATGGAAGTGAAACAGAATAAATTAACATTTCAATGTTTGAGATAGTACTGTCTAAACTGCATATTGATAAATGTTATGATTTCAATGATCATTTTAAAGCTTTGGACTACATGATAATAGTGGAGCTTATACAAAAGTTTTAGTTCTGTTCTAACAATTTTCTACAGGTTATCCGTATGAAATTATAGTAATTCTATAACTTATCGTTACTTTAATATTTATTTCTATTTTACATTAAGCAGAGATCATGCTAATTTATTATGAAAAATTGAAATTATATGAATAATGTTTTTTTTTAAAGAAAATAATTTGTAAATATTAAAAAAAAAAACTAGAAGTAAATACTAACTCGGTACATTCAGGGTGCATAATCAGTATTTTGCTATTTTCCTTTGGGTGTCTTTTATAAGTCTAGGCTCACTATTAAAATTACTACTCCCATATCCCTTATTCCAGTTTTGATTGTGTAGATCAGATGCAGAACACCTGATTTGCTTAACCAAGATTGTTTAAGTTTTATGTCATATTTCCAATTAAGTGAGTAGAATAATTTAAAATCTACTGTGAATTTATTCATATATTAATTAAAACTAGAAGTAAATACAAAATTAATGACTTAGTAAAAGAAAAGAAAAAGTTATTTTTAAAATCCAAAATTTTCTAAAAAAGTATTCAAATAAACTTTTTAGCAATTCTGTTTTCTGTCAGTAAATTCAAAAACTAGTTAAGAGAATGAATAGTTCAAATCTCGTTAAAGAAATTTTATTTATTTACAGAATACTGTAAGGCAGTGGTTCCCAACCTTTTCTAGGATGCGGAACACTCTTGTGAGCAATTTTCTTTAGCGGAACACTTACTTAAGTTAATATGAAATACATAAGCTTGTCATCAGTTATTTTATTAGAATTGAGCAGTTATAATTCAAAATCTCTACTCATATTATTAACGCCAATTCTAAGATAGGAAAAAATATACCTAAATAACTTTAATGGGAAACTTGTGCCTGATGTTTTTTTACATATTTCATTCAGTTTTTATCATTGCCTTTATCTTATTCGAAACAGTAGTACACTCCATAAGTACGAGTCGTATAGTACATATATATATGTTTATGAAAATTTTATGATTTTAATTTTTTAATATTCAGTGGCTCGAATACGATTGTACACTTTCCGATTTGCAACTAAATCTGCGGAACACTTGGGAGATGCTTACGGAACACCGGTTGGGAACCACTGCTGTAAGGTAATGCCATTAAGGCAAAATAAGTTTTCCAAGATAAAAAACTTTCTCGGTAAAACCAAAAATTTTATAACAATAAAGAAACACGACGATAATGAAAAAATGACAATGATAACGATAAGCTAGCGTACATATAAAACCTTTCTACAAAAACATTTAAGTGTATAGAAATCTTGATATATGTCCTACATGTTTTGAATTAAGCTTATGAATCTATAAAAAATGATTTTTGAAAGCCTAAAATAAGGAAATAAGATGATAAATTGAATTTTGTCTTAATTAATTAATTTTTATTACCAAAAATATTTGTTTCATTTTTGTTTCAATAGATGTTAAGTATTCAGATATTATCCTTTACAAATCCTTAAATGCTATTTTTTGAAAACAGTATTACTTACGTAGAGTAAAGAGTATAGAGTAAATAACTGATAACATGTCTCTATATTTTTCTTCTGAAGATCAAAAACAGCAATTTAAAATAGAGACCTTATATATCAAAGTTTATTACATTAAATTATTTAACAAAATTTAAAATGGTTGCATATAAGATTCAATAATTTTTTCTTTTTAAAACAGAAATAAATAAATAAATACTTGCCTGCATTAGAAAATGATCTGTTTTTTACTATAAGCTGATAGGTATTTAAAGCTTCTGAATACATTTCATTAGCAGCATATTGAATTGCTAAATTAAAAAGAACCTGTAAAATAAAATTTTTATTTAATACAAGAATTTTGTATCAATAACTCTGTTATGAAATTATTACATATTTTGTGTAATTTAAAATATAACCAACAGATATTAAATAATATATTAATATTTAAATTATTATATCTGTATTTTAACTTTTCATAATATATTTACTAAAATTTCAAGTATTTTTATCTTTAAATTTTAAAATATTATTATTTTTAATTAAAAAGTTAATTTATTGTTCACTCACACAAAACGTAAGATCCATATTTGCTGATGCTTCTGAAACAAGTTGTTCTCTTTGTCTACTTAAAGCTCTTTCTTTGGCTGATGCTTCTTTTGCTTTTTCAAGTGCCTTAAAATAATTTTATGTAAACAACTTTCAATTTTATATAAGTACGTAAATATTATCTTACCAATTTCATTTCATTACGACTTGCAGCTCTGCAGCTCTCCTCCATTAATTCTTGAACTTTTTTTTCTAACTGTTTAAGTAATTCTTCTGGACTAAATACATAGTTTCTCATTTGAAATATTTTATATGTCTTAGAAATAAAAGTAAAATACATTAGATATGTTTTTACCTATTTTCATCTTTTATCTGCAAAGGAGATACAGAATGTTTAGCTTGATTTAATGGATCAAACATTCCAGTTTGGACTAAAAATGTAAATAAGAATATTTTATTGTTTAAATTATTTTCATATCTACATCAGATTAACATTAACAATTTTTACAAACCTCTATTTCCAGCTGATGAATAACCAACACCTCTAACAGCTGTCATTGGCCTAGCTAAACTATCTTGAGAATTTGTTGTAGTATGACTTGCTGAAGACAACATTGACGTGTGTCCATGATACTAAACAGTAAAATATTAGATTTACATTTAATACATTAGATATTACATTTCACTACATTAACAGTAAAAGTTATGTTAAATAAAATTTACCAAAATAAATTAATTACAGTTGAACTCGATTATAATGAGCATTAACGGACCAGCAAGATTTCCTCGTTATAACCGTTACTCATTATATCCACAAATGGCAGTGACACAACTAGGAGAGAATGGCAGCCGCTTTGGGCGCAAACATGTAGGGCACCTGTGGGCAGCAAAATTTATAGCTACGCCACTGATAATTAGTAAAATCTTTTAACTTTTAATTCTAAATAATTTAATTCAAAAATACGTATATATATTATACTGCATTTTTATTAATAGTTATATAAACTACAATATAATTAATATTTAACAATTTATTTTTTTGTAATTAAAGATAATACTAATTAATAATATGCCTGATTTCAGTTAGTCTTTTTATCTACAAATCTAAAATTGAGGATTGCTTTATTTTTCAATAATGTTGATACTGTCAAAGATGACAAAGAAAACTTTCTACACAATTCAATGCTTTTAGCATCACATTCTAACTTGCAAATAATTTCTGCTTTTTCATAAACCAAGGGACAGTTGTTTTTTATAGCCATCTTTCTGATATAAAGATTCATTTTAAACTAGAGTATAAGGTAATTTTACAATCATAGAAATGATTAGATAAATTGGCAAGTAGGGCCAGAAGCTAGTCAAAAAAGAGGGGAGGGGACAGTCTCCAAAAAGAAAGTTACATAATAAATAAGCCTTTAATCAATGCAAGTCAAAAAACTAATTATCCAGCAGTCATAACACAAAGTAACCTTTTAAGTTTTATCTCTTCCAAAAGTTTAGTATTGCATTTCTTACTATATGAACAATTAAGAATGTTTGTGTGTTTGCATAGCTACTGAAGATTTGCTTAGTATATCCTTGAAATACTCTCGTTATAACCGTGAAAAAATGTATGGAAATATGCATAAATTAAAACTGTTACGGCATTTTGCTCATTATAATCATATCTGTTATATCTGTTTTCATTATAACCAAGTTTAACTGCAAACTATACTATATAAAAAAACTGCTTACTCCTGTTCCTCCTCGAGATGTTCCAATTTTTGCAGTCCCAGGAAGTTTTGCCGTAGCCTTTAAAAATTTAATAATTTAAGAAAAAAATATATTTTACAAACAATTATTAATTATATTAATTAAAGAAAATTATTGATAAATATATAGCATACAATTGGCCGACGACCGTGACTAGTTCGAACTGCTTTTTGAAATGCTTCATCTTCTTGGAGAGTCTGTAATATTTAGATTTGTATTATTTATAAACTTTCATATACAAAATATCATAAAACAACATTCCAATTTATTATGTACATATATATTATATTATAAAGATACTAAAAATATTAAAAAACATTCAAAAAATCTTTAAAAAAACAGCAAAAGGGAAATAAATGTTTTTTAAGATACGATTTCAAGGTTTACTTAATATATTCAATTTCTCTAAATATTATTTTATAATAATACATAATTTTTTGCAAGAGTATTTGGAACACAATGCAATAGAAAAAACTCAATAAAAATGTACATGTAGGCCTGTGCATTGGAATATAAAATACTTGTATATATCTAACTATATATTTTATATATTTTCTTTTCATATTTCATATATATTCTATATACAGTATTTTTTTAATCAAAATGTATATTTTGTGTTCATATTCTAATTCTTACCTATTAAGTTCTAAAGAAAATGCAAAGGTTATAAACAATTCAGTCTGCTAAAATATCTAACTTCTTCAGCTAATTCTAATCTTTGGAATGATCATTTTAAATTTGCTTCTTAAATTCTATTATAAATCTCAAAATAAACAAAGTAAATACTGCAATACAATTAAAACCAAACTTAACATTATAGATAAAGAGAATTTTAGTTAAAGTATAAAAACTACAGTGTCTTATTCTATTTTTATTGGTAATTTAACACTTTTTACCAATGCAGAAATAATACAAGCAATTTTTGATAAAAAATAAGAAAAGAAAAATCAACCTAAAAGAATTTTTTCTAATACTTTATTGTTAAAATAGTTAAGATAAATTTTGTGTTGCTTTGCTGCAAATAGTGGGTTAAAAAGATTTTCTTATTGTTTATTAAAACAACATAAAAATATTTTTGTCAACATCAAATATTTAAAAAGATTATATTAAAAAGTATTGAGTTAAATTACTCAAAATATTTTTACATATATAATAAATATGAAATCAATTGCTCCTATCATTGGATGTGTTCAATAATGATCCATAACTTCCTAATGAAGTATTTGATATCATATTGTTATTATCAAACACGCTTTATTTACCTCCAGCAGAAAAGATATTTATGACACCATATTTATATTTAAAACATTGAGAAAAATAATGAGTTATATATATATATAATCATATGAACCATATATAATCATTTGTATAAATATTTTCCTTTCTAATCAATAAAAGAAGCATAACAGATATATGTTAAAACAAGCATAGAGACAGCAGTTAATATTGCAGTTTCTACTTGGATTAGAGTGTTAATTATGATAATGTAATACATTTTGCAAATGCCCTTATTCATTTCAGACTTCAAATTGTGCACCCTTTATCTTTCCACCATTTCTACCACCTTCATGGAAAAAATAGATCCACTTTTTCTATGAAGACATCATCTACTGGCATTATTGAATACATCAGTGCATCTAGTGGAGAATAATGAATTATCAAATACATTGGTGGAAAAAGTGAAATTGTGGAGCATTATCAAACATGCCCAATTTTTATATACTTATATATTACATAAAAATTACATCATCATCACATTCAAAAATATTTATGTTATTCATTTAAATGTAATCCAATAAGTTAAGAAAATTCAGAAATAGCTCCAAGTATACAATCTTAAGAATTTTAATAAAATTTATTCATTGAACAAATAAAATGTCGTCATATAAAGCTTAGTTTGAAGACAGTTTTGAATAATAGTTTATATTACAGTAGAGTCCCATACAATGTGGGGGATTCGTTACTCATCGTATGAAATTGTGTTATCGAAACCTGCATTATCACACGATTTACGAAAGTTTAAATCTTGGCCTATAAGTTGAAAAAAAACATATACCTCTGATTGACAAAATTTGAGGGTTGTTGCTTGTTTTATTTGCACGTTGTACAGGACTCTACTGTATATTTTTGAATGTGTAATTGGCTTTTAGGGTACTTATAACACAATCACATACATTTTATAATTTAACCTTATGAATTATAAACATTGTCAATTTTTATTGAATTATACACAAAATTATACAACTGGATTTTCACAATTTTGCAACATTTAAGGAAATTTTATATTGTTCCTTTTTATAAAATTTTTACTTCTCTTTTTTTAAAAGTAAATAAATAAATAAAGGTTTGTTCAGATATATTTTGAAATAAGATCTGTATGATCTAATATAACTTTTACATCAATGTAATCAATTTAAATGTACTTATGGATTTATCTGAAACAATATATTTGTAATATTTTTAATAAAATCATCATAGATGCATCATTATTAGAAAATTCACATGCATTTAATTTCCTAATGCAGCAGCTCTCACACTTTTTTGACTTGTGGCACACTTTATAGCTTACAGGAAATTGTTAATTTTTGTAATTTTATTTTCTATAGATAATTAAACGTTTTATACAATATAATATTGCTCATTAGTATTAAGTATTTGTATTACTCTACTTTTTTACTATTAGTAATTTGTCTAGTAGAAAAAAACCATTAAGCCATTATAAACTTATTATTGTGATAAATTGGTTTTGTTCATATACAATTTGCCTACAGAAATGCCTCCTGAGAGGTCTTTTACGGGAAACTGGCCTCTATTTAAATGTTGCAAACATGAAGAAAACTCCACAAGGCTAGCCCATTGATCAGGCACAAACCCACAACCAACTACCAGTGTTCGGTGGTGTTATTCACTCAGCCACTGTGGACTATTGTGATAAGAACAAAAATTAAATAAATGCTAAAAAGTGCTGTAAGCTTCATACTTGCCAACCTTTAGAATAAGGAATAGCTGGAACATTGGTAGAAAAATGCTGCTTTTTGAATAAAAGCACTGATAGATAAAATGCAAGAAAATTCTTTATTAACAATGATATTGCATAATAAATACCTTTAATAAACAAAATTTAATTTTATCTCTGCATATGGTATCATGTAAAGCTATTGCCATAAACACTGCAAGAGTATGACAATAGCATTATACTTTTTAACATTAGTTTAGAAAAGGTTACAGGACACCTCATAAATTCACACCAATTTATCACGTGTTCCATCTTTGTGTGTCACAAGTCTTGATACTGCACGATGAGTGCCTCCTGTTGTATGTGTTTGTACAATGTTTTGCTTTGTTAATTTATTTTGTTACAGTGTACTCATGACAGTTGTTATCAGTCAGTTTACTGACTTTCACTACAATTATTAAGGACAATGATTTTTCTGGTTGTGATTTATTTCCTATCTCTGTTAATTTTTTCTTATTATATTGAATATATTTTCCTTTTGCTATACAGCAATACAGGAAGACCTTGCAATGCTCATCAGCCGTACTATTTTTATGAGTTTACAAATCTTTGTAAAATCCCACAAATCTCAAAGAACTATCTAGTTTCTTTCTTTGAGAAAGTTTATACCATATTTCCTGTATATTCTTAAGTGATGAATCAGATGTTTCTTCATTTTGGACAGAGAAACCATAGTGCCGCTCAATGGTCTAACTAAAAGTAACGCATTCCTTCCACCAGTCAGCCACCATACATATATACATATATCAATCTTGGTTTTTTTCTCAATTGAACAAATCTGAGAATGTTTTCCTGGTTTGCTTTAGTTGTTCGTAATAAAATAAATATAGTGTCTTTGGCATGTTTATTGGTATTAGACTCGTTAAATAAAGTGTTTATGTGATAATATCAAGATTTAAAATGCTGACAAAAGGTAAAAGTGGTCTGTCCACTGATGGAGCATACCAAATGCGGTTAATACAACCCTTGGTGCCAAGATGGCGACTCGTCTCTGATTCCAGCAAGGAAACAGTAGGACGCACGTTCTAACCTAACCTAACCTATTCTAATAAATTACCATAATTATTAGCAACCGAATTATTAGAATAGGTTAGGTTAGGTTAAGTTAGAACGTGCGTCCCACTGTTTCCTTGCTGGATTCAGAGACGAGCCGCCATCTTGGCACCAAGGGTTACATTAACCCCAAATGCTACTATTACACTATTACTACTTCTCAGCCTTTGCAGTCCAGGATCAGCTGTTCGGTAAATATCTCACCGATTTTAATTATTTTGTCTTATTATAACAACATGATATTACCCTGGTATCCAAAAGAGGGTCAACTTCATTATAACCACCGTACAGATCATCTTCGTCGGCAAGATGCACGTTCTCCATTTTCTTGTTATTACAAACTATTTGGTTACTATGGAAACAACGAAAACTTTAATTATAACACCCAGTCATCACCTATCTCGATTTAACTTTAAATTATTTTTCTTTAGAAAAATTATGATAAAAGTATTATTTAATTATTACTTAAATGAACAAAATAAAAACTTTTTTTTTTCAAATTGAAAGTACGAAATATATCTACATTTTAGTTTCATTTTATAATTTTGTATATAATAAATGCATATATAAAATAATACGCAAAAATCAACTCAAAATAAACTAAATTATAGAAAAATAAACAAATCCTATCGACGTGATATTTTAAGTTTCGATTTAAAGGTGGCGTCTTATATAAAATCGGCACGCGTGTGGTAGTCAAGGCAAGGTCCTAGATTATAATCTAGGACCATGTGTTGTAGCGTCCCGCTCAAAATAACTTTCGTATTCGTATTTACTACTTGTTAATTTTGAATGTGAAATAAATGAGCATAGAAATTATTTTTATATATTGAATAATCTAAAAGATTCCTTTGCTATTGTAACGAAGACCGGTCATTTTTAGCATATTTTTAATTGCAAGTTCATTGTCGGCCCGTCTTTCATTACCGGTCGCCCCATTGTGGGCCAGGCCAAACCCATGATGGGCTTGCTAAAGAGATCCACTAACTTATACGCAGTGGTGATATTCGAAATATTTAACAAAGGGTTCACTAGCAGAAAATTTTTCCCTGACAATCACCGACAAACGAAATGGATGTTTTAGCTAGAAATAAATACAATACCTTTTCTTGCGATATATCTAATAATCAGTAGCACGAGCCCTGGGCGAAGACCAGGTAACAATAGTATATTAGTGCTGTCGACCTTAATTTTTTTTTAGGCAGAGAAATTTCTCACCCCGAATGGCACTGCTGATAATAGACAGATGTCATCATCTCTCGAAATACAATATCCTTTTTATTTCGCTGTCCATAGCCCGACACGTGTTCCACAGCCATCTTGTATTATCTCGCGCGCGTGAGATTGTGGGATCTGTCTTATGACTGGATCTAGTTTCAAGAACTCTCTTGAATCGATAGCGATTAAACCTCGTTTCGGTCGAGATTGAAACGGTCGAGAGAGATCGCACCAAGACATAGTCCCCGACCTTGCTCACAATCTAGATTGAAATGCTCGGTGCGAACGGGGTATAAGGCTCTAGTTTAGTAGTATTACAGAGTATAACACGTATATTTTAATATATTTTTAAAAAAAAAACAAACCCACTGAGAAATGTTCCGTGTGTTTAACAAGGTTCGGGAAACTGAAAATTTTAACAACGGGTTCGGCCGAACCTGTGCGAACCCGCTGAATATCACCACTGCTTATACGTACAGTACCGTACACACAGGGTTGAGTCAAAAATGGAAAAAAGTCACGATTAAGGTAAAATTATTACAACTATCTTATTTTCAGTATGGTAATAAATAACGAGAAAATCTAGCAGAAAGTATCATTTTTAAATGTTTCTCATAAAGAGCGCTCCATTAATTTATTATTAATTTTATGAGAAAACAAATTAATTACCTTTTATCTAAATTTATTATAAACGTTAAAAAATATTTCATTTAATTAAATGATTTTATTTTATATAATAATTTTTTAAAAAATATGACTAAGATACTAAATCCAAAATTTAAAAAAATATATTTATAAAACATTTTGAAATTTTTTTAGGTTGGCAACCTCGTTTGCGCCATCTTGCAGTGTAAACTTAAATCATGCCATGTGTCAATTGCGATTTTGATAAACATTACAGTGATTGATTTCAATAAAGCATTAAAATGTCGTATTTAACAGAAGAAGGTGAAAACCAAGAAAAAATGAAAACGGAATTGGAACAAAAGGAAATTCTTCAACAAAAACATTATTTTCTTTTAAATGAATTGCAGAATATGGCAAGAGAATTACCACAGTAGGTTATTACATGTTAATTAAAATTAAGTGTACAACCGAATTAAATTCGAAATATATCTATTATTTAAATTTCAATTGTTTCATAAGGTAAAATAAAAATGAATTGACATTGGAAATGAATAATAAATTTAAATATTAAAATAATTTATGTATATATATTTTTTTATTAAATAAAATTTTATTACATGCATTATGATCATGTCTTCTCTCCTCTGATCATAGTAACAATGATTTATTTTTATTTTATTTTATGATTTTTAAAAGTATATAAGTTCCATTAAACACAATGGCTGCATCAACAGTTCCAGAGCTGTTGAGTATTTTTTTACTAAATGCCCTCTATGGTAGTGCTCTTTCAGAATATGTTTGGTGTTTTGATGTCACATTTGGTAGAGTCTTTCGTTTACGCTATCTATCGCCACCTGAAACTGATCAATGAAGCTTTTTGTTCCAACACAACGCTATTCGTCGTTCGGCAGATCCAGGATGTAACTGCTACCGATTTGCTCAGTTACAACTGTTGAGTCTGCTGAATGCAGCCAATTGTTATTATTTTTAATTTTAAATTAAGCTTGGAAAATTCTCATAAATTGTTAATTATATAATAATAATAATAAAACTGATTAGCAAAATAATTATGTTTAATTTTCATTCTTTCAGAAAATATCAGCAAAGACTACCTTATGAATTACTTTCCAGTTTAGCCCATGCATTATTAGACGGAACTGTGTTCCAGATAGTTCAAGACTTAAAAGAGATACAATATATAACAGAGCGTCAGCTGTTTGAAAGGAGAATGAAGACAATAAATATCAATAAGAGTACAAATTTGAGAAATGAAATGCAACAATGTAAAAGTATGATTTATTTTTCATATTAATTGAATATTATTTATTACAGCTCTTCGCCAAGAAGTACTTAAGAAGCATAAAGAAGCTTTAAGTCAGATTAATCTTCCTAATATTGCAGCTATTCAAGCAAAACAAGAAAAAGAAATTGAAGTTAGTTTTTATTATATAATATATATCTAAATTATAAAAAATGGTACTAAATTGATTAATACATAAATTAATGAACAGATTTTAAAATAATAAAAAGAAATTATTAATTAAAGAAAAAGAAATTATAGTTTTCCAATGTCAAACTAATTTATAAATAAATTTATACATCAAATCATTAAACAAAACAATTTTCTTATTCTATTTAAAAAATTTTTTAAAACTAATTAATATACTAATATTGAAATTGAGGAAAAAAATGATTAAAGTGACATCCTAAATGAATTATCAGATACTTACACGAATCAGGTATGACACTATATGTATGTGTATATACATACAGTGGTGTAGCAAACATAACTGATGCCTGGGGCACAACACTTTATTGGTGCCCCCTCCCCCTCCAGAAACACATATAGTTTGTCTTGGCGACCATTTGGGCACCCCTCTGCGAGTGGTGCCCGGTGCACAATACACCCCCTTGCCCCCTCGCTACGCCACTGTATACATATATACATTAAACTCTTACCAGATAGTAATTAATTTCAGATTTAAGAGATAGAAGTATGATACTTTTCAGCCATCTTTGATATTAAAGATCTTTCTTACTTTTTTTTTACGAGGTAGAATTATTTTAAGAATATATACTGTAGTTAGACTTCCATATTAAGAATTTCTTTATTCTATGAATTTTTCTGTGGAATATTGAAAATACTTTTTCTTAATATTCCAAATAACTAATGCATTTTTGATTTTAAAAAATTCTCTCCATTTTTCAGAGAAAATTTGTTATACGGAAGTTCAATTGTATATTATCGATATAAGTAAGAAAATATTCATCTAAATTGTTAATATTATAGGTTTCATAATTTATACTTGTCACAACTGTTTATTTTTGCTCCTTGATGCAAGGTAGCAATATTTATTGATATATTAATTTACAAAAGATACAGTATTATATTAAGACATATAAGTATTTCTTTCTTATCAATAGGAATTAGACAAATGGCAAGATGAAGACGAAACAAAAACAAATATGAAAATAATACTTGAACTGGATCAAACTGTAAGAAATATTTATGAATTTTGTATATTATTTTAGATTTCATTCTCATTAATATAAATTAATTAAAAATATTGTGGATTTATTATTTTTAACTGTTTTACTTATAGTTTGTAAATAAATAAATATGTATGTATATATTTTTGCTTTTAATACCCACTAGAATTAGTAATATACTATTTGTTTTATTGTTTATATAAACAAATCTATAAATGTAATATTAATAACAAATAAAAAATAAAAATTAATAAAAGCATATGTTAAATGAATAATAGAATAATTCATATTCAATAATGATCATTCTTACAAGCTTTAAATAACTTTTAGGAATTACTTTTTAACTGTTTTAAGAGAGTAAGAATTTAAATTACAAAATTAACAACTATAATTAATCCTAATAAACTAATTGATTAATATATCTTTATTTTAGAAAATGTATGTATGCTTTTTGAATTGTTGATATTTCACTGTTGAGAATTTTGAAAATGTTAAAATAATGAAGTAAAACATTTTTAATATATAAAGGAAGGTTATAGTGATTTTTTTTAATTGGAATTAAGCATGTAATTATTAAATTTTGGGTTACTGTTACGTATGGTAGCGAACATGGCGGCTTGTCTCTGAAACAGTGGGGACGCACATTCTAACCTAACCTAACCTATTCTAATAAATTACCATAGTTATTGCCAACCAAATTATTAGAATAGGTTAGGTTAGGTTAGAATGTGCGTCCCCACTGTTTCAGAGACGAGCTACCATGTCCGCTACCATAGGTAACATTAACCAAATTTTGTAATTTGAATTTTCTTTGTATCTGCAACAGTTAAAATCTGGAGTTTTAATGAAAAATAAAAGTACAGTAACATCTCTAATTAGTGAAATTCAGAGGACTGAAAGTCAGACATTTTGTTAATTAGAGATTTCTTTATATGCAGAGTCTGTTCAAAAGAGTTTATTACATTTAAAAATCCATGAAGTTATACATACAGTAGTTAAAAACATATGCTTTGCAATACATAACTATTCAATTTTTAATAAACAAGTACATATCAGTAGTAGTTTGTGTCATGGTTTAGACAGTTCTCTAGTGATCAAACTTTCCATTTCCACAAATTGTCCATAAGGCATTCACTGTCCTCAGAACAAAGAAGAGTTGCTCCAGTGTTTGTAGGGCAGCTTTAATTTCATTTCTCTTAGGGTACTTTATTTCTGGTTCCCCATCTGTCTCCATTTGCACTTCTAAGCTCTCTTCTGGGTCTTCTGCTTCTATAGTTGTACTGACAGTACTATCTGCATCCACAAAATCATCAAATGAGAGCCCATCTTTACAGAATGTATGAGCAAATACATTTCAATTTTTGAGTTCATCCTGAATATCTTCTAGACCATTTTCATCTTCTGTGTCTGTTACATAGCAGGATATCCTGTGTTTTCAAAACACTTGTCAATTGTTTATGGCAGTATGTCAGTATGTCATTTCATGCCAAACATGGCCTTTGCATTGTTTGGTAGACCTTCCACTTCAGAGATGCTATATCAACTGCTTCTTCATCCATTTGGCTTAATAGAAATTGAACAAGTTGTCTCCTGTACTTGCATTTTACACATGAAATTATGCCTTGGTGTGTAGGCTGAGGTTTGTTTGTGGTGTTCAGGGGAAAGAAAATGATCTTTACATACCTTAGTGTAAGACCATTTCACACTAAGGAATGTGAAGATGTCCTGTGAGCAAGACAGGAGTTTAGAAACAAAAGAATTTTTCTATTCTTGATTTCCATTTTAACATCCAGACATTGCAACCACTTCCTGACAATGAACAATGTCATCCAGGAGTTTCTGTTGTTTTTATACACACAAGGAACATTTTTTGCATTATATTAATTAAATAATTAATTTATTAATTATATTAATTATTTTGCATTGTTGAAGCACCAAGGCTTTGCAAACTTTCCAGTGACAACTGAGTTAATCTTTCAGAGTCATCAGAGTTTGCACAAAGAAGTATGGAATCCTTACTCTTCTTTCAAAGATAAGGTTTTGTCTTGCAACAGATTATAAAAATGTGGAGCCTCATCAATGTTAAAGATGTATCTGCATAATCTGCTACAAAAGATTTCAACTTTGACTTCCAGTCATCCTGCACTGTTTTGGATCCATTTTCTTTTGACTTTGGATTGACTTCTGCTTTCTTTCCACAAACTTTCAATGATATGATACCCCATTTGTTCTTAAATTTCTGGAGCCAGCCATTAGAGGCTTAAAATTTGTCTAAACCATTCTATCCGTTTCCTCCCTTGCTTTCTGTCAAAGAATAGAGCCACTGACTGGCAAATTCTTTGAATGTGCCATCATCAACCAGTCAAACACCTCATCTCTGCACTTGCAACCATACAGCTGGTTAGGCCTAAGGTTAACATTCTTCTTAATCTGTGCCCAATTTGCGATGATAGTGGATAGGCTGGAATTGGAAATCCCATATTGCTATGCAATCTCCCCTTTCTTCTCTCCATCATCAACATCTTTCAGAATTTTAGGCTTGGTAGTGATTGTGAGCTGTTTCCTTTTCTGGTCAGGTTTCCTCATCTGTATTTTGTATAGATGAGGAAACCTGACCAGAAAAGAGTTGCCCTTATTAATTTAAAATCTGATTTTTAGTGAAATTGAATTATTTTCTTCATTTAGTTTTTTACATTTTTAGAGCTTCTGGCATGGCTTCAAATAATTCAGCATTAGAAAATATAATTCGGTCTTACCTATAACTTCATGCAGAAAAGAAAGCAGTATCCAAACATGTTGAATAAGTTTTTCTTTTGATGAAATTTAAAAATTTAGGTTTAGAAGCATTGTTTTATTTCATTCTCTTGTAATTTTTTCATAAACTTTATAATCCAGTATTAAGTCAGTCCTAATTATTTCTTAAAGGAGAAAACCCATTTTAAGCAAATTGTCATTTTTTATATTACGTATATTTCTTGATTAACGCAGTAATTTTCTGAAATGCATTATAATATTGATGATGATAAACAATTAATCTAATACTGATTAGTTCAAATTATAATTAATGATTGCAAGAAGTATTAATTAAGTATAATTTCTTTATTAAATTTAGTGATAGAGAATGTTTGAAATTATTTAATTTACTGCTCACTAAATTCAGCCATTATAATTACAGTCTCGATAATTATTTCTATAATATTTTCAAACTTTTTTATTTAATATAAATCTTAAAATAAGTAAATAATATTTTTGCCATTTTAGGTTAGTGATCAACAAGTAACTTTAGAAAAGGCAGGAGTTCCTGGATTCTTTGTTACTAACAATCCAAATGAAGTCAGACTGCAGATGTATTTATTAGAATTTATTATTCGTATAGGTAGTTCGGAAGCTTTCATGTCAAACAATTGAAGCCACGTTTTGTAAATATTTTTAGCAGGTTCCTGTTTGTAAAAATTTTGTAAATATATTTGAAGAATTTTGAAAAGTTGTATTTGCTTTTATACATATCAATTTTTGCAGATATAATTAGAAAATTTTGGTTTATAAATTTATAAAATAAAATTTTAAGTAATAAACTTTCAGAAAAATAAATGAATTTTAATGTTAAAACAATATATAGATATGAAATTGAATAATATAAATTATTATTATTATTGAAGCAATTATTCCCTCCCAAATATTCTTTGTTAATGAACAAAATTATCAATAGAAGCCAGTAAAATGCATGTTACAATATATGGTACTTATCCACAATCTTTTCTAAAATAGTGAACTACTACTATATTTAACTTTCAGAAGTACATAAAATGTAGAATTATACAAAATTTTGAAGCATATATTGATTATGAACAGAACAATTAATAATTATTATTTTGCATACTGGTTGATAAATATGGGGAGATTTTATTTTAACAATAACATTTGTATTATTAGTCAAAATAAATAACTAAAATTGTATGTGGTGCCATCTATTATGAGATTTTGTTATAAAAACTTTTGCTATTTTATAATAATTAAAAATATGTAAAGACTTAATTTTGAGGGTAAAGATGAGTTTTATAAAACACTGTAAATGCTAACAACAGTGTAACAAGTAAAATATTCATTAAGTTTGACCTTGTAAGATATGACATGTGACTGCCCTTTATCTCTTTATCCCCTTGACCTTTCATAACCAAAATTTAATAGCAGTAATGTTCCTTATATGCAAGCTACCATGCCAAATTTTTTTTTTCTTTATCTTTAACCTTTCCTGAGATATTAAGTGAAATAGATGCCAACACACAAACATACACATCCACAGAAATTTTTTACTTTTTTGGGTTTAGGGGTCTCAAAATGTGGAGATCTATAAAAAACTTGGAGGGCAAAATTTGACATGATTTCCAAACTTTTCCTTGTTATGTATACATAAACTAAGAGGCAAGTATTTTTTCTTTCCTGGCTGTTATGTATACATAACAGCAGGGAAAGAAAAATACTTCTTAGTTTATGGATTGACATAGGACCTCTCCTGAAATGATATTCCTTTTAAAAAGATTTATTAAAATTCAAAATAGCATTGAAATAACCTATTGACTTTACAATATCAGTTTGAAATTTTGAATAATTTTACACAAAAGCTTAGGTTTAAGTTTAATGGTTGTCCATGTTTGTCCACAGGGTTCCAGAGAGTAACTACATGGAATTTGATCTAGATCAGTCAAAGGGTTTGGGAATTTGTAGGAGAGAAGAAATCAGCAGAAAAGTGTACTTGACACAGATGTACTTCATCATAACTGTGACTTTCTTTTAGGAATTTTATCAGCAATAAAGCTCATTCACATGTCTACACCTGAAAAGTAACCAAAATAACTCAATTTATGTAGGTAGATATCTCGTAACAAAACTAATTCTTATTTTTAAATGATGGTATAGTAGAATTAATACTAAAACAATAAACACACAAAAATACTCTAGGGCTACATACAAAAAATTTAGTTTTGATCCCAGAAGTAAGTTTGTTCTTTATAGTTGTGTCTGATAACATAAGAGTATTATTATAAGAAACAAATAACCAAGACAATATAAACAAAGCATATGCACAACTACCCAAACTGCATGAATCGAAACCTAAAATATAAGAAAATAAGTGTAAAAAGCCCACCAGGTGACAAAGGGAATTGATCTTGAATGGAGCAGATATATGACAACATGAGACAAATGCCGCAGTAAAAACATCGTTCTCATGCATTTTTATTTTTTAATATGAAAATAGTATATGGCCTATATTCATCTGGAAGGAATAAGCTTTTCAATAGTAAAAAAGTTTTAAAAATCAGTTCAGTAGATTCCAAGATTAGTTCTAGTAAAAAAAAAAAAAAAACAAAAAAATTCTTGATTTACATATTAGTATAGATAGAAATGAATCTGAAAGAATTCTGTATTTTGTTTTTACTTATTTATTACATTGACTTCTGACATATGTCAAAAATACTTACATATAATTATATACGTAATTTATATTATGTAAGGTTAATATTTCAAAACTATCTAAAATTGTAATCTATACTAGCTTTCTTTCTTGTTCAACATGAAAGAAATTTCAGTTTTTGCAAATAGTCAGAATAAATACTTGTAATTTTGATACTAATTAATGTATTTAACACATTAACTCAAGATTCTTCAGGTATTATTTTTCATATACTCAAAATTTTCTGAACTTAAACCTTTAAAATTTTATATAAACATCTCAATATCCTGATATATATTAATAATAGACCAACCAACGGCCGAATTAATCGGGCAGGAATTGAGTTACAAATATTTGTAGCTTAATTCCTGCCTGATAAATAAAATTCAACATCATATAAAAACTAAAAAGATTATGATTTCAAGTCAAAATCAAAAAGAAACATAATGTTATGCTCACAAATTCAGTCCTTGTCGTCACTTATTATAGTTGTTGGAGAATGTTTGACTGGCCTTATTTCAAGATCTGAGCTCGTTTCATCAAGTTCCACTGCACTTATGTGATCCATGGCGAATTTTCTGTTATGTGAAAGATAATTCGTTTCTAAATACCCTAAACTGTGCTGTAAAAGTACTGCGTTGTAAGAAAATTTCCGCGTTTTTCCAACCGCGTTGGAGCGAAAACACGTTGTAAAGGTACCGCATTATAGGAGGCCTACCTGTATATACAAATAAACTATTCTTCAATTTTAACTTATTGATATTATTCCTTCCTATTCCAGTTTTCCTGGCTAGTCACAAATCTAGTATAAACCCTTTCCTTGTACCTTATTGTATTCACATAGACTCTATGACTAAAATAGTATTATTGACATGGAACAAAATTACCAATAACCTTCACAAAGACTGGTAAATATTGAAATGCTGTTATATTATGAATATATGGATTTTCTCTAAGGAAAAAAGAAGTTTAATAAAATCCGGTTATTTAAAAAATTTAATTATATATTATTTTTGAATTGAAGAATTAGCTCAAAGTAAGAATGAAAAATGTTTTAAAAATATTCTGAATAAATATTAAAGTTTTTTAAAATGAAAATATTAAATCAACTTTTCATTATATTTGATGCAATAGACTAGATCATTAATTCACTGATTTAATAATTATATGATTAATATTTTGTATGTTGATGTAACATTTAACAAATTGTGGAATATAATTTATAATAATAATGAGTTTTGGAAAGGATTCAGTTAGTTATAATTTAGCATCTCTGATATAAATTCTATGATGTATTTAATTTTTATCTTTTAATTAAAAAATTCAATTGTTTGTATTATATATTAGAATAAAAATACACTGTATTAGTATAAATATTGCTAGTGAACATTGGATGTAGTTAGAATGCTTCTTAGTTTTACTGTGGTACAAATAAACTTGTAAATGTTTGATAATTTTAAAATGTCACAATAAAATTCTTTTCACACCATTCAGTGTGATTGACAGATAAGAATATTTAAGCACTTATTATTTTCAATTTATATTTTGCTACACTGTATGTAACAATTGTACGAAGGTGGATCCAAAAAAAAAGGTTACAAGGGTAATAAAAAATTATTAATAATAGACAGAAAATACAAAAGGGAATTAAGAGGCGTATTTGCCAATTACTTTTCCACATAATCACCAAATCTATTTAGGCATTTATCTGAATGCAGGACCAACTTGTATAACCCGGCTTGGTAGAAATCACGTCCCTGCCTGTTGAGCCAGTTCTCGGCAGCTGTTTTCACATTCAAACCTTGTTCCAGATAAGTGTTTCTTCAATTTTGAAAAAAGGAAATAGTCACTGGGTGCCAAATCTGGGCTGTATGGAGGGTGGCTCTCGACTTCCCACTCGAACTTTTGCGGCAATTGTTGTGTTTTGCAAGCAGTACGGGGCCTGGCATTGTCATGCAGGAGGATGACACCATCGCTCAGCATGCCAGGACGTTTCCATCAGATGCCCATAAGAAACAAATCACAGTTTGCATCTCCAAGCAAGACCACTTTTCTAAACATCTTGTCATTTCAATCGTTCTGATGCGTCAGCAAACTTACATTACCTATCCACACAACCTCTGTAAGACAATACCATCTGTCTCCACTCTGGGGAAAAATATTCCCTCCACATTAATTACTTTTCAAATGCTGCTGCTTGTAACCTTTTTTGGATCTACCTACATATAATTCTTGTAAATTTTTATACATTTGTAGACACAAAAATGAAAAGTTACAAATACACAAATTTATACTATCCAAATGCCAAATTGTTTACAGTTATTCATTTTTAATAAGAATTTTATTATTACTATTATTATTATTATTTATTTATAAATAATGTAAAATAACCTTTCTAATTTTATTTTAATATTGGCATATAGTTAGAAATCCAAATAAAATTGCAAGATAAACTTAAAGATACTCTTATAAATCTATCAGTCTATTTTACTGATTATTATTAAGCTTTTTAACTATTATTTTTTAATTTATTGAATCTAAATATTAATCTTTACAAAATATGCAGTATCTTTATAAAAATGAAGTATTTATTTATCCAGCTTCTGTTTAAAGATTATTATTAGAACAATGAACTGAATTATTTTTATCGCCAAATTTACATCAGAGATGTTAAAGTATCAATAACTAAATAAACAATTGTTTTTCAGAACTTAGAAACTATAATTCCATGATAGCCAAACTGTGTGGCACTTCTAAATCTTTTCTGTGGCTCCTGTATACTTATGCAATTTCTGTTTATAAACTTTGTACATACTATTTACACATATGTAATATTTTTGTATATTTTCTATTATGTAGTGTGATATACACATTGATTTGTAAGTGTAACTTGCAACTTAACTGTGGAGACATATTTCTAAAATAATGCAACATGCTCCTTACTATCTATATTTGGAACCACATGTAGTTGCAAATCATTATATTCAACTGTGAAAGTTACTAAATCTAAATATCATTTGCAATTAACAAGTCAATTCCAAAAGGAATTAATATGCAATGAAATTACAAAACACAAACCAAATTTTAAACAGTTAATATCCTAACTACAAAACCATAAACCCAGTAAGTAATGAAAAAGAAACATTGATATGTACTGTACAGGTATACCTCGACTTACGTCGGTAATTGGTTCCAGGAGAGGCGACGTAAGTCGAATTTACTTGTGTAGTTACGACGTAAGTTGTAGTTTCGACTTACGTCATAACTAAATGCCAATAATGGAGGAAACGCCAATAATGGGCACTTAAAGACTGCTAAATAAGACGACAACACAGAAACACAGATGTTTTCATGGTTCGTTCCCTAGGATTTATGATGATTGTATTAATATTTACTGTAAATGCACATATTTTAATATGATTTTATGTGCTTTCAACGCTTTTCTAGAGATATTACGACTTCAATGTTTATGGTGGACGGATTTAAAGTCGAATAAACTGACTTAAACTTGATTTTTATTTTTCCATATACTTTTTTGACAAACGACGTAAAATCGGGAACAACGTAACTCGAGAGGGACGTAGTCGAGGTATACCTGTATTTAGATACAAAAGAAAAGAAATTAATTTTTTAATAAATATATAAACTTACTTTCTCAGTTTTTTAGATTGCCTTTCGAACCCAAATGCAAAGAATACATACCCAAATGCATGTATTCTTAACATAACTGATATTTATTATACAACAGTTATAGCTAGAGAATTTATATATATATATGTATAATTTCAATTACATTACAACACAGGATTCAGTATGCAAATATTTTTGATAGGCAATGTATGGCTCCTATCATGACAAGTGCCCCTACTATATGCCACAATGGAAAATAATAGTGAAACGTCGAGTTACAGAGTTATAGCTTTATTTTAATAGTAATTTAATGATATCTATAGTTTTTCTCTGTTGACTATTTACATATCTAAGTGCTTGAAATGCAATATTTAATTAATAAAGTCACAGTACATACAAAAAAACTATATAAATCATAACAACAGTCATTAAAAATATTTAAATGAAAGAATGTTTGCTTTAATGAAAAATAAGATCCCAAGCTAGCAAGATTTTATTTCTGTGGGCATTCTACAGAAATCTTTAGAGGGGAATGCAGGAAGGAATCTATGTGTCTTATTAAATGTTTTACTACCTGAGATACTACCTGGCTTTGCTTGCTAGTTTTTACCGAGTAAAACCTCAGATGGGGGATGCAGCTGCATTCAGCACATCCTTAAATTTGCCCCTGCTTATAAAATATATTGCCAACATGAAGTTTTTTGTTGATATGTACAAAATTGATGCTGCAGAGTATGCTGTACATCATTATTCTTTTTTGTTTTTTGCTTATATAAAAGTAATTACAATGTTAGCTAAGTGTCAGTGATACTCAGAGGATAAATTCTTGCCCCTTAACCATTATTATTATAGAATCTGTTACATATGAACGGGTATTTAACATACTAAGTATATAGTATGGATATATTTCAAAAATGTATATTTCACTTTATACAAAAAGTATTATTAAATATGTTATTTACATAAGAGCTATTATGAGTGGTTTTTATATTTATTACTGTGATATTTAAATGTGTCAACAATACCTCATTTAAAAGTAAACTCATCCTATCTTTAATAAGAATCCCAATTAATTCTTTAAACTTTAATTTATTTTTATTATAAATAATAGCTACATAAAATTTATTTTGTCATTAACAAATGTTAAATTCTTAACTTGAATATATCTGAAGCTAATTATTAAAAGCTCAGGAATTTATTTTCTCTTCTCTCTATTTTTTAAAATTCTTGTTGTAAAAAAGCAGGATAATATTCAAAACTATTATTAGGATAATCATCAAGGTTGCTGTAAGCAAAACAGTGGCAGCTGCCATAAAGCACAGAATAAATATAACCCGGTTACACGTACAGTACGTGCCGTAGTCGTACAGTACGTATAGCTTATGTGAATCGATACTAATTTTTACATCACAGCTGGATCAATACCTTTACCTGTGAACAACCACATTTGTTTAGTGATGTCATGGGTTTTGTGTGTGACATCATACCGTAACGATTGGACGCTTTGGAGTAACCACACCTCCTCTCGAATCCCAAGGTCATTTGAAGGTCGATGCGGCACAACTATGTCAATCAGCTCTTGTTCAGGGTCGGAAAGCGCTGTCTTCACGGTCGCCATCTCAGTTCAAGGACGAACCTCGATGCTTCTTCCGTGTAGCGGCCTTGGATCGAAAACCTTTGTTCGCTCGTTGCGGATGCCATGCAACCACGTTCTAAATATTGGTAGCGTCGAAACTTTATCGATTCGTTCTAGTCTACCTCCATGTTTAAATGTTAAATGCCGTCGCGCGGATAAATAAAGCACACGAAAACCAACCAATACCGTTAGAGAATTTTAAATTCAAAATTTCTTATCCTCAGCGGGCATGCGGAGACTTCCTTAGCATTGTGAACGAGATTGCGAAGACAGAAAATATTACTTTTTACAATACCCCCGAACAAGATGGCTTCACTACGCATTTGGGGAGCATTGCTGGTCTGCATCGTACACTAAGTGGGTCATCGTCGATACATATTTAAAATAAATAACAACGAATTAAACTTAATTAGAAAATCGATCAGATTATTTTCTACTTCGGGTTTTGTTATTAATAAGGTTAAATAAACACAAACAAAAAGGCAAAATAAATTTTTCTATGCGTGTAATTTGCGTCGCCCTTTGCTTTATGGGTTATTATGTCTGTAGGTCGTTACTGGTAAATAAAACGTATCTGTGTCATGTTCGCCATTACAGAAATGTCGATTGGAGGTCAAATAAGGGAAAACGAGAACGCTAGTATTTCTAATTGGTACACATTACCTTTACACAAGGTTATGTTTCGTACAAATGTAGCACAATCCATTTAGATTTAGGTTGATTCCGACACAAAGTTTTGGTTTTATGAAGGACACAAACACGCCTGATTGATATCGTATCTAATTTTCCATTTTTCCTCATTTAATTATTACTTAAGAAGAGTTTTTATTCTACGAGACGGCGCGAGTAAATTTAACTTTTCTTTTTCTCTTTTAAATTTCATTTGAGTGAACTTTTATATGCGGCATTTACATTTCTGCATTATTGAAACAATTTATTTCATTTTTCCCCATTGAAGAAGCAAAACTTTCTGGAATTCTGTATAGTTTTAAATTATTTAAAGGCGGATTTTTTCTAGAAAATTCGTAAATCGGTAAATCAAAAAGCATTTTTTAAAATGGTGATACTGTATTGTATTTAAATTATATTTTTAAAATGCAATGATTATTCCATTTCGCCTCAATCTACAAAACAAGCAGCAGAACACCAGTAGCAATGGGCTTATAGATCCATTAACACTGCTCCTCATACTTCTATACACAAAAATTTGTATATTTTTGCGATATAATTTGCCAAATAAAATATTTAATGATTCTTAATTTTAATATAATATAATTATGCAAATTTTAAAAAATTTTAAAAAATTTATAACAAAAACAATTCTTTTCCGATTAGGATCAATCTGCGATTCATCACAGTAAAACTCCAATTATCCGAATTAATTGGAACTCCGGGCCATCCGAATAAGTGAATGTTTGCTTAAAATAATCAATTTTTTTAAATTTAAACACCCAGTTATGTATTGTACAGTACGTGTGTACATAATTAGACTATGTACAGTACACGTGTGTATAACAAAGTCGGAGGGAACTCCGGATAACTGGAGTTTTATTGTACTTTAAAATAAAATTTTTGCTTGTTTTTTTAGATTAAAATCTCTAGAAATCCCCGAGTAATCCACTGAGAAACTGAGTCCCAAAACAAAGGGGATAAACTGTAGAATAAAAATATACCGACGAGATAATGCAGGTGTCTATTGAACTTCTCTCCCCCCTCCTCCATTCTGCAAGCAGGAAAAACATCGTAGCATTGCTCATAATATATTAATTCCGAAATAATTATAAATTTAGTTGGCATACAAGGTTAAAGTATCACCGCACTCTTATCGAAAACAATTAGAATAAGCACTTAAACCCACTTCCCTCTTTTTAATATAAAAATATGCCACTGAATTTGAAATGGGAGAGTTCATTTTACTTCAAAGGATGGGGAAAGTGAAGTCAATTTTCCCCCAAAAATAAAATTGAGATAAAAATCTCTCTTTTTTTATACGTTAATATTGAAAAAGGAAACGTTTAAAGTCGATAACCTTTGTCCTTGAACCTGCTGATAATATAATTACGCCTTCTAATGAAACCAGTTTAACAGGTCATAAACTTGATTACATCACATTGAAAATGGTATGTCACACGACACCAAGTAAACACTGTGTAGCGAATATCTAGTCTCTTTTTTCTGTGCGTTTATTATTAATTAATAATAATATTTAAAAAGTCGAAACGAAACAATAATTAAAGCTTTTTATTTAAATTATTTAGATGGTTGAAAAATAAGTTTTACATGCTTTACAGAACAATTTTATTGGCATTAAACAATGTCAAGAGATTAAAAACACCACTGCGCTCTCTCTTCTAAACAGAGCGGCAGAAAATAAAATTTGACGGGCCAGAAATCTTTTTATCACAGTGTTTTTAAACGACATTTAAACATTGGAAACCGAGATAATTTTACGTTGACATAAACTGAAAGAGCTGAATACTATTTACAAAAGCGGCTGTGACATGATTATTGTCAAATTGACTTGATTTGGATGTTCGAATTACTCGTCTTTTCCGGTGGTCAGGAGTAATAAGGCCTTTTGTAAATTATCTATTGCTGTTGATACATCTTCATACTGTAAGGCACTGCCAGCCCATTTGCAGTACTTCTGAGCTTTGTGAAAATCTTCGGGACAAAGCACTATGCCATCTGAATGAGATAATGACAACCAATTACTAAAAAATAATTAAATATTTACAAACGGAACAAATAAATTTTAATCTCAGATAGTTTAACATGCTTCTCTAGCAACAGTTACTTCATTCTGGAGAACAATTAAGCTCAATCCAGTTCTGATTTGGCTAACTTTCGTCATGCATAAATATAATTCTTTTAATGTTTTAAGAATACAACAAAGATATACATACTAGGAGTTTTAGTTGGTGTGTAACTACTCCCTCCTGACGGAGACGGCAGAGTTGAACCACTAGGTGTAGACGGAGGTGCGTGTACTCCTGGTGCTGGAGTGAGTAGAGAATTAGGAACACCGGAATTAGGAGTAGGTAATGCAGGAGGAGACACGTAATTAGTTGGCTGATTCCATTCACTTGTTGATGGATTGTTCCAGGATTGTTCTTGTGTATCTTCTGAGAATTCATCTGAGTCTAAAATAAATATCAGACTTTAAAAAATTGGTTTATATCTCTAAAATACAAAAGCAAAGTAAAAAAAAAAGTTCTACAGACAAATGACAAATTGATAACAGAACAAATTAAAAGCAATGAATGCACTTACATAATTTTAGTACAGAACTCTTAATAAAAAAAATAATTAAAATGTAAATAAAATTTATTTTATAGTTTCTGCATTTTATTTGATCCAAAAAATAAATTACTATAAATATTTCTAATACTTTATTTTAATTTGAAATAATATATTGCATACAAATGCATACAAAATGACAGACAAGCTAGTGTTCACTCTCACCTCTTCAGAGCTACAAAAGCAAAATTTAGGAAAGTGTTGACAACCCAACAAATTGAAATAAGAAATTGGTATAAGAAATCGAAAATGCAGAGGGAGTCAGGAAATAAATATTTATCATGCAGTGGGCAAATTAAACAAACTGTAAAGCCCCCAAATAAGGGGAAAATCATTACACATTCATTTGTATGAGGTGCAAAATTATGCACATGATTATGCTGATAATGCTGTTTTCTGTTGATTTAGGGAAAAGTCTGCAACAACATTTGCAGAAAGGCTGGCTGTAACATGTTGTATTTGCAGAAAATTAAATTGTTCAAAGATTTTAAGCATTTATACACAATCAGCAAACATGCTGCATCAATGGAATCTGTTCCAATCACAAAGAGGCAGAGAAAATTCAACTTCAGGTATGATTATTGTTTACTCTATTATCTCATGACTGCATTTTTGCAAGTTTGTCATAACAATATTCAAAACAGTGATACAATCATACATACTGTAGTTTCACATAAGTACATCAATAACTTGCATGTTGCAGATAGTGTAAACGTCAATGCTGAGTAGCAAGAAGTTTACCAAAAAAACTGACATATTTTCTGTTATGCAAAGACATCTGCAGACTATACAGCAAAAATTAACTTCTGGTGCTAATCTCAGTGACAAGAGGGGTACTCATTTGAATTGACCTCACATCATAAAAGATGAAATAAAAGATGCAATCAGCTTGAGAAACATTACTCTCATCGTAAGTGTGCTACAGATCAGTTCTACTTGACACCTGACCTGCTGCTTTCACAAATGCATGATAATTTTAAGAAAAATGTGAACCCCAATGTAAGTATTTAATATAATTTTAAAGATAAATAGCTTAAATAAACATCACTAAGCCCAATGAGTATATAATGAAATACCAATGATTGCCTTAAAACTTGGGCTATAAATTGGCTAATTAAATGATTGGTATAAAGTAATTTGTTACTAGAGGTAGATGTTAGGCACCATCTCTTATCTGTCTACCTCTAGTAACAAATTACTTTATACCAATCATTTAATTAGCCAATTTATAGCCCAAGTTTTAAGGCAATCATTGGTATTCCATTATATACTCGTTGGGCTTAGTGATGTTATTTATATTATATATATATATATATATATATATACCTTGCCGGGGAGTATGTTGGCTGGCTGAGTGCTGTTGTGGAGTTGTTCTTAGGCCATGGACGTAGGAGTCGTCCCCAGCCAGCTGTATTTAACCAGTAAGGTTATATCTAAATTAATATACTTCTGGAAGTGAAGACTTGCTTGGGGTCCAGGTGGTGTAACTGGCAAGTGCACCGCACGGCAAATGGAGCTTGCGGGTTCAAGCCCCACCCTGGGTCAGTTCTTTTATTCCAGAAGGTTCTAAATTTATTTAATATTTACTTAAATTATAATTATTAACTTACATAAGAGATGGCGCTTAATGTCTACCACTAGTAACAAATTACTTTATATCAATCATTTAATTAGCCAATTTATAGCCCGATTTTTAAGGCTATCGTTGGTATTTCATGATAAATAGCTTTTCTATTTAGTAAAGATTAAAGGTAAAATACTGGCTCTAACAACACATTTTCCTGTCTGAATTTAATCTAAAGTTTGGTCCAACACATGTAGAAAATGCGATGATATGAAATTAAAAGCAGCTAACTCTGAATAGAATGAAGAAAAAATAAGAAAAGAAAGTGAAGAACATCATGTCAAAGCTAACACAATGCTAAGAAAAACTTAAGAATGATACAAAATTTTCACAGCAGAAAGAAAACGCAATAGTTTTGCATGCAGATATGCAGAAAGTCCTATTTACACCACATTCTGAGATGTTTTACCTCCGGCAGTATTCATGTGATAATTTTCGTGTCAATCAGCCTACCATAGGAAACAGCACTATGTACTGTACAGTACAGTACCTGTGGCATGAATCTATAGGTAAAAGGGGTTCAACAGAAATAGCTTCTTTTATTATTGATTTATTATTAATGGCTTCTTTGAATTTTATAACATCCAAATATGAAAAACAATGATTTGAGGATAAAAGTTTATCTTATGGTCATACTGTTATATTGAACAAAACAATAACTGGACAATGGTTGCAATGGTGCTTTACTCATCAAACAAAGTTTTGCTCCATAGTAGAGCAAAAATTTCTGTCTACAGGGCACAGCTTTCTGCCATGTAACAGAGATTTTGCTCACATTGAGGAAAAAAAGTATGTTTTAGCACCAATGATGCCATCAGACTGGTTCACTATTATCAAAGACAGTCAAGTGGCTAATCCTTTCCCCATCAACAAGATAGCTCAGGATGACAAAGGGGCTCAGTACCTTAGAAAATGTTTCGTGAAAATGTCTGAAAATTACCGCAGCAGTGGGTTCAGATTAAGTCCAATAAACTTACTGTCATTAAAATAAGAGCTTCCATGATGTTTTGCAACTATGCAATGCATTTTTCTTATTGTCATTGAACAAAGGTCATGCACACAGGCAAGTTCTGGATCTCTTTAATGGACTGCAGATTATCCATCTGCCATCAGTAAACTGCTTCCAATAAAAAGTGCAAAGAAGAAAGAAACTTACACATAGATAATAGGTCTGAGTCCAGAAAAAGCAGACTTTTATAGATCTCTGAAGTCTGGTAATAAAAATGATAATACTGACTAAATCCAAATAAAGCATAACTTTCGTTTTGACAATCTGTGCTTTCATTAAAGATATTTATAGGTTTGGCTAGCAAGAGCTATTATGTCACAAGCAATGTTTTTCCATTAGCACATCTTTTTTGTTAAGTACTCGAAAACATTCAGCTTTTAAAATGCTGTGGCATAAATAAGGAAGTAGACATCAGTTACAAGAAAAATAGGTACTTTAAAGGCAGAACCTCATGTTGAAACCAAAATATATTAAACTTTTAAAATGTGTGCAAAATGAGCATATGCAATTTTTTATTACACAGGATAATTATTACACAGGATAGAAAAGACAATAAAAGCAAACTATTTTGCAATGAAACTGACCCAATTTTCTGCAGCATTGTTGTTCCTACATCTTTAATTGTAATCAATCATTGTTTTAACTGCTCCAGTAAAGTTTAGGGTATTTTTGGTTTTTCTCATTTTTCTGGAAATGCTACTTTGGCATTTGAAACATTATTTGACACAAGCCTTCAATTAACACTTGTAATGTTCAGAATGACAAAGGACCTCAGACTGTTTGTTTACCAACTTAGTTTACTGACTCTGCTATACTGTGGTGAAGTCGGTAAATTAAAAAGTCCAACTCAAACTCCAGCAAATTTGCAATGTGCAACTCAAACCTTACTCTTTTTTAAAATGTGACATTATGACTCCTTTTATAGGAAAGATAAAAATATTCAGGTACTCAGTGTTATCTAAAATTTCTCTATAAAAAGTCATACTAAAATTGATGGTGAGAATCAAAAAGTGGATATGAATTTATCTTGAAAAAACTTAAATACGGTAAGACCTCTTTTAGCGCTTACGATACGTTCCTAGGCGACAAAGCACTAAATGAAACAGCATCAACAAGATTGTTTTAACACATAGTAAATAAGAAAAGGAAAACATGACCAAAATTAAATAGATTTTACTTTAATTTTAAGTTAATTTTATATTAATTTGCATAATAATATATGTTGCATAACAAACATATGGACACAGAAATATAAAGTTCATTTTTGTCTTGAAGGTCCTGGCTCTTCTGAAATTCTTGATTTTTTTGCAATGAAGTCATCTAGTGTCATTTGTCACTTTCTTTTTTTTTTTGTTAAGCAAATGTCAGTAGCAGGAGATTGCATTCAAAATGCCTCATCTTACTTTTGCACTCCTTTCAAAACCTGGATCATTCGCTATAATTTGATCAACGATTTCGGTTATTGTTACCAAACTTTTACTAAGGAAATCTGTAGCAAGTTCTTTGGATTCTTGGTCAATGATAAGCTCTTCTCATTGATAATCCTTGGATACTCCAGCCATATCTTCCACACTCTGTACATTCATTTATCATTTAATTCTTGCCAAGTGAAGGCGATATTGCCCATGGCATCCATGACATTATATTTTTTCCAAAACTGCACCAAACAAACACAGATTTAGGGGAAGTACAACGCTACATTGAATTGCCACCTTTTGCTGATTGGTTCATGTTTGGGAATAATCGTATTAAATACAAATCAATGAAATGCTGTGATAATTTGAATCAGTATAAAATTTTGAGCTTTCTTTTTTAGGTTTTGAACACTGATTCAATATAATGAGCAATTTTAGCTCATTATATTTAATCAACGTTAATCGAGGAAGTGCTAGTGCGTACATAGAGAAATGCACTTCATCTTAATAGCCAAAAGAATTCCACATTTATTAGTTATATGAAAAACTGATTTAAATTTATTTCATAATTTTTCATAGTTTCAAGAAAAAATTAAATACAATAAAATGCAAATAATAACAATTTGATGAATAATGTAATAAATTAGTCCATAAAACAGTTTCTCCCACTCCAGCTACAACAGGAATAATTAATTTCCTCCTGACAGTTGACTAAACTGAAGTATACAATAGGATTTTATAATATGAAATTTGGAAAAAAAATCAAATGTCTTGAACCAACGGGTGCAATCGTGCCGCAAGAACCAGTGAATAATAAGCTGAAACAATCCTATTAATTACATTTTTCAGTTTTCTCTCCCTCTTTTAGTTTGTTGCAGTTAGATTCTGATCTTGGTTTTACTTTTTTCATTGTATTGATTATTGATTGTTTTAAGAGCAAATTATGTTATCAAAGCTATAATAAATAGCCATAAGTAACTCAAAACCAATAGAAGGGTAGTGTGAAAAAAATTAGTTAGTTCAATTAATAATAAAAAAAAAAAAAAATTGATATCCAAAGAAAAACATGAGATGTAAAAATTATGACACCCAAAATGGAAGTCAAATTTTTTTCTTGGGAGTTTTTCTTTGGTAAAAGGTAAGCTTGGTGCTTTGAAATGATACCATAAGCATTTATGTTCCAAGTGCAATCCCATGACTAACTACAAGTGTTCATTAGTTTTATCCATTTGGCCACTGGTGGGCCTTAAATTAATAAATCTATTTCCTGAAAGTACAGAGCGTCATGTGAGATATGCATAACATTTTGCTATGAAATAGCCTTCATTAGGTTAATATCATTTTGATAGAAAATGGACATGTCAATAAATTTAGATAAGAAATTTCTTTAGACACTAATTAATTAAAAAGTATTTTTCTTACTTCACATTTTACCAATAGTAAACTTTTGAGATCAGAGTCACTAGAGTTGAGAGAATTTTACCAACTGATCAAAAACATCAGACTCTGGTGACTCCACAACACTGTTTGTAAATGATAAAATTTTGTAAAGATGCAAATAAATTAAAAGCTTAAATGAATTTGAAACCATGCTTAATAAATTACTGTATCAACCACATCACAATTGTATCTTTTACCACTAAACAATGCTTCATGTGAGAACATTTAGCAGAGAAAATTGGACAAAATGTTCTCAACAAAGCTGCTTGAAACAGGATAAACTAAAGCCTTGGTATCATCTAAAATGGCCCATTAATTGTTCGGTTTCCAAATGCAAAACTATTGAAGTATTTGATTGTATGAAAGAGAAGAAACAATATAAAAAAATTATTTCTAACATTCTCTTATCTTATACTCTCAAATCTGTTTTTTGCACAATTTGTTTTGTGCAATTTTTTTGTGCAGTATACCAATTTGATTGAAATTCATATACCGCACAAAAACAGATTTGAGTGTACTTTAATACTGTATTTGTATTATTTTAAGTATAAATATTTAATTATATGAATTCAATGACTCAGGAAATAAATTTTTTAAATTTGACTTAACTCACATTTCTATGATCCAAAAGTCAAAATGACTCAATAGTTTAGGTGTAGTGCAAGCTGTATAATGATCAACTATTAATACTGCAATGTCTAAATATTAATTTGTATGATGTAATTTGTAATTTGTGGGATAATGTACAATTTATTAATTTGATATTTCTTAATACTTAAATGAATTTATTAACTAAAATCAGCTAATTTGATTATGTTACATATTATACAGTATTAGCTATTATAAATATACATTTCATCTTATTTCATGTAAATATTACGTGTCTATGTAAATGTAAAATTTTATAAATTTAAAAATAATCATTTTAATAGTGATCATCTCAAAATATAATTTAAAAAAAGTATTATTTTTAGTTTACATTTATATTTAATAGCATAATTTTATATTAAATACATATTTTACCTTGATTAGCAGGACCAGGTATAGGAGTTTCCCCATTTTTCAAACAGTTGTGAATATATGTAGCTTTCCATTTGGCATATTTCCTATTGTGTGTAGCCTGTTAAATTAAAACAATAAATAATTAAATTTTATCAAAACAATTTTGATAAAATTTTTAAAAAATGTATTGTTTTATATACAATTTCACTAAGCAATAATTGCATCTCAATCTTCATCAGCTATGATATAGCTTTTGCACAAAGTTTTACTTTTAAACATAAAGATTTAGTCAATAACATGATTAACTTTCCATAAATAATACACTCAGAATTTTCAGAGATTGCAATATATTATTATCTACCAATAACATAACTAAAATTATTCATTAATAAATCAACCAAAATCAATACCATTATATATATTTTTCAAAATTTATTAATTTTTTGATATCTAAAATAGCCAATTATCCTGGAGTTTGATTAGCTGTTTTGCATGGCAATGAGTCCTATTTTAATATATGTTTTGCTTGCTCCCACAATTTCAGCAAATCATTTAATTATTGATAGTTTTATTGCCATTAATGATAAAAAAATTTACATAATTAAAAAATACAAAAATTCATATTGAAAAGTTTACAATACAACAAAAGGTAGAGAGAAAAAACATGACAGAATATTAAAATCATGTATAATAGTTATTCCATTATATGTGGGGAGATCAATAAGTTAGTTTCAGCAGTTTGGTACAATAACAAGAATTTATTTACAAGAATATGAGATACACAGAATGATAGTCCCCAACAAACCTGATACATAGCAATAATGATAGTCCCAATTCTATTTTTAAACATATCCACCACCATCTCTAACCAAACATTTGTTCATTTGTTCCACTGGTATACCAGTACCTCAAATCCCCTTGTGAAAAAGATTGTATCCAGAGCATGCAACATGTGCCTTACCTTGCTCACAACTTCAACATTGTTCTGAAAGTAATTTCCTTGCAATTTCTTCTACAGTGTATGGAACAAGTGAAAATCATTTGACACCAGGTCCGCACTGTAAGGCAGAAGTTGAAATCATCCCAACCCAGTTGCTGAAGACATTCTCATATGGCCATGGCAGTGTGTGGGCTTGTGTTATCGACCAACAAAATGACACCTCACTCAGAGACCTGGATGTTTTCACTTGATGGCTGATTTCAGCTTGTGGAGGGTTGCTTAATAATGAGCACATTGACAGTTGATCCATGTTCAAGAAAACAGTCAAGATGACATTTCCTTGCCCTTGGCATCCCAGAGAACAGTTAAGAAGACCTTTCTTGAAGAAACTGTCATTTTAAAAACTTTCTTCAGAGAAGAATTTGTGCACCTCCACTCCATGGATGCAACTTTTGATTCAGAGTCCAGAAAGGCATTTCCATCCATCTGATAATGAACGAGGTATTCCAAACATAATTCCATTTCCATCAATCATAATGATTCAAGCTGTGAATTGGCAAGGCAGCCATCTTACAGCAGTGGAAAAGCTTTTCAGTACCCTAGTGTTTTCTAAATGATAATGTTAGGACTGCCAAAGGATATTTCAAACTATTCAGCCAGTTCATGCACTTTGATCCTTTTATTTTCTTGAATCAAAGAATTCACACATTCAGCATTTTCTTTCTCAGAAGACAGATGGCTGGTTTGATATTCATTGCACAAATTTGTTTGCCCAGTGGAGAACTCAACACCATTTTCTGCACAGTCTGTTCAGACATTACAGCTTCAACCTTCTGTGAATTTCACTTCTGGATTGACCTCTAGCCCATTTGTACCAAATTACTGCCTACACCTCCTCACTAGTCCAGTTCTCTAACACTTGAATTCCCACCATCTCTTCCTGCCAACAATACAGTAGACAGTAGACTTGAAATGGCTAAAACTTCCAAAAGATGTCTGCTGTGCATGACCAAGACATGACAAACAACCCATTTAGATGACAAATACTGCTACTTGGAAATATAGTTGCATTTTTATGAATCACTAAATGTAGATATACCAGATCAGTAAAACTTATTTATTGATCTTCCCTTGTTGAATGAAACAACTGATGCCTAAAACACACTACTGTAATAAGTTAGAATAACCTAATATGTTTTGAATGTATTTATGTTATCAAGGACAAGTGACAAGACATGAAGAAAACTAAGTTAATTTGACATTATACAAATATTTTTATCTAAGTGATCTTTGCACTATCTGATTGTTATCTAGCTCTAAAATACATAACAAAAATAATGTTACTTTTCTCATTTTTTAAGAATCCATTTTTGCACAGAAACTCATTATAATTATAGCAGTCAGTAATCAACAATCAATTAAATGTATTTGAAAGATGTGTGTTTAAATTTGTAGCTATCAGGTTGGCCAACTGAAAATATTACATCTATGTGTTCTAGTTAAAAAAGTTATTAACTTATTCTCTTAGAATAATAATTAAATACAACAAATATTAAGTGGTACAAAAATATTTGTGGTATAAGTGGTATAAAGACCCCTGATATTTAAAAAAACTTTTGAAAAAGTATGTGTGGAAAAAAAGTGTTTCATCACATCTAGGCATTGAGAAGATCTAAAAGAACAAATATATATTAATAAATTGCCAAAGTTTTACATTCAGAGAATCAATAAATAATTGCAAGTATGTGCTGCCTGGGTGCAATTTATACCTGCTTAATAAACAAAACATTAATGAGTGTTACAATTATCTGAAATTCTTTTTTCTCAATGTATTTTTCATGTTTAATTTGGCATCCCTCAATATACTGTAGTTGTATGAGCCTGCCATTTTACATCAGGATGATACCAGTCAGTTGTTTGAAAATTGGTAAACTCAGTTTTATGTCCATGTTTTTAATCTCTTTCCATGATCATGTGTATGACAGGGATGGCAAACCTGTGGCACGTAAGAGAAATCATCTGTCATGTAATGTATCATATGATTTCTGTCTTTTTCAATCATTCTTTCTGTTTATCACCTGATCATCTTTTTTTTCAATCAGATTTTTTACGTTTATTCAAATTAAAGCATATTCGTTTAATTTCTTTAAATATCATTATTTGAAGTCTAAGACATTGGCACGCATTAACATCTTTAAAGCTAAGTATGCTTACAATATGGCACGCGGTCTCAAAAAGGCCATTCCTGGTGTATAACCATAGAGGAATGAGACTAATCTTTGCTTTCTATTCTGATAAAATTTATTTATTTTAAATTCAATAATTCAGAATTCAAAATTTTAATTCTTAACTTGATTTCCATTTTGGCAAAAAGAAGTACTAATAATTCAGCTTTATCAACTGAAAAGGCAGTATTAAGGTTATTCAAAATGTCATTGTAATTTATAAAAAGTCTTGATTTGATAGAATTTCAATAATTTCTAATTCAAAAATTATGCATTTTTAATCCATATCATATAATTCATTGAGCATTTCATTTATAATACTGACAATTATAACTGAAATTACTTACCAGAAATAATTTTAATTTATTTTTTAGCAGAAATAAAATATGTAGAGTGAGCTTGAGTGACTACAGTTTGGACTGTTGTTTTGAAGGGTAAAGTACAACCAACTGTATTGTGGTAAAAGGGTTAAGCAAATCAAAAAATATTTAAAAAAATACTTTAATTGCTGTTTTGAATACCAAACATTAAAAATTAATTGTATAAACTGTACCAAAATATGATATTTTAACTTGCAAAACATAAGAAAAATAATATATTGGGTACTGACTGAAATGATATACTGGAAAAAATTCCCTCTCTATTCATTTAATATAATTGCATTTAATTTATTTTCCAATTTTAATGTAATGTATAATTATATAAAACAGCACAAAAATATTGTTATCTGGATCATCAAAAATATCATTTTACTCACCTCATCAGTCAATTCACCAAATACTGCAAGAACGTCAAACAAAAGCCCAGCAGTATAGAATGCTTTCACAACATTTCTAAAACAAATTGATTAAATACTAATTAAATTTACATAAATATTAAATCTTATCTAAATAATGTTAAAATCCTAAAATTACATATTAAATAATATATAAACATAAAATATTACCGTAAAAATATAAAATATCAACATCTTAAATATTCAGTATGTTGTCAAAAACTTATATATTTTATGGTGAGCTTTAAAATACTGAATAATATAAAAATTCTGAATTGTAATGTGTCACATTCAACACTAATAAATAAATTAACATAATCTTTCACTAAATTTTAAAATTTTTGTTAAGTATATCACAAATAATTGCAATTAAAAAGATGTCATCCATTAAAAATTTTTAATAGAACATTCACTTCTATTTTTGTGCATATATCCTTCAAATTTTTTGTATTGAAAAAGATAATTTGAAGGGGATATACTTTATATGAAGGGGCATGTTATATGCTGATCTTACATTACAAGTACAAACTTTCATTATGAAGCAATAGCTTCTCCATTAGGTACCATGTTTATGTTGAAGTCATGTGAAGATATTTTGTTCTAGCAGTCTTCTACTAGTTATACACATTCACTGCAATCCCATCTTTGGAGAATATTCTACAGAACTGTAGCTCTTTTTGAACTTAAGGGTTGGTTGGAGTTGAGTTTGTGGCACAAGGGCCTAGATAGGCCAAAGAGTGCCAGGTCTAGCCAGTTTTGTTGCCAGGTTTTTTAGGTTTTAATATGTATGAGGATCATTCTAAAAAAAAAGAACATTTTGATCTGATGAGCCGCACAGTTCTGCATGCTGCTGTGTTGAAAAAGAACTTACTTCAGCAGTTTAAGTGGGAAGTTTTTAAACTTCTTCCTTATAGCCTGGACTTGGCTCTGAATGATTACCATCTTTTCCCAAAATTAAAGGATATTTTGGCCGGGAATCACTAGGGAAGTGACAACGAACTGAAAAGAAGCCGTTAATGATTAATTCAAAAACTTGGCAGTAACTGAGTGTGTACAAGGCATAGAAAAGCTGGTGATAAGCTATGACAAATGTTTAAATTTGTATGGCGACTATGTAGAAAAATAACTAAGGTATCATATGTGTTGTAAAATAAGTTTTGTTTCATTATCTTAAATAAAAATATCTAGAGAAACAAACATTCTTTACTATTAGAATGACCTTTGTATGTTCTAGAGTTCTGTATATAAGTTTATTGCCTTCAGATATGTCATTGTAGGTTGAATTTGTCCATTATCATCTAGTATAGCTTGGTCATCTAAAAATATATGTTGTCATAGTACTCGCTGTTCTGTACTGAGGGCATGTTAGTATGTCAAATAGTATATGGGGTTTGGCAAGCTGAGCATATCAGTTGAGTATCCTTTGTTATAGATAGTTATGTGTTAATCTTGTGTGTTCAGTTTTCAGATGGGTGCAAGTACTATTTCTTCTTTCCAGTTTTTCTGGTGGCTAGTGTCCATTTTATTAACTCTGATTTGATAGTGTGTAGTTTATTGTTTAGTTGTTTGTTCCAGTCCTCTTGTCATTTGTTGTATATGTATTTGTTGATACAGCTGTATAGGTCTTTATAGTATGGTCTGAAAGTTCCTGCTTGGTTTCTGTTGTCTTGTTTTGCAAGTTTGTGTGCAGTTTCATTTCCTTGGAGTCCAGTATGTCCAGGTAGATATAATCATCTATGGCTGAGTGTCATGTTGGAGTAGGCCAATGGACATTGAATATATCCCCAGTTGGCATCATGGGTAACTGTTGGATGATTATATCTATAGTTTAAATGTGTCTGGAAGGGAAAAATTGCTCAGAGGTCTTGGTGGTGTAATTGGTCAGTGCACCAATGGTAAGCAAAGGTTGTGGGTTTGACTCCTGCTCTGGACTGATTCTTCTTTTCTTCCAGACTATTCTAAAATTAAATTATAGTTACTACTTTCATTAAGAGATGGTGCCTAAAGTTTACCTCTAATTTTCTAATCATGTAATTTCTAATTAATATTTGTAGCATAATTCTGCCCAAATAATTTGGCTGATGGTTGGATGATTATTAATACATAGAGTTCTTGGGAAGTTTATATATATACAGACTATTAACATAGACATAATCAAATAGCAAATATAATACACCAAGAGTTGCACAAAAAAACAAATTATTAAACACCCAGGTATCAACTCTACCAGGTACTACACAGGTACTACTAGGTCATTTTCTAAAACTCCACAGGCAGTTTTAGAAAATAACACATACACAAACTATACTAGGACAAAACCATAATCACAGATAAAACAATTGATCACAATAGACCTGACATCACTCTCATTGATAAATACAGTAAGATCACTTATATAATAGACATCTGTGTTCCAAACATTCATAACATAAAAATTGCTCAAACTGAAAAAAATCAAGTACAGAACACTCCATTCACTCAAAAAATAAGACAGATGTAGAGGATGTATTTATTGTACTTGTTATCCTCTCTTCTACTAGTGTTATACCACGTGTATGTGGTATAACACTAGTAGAAGAAAGGATAACAAGTCTAAAAACATTAAACCTTAATAAAAACATACATGGAACTACAGAAAGTTTCAATATTAAACATGTGTCACATTGTTAGGAAGTTTCTAGATGTTGAAACACGTATCAATAACACAGCTCAATGTTACACTTGCCTTGACTTTAGTCTGGCATAGCACTTGGCACCAGTATTGGCTGAGCATGACATTCACAGTATAATAATAATAATAATAAGACATAATCAAGTAGCAAATATAATACACCAAGAGCTTGCAAAGAAACACAAATTAGTAGACATTCACGAACCATACTACAAATACATTCCACAGACAGTATTGGAAAACAACATGCACAAAATGTACTACGACAGAGCCATAATCACAGATAAAACAATTTACCACAACAGACCAGACATCACACTCATTGACAAACACAATAAAATCACATACATTATAGACATATCCATTCCAAACACTCACAATATACAAAACACATGCACTGAAAAAATTAGCAAGTACACAGAACTCGCCCAGGAAATAAGGCATCTGTGGAGGATGGATAGGGTGCTTATTGTACCTGTTGTTCTCTCCTCTACAGGTGTCATACCACACACACTACACAAAAGCCTGGGGACATTACAATTGAATAGAAACACATACATCACACTACAGAAGGCCACTATATTGAATACATGTCATATTGTGAGAAAATTCCTGAATACAGACACACACACTGATACACTTCTTTAATTTCTGTTTTGGTTACTATGCCTTGACTTTGGTCCGGCATGGTACACAGCCACCGGTGTTAACCGAGTATATCTCACTTAACCCAACATAATAATAATAATAACTCTCCTGTGGTCACTACCTGGTCGTGGTGGGAGAGCCCAGTAATTTTACTGATCCATAGGGCAATGCAGGCTGGAGCACAAGCTCCTGGTAGGGACACCCATGCCAGTAAGGTCTATGGGGAGAAATGAAGCTAAGAGTGACCACACCCACATTCTGTGGTGATATTTATTATGGTAATAACTAGATCAAAGTGTGATACCGACTCGGACGTCGCCCGGGTTAACAAGGTCCGCGTTCGTGGGTTAGGCAGAGGCTCACGTTCGAAAAATAGGCCACAGTCTCCCTTGGTTTCCGGTGGCGAAAGCAGCACCGGCCCAAGCATGGCTACTGCAATGCCCTCAACAGATGTGAGGAACCAACCCAGCCTTGGTGTTTCTGTGGCAATGCATCCACAGACCACAAAGGCTGGAAAACCACGCCAACGGATGAAATGGACAGTAGAAATGAACGAGTTTATCATCCGTACTTACTACACAATCACAAAACTCGAAACAAACATGACAGCATACAGACAACAACTACACCATAGATTCACACAACAGTATCGTCATCTCACTGTCACCGAACAAAGGGTTGTTGATCAAAAAAGAACAATTATACACAACAACCTTATTCCACAAACAACACTTGAACTTATCAAACAACAGGTTGCTGATCAAATACATCAACAGACAGAAACATCTAACATTAATGAAGATCATGTAACCTGTCAGGATAATCCAGCAACAAGCATTAATAATAACACACATACAACAATTACCACTAATGATACTACAGACACTTCCTCATCCATCACTGATAACATAGACATGGATTTAGTTAATACACTCTCACTTATATTTCAGGAAACACTCACTAAATATACAGGCACAGATCCCACACAACGACCACGAATACCAAAAATCAACACGTCAAAAGAAGTAGGAAAAACACTAAATTACGTAAACACTCACTTACTACCACACTACATTCATTCAATTTCTACACTCGCAGACATTCATACATTAGTTTATGCTGGGGCAGTCACAGTAGTGACACACCATGGACTGAAAGTACAATCACAGACAAACACACAGAAAACAAAATTCTATCACAAGCCTGCCTGGCAGAGAAGAATAGAAATACAAATAAATGACATTAGACAGCAATTAGGCAGGCTGACACAATACGCTAAAAGCAACATAACACCCAAATTAAGGAAACAGCTCAAAAACATTTTCAAGAAAATAAAAACACACACAAAACATGAACATCACAACACACACATTACAGAATACATTGATACACTAAAACAAAAACTTGCTGCCAAAGCACGTAGACTCAAACGATACAAAACATGTACACTACGAAAACAACAAAATAAATTATTTACAAACAATGAAAAACTCTTTTACAGACAAATTAATAACAAAGCAAACACTGATACACAGCACAGTGGCACACCAACAGAAGAAGAACTCACAACATATTGGTCTTCTCTTTGGTCCAGTGCTGTCACGCACAATGCTGATGCAGGCTGGATCGAGGAGGAGAACAGAAACTTACACAACATACCAACTATGCCCTGTGCTGAAATAAACATACATGATTTCCAATACACTGTTAACAGAGCACACAACTGGAAGACACCTGGTGTAGACAACATTCACAATTTCTGGTACAAAAAGTTTACATCACTGCACCAGGAACTAGCTAAACATCTAACACACACCATCATCAATCCACAAGACATGCCAAATTTTCTTACTCAGGGCGTCACCTACATGAAACCTAAAAACAACAATACCACAGACCCCACACAATACAGACCAATTACATGTCTTCCAACACACTACAAATTATTGACATCCTGTATCGCAAACAAAATATACAAACATATTGAAGAACACGACATTCTAACAGAAGAACAAAAAGGTTGCCGTAGAAATCACAGGGGATGCAAAGAACAGTTACTCATAGATTCAGTCATTCTACGGCAAGCACACAAACAACACAGAAACATACACATGGCATATATAGACTACAGAAAAGCATTCGACAGCGTTCCACACAGTTGGCTGCTACATATTCTACACATGTACAAAATACATCCATCACTCATTGCATTCTTTCAAAACGCTATGCAGCACTGGAGAACAACACTACATCTCAAAGTTAGTAACACTTCCATACAAACAAAGCAAATTTTTATTAGGCGAGGAATTTTTCAAGGAGATTCCTTGAGTCCTCTCTAGTTCTGCTTAGCCCTGAACCCATTATCCAACATGTTAAACAACACGCAATATGGTTACAATATCAGACATGAAAAAACAACACAGTTTACACTGTCACATCTCATGTACATGGATGACATAAAACTTTATGCATCCACACAAAAACAACTTCATCAACTCCTACAAATCACACATTCATACACCAAGGACATACAAATGGAATTTGGCCTAGATAAATGCAAAACACTTCACATAGAAAAAGGAATCCTGAAGAAAGAAGATTTTGTGCTTGGAAATGGAGACGTTATTGAATCCATGGAAGAGGGCAAGTTCTACAAGTATTTAGGATTCCAACAGGCCAAACTAACAGAACATACACAAATAAAGCAAAGATTAATTAAAGAATACCAAAGTAGGTTAAATGCTATTCTCAGAACACAGTTAAATGCAAAACATACAGTCAAAGCAATAAACACATATGTCATTCCAGTACTCACATATTCTTTTGGAGTTATACATTGGACTCACACAGATCTTGAGCAACTCCAAAGGAAAACAAGAACAACACTTACTAAGCATAAACATCATCATCCTAAATCCGCCACAGAAAGATTAACCCTTCCACGTAAAGATGGCGAACGTGGCCTGATTGACATAGTTAACCTTCACTATAAACAAATACAATCACTGCGAAAGTTTTTCTACAAAAAACAAGAAACATCACAATTACATAAAGCAGTAACTCTAGCAGACTCAAATAACACACCATTAAACTTACACTCACATCATATGGACACAACGCAACATATAAAAAGCACAGACACCATTAAGCAATCGTGGGCTCGAAAGGCACTCCATGGCAGGCATCCTTATGATCTGGCCCAGGATTTTGTTGACAAAACTGCGTCAAACAGCTGGTTAGCACGGGGATGCCTCTTTGGGGAGACGGAAGGATTCATGATCGCCATACAGGATCAGGTCATAAATACTAAAAACTACAGAAAACACATACTCAAAGATACAACACTCACAAATGACACATGCAGAAAATGTCATGTCATGCCAGAAACTATACAACACATCACTTCTGGTTGCAAGCTCTTGGCACAGACAGATTATCTACACAGACATAATCAAGTAGCAAATATAATACACCAAGAGCTTGTAAAGAAACACAAATTAGTAGACATCCACGAACCATACTACAAATACATTCCACAGACAGTATTGGAAAACAACACGCACAAAATGTACTACGACAGAGCCATAATCACAGATAAAACAATTTACCACAACAGACCAGACATCACACTCATTGACAAACACAATAAAATCACATACATTATAGACATATCCATTCCAAACACTCACAATATACAAAACGCATGTGCTGAAAAAATTAGCAAGTACACAGAACTCGCCCAGGAAATAAGGCATCTGTGGAGGATGGATAGGGTGCTTATTGTACCTGTTGTTCTCTCCTCTACAGGTGTCATACCACACACACTACACAAAAGCCTGGGCACATTACAATTGAATAGAAACATATACATCACACTACAGAAGGCCACTATATTGAATACATGTCATATTGTGAGAAAATTCCTGAATACAGACACACACACTGATACACTTCTTTAATTTCTGTTTTGGTTACTATGCCTTGACTTTGGTCTGGCATAGTACACAGCCACCGGTGTTAACCGAGTATCTCTCACTTAACCCAACACAATAATAATAATAATAATAATAACTCTCTCATGGTCACCACCTGGTCGTGGTGGGAGAGCCCAGTAATTTTACTGATCCATAGGACAATGCAGGCTGGAGCACAAGCTCCTGGTAGGGACACCCATGCCAGTAAGGTTTTTGGGGAGAAATGAAGCTAAGAATGATATTTATTATGGTAATAACTAGATCAAAGTGTGATACCGGCTCGGACATCACCCGGGTTAACAAGGTCCGTGTTCGTGGGTTAGGCAGAGGCTCACGTTCGAAAAATAGGCCACAGTCTCTCTTGGTTACTGGTGGCAAAAGCAGCACCGGCCCAAGCATGGCTACTGCAATGCCCTCAACAGATGTGAGGAACCAACCTAGCCTTGGTGTTTCTGTGGCAATGCATCCACAGACCACAAAGGCTGGAAAACCACGCCAACGGATGAAATGGACAGTAGAAATGAACGAGTTTATCATCCGTACTTACTACACAATCACAAAACTCGAAACAAACATGACAGCATACAGGAGAAAATTCCTGAATACAGACACACACACTGATACACTTCTTTAATTTCTGTTTTGGTTTACTATGCCTTGACTTTGGTTCGGCATAGTACACAGCCACCAGTGTTAACCGAGTATATCTCATTTAACCCAACATAATAATAAAATATGAATTCTAAAAATTTCTCTTGTTTTTTATTTACTGAATTAAATTCATAATAATTTACTTATTAAATCTTGCAGATCTATCTTCATTATCTGCCCATAAAAAAAGCTTTAGTGCATAATTTTCCATGTGTGCTTGGGCAACAACTTCGTTAAGTATAGCTTCATTATCAGACTTCTCTTTTTTTACCTAAAAAACACATAAGTATAATATATATAATAAATTTTATTTTTATATTATTTCAATAAAATAAATAAACCATTTTTTAAATATTATGGATTGACATTTATTTTTATTTAAAAAAATAAATAAATTATGTTTATTATTTCAATATAAGTAAGTATTTTTGTTAAAAATATAATTTTTTCTTTAAACATAAACTCGGCACTTAAAATAGTTTGTGATTAATATAAAAAAAATTAACTAAATTTGTCAATAAATTTTGCAATATTAATTTATAAAAATTAAATATCAAATAAAATTTGAATTGCAAAAATTTTAAAGATAGTAGAGAATTATAAGACTGGAATTCTCTAAAAATGTCTCTGAAATAAGAAAAATAATGTCACGAATATTCTTATATCATTTCTCTTTGAAATAAAATCAAACTGTGAAAAATGTTTTATTCAAAATCAACAATTTTCCATTCTAATAAAGACAGCAGAAACTATTCAAAGTCAGGATTGATTAATTATCATCCTTCATTTAAAAAATTAATTACCTTTTCCAACCAATCCAAAGCTGCTGTTAAGAATGCAACACTCTCCTCTGAAGTTTTATCAATTTTCAATGCTGACTGACAAGCATAAAAATAACCTGAAATATAAAATTCATATGATATTTATAAAGCAGAAATCAACATTAATATTGAATACAAACCAATAAATATTCATTAATATTTATATTAAACAATATAAATTTCTATTCATATAAAATTAAATTATACAATAATTACCAATGAATCTCATATTTAAACTATTTTGGTAATTTTACTTAGCTTAAAACAAAGCTAAGATGTTATATTTTATTTACATTTCAACAGCTATACCCTATGTACTGATAATCAGCTAAAAAAATAAAACTTAAAAATATAGCTGATTTCATAAACAACCCTACTAACCCGATACAAAGCAACAACACTCCAACAACTGCCATAAATTCATTTGTGATTTATAATTATTTTATTCCGAATTATAGCTCGATGATTTATGGCAGTTGTTGGTATGTTATAGCTGATTTCAATATGTAATTGATTCGAATACTGTTCAAGGAGTTGTCACATCCACAAACTCTAAAAATACAGGCCATCAATAACTTTATTTTACCCAGATGCATTTCAGAAATTAAATATTTTCCTCCTTAGTGGGCTTTCTTTCATACAGGCTAAACAAGGTACAAACACTTTTTCAATACTTGCATGATTTTTCAATATTCCAACTGTCTTTTACTCATTTCTTTAATAAAATCGTTTTTTCCTTTCTACGTTCTTTTCCTTAATTATAATTTTATCCACAGTTATTGCTGTCATTACCTTCATTCCAACTGACAATAATGATGGCAATTAAAACAATGTAATTAATATTTTATTGTACTAGTATCCTAGAAAAGTAGTGTTTATTATATAACAGGCTATGGTTGTTGATGTTTATGCATAATATGTCTGAACACAAGTTTGGAAAAATGAATCACAAGCAACACTAAGATGCTAGTGGAACGAGTGCTAAACACAGACTGATGGTAACATGCACACAACCTGGGACTTCCCCTCTTCTTGTCACTAGTTAAGCGAGTCATGTTTTTACAATTTGTTTTGCTTGTTATCCGAATTACTCCTTATGAGAGATGCTCATTAAACGAGGTTCCATTGTACGTCACAAATATAAAAGTACAGAACATATACTTCTTCTGGAAAACATTATAGGTAATAGAAAAACAGCAATTGTTATTAATTGGAAAATTGTTAACACCTTGATGTTTCCATAGTGCAAAGATGAACAATGTTACTGAAGTATGTAAGCAACAAAAACTATGGATGAAATCAGAGCTTTTTTCTAACTAGATGAGAAAGACACCCATCTAATTGCTGAAAACAGAAAAATTATTCTTTTTATCAACAGTTGCAGTTCACATTCAATGTTTCTTACTCTGAAAGCTATAATAGTTCAATTTTTATCACCAAATACAACTTCTAAATTGCAGTCTATAAATCAAGGAATCATTCAAAACTTTAAATTATGATACAGAAAGCTTATCATGTGAAAGATGTTCCATGTTATTAAAGATAGATCACATAAAGTTGAAATGAACCTGCTAGATACAATGCTAGTAATCAATAAACTTGGAATGATGTCCCACAAAGCATCATTGCAAATTGTTTTACAAAAGGAGATTCCATTCAACAACTTGTTCATGCTTTAGATAAATCTGAATTTCCATCAGAATCCTTCAGCAACATCAAAGACTGGGAAATCTCGTTATAGAATTGAGTGATGAAATATCATTTGAAGATTTTGTCAACATTGACAACAACATATCTATCTATGAACATTTAACTAAACACAAAATCAATGCAGAAGTAAGGAACCAAATGCAAGAAACAAGCAATGAAGACTAAGTAGATTCAGGCAAAAACAAATATCCTTTATTGTAGTTTCTAGAAAGCTCCTTAAGAGCTTTAGCTTTAAAGGAGCTTTTTAGAAACCACATCATTCAAAAACAAAATGCTTTTGAAATGATCAACTATATCAAAAAATTGTTGGGTACGAAATAATAAATCATCAGTGAACTCTTGTAACAGACTTGTACCAGACAATTATCATTAGTAGGAACTAGAAGAGAAGGCAGAGTAGGTAGAAGAGAGTTAGTATGGGAAATACTGTCCCTTGCCACCCTATGTAGCTACATCCCCGAAATTTTACTTTTTTGAAAATTATAATAAGCTCCAAATGTTATATAGTAGACTGATGTTAACTTTAAGCTGAAGGACAGAAAAATTTTTTAAATAATGAAATTTTGAATTACAGAAGCTATGATTATTTCAATGAGATAATTATCACAATTACAATTATACACAAATGCTGGATAAATCATTTGCAAAACATACAACTATTAACCTTAATTTTTAAATCCAGCAATCTTTAATTAAAGATTGCTGGATTTAAAAATTAAGGTTAATAGTTATAAATATTACAATAGAAATAATATAGTTAGACTTAAATATATATATATATATATATATATATTTAAATACACATGTACAAAATAACAAAACGACACTATTAACGGAAAATCAGTTAGAAGAGTTTAATGATAATTTATTACTTTTTATCCAACAATTTTTTGATGCAGTTGACCATTTCAAAAGCATTTTGTTCTATGAAAGATGTAGTTTCTAGAAAGCCTGAATTCAATCTGAACATTTTTAATATTTTTTTCTCTCTAGAAAATTTTGTGTTAATTATTGATATATAATTATCTTTATCACAAACACAAAAAATGTTTTGATATAACAACAAAATTCTTTCACATTAAGACTTCATCACTTCTTTATTTTCTTGAACAGAACATATTTATTTTATATTACAGATAAGTTCTGTTTTATATTGATATCCTTCTATATCAAATAACTCCTTTTTATTTATCCTACAAAATATTTCTCTTTCATAAAGATATTAGATAGAATTAAAAAGAAACTGCTTTTGGTAAATGATTATATGCAAAATTAATCACAAAATATTATGAACAGTAATTATAAAGACAATCAATGCAACAATAATCTAATGAGTGATTAAATATATATATATATCTCAAGGACAAACCAACAAGAATTCATATAAATCTTTATTCTTAAAGTGACCTGGACTAAAGTTCGTATGTGCATTACTTAGACCCTAGAATCAACACTAAGCTATATAGGGAGATGGACAAGTGAGACATATCGTCAAGCGGGTGCAGCACATATTGGCTGTATTGGCATCAGAATCAGAGTTGCCTTTCAACAAATATGAAGGTCCATCTATTGAGAGACAGATCAGCAGAGAATTTTTGCTAAACAACTTTTGCATCTTACTGTCAGTGATGGTAAATTCACTGATGATTCAGATACTAATTTGATAACACTTACTATGGATTTCTGCAAACTATTGTCATCACCCAGAGATTTGACTGACAATGTCTTTGAAAATATATCTTACAACTATTGGGTTGGCAACTAAGTGATTGCGGATTTTGTCAATAGGTGGCCTTAGCACATTTTTTTGCTTTGTCATCGTGTTCAAAGCATCTAACCTATATTGTTTTCTTGTTGTTTGGACTTCCACCTTTAATTTAGTAAAAAATTGTATCGATTAGTTATTTAGTTTCGTTTTTATCCCAATTTAAAAATGGAAGAACAAGATTTGCATTTCAGACATATTTTATTGTATTATTTCCGAAAAGGCAAGAACGCATCACAAGCACACAAGAAGTTATGTGCCGTATATGGGAATGAAGCCTTGAAAGAAAGGCAGTGTCAAAATTAGTTTGCCAAATTTCGTTCTGGCGATTTTTCACTAAAAATGCTCAATGATCTGGCCGTCCAGTTGAAGTTGATGAGACCCATATCAAGGCCATTATCGATTCAGATCATCATAGCACAACTAGGGATTGCAATCCAGCAGTGTTTTGAATCCAGCTGGATTTTTGCTGGATTGAAATCATCCCAGCTGGATCCAGCGCAGATGTATTTTTGATGCAATAAAGTGTTATCTGTCTCATCTATCTATCCTGCAATTTATGTTTTTTTTTAAATAAAATAAAACATTTTTAAAAAATACTTAAGAAACTTTTATTATTTAGACTGGTCACTATAAATCAGTAAAACTTCTTACACATTTAGGTAGTAAACTTAACTTTGTTTCGGTTTAACACTTGAGATAGAGATAATTAACTTTAAACGTTTAGTTAGATTATAATTATAATGTAATGTGACCATAGGGCCGGTATCTCTTTGATACCACGTCAGGATGACACCACTGTATCCTTAGATTGATACAGAAAATCAATTGCGCGAGCGGTTACGTATGGGTTAGACCCGGAATGAAGCGAGTGGAGAGGATGACGGAAAGAACGCACCCAGAGATTTATATATAAAAATATACCCGTTTATTTTCGCATACATCTAATTAGATACAAACGATTACTTTACAGACGATGATAAGTTACATGACACGCGATCCGCGAACATTAATCTACGCAGATTTGAGAGAGAGAGAGAGAGAGAGCTTACAAATATTCGCGTGTAGGATAAATACCTTAAGATATGTAGTCGGATGTCGATGTAATAATCGATGATATCCTTATAGACGATGATCTTGTAGTAGATCAGTAATCTTTAAGTTAAATAATAGCAAAGGTAATTCTACTAATTAATTTATATTAATTTATTATATTATAATAATGTAAGGAATGATAATCAGTGGCTAAGTAGCTATCAGTCTTACCAGTTTTCATATATAGGATCTACATTTAGTCTGTAGTTATTTATAAGTATATAAAACTATGTACTGGAAGTAGAATAAGTTAAATAAACTACACCTTTATCAATCCAGCAAAATTTAATAAAATAATAACGTTTTCAATTGTTTTTAACGATTTTCCTCGGTTACAAAAAAATAAAACATTAAATATAGAACATAAAATGCGTTCGGAATAAATATAAAAATTAACGGAAAATGCCCAAACGGACAAAATATAGATAAATAAACAAAATAAATAGCGGAAAAAATATATACAGGGTGGTTTTTTTTAAACTGACGGTACTCAGAAACATCTGTAGAACAATCCACCCGTACCGGCAAATTTGGGTACTACTTTTTTCTTCGCAGAATTTCTTTCTCATGTCGTCCTTAGTCACTCTCCCAAATTTGGCGACAGTCCGGCTGTTAGATTGTTCTACAGATGTGTCTGAGTACCGTCAGTTAAAAAAAAAAAAAAAAAAAAAAAAAAACACCCTGTATATAAGATCCAACGAAACCAGCATTGTCCGTTAATAACATTAATTAATGTAAAAGGATCTCCACGTGGTAGACAATGAGTCCGCATCTCTATGGTTTATACAACCAGTTGTCATGTGCGCCTTGCAGATTTCCAATCTCTCAAGATGTTTGACCGTTTGCCTATTCGTCGTCGTTTTTATAATTGCCGCTTGATCCCATTGGACGTTAACATCCTTCTGTCTTGCGTATGATGCCAGCGCAGTGTTGTCAAGGTTCTTACTGATTGTATATTTGTGCTCTTGAGCCTTTGTTTTAAACTGCGCATCGTTGCACCCACATAAACAAGCTTGGAATTGAAACGTTGGTTGTGTAAAGGCACCAAATATATACCCATTGTTGAATTCCGATCCTCTTTCTTTTTATCGTTTCTTAAAAGTTTGAAAACAGTGGGATTACGTCGGTATACAATACGAAAATTATCAGACCTGGCAGTACATCTATGTATCTTGTTTAAAAAAAATGGGATGTAATTGAGAACTATTATTTTTATATTTATTCCAAACACATTTTATGTTCTATAGTTAATGTTGTATTTTTTGTAACTGCGGACGATCGTTAAAAGTGATTGAATACGTTATTATTTTATTAAATTTTGCTGGATTGATTAAGGTATAGTTTATTTATAAGTAATTTAATTATTAGTGTTAGTAAAGTAGTGAGTAAGTAATTAGTAGCAGTCTAGTAGTTAGCAATGCGACAATGTAGACTTTTGCGCAATTATTTAGAAAGTTAATTGAGTATTTGCGGATCTGCAGCGCTGGATCCAGCAGGCCGAAGAATGCACTGGATCCAGCTAGATTGCTGGATGAGAGATCCAGCAATTGCAATCCCTAAGCACAATGCGGGAGATTGCAGAGAAGCTCAATGTATTGCAAACATGTATTCAAAAAAAAATTAAAACAACTTGGCTATGTTAAGAAACTGGATTTATGGGTCCCTCATCAGCTTAAGGAAATTCATTTAACACAACGCATTAGCATCTGCGAATCACTTCTGAAACGCAACAAAATTGATCCATTTCTGAAACGACTGATTACTGGGGATGAAAAGTGGATAGTTTATAACAATGTTAATCGGAATAGATCGTGGGTGATGCAAGATGAACAAGCTCAGACAACACCAAAAACCGAGATTCACCAAAAAAAAGATTATGCTGTCAGTTTGGTGGGATTATAAAGGAATTCTGTACTTTGAACTTTTACCAAGAAACCAAACGATTAATTCAAATGTGTACGTTCAACAACTCGCCAAACTGAGCAATGCAGTTTAAGAAAAGCAGCCAGAATTGGCAAATCATAAGGGTGTTGTTTTCCAGCATGATAATGCAAAGCCCCACACATCTTTGGTCACTCGCCAAAAATTATTGGAACTAGGTTGAGATGTGTTGTCAATCCACCATATAGCCCTGACCTTGCGCCTTCAGATTACCATTTATTTCGTTCCATGTAGAACTCCTTAAATGGTAAAATTTTTAATGACGCTGATGATGTAAAATCACATTTAGTTCAGTTTTTTGCTGGCAAAAATCAGAAGTTTTATGAACATGAAATTATGACACTGTCTGAAAGATGGCAAAACGTCATCGACAAAAATGGACAATACCTAATTGAATAAAGTTATATTTTTAAGCAAAAATTTTGAATTTTCCTTCTTATTTAAAATCCGCAATCACTTAGTTGCCACCCAATACATAAACCATAAATGGATAAACAAAAGAGCAACAGTGGCATTTAAAAAAAAATGAGTTGCTGAACTGAATTCGCATATCCAAGTGCCTGTTGGAGTTTTAAATTCCTTGAAACCAGCTGAACCACAACTCATAACCCAGAACTAAAGGTTGGAGCACCAATAATGCTTTTGTGAAATTTGGATCCACCAAAGTTATGCAATGGGATGAGAATGATCATTAAAAAAAATGATGCTCAATGTCATTGGGGCAAAAATATTAACAGAAAGTGCAGTGAGAGAGGTGTTAATTCCAAGAATACTCTGAGAGAGGTTGCGGCCAAAGTTCAAACTTTAAACTTGTACGGCAAGCAGAAGTACATGTTTAATGTTTGAATTCCAAGCAAAACACGTTGCGTTACACATTTATGTCAAGCATCGATTTATGAGGTATTGTTGAAAAAATGGTGGAAACATTCGAGAGAGATGAAGGTTACCAGCAAAGATAAATAAACATATTAAACTATTTCTAGAATTTACAAACAAATTATGATGTTGATGGTAGAAGATGCCATAAAAGAACAAACCTACTTCTACAGTGTTATGATAAACTATTATGAATACAAATATACAGACACTTCACATCACTTGCAAAAAAATTGAATAATTAAATAATTTCTGGATTAAAATAGTCTGTTTCCTTACAATGTTATTCATAAATGCTTAAATAATCATTATTTTAATAAAATAAATCGCAAATTTTAACCCAAAACACAGTAACATGCAGACATTTAAGCTGAACTTCTACTCGCCATGCCCGACATTCCAAATGCCATTGTCAAACTTTTAGGCTCAACGTTCACGTTTTAGAGATGAAAACTCTGGCCGCAACCTCTCTATTAATTCCCATAGATACACCATTTCAGTTTAAGTGGTCAGATTAGCTTTTGCAACGACTATAAAAAAAGTGCAACAACAATCATCAAAAGCGGGTTGGTGTGAACTCGGAAAGTCCATTTTTTTCTCAAGGCTACCTACACATAATCTTTTATGTTTGTCCTGTTTTACAGGTGCTTTTTCTTAAAGTTTGATGGTATCAGTAAATATCCCGCTAAGCACCAAGATGAGAGCCCCCACCTAAAGAGGAGTCATAATGATGCCCGCAGTTCCAAAAATGAGCCATGATAACTGTTCGCCGACCCTTTGGCTGCAACCGAGGGTTTGCCCGTTATGACCCAACAACAGATGGGTGGGGACCAGGAAGCAGTCTCAATCTTGGCCAAAAAGGCCAACACAGCTCCCTGTTGCATTACAGATTGTAAGCAACTGGCAATAACAAGTCTGTTTTACAGGTGCAACGCCTGGTACATAAGCTATTATCAATATCATTAGTAAAAACTGAAAAAAATCTAAATTTAAGCACATTATCTTCTATCAGTGATAGTGTGTTAACAGTTACGTATCATTTTTCTTTAACTGTTAACACAGTTATATATTATATACTTTTTGAAAGGTATTTTAATATAATCAAATATATAAGCCGATATTATCATCGTAAAACATAAATAATAACGATCAATTTATTTAATAATATAAAATCCAGGTTTACACTTCGCACACAGTTCTGGATACAATTGAATTTAGTGTGTGATTCATTAATTGTACTACGTCACACTGTCTGTTTTGAAAACGTCTTTGAAGCGTTAAGGATACTTACACCAATAGGAAACGACAATATCTCTCTGACGGTGTTCCATAGATGCTCTGATATAAGGTTGAACTGCTTTTAGCGACTCTGGCACTTTAATGTTCGCCATGATGTTTAGTGGTAAACAAGACTGACTGTGACGTCATTCGTGAATTTATTAGCAAAATGTTAATACTTATTTCTAAATTTGTATAAATTTATATTATCAAACTAGAATGTATGAAAATAATTTGTTTAGAAATAAATAAAGTGTGTGTATTTTTATTTTATTTTTTTTTGTTAAAAGAAACTTTATTGCTTATTGGAATCAAAAATATTTGTTTTAATTATTTTTATATTTTGTAAATTGATATGAAATTCTAAAATATTTAATTGCTTAAAAGATGCTAAATATTTTATTACTGTGTAATTTGTTTTTCTATTTTTAACTCAAATTCTGATACACTGGCCCGCAACAACGGCGGCCGGATGGCCGAGCGGTTAAGCTGTCAGCCTACCGCTCTAGAAGACCGGGATCAAAGCCTGATGGTCGAAAAATCCACAGTAGTAAATGATGCATTCGACGTCTTTTTAGTGTTGTTAGCGACAACAGCGGAAAAAAAAATATTTCTAGTAATTGAGGTTATTCACTAATGAACCAGAAAGCAGTAGCGTGCCGTGACATTTGATGACAGGGAAGCTGTGTTTCTGTAAGAAGCCGACTTCCAGGGGCAATCAGTTAATTGCGCGTCAGTAATGGTCTAGGGCAGGGATGGGCAACCTGCGGCCCTCGGGTCACATACAGCCCGCATTCATATATTTTGCGGCCCGCGACGCATAAATTGTGAATAAATATATCAATTTCCCAGCTTCACCCCTTAAGCATCGAGGCTTTGCACTTTTTCCTACAATTAGTATTCGTTTTAGAAATACGAAGTGATTATAAAAGAGTAGCATTGAGAGCTCTCTATAGGAAAAGCTATAAGGCAAATCTCAACCAAATTTGATATAAACTGTCTTGAGTATGCGGTTTCGATGTTCGGGAAAAAACTTTATATTAAAATTCAGCTGTAGGAGATAATTGCGGCTGCTGATCCCTTAATATGAGTATTACGTACGTTTTCTAACTAATTTCGGGCGTTAAAAAAGGAACCGCAACAATTTTGTTTTAATTACAGATGTAAGATATGAATTGACGATTAGAAGATTTTAAAATGTAAGGCACATGACAAAGCACATATCTGTTGAATATTTGTGGAGAATGTCTTAGGAGTCATTTTATAGCCAAAATTGGTTAAGATTTGCCTAAAAGTCCTTTCTACAAAGTTTTGAACATCTCTTTATCTACAATAATACTACAGTATATATATATATATATATATTATATACATTAAATCCTTTCCGCCTTTTCGGTACCGAGAGGGCTTTTATAGGAATGGCCCGACATATTCGGATGGACCAACCCCGATGAATTCCTAAAGTTTCGTGACCTTTCCGGACTTGATTCCGGGTCCTCCAGAGGTGTAAGCATATCAATTGACCGTCAGGCTATTACCCTGTTTATTAACGATTAAAAAATTTTGCACTTTGTAAAATATTTGTTTATACAGTAGACCCCTATAACACGGGTTCATATAACACAGATTTGTATAACATGCAAAAAAATCGCGATCGTGTTCGTATAACACGCTAAAAGAGACTCGTATAACACGGTAAAACGTCATGGTCGACTCATGTCACGACAGGATTGGTCGAATCTGGACCAATAGCGGACGTTGCACAAACTGTGAGTTTAAACGAGCAGCGGACTTACTACAAAACATTTATTATTCAACGGCCATAAAAATTATATTTATATTAATGATGCCTCCAAAGTTCAGCGAATTTTTCGCAAAAAAATAACTTATCAGGAAACACGCGCCCGCCGTTCGATGAGCAGCTCCGCGACGAATACAAGCTTAAACAATGGCGTCGTCAACGGTGCACACTCGGTAAGTAATCCTACAATTTTTTGTTTATAGCATAGCTTATATGGATTATTCCCAAAAAGTTATAAGTGTTTTGGAAATGTTCGAGTCAAATTAGTCTTCAATCGGTTAATTTCATGGAAGAAAACTTTTCAAACAGCCGTAGACCCTAAACTGCACACGTGCCGGGCTGTGATTGGCTCATGTATTTAAGTGACTCGTACAACACGGAACATATGTACAGTACCATGTTATAGGGGCTCTACTGTAATTGACAATACTGTCTTGTTTATAAAATTGTACTGCCTGTTGTTTTAACAGCTTAGAGGTATGAAGGATTACATGTCAGAAATTGCAATTTGGCGCAGAGTATTAGGTGCCCAAATCGCGCGTATAAAAAAAAAAAACTAGATTTGTAATACAGTACTCATGGGACCGAGAACCGAGTCTAAATAAAATACAAAATGGGGGCACTACAAACAGGCAGTAAGGCGAGATTTGCGCATGCGTTGCTGGTTGGGATGTTGGAAATACGAATATTGTGAAATCGAATTTTGACAAACACATGCGTTGGAAAGTTCGAAATGCGAATGTTGCTAAATCGAATTTTCACAAACGAATCTTTGAAAAAACCCATTTACCTGTCCCGTTTTATTCCCCATATATTTCTGGTTGCCACGTGCTAACCTTGACCGATTGACCGGAACTTCATCATCGGAACTTTTTGAAACTAGATGGAGCGTCTTATAATATATATTGATTGATTATAACGAGTAAGTGTACAATGTGCGTGCCGCTAAAACTCAAAAACGAGTCCCGGTACGATCAAGGGAATTATATGGTGTGGTAGCCCTCTATCCCCCATTCACGAAGAAGGTTTCCGTTTTTACCTGAAGGGCGTGCTGTTGAAGATATAAGGGCTGGAAGTTTCGCCCTCTAGAAATTTCTAGAACAGTCCAGAACATTCGAAAGTATTCGAGAGCGTTCCACAACATTCCAGAATGTCCTGGGATGTTCTGGAACGTTCGGAAACATCCCGGAACATCCCAGATAATTGTGGAACATTCCAGAACACTCTCGAATGTTGTGGAATGTTCTGGAACATTGTGGACCATTCGAAGCCTTTTTTGTATGGGTGGGACTACCCATTGGTGGGGTATATAAAGCAAGATCCGTCGTGGGTTCGAACGTCAGTTTCTTATCAGTGACGAAGGGAAGAACCGAAAAAGAAGTGAAAATTCCAAAGTAGTGCAGTGAGTGAATAAAAACAAACAGTGAAGTGTGAGTAGTCAAAGTGATACAGTGACTGAATATAATTCAGTATAAATGCCACGCGTTAAATCGATGTGAAGCCGGTCTCTACATCTGGGTTAATATTTCAGCCGTCGTAAGATTTTTTCTTTATAGGTGATTAGTTTTATGTATTATATTTGCATTTTGTTCGTTTCTTCTTCGGGAATCCGAAAAGAATGTTTCGATTTTATGTATCGTTACAAAGATAAACTTTATTATCGCTTACGAAGACCCACGGGAAACGTTTTTATTTAGAAACAAACATCGAATTTTCAAACGTCGACTCTACGTCCAAGGTAATGGCTGGAAAGGTACGGAAACTCGTTCTTTACGTAAGCGAGAGATTCGTTTATACGGAGTATTATTTACGCCGTAACCGATTGGATGCCAGAGTCTGCGCGTGTGACAATTAACCAGTGTAACCGCTACGACTGGCGTACGCCTTCCCGTAAGAACGTAGCGTATGCGATATATCTGGGCTTGGACGACCCGGGATATAATCTTATAATCGAGATGGGTTGATGATAATAATATTAGTAAGCGCAAAGCCCAAACGGTTGGGAGTTGAAAGTTAAAATTTGGTATGCAGTTACGGTACATCACGAGAATGTACACTAAGAAGAATTTTTGGAAATGCCCCCGCGGGGGAGAGAGAGAGGCTTAAGGATTACCCTAAATAACTCGGCTTCTACTGTACTATTTTAGATGCGGATTTTTGCGGAAAATGAAACATATTTTTAGACCCATCTAAAAATTTTCTAATACGTTTGGGAAGAGAGGTAACCTAATTATTGCACTCGGTAAAAACGGGTAAAATCGGCTATAATGTAATAATCTTAATCATGGCTATGGTTACTTTTTACCCGAGCAACGCCGGGTTCATCCGCTAGTTTTTTATTAAAACTAACTTGCCGTATTTTATGTTGCCGTTTTACTTGATTTTATTTGTTATAGTGGATAACTTTGAATATTTTTCGAAATGTCATTTGGAATTTTCGATTATAATTTATTTTTTAATAAATGTGAAATCTTTCTACGGTAACAAAAATTGTTAACAATGGACAAAATATTGTTTTATGTAACAATGTATTTGCGATTATTGCAAACAAAACTATTGTTAATTCAGGAGATTCTCGACAAAGTAAAAAAGTAAGACGTTTTAAAAATATTCTATTAATTTGTTCTATATTTATCCAGTATTTCTATAGATGTTTCTTTTTAATTCTTAATATAATGATTAAATCGAACATAAATAATTTATATTCGATAGAATGTCAAAGAAATGCAGTAAAAATAGGTTCTGCGAAATAAGTTTGATTTGTTTGATCCAAAATCTGTAAATTTTTAACTTCAACTGACATATATTTTCATTTGGCTCTTAACGACCTTTTGGTTCTAAGAGGGCCTTTTTAACAACGCTTGTCAGGAATCCGACTGGATAGTGAGGGGGCCCGACATACTCGAGACAGACCAACTCTTTCCAAAATTTCTTCGAATGTTCGCCCGAATTCGATTCCGAGTTCGTCAAAGCTGTAGGCAGCTCACTGACAGACCTTAATTACTTATCAATGACATATTTCTTGTAATATTTTATAAAATAATTACTTTAATAGCTGAAAGTTTTAAGTTCGATAGAACAAACCAAAGTATCTTAAAAGATGAATTTGAACTTTCGTACTATTTGATTAGATTAATGGAATAGAAGTACATGGGCTTCCGAAACGTGGGTACCTCCGTCCTCCGAAGAGGGTTTTCTATGAGAAACTGGCCTGTATTTATGTGTCAGACACGCCAAGAAAATCCAAAAAATTCCACGTGTTTAGTCCGTTGGTCAGGAGCAAACCCACATTCAACTACCAAGTGTTCAATAGTCAGCAGTCATTGGTTTTATCCGCTCGGCCATTAGTGAGCAACTTTGTATTAACTAAGAGTATTGGAGTATTCGAGTTTTATTTTAATTTTCTCGATAAGATTTCACTTATTATTAGAAAACTTATATTTTAATTTCAATCTGATAAAAGTTTCTATCAATAATTGCAGCAATTTTAAATTTTTATGTCATATTTCTAATTTTTAATTTGATCTCTGGCGTGTTGAATCGACATAAATTTAAATGGGCTGTAAATACTGTTTTTAAATTTTGTAATACGAATGACATACCTACACATCAAGGCTCTGGAGTTTCGGTGTTTTAGTCGGAGTCGGAGTCGTCAAAAATTTCCCCGATTCCGACTCCTTTTTATTTTTCCAACTTGTTATGTATATAAAAAACGAAAAAGTATTTGAATCGTGTCATATTCGACCCTCTGACTTTTTTGCAAATCTATACGTTTGGAAATATCTCGAACCCCGAAAATGTCAAAACACGGAAAAATTCGCACGTGCATGCGCTTATTTTGGCGTCTAATTTGTTTAATTTCTTTATTCTATTCTGAAAAATTAAACAATACCTCAGAATGAGTAAAGTAACAGAATTTGGCACAGTATCGTGTGTATAAAGGGGGTTAATGCTATTAAATTTTGGTTCTTAATTAAAGGTCGACAGGGTAGAGACATAGAAGGGGTCATGTGTCATATCTAGTGTGGTCGGACTTAATGAATATTTTATTCGTTATTAGCATTCGCATTCTTATAATATAATCGAGATGGGTTAATAATAATAATAATAAGGTCCGAGTTCAAACGGTTAGGAGTTGAAAGTTGAAATTTGGTACACAGTTAGGATACGTTAAATACGATAAATTTTCCTGTATAAAACACGAAGAAATGTTTGACTTTCAAATAACGCAATGGTTTGAAATTTCTTAAAAGTATTTCGTAAGTTCAGAATATACTTTAACGGTCACTTCATTTAAACAGAATATTTTGTTATGATATTAATATTACTGGAGCGTTATCCTGTAAATAAAAAAACCAATTGTCTGGAGTCTCCAGCAGCAAGGAGCGTTAAACTAATCTCTTCCAAAAAATATTTCTACCAAGAAATTACTTCAAAAAAATATGTGAAATCAACACTATACTTGGCCCCCGAATTCAAATTTGCATGGAACCCTTGAAGCTATAACGCGCTATTGAGAAACATTACATTTTTGTTACACGTCTGAGTATTGAGTTACAGTTTGTCATAGATATTTTCATTAAAGACTCTACCAAATGCTCAATTATAAGTATTAATCTCAAGTAAAATTATTATTCATTACTTTCATACAAAGCAGAACACGTTAAATACAAATAATTTCGATTAGCAAATGTTTAAAATCATTTTAATATAATGTTCACTATTATTATACATTCAGAAAGAACACCTAACAAAAAATAATACAAATTAATTAATAATACTAAAAATGGTAAAAGCATGTAATACGATATCATTTCAGGAGTAAGAGTGTTATTTTCAGGTTACGGTGTTACTATCAGGACGTGGTGGGATGGCGAATGGCCTCGCTGTTTCTATAAAATGCCACAAGAGTCCTACGACGGTAACACAACGTGGCGAGATCATGCCGCCACTAAAATAAGCATGAAATCCATCGGACGTGTGCATACTCAGGTAAGAGTGTTATTTTCAGGTTACGGTGTTACTATCAGGACGTGGTGGGATGGCGAATGGCCTCGCTGTTTCTATAAAATGCCACAAGAGTCCTACGACGGTAACACAACGTGGCGAGATCATGCCGCCACTAAAATAAGCATGAAATCCATCGGACGTGTGCATACTCAGGTAAGAGTGTTATTTTCAGGTTACGGTGTTACTATCAGGACGTGGTGGGATGGCGAATGGCCTCGCTGTTTCTATAAAATGCCACAAGAGTCCTACGACGGTAACACAACGTGGCGAGATCATGCCGCCACTAAAATAAGCATGAAATCCATCGGACGTGTGCATACTCAGGTAAGAGTGTTATTTTCAGGTTACGGTGTTACTATCAGGACGTGGTGGGATGGCGAATGGCCTCGCTGTTTCTATAAAATGCCACAAGAGTCCTACGACGGTAACACAACGTGGCGAGATCATGCCGCCACTAAAATAAGCATGAAATCCATCGGACGTGTGCATACTCAGGTAAGAGTGTTATTTTCAGGTTACGGTGTTACTATCAGGACGTGGTGGGATGGCGAATGGCCTCGCTGTTTCTATAAAATGCCACAAGAGTCCTACGACGGTAACACAACGTGGCGAGATCATGCCGCCACTAAAATAAGCATGAAATCCATCGGACGTGTGCATACTCAGGTAAGAGTGTTATTTTCAGGTTACGGTGTTACTATCAGGACGTGGTGGGATGGCGAATGGCCTCGCTGTTTCTATAAAATGCCACAAGAGTCCTACGACGGTAACACAACGTGGCGAGATCATGCCGCCACTAAAATAAGCATGAAATCCATCGGACGTGTGCATACTCAGGTAAGAGTGTTATTTTCAGGTTACGGTGTTACTATCAGGACGTGGTGGGATGGCGAATGGCCTCGCTGTTTCTATAAAATGCCACAAGAGTCCTACGACGGTAACACAACGTGGCGAGATCATGCCGCCACTAAAATAAGCATGAAATCCATCGGACGTGTGCATACTCAGGTAAGAGTGTTATTTTCAGGTTACGGTGTTACTATCAGGACGTGGTGGGATGGCGAATGGCCTCGCTGTTTCTATAAAATGCCACAAGAGTCCTACGACGGTAACACAACGTGGCGAGATCATGCCGCCACTAAAATAAGCATGAAATCCATCGGACGTGTGCATACTCAGGTAAGAGTGTTATTTTCAGGTTACGGTGTTACTATCAGGACGTGGTGGGATGGCGAATGGCCTCGCTGTTTCTATAAAATGCCACAAGAGTCCTACGACGGTAACACAACGTGGCGAGATCATGCCGCCACTAAAATAAGCATGAAATCCATCGGACGTGTGCATACTCAGGTAAGAGTGTTATTTTCAGGTTACGGTGTTACTATCAGGACGTGGTGGGATGGCGAATGGCCTCGCTGTTTCTATAAAATGCCACAAGAGTCCTACGACGGTAACACAACGTGGCGAGATCATGCCGCCACTAAAATAAGCATGAAATCCATCGGACGTGTGCATACTCAGGTAAGAGTGTTATTTTCAGGTTACGGTGTTACTATCAGGACGTGGTGGGATGGCGAATGGCCTCGCTGTTTCTATAAAATGCCACAAGAGTCCTACGACGGTAACACAACGTGGCGAGATCATGCCGCCACTAAAATAAGCATGAAATCCATCGGACGTGTGCATACTCAGGTAAGAGTGTTATTTTCAGGTTACGGTGTTACTATCAGGACGTGGTGGGATGGCGAATGGCCTCGCTGTTTCTATAAAATGCCACAAGAGTCCTACGACGGTAACACAACGTGGCGAGATCATGCCGCCACTAAAATAAGCATGAAATCCATCGGACGTGTGCATACTCAGGTAAGAGTGTTATTTTCAGGTTACGGTGTTACTATCAGGACGTGGTGGGATGGCGAATGGCCTCGCTGTTTCTATAAAATGCCACAAGAGTCCTACGACGGTAACACAACGTGGCGAGATCATGCCGCCACTAAAATAAGCATGAAATCCATCGGACGTGTGCATACTCAGGTAAGAGTGTTATTTTCAGGTTACGGTGTTACTATCAGGACGTGGTGGGATGGCGAATGGCCTCGCTGTTTCTATAAAATGCCACAAGAGTCCTACGACGGTAACACAACGTGGCGAGATCATGCCGCCACTAAAATAAGCATGAAATCCATCGGACGTGTGCATACTCAGGTAAGAGTGTTATTTTCAGGTTACGGTGTTACTATCAGGACGTGGTGGGATGGCGAATGGCCTCGCTGTTTCTATAAAATGCCACAAGAGTCCTACGACGGTAACACAACGTGGCGAGATCATGCCGCCACTAAAATAAGCATGAAATCCATCGGACGTGTGCATACTCAGGTAAGAGTGTTATTTTCAGGTTACGGTGTTACTATCAGGACGTGGTGGGATGGCGAATGGCCTCGCTGTTTCTATAAAATGCCACAAGAGTCCTACGACGGTAACACAACGTGGCGAGTTCATGCCGCCACTAAAATAAGCATGAAATCCATCGGACGTGTGCATACTCAGGTAAGAGTGTTATTTTCAGGTTACGGTGTTACTATCAGGACGTGGTGGGATGGCGAATGGCCTCGCTGTTTCTATAAAATGCCACAAGAGTCCTACGACGGTAACACAACGTGGCGAGATCATGCCGCCACTAAAATAAGCATGAAATCCATCGGACGTGTGCATACTCAGGTAAGAGTGTTATTTTCAGGTTACGGTGTTACTATCAGGACGTGGTGGGATGGCGAATGGCCTCGCTGTTTCTATAAAATGCCACAAGAGTCCTACGACGGTAACACAACGTGGCGAGATCATGCCGCCACTAAAATAAGCATGAAATCCATCGGACGTGTGCATACTCAGGTAAGAGTGTTATTTTCAGGTTACGGTGTTACTATCAGGACGTGGTGGGATGGCGAATGGCCTCGCTGTTTCTATAAAATGCCACAAGAGTCCTACGACGGTAACACAACGTGGCGAGATCATGCCGCCACTAAAATAAGCATGAAATCCATCGGACGTGTGCATACTCAGGTAAGAGTGTTATTTTCAGGTTACGGTGTTACTATCAGGACGTGGTGGGATGGCGAATGGCCTCGCTGTTTCTATAAAATGCCACAAGAGTCCTACGACGGTAACACAACGTGGCGAGATCATGCCGCCACTAAAATAAGCATGAAATCCATCGGACGTGTGCATACTCAGGTAAGAGTGTTATTTTCAGGTTACGGTGTTACTATCAGGACGTGGTGGGATGGCGAATGGCCTCGCTGTTTCTATAAAATGCCACAAGAGTCCTACGACGGTAACACAACGTGGCGAGATCATGCCGCCACTAAAATAAGCATGAAATCCATCGGACGTGTGCATACTCAGGTAAGAGTGTTATTTTCAGGTTACGGTGTTACTATCAGGACGTGGTGGGATGGCGAATGGCCTCGCTGTTTCTATAAAATGCCACAAGAGTCCTACGACGGTAACACAACGTGGCGAGATCATGCCGCCACTAAAATAAGCATGAAATCCATCGGACGTGTGCATACTCAGGTAAGAGTGTTATTTTCAGGTTACGGTGTTACTATCAGGACGTGGTGGGATGGCGAATGGCCTCGCTGTTTCTATAAAATGCCACAAGAGTCCTACGACGGTAACACAACGTGGCGAGATCATGCCGCCACTAAAATAAGCATGAAATCCATCGGACGTGTGCATACTCAGGTAAGAGTGTTATTTTCAGGTTACGGTGTTACTATCAGGACGTGGTGGGATGGCGAATGGCCTCGCTGTTTCTATAAAATGCCACAAGAGTCCTACGACGGTAACACAACGTGGCGAGATCATGCCGCCACTAAAATAAGCATGAAATCCATCGGACGTGTGCATACTCAGGTAAGAGTGTTATTTTCAGGTTACGGTGTTACTATCAGGACGTGGTGGGATGGCGAATGGCCTCGCTGTTTCTATAAAATGCCACAAGAGTCCTACGACGGTAACACGACGTGGCGAGATCATGCCGCCACTAAAATAAGCATGAAATCCATCGGACGTGTGCATACTCAGGTAAGAGTGTTATTTTCAGGTTACGGTGTTACTATCAGGACGTGGTGGGATGGCGAATGGCCTCGCTGTTTCTATAAAATGCCACAAGAGTCCTACGACGGTAACACAACGTGGCGAGATCATGCCGCCACTAAAATAAGCATGAAATCCATCGGACGTGTGCATACTCAGGTAAGAGTGTTATTTTCAGGTTACGGTGTTACTATCAGGACGTGGTGGGATGGCGAATGGCCTCGCTGTTTCTATAAAATGCCACAAGAGTCCTACGACGGTAACACAACGTGGCGAGATCATGCCGCCACTAAAATAAGCATGAAATCCATCGGACGTGTGCATACTCAGGTAAGAGTGTTATTTTCAGGTTACGGTGTTACTATCAGGACGTGGTGGGATGGCGAATGGCCTCGCTGTTTCTATAAAATGCCACAAGAGTCCTACGACGGTAACACAACGTGGCGAGATCATGCCGCCACTAAAATAAGCATGAAATCCATCGGACGTGTGCATACTCAGGTAAGAGTGTTATTTTCAGGTTACGGTGTTACTATCAGGACGTGGTGGGATGGCGAATGGCCTCGCTGTTTCTATAAAATGCCACAAGAGTCCTACGACGGTAACACAACGTGGCGAGTTCATGCCGCCACTAAAATAAGCATGAAATCCATCGGACGTGTGCATACTCAGGTAAGAGTGTTATTTTCAGGTTACGGTGTTACTATCAGGACGTGGTGGGATGGCGAAACTATGAGTTGTTACTATTTGGTGTTTTGTGATAGTTTAGTTATTTGTTGTTTTCCAATAGTTTAAATTTTATTATGTTATTTATTTAGTAATATGAATTTAATTTTAAATTGAATATATCTAGGCTATATATTATACTTATAGAGTATTTTATATATATTTTTTTAATATACTAATACGTTAGTATGAATCATTTATGTTTTGAAACTAATTATATATTCGTTGCTACATTTAGTTTTAAATGACAAATTTGTACTGAGAATTGCGATAAGAACAATTTATTAGAATGACAGGCATTGATTTATTTCGCAAATGATTTCAATTTACTTAATAAATCGAATAGCAACGAATATCCAGTTTTATTCTCTGATTGTTACTCTGTCAAACAATCAGGGTCAGTTTCTGGAAGCTAAAAAACTACCACAAAATGGGTGTCGCCTTGACGTGGCTTTGTGGCTTATTGTATGAACTTTTTATCTGTTTTAAAGGTAAAATTTCACACAGACTAAGAACACCCGACAGAAATTTTGTTTCATAGAAGTTGAGTGTAAGAATGTGTGGTAGATGTGGACTGTTTACAGAACCCAATGATAATTTTACTTACTTTCACAACTTTTCTTAATAAACGAAAGTAGACGAGGATACAAAACAGACTTTCTAGGTATTCGAACTCCGACACTCTATTTGTTGTTCATTCCAGTGGAAAGTTGTGTTAATATGTTTTTAATGGCTAAAAATTATGAATTCAGTTTTTGATATGTTAGAGTTTAGACCTGCTCCGCTTCCGGATTCACTGATTTTGTCTAGTAGATGCTGAAGATTTCTGATAATGTTTGCAGTTTGAAAGTGTCGTCCGCGTACCGCATATGGTGTTGATGCATATGCCATTGATCTTGATACCTAATTCTAACCCGTCCAGAGCTTCTTTGAAAATACGGTCAAAATAAAGATTAAATAGAAGAGGTGAGAGGATGCAGCCCTGACGTACTCTCTCTGTATTTCTATTTCTGATGTTACTATCCTTTCAATTCTGACCTGTGTTTTTTGCTGCCAGTACAGATTTTTTTTATCAATCTGATATCTTTATCGTCCAAACCAGCCTGTTTGAGCATCTGTTTTAGTTTGTCTTGGTTAACCCTGTCGAAGGCTTTTCATAGTGAATAAAACATGTAAATAAATCTCTTTTTTTATCTAGGCATTTTTTAAGTATAATATTAATTCCAAAAAGTGCTTCACGTGTTCCGAATGTTTTTCGGAAGCCAAACTGTGTGGTATCTATGTCTATTTCACACTTTGTTCTAATTCTGGCAGGAAGGTTTTCGGCATATGATTCATGATACTAATTAGGCGGACAGCCGGATGGCCGAGGCAGCCTACCGTTCTGGGCACCCGGGATCTAATCCGGACGGGTCGAAAAATTCTTAGGAATTTTTCGGGTCCGGATATATAGGGGCCCGTTCCTCACCACTCGGCTGCCCCATTGTAGACCAGGCCGAACTCATAATGGACTTGCTGAAAGAGACCCTCTTAGTGCCCACAGGGCGGAGAGTTAAAAAAAAAAAAAAAAGATACTAATTAGGCAGTAGTCATTGACATTTTTAGGATGTTGTTTATTCGGAAGTGCTACAAAGGTTGACTGTAACCAGTCTTCTGGGACCTGTGTTGTACATCTCGATGATCAGGTTTACCAGATCTACGTTGTTTTCATTGATAAGTTTTATTAAACCTTATTTTATAATCCAATCCTTTTTATTCAGAAATTTGCTGAATATTTTTTCACTTTCACCATGTTAAATCACGGGCTTACGGCGCCACATTTCCGAATGCTTCCTTTTTGTAGAACAAAGAAACTCGATGTACTTTTTCATTTGTATTTTATCTGGGCCAACGGCTTTACGATTGCTTGCTATTGCTATTGCTATTGCATGCAATACCTCAGATTTTAAAATTTCAGGACCTTCATAGGTGTCCATTCGCACTTCCGTTCTGGTATCCTTATAATCGAACGTGGGAAAAGTTCGAGGATTCTCAAATTCTCACACCCAACAGAAGTTGTCGCTCGGGTTGTTAACTAAAATTATCTTAACATACTGTCGATTATAAATTCCAGCTGCTCATTGCGAATTTTATCAAAAGTGGATTCGGAAATAAATATTTTACCCCCGTCTGAGGATAAGAGTTCGATTTTCTGAGAACCCATAATTGTGAACAGCTGGAAAAAAGTGCAATTTCAATAACAATTCGTAACAATAAAATTGCCAATTGTTGCAGCTTTTATTATGATGTCGTTTGGAGAGAAAGCGTATTTTCGTAGTAAATTGAAGTTTTTATTATAATTTTTCCGCCTTGTGTTCACTATGAGGGATATTTTATACCATTGTTTTGTAGATTTGTTCAGGCCCACAATCAGAACGGCCCGATATATTTGCAACAAATTACTCGTCAAAAATTCGTGGGGTTACACACACGGATTTTATCACAGATTTTCCATGACAGTAGCTCGAGGTTTTAATTGCCTGGAGTTTTCGTTCGTCTAGCAGCAAACATCTGCATCTGCAACAAATGAATGGTAGAGGCGCCCGAACGTTGAGGCCTTCCTCTTTGTCGTCGGCATCTTCTTTTCTTAAATTCAAAGAAAGCTTTAAGATTTCGTTTTATTTTTAAATTAGTTACTCATTTTTATCACAGTAAACACTTTTACTGATGAAAAAATTATAATAAAAATATTTGTTATTAAACAAAAATTTTTCTATAAAGTCCGTGGAGTATCTAGTGGAAAGAGTTACAAAAAAACGGGATCCCGGCTGTTTTTTAACCCGGGGAATTCTTCTCATCCCGGAAAATCTCCCAAATTTTTTAAAAGTTCACTTTTTTCTTATTTTGTGTTAATGAAGGTTGAAGAAATTTTGCAAATACTAGTTTGGCCTGAAATCGGGTTTGGCCGGTAACATATATATTTTAAAATTATAACGTTTTTTGTAAAAATTACAACTAGTTTATTATTTTGTTAAAATTTTCCAATAGATGGCGTAGGCTACATGTAAAACCGGCAATGAAACGCAGATAGAAATCAATCGATATTGTATGTGTAATTAACTGAAGGATGTGGTAGTCCAGAGTTATAAACGCTGTGTTTGTGATAGATATTTGTGACGTTACTACCGGTCGGAATTTTAATTCCAAAATACTAAATAACTTATTCCTTGGGCATCCCTGGGGTAATCCAATTTTTATTTGCAAATTTCAATTTCGATTTCAAGTTGTTCCTAGCGTACCGCTAGGAACAACTTGAAATCGCGCCTGTTACTCCTGCAAACGCGCGCAGGCAGACAAATCGGTGTAATGCAAGCCTTTACCTGCAACAACATGTGGTAAATTATTTACGGCTGTTTCTCGTTTAATTGTTTGGGTTAACGAAATGAAAATATTACATCAAGGTCAAGCAGATTATGGACGGGATTTTGTTGTATATACCAAATATTTATTTTAATTGGTTGATATTGTAACAGTTTTAGAAAAATAGAAGACATTTATATTTAGCATTTGTCGATTTTAAAGCCGCATTTGATAGTATAAGAACAAGATATGATAATGAGCAAACATTTTTAAAAAATTTGATAATGGATATTTATAGGAAGGCTACTCCAAGGGTAAAAACTATAAATGGATATATATATGTTACAGTAAAAACCCGTTTTTAGTTAAAACGCGTTTTAACTAGTTGAAACTAGTTTTTACTGGATGTCATTGTTATAACTAGAATTTACTGCTAGTCAAAAAAGAATTTTGTCTAGTTAAAACTAGTTTTAACTAGACAAAACGGATCTTAAGAAAATAAATTAGTAAAAACTGTTTCGACCAAGGTCATTCAGCTAACACGTTCCAATAGTGTATGATGAATTTCGTATCGCTTTAACCCTTTTCCCCCGACATCTTGTTTACGTTTATTTTGCGATCCTCCTAAGGCAATATAGGTCAGTCAGGCGATATTATTTTAAAAGTTCACCAAAAATCAAATTATCATTATATCTATATGAAAATAATCACTTACATTTGTTAATATCTTTAGTTTTAAATACGATATTTTTCAATCCATTCTATTAGAAAAATCTATAAGAAAAAAAATAATATATATCAGAACTGACACATAAACTTGATGATTTGTAACATTTTGTGAAAATTAACATTGTCTAGTTACATAGTTGTTTGCTGGCACTGAGCCAGAAAAACGTAGAATATTGTTTTGTACAATTCGATATAACACTTATGCATGTATGTTTATTCGTTGTGAAATTATCGCACATTATATCAAACATTTGTCTGAAATCAAAATTTTATACTGCTATCAACTAATATAATGAATTATTATACTTTATTCACTTCATATCGAACGAGATTATATCTGTTGTTAATAAATCTTACAAAAATCGATATTTACCAAAGTAACGATGAATCGGTACCCTCGAAATTTTGGTTAAAAAGCCAGGTACCGATCGATCGGTGCCTTCAGGGACAAAGGGTTAATTAATGTTAATAACACAGATGTGTGACCAATATTTTCAATAAATATCGTATTAAATAATACAAATGTTTTAATCCCAATCATTACCTCATTTATTTCCCCCAAACATATTTATGTAGCTAAAATTAGTTTTAACTAATGTTAAAAGTTAAAACTAGTTTTATCTAAAATCAAAACATGTACAGCAGTAAATTCTAGTTTTAACTAGACAAAACGGGTTATAACAATGACATCCAGTAAAAACTAGTTTCAACTAGTTAAAACGCGTTTTAACTAAGAACGGGTTTTTACTGTAACATATAAGTAGTAGTCAAATGAGTAGCACGAATCACAAAATTCCCATAGGATAACATGTATGAGTAGCACGAATCACAAAAATTTTAAATCCCATAGGATAACATGTATGAGTAGCACGAATCACAAAACTTTCTCGTACGATAACATGTATGAGTAGCACGAATCACAAAATTTTCTCGTACGATAACATGTATGAGTGGCACGAATCACAAAATTAGTTGATAATAATTTTTAGATCGCGAAATTTTTGACTTACCTTCTCGAGTAAATAACACACGCGTTTATAAGTTCGATATTAATTTAAGTGTTAGAAATTATTTTACTTTGTCGAGTAAATAATTTTTAGATCGCGAAATTTTTGACTTACCTTCTCGAGTAAATAACACACGCGTTTATAAGTTCGATATTAATTTAAGTGTTAGAAATTATTTTACTTTGTCGAGTAAATAATTTTTAGATCGCGAAATTTTTGACTTACCTTCTCGAGTAAATAACACACGCGTTTATAAGTTCGATATTAATTTAAGTGTTAGAAATTATTTTACTTTGTCGAGTAAATAATTTTTAGATCGCGAAATTTTTGACTTACCTTCTCGAGTAAATAACACACGCGTTTATAAGTTCGATATTAATTTAAGTGTTAGAAATTATTTTACTTTGTCGAGTAAATAATTTTTAGATCGCGAAATTTTTGACTTACCTTCTCGAGTAAATAACACACGCGTTTATAAGTTCGATATTAATTTAAGTGTTAGAAATTATTTTACTTTGTCGAGTAAATAATTTTTAGATCGCGAAATTTTTGACTTACCTTCTCGAGTAAATAACACACGCGTTTATAAGTTCGATATTAATTTAAGTGTTAGAAATTATTTTACTTTGTCGAGTAAATAATTTTTAGATCGCGAAATTTTTGACTTACCTTCTCGAGTAAATAACACACGCGTTTATAAGTTCGATATTAATTTAAGTGTTAGAAATTATTTTACTTTGTCGAGTAAATAATTTTTAGATCGCGAAATTTTTGACTTACCTTCTCGAGTAAATAACACACGCGTTTATAAGTTCGATATTAATTTAAGTGTTAGAAATTATTTTACTTTGTCGAGTAAATAATTTTTAGATCGCGAAATTTTTGACTTACCTTCTCGAGTAAATTATTTTACTTTGTCGAGTAAATAATTTTTAGATCGCGAAAATTTTGACTTACCTTCTCGAGTAAATAACACACGCGTTTATAAGTTCGATATTAATTTAAGTGTTAGAAATTATTTTACTTTGTCGAGTAAATAATTTTTAGATCGCGAAATTTTTGACTTACCTTCTCGAGTAAATAACACACGCGTTTATAAGTTCGATATTAATTTAAGTGTTAGAAATTATTTTACTTTGTCGAGTAAATAATTTTTAGATCGCGAAATTTTTGACTTACCTTCTCGAGTAAATAACACACGCGTTTATAAGTTCGATATTAATTTAAGTGTTAGAAATTATTTTACTTTGTCGAGTAAATAATTTTTAGATCGCGAAAATTTTGACTTACCTTCTCGAGTAAATAACACACGCGTTTATAAGTTCGATATTAATTTAAGTGTTAGAAATTATTTTACTTTGTCGAGTAAATAATTTTTTAGATCGCGAAATTTTTGACTTACCTTCTCGAGTAAATAACACACGCGTTTATAAGTTCGATATTAATTTAAGTGTTAGAAATTATTTTACTTTGTCGAGTAAATAATTTTTAGATCGCGAAATTTTTCAGACTTACCTTCTCGAGTAAATAACACACGCGTTTATAAGTTCGATATTAATTTAAGTGTTAGAAATTATTTTACTTTGTCGAGTAAATAATTTTTAGATCGCGAAATTTTTGACTTACCTTCTCGAGTAAATAACACACGCGTTTATAAGTTCGATATTAATTTAAGTGTTAGAAATTATTTTACTTTGTCGAGTAAATAATTTTTAGATCGCGAAATTTTTGACTTACCTTCTCGAGTAAATAACACACGCGTTTATAAGTTCGATATTAATTTAAGTGTTAGAAATTATTTTACTTTGTCGAGTAAATAATTTTTAGATCGCGAAATTTTTGACTTACCTTCTCGAGTTTATTACTTTCGAGTAACACACGCGTTTATAAGTTCGATATTAATTTAAGTGTTAGAAATTATTTTACTTTGTCGAGTAAATAATTTTTAGATCGCGAAATTTTTGACTTACCTTCTCGAGTAAATAACACACGCGTTTATAAGTTCGATATTAATTTAAGTGTTAGAAATTATTTGATACTAATTGTTCGACGTCGAAATAATTTTTAGATCGCGAAATTTTTGACTTACCTTCTCGAGTAAATAACACACGCGTTTATAAGTTCGATATTAATTTAAGTGTTAGAAATTATTTTACTTTGTCGAGTAAATAATTTTTAGATCGCGAAAATTTTGACTTACCTTCTCGAGTAAATAACACACGCGTTTATAAGTTCGATATTAATTTAAGTGTTAGAAATTATTTTACTTTGTCGAGTAAATAATTTTTAGATCGCGAAATTTTGTGACTTACCTTCTCGAGTAAATAACACACGCGTTTATAAGTTCGATATTAATTTAAGTGTTAGAAATTATTTTACTTTGTCGAGTAAATAATTTTTAGATCGCGAAATTTTTCAGACTTACCTTCTCGAGTAAATAACAACACGCGTTTATAAGTTCGTATTAATTTAAGTTTAGAAATTTATTTTACTTTGTCGAGTAAATAATTTTTAGATCGCGAAATTTTTGACTTACCTTCTCGAGTAAATTTTATGTTTACTTTGTCGAGTAAATAATTTTTAGATCGCGAAAATTTTTGACTTACCTTCTCGAGTAAATAACACACGCGTTTATAATTTCGATATTAATTTAAGTGTTAGAAATTATTTTACTTTGTCGAGAAATAATTTTTAGATCGCGAAATTTTTGACTTACCTTCTCGAGTAAATAACACACGCGTTTATAAGTTCGATATTAATTTAAGTGTTAGAAATTATTTTACTTTGTCGAGTTAAGATAATTTTTAGATCGCGATGAGTCAACTAGCCATGTCGAACGCGAAATCTTGTCAGATTAATTTTTGACACTTACCTTGTCAAGTAACTAGATCGTTTTCGCACAGCACACATTTAAGTGAGATAGATCACGCCGTTTATAAAATATTTTATTTATAGTAAGGTTGGTCCGATATTAAATTTAAGTGTTAGAAATTATTTTAGCTTTGTCGAGTAACATAGGATTTTTTAGATCGCGAAATTTTTGACTTACCTTCTCGAGTAAATAACACACGCGTTTATAAGTTCGATATTAATTTAAGTGTTAGAAATTATTTTACTTTGTCGAGTAAATAATTTTTAGATTCGACGCGAAATTTTTGACTTACCTTGTCGAGTAAATAAATTTAAGTGTTAGAAATTATTTTACTTTGTCGAGTAAATAATTTTTAGATCGCGAAATTTTTGACTTACCTTCTCGAGTAAATAACACACGCGTTTATTAAGTTCGATATTAATTTAAGTGTTAGAAATTATTTTACTTTGTCGAGTAAATAATTTTTAGATCGCGAAATTTTTGACTTAACCTTCATCGGTAGTTAATAACACACGCGTTTATAAGTTCGATATTAATGTAAGTGTTAGAAATTATTTTACTATGTCGAGTAAATAATTTTTAGATTCAACGCGAAATTTTTCAGACTTGGCTAAATAACACACGCGTTGAGTAATTTCGATATAAATTTAAGTGTTAGAAATTATTTTACTTTGTCGAGTAAATAATTTTTAGATTTCGCGAAATTTTGACTTATACCGTTCTCGAGTAAATTTTTCAGATTGGCTTACCTTGTTGAGTAAATTAATTTAAGTGTTAGAAATTATTTTACTTTGTCGAGTAAATAATTTTTAAATTCAACGCAAAATTTTTCAGATTGGCTTACCTTGTCGAGTAAATAAATTTAAGTGTTAGAAATTATTTTACTTTGTCGAGTAAATAATTTTTAGATTCAACGCAAAATTTTTCAGATTGGCTTACCTTGTTGAGTAAATAAATTTAAGTGTTAGAAATTATTTTACTTTGTCGAGTAAATAATTTTTTAGATCGCAAAATTTTCAGAGTAAGTTGGTTGACGTACTTTTTGATATAATGTACGAATCGTTCTAATCACAAAATTGTTAAGTAAATAAATTTTCAACTTTTATAAATAATTTTTTATACTTTGTCGATAAATAACTTTTAGATGCGAAATTTGTTTGAAACTTACCGTGGTCTCGAGTAAATAACTAACACACGCGTTTATAAGTTCGATATTAATTTAAGTGTTAGAAATTATTTTACTTTGTCGAGTAAATAATTTTTAGATCGAGAAATTTTTGACTTACCTTCTCGAGTAAATAACACACGCGTTTATAAGTTCGATATTAATTTAAGTGTTAGAAATTATTTTACTTTGTCGAGTAAATAATTTTTAGATCGCGAAATTTTTGACTTACATTGTCGAGTAAATAACACACGCGTTTATAAGTTCGATATTAATTTAAGTGTTTAGAAATTAATTTTACTTTGTCCGAGTAAATAAATTTTAGATCAGCGAAAATTTTGACTTACCTTCTCGAGTAAATAACACACGCGTTTATAAGTTCGATATTAATTTAAGTGTTAGAAATTATTTTACTTTGTCGAGTAAATAATTTTTAGATCGCGAAATTTTTGACTTACCTTCTCGAGTAAATAACACACGCGTTTATAAGTTCGATATTAATTTAAGTGTTAGAAATTATTTTACTTTGTCGAGTAAATAATTTTTAGATCGCGAAATTTTTGACTTACCTTCTCGAGTAAATAACACAATCGCGTTTATAAGTTCGAATTAATTTAAAGTGTAGAAATTATTTTACTATTTGTCGAGTAAATAATTTTTAGATTGCGAAATTTTTGAACTTACCTTCTCGAGTAGAAATTATTTTACTTTGTCGAGTAAATAATTTTTAGATCGAGAAATTTTTGACTTACCTTTCCGAGTAAATAACACACGCGTTTATAAGTTCGATATTAATTTAAGTGTTAGAAATTATTTTACTTTGTCGAGTAAATAATTTTTAAGATCGCGAAAATTTTTGGACTACCTTCCTCGAGTAAATTATTTTACTTTGTCGAGTAAATAATTTTTAGATCGCGAATATTTTGACTTACCTTCTCGAGTAAATAACACACGCGTGTATAAGTTCGATATTAATTTAAGTGTTAGAAATTATTTTACTTTGTCAAGTAAATAATTTTTAGATCGCGAAATTTTTGACTTAGTAAATAACACACGCGTTTATAAGTTCGATATTAATTTAAGTGTTAGAAATTATTTTACTTTGTCGAGTAAATAATTTTTAGATCGCGAAATTTTTCGGACTACCCGTTCTCGGAAGTAAATTATTTACTATTGTCGAGTAATAATTTTTAGAGCGAAAATTTTGACTTACTCTCGAGTATAACTTATAACACAACGCGTTATAAAGGTTCGATTATTAATATTAAGTGTTAGAAATTATTTTACTTTGTCGAGTAAATAATATTTAGATCGCGAAATTTTTGACTTACCTTCTCGAGTAAATATCACACGCGTTTATAAGTTAGATATTAATTTAAGTGTTAGAAATTATTTTACTTTGTCAAGTAAATAATTTTTAGATCGCGAAATTTCTGACTTAGTAAATAACACACGCGTTTATAAGTTCGATATTAATTTAAGTGTTAGAAATTATTTTACTTTGTCGAGTAAATAATTTTAGAATCGCGAAATTTTTGAACTTCTTCTGAGTAAAATTAATTTTTACTGTTTGTCGGAGTAAATAATTTTAGGAATCGCAGAAAAATTTTTGACTAAACCTTCTCCTATGTTCGTCGCGAGAATATGGAGTAAACACATTCGCGTTTATAAAGTTGATAATTAATTTAATGTTAAAATTTATAATTTACCATTTGTCGAGTAAATGAATTTTTAGATCGCGAAATTTTTGACTTACCTTCCCGAGTAAATAACACACGCGTTTATAAGTTCGATATTAATTTAAGTGTTAGAAATTATTTTACTTTGTCGAGTAAATAATTTTTAGATCGCGAAAATTTTCAGAGTAAGTTGGTTGACGTACTTTTTGATATAATGTACGATCGTTCTAATCACATAAATTGTGTAAGTAAATAAATTTTCAACTTTTATAAATAATTTTTTATTTATCAAGTAAGTGTGGTAGAATTTATTTTACCTAGTCAACTTGCTAAGTGGAGCGCTAAACAAATTGACTAGGTAAAATAAATTTGTATTACAAAGAAATTTAAATCGCCTCGTCCCAGCGAAGACGTCTTCGTTCCACTCGATTGAGGATGGTTTCTTATCTACAAATAAATATTATTTGAGTACATATAGTAATTGCATACAAAACAATATTCGGATTCGTTTTGTGGCTCATCTGTAAGTTTTCTAAATAAATATATTATTTTAAAATAAGCACCCATCTGTAAGTTTTATCTAGAAAACATCTTTGTAAATTATTTTACTCACCATTAGCAGGCATGATTTTTTCTCGGAGAATACATTTAAAGAGCTAAACAGGAGAATAAAAATATTTTAAACAATGGTTGTCACCGGTTTTAACTAAATAAATAAAAGTTAATTTACACAATGCTTCAAAATTATTGGTTTGAAGCCTGCCTGCGTCCCAGAGAACCTCCGGTTTCATAATGTATTACAAATACCTTTTGACATACTTACTATAAAATGTGATTGGTTGATTGTCGACATATATAAATTTTTAACATACGTTAGAATTTATTTTAATGCCAGGATCGAACATGGAAGCATACGGCTTTATTTTTACCTACGACAGCGACAGAAATTATTCTGTTTCTCCTCGGTTGTACAAGTCTCTGGACGCCTGTATAGCTGCGGTAAATAATTTTTCGCTCGATATTCCCGATAATTTTCCCGTTGTTTTGCGTTATTTTAAAGTTAACGGAGATATATGGAAGGAAGATGGAAAGTTCGGTTTTGTAATTGTTGATGAAGACGGAAGAATTAACGACGTTAGTAATAAATTATATTATTCGTTCGAAGATTGTTCGGATGTTATGAGAGAAGTTTACGTTGAAAAGAATAAAAAGAATATATTAATATTTAGAGAGATAAATTGCGGATTGAAACATTATAAATTTGCTAAAGTCAGTAAAATCGATTGACATGTATTTTAAGCACCCGAGTAACTGCATAATCGCCGGACCGTCGCAATGTGGAAAGACTACGTTAGTAAGAAAAATTATTCGTTGTAAAATTTATGAAAAACAGTTAAAGAAAGTTTTATGGTGTTATTCTGTATACTTACCGTTTTTTCGAGATGAAAAAGGTATTACATTTATGTACGGCCTACCTGAATCTGTGCAAGGATGGGATTTAGTAGTAATCGATGATTTGATGCACGAACTCAGTTCAAAAACTGCGTTTCTGTTCACAACAGAGTCTCACCATTATAATGTAAGCGTGATCCTGATAATGCAAAATCTGTTTCCGAAAAATAGAATTATGAGAGATATTACTTTAAATACGCATTATTTGATTTTGTTTAAAAATAATCGAGACGAAAGTCAAGTAAGCTGTTTGGGACGCCAAGCTTTCGCAGGAAAATGTAATTTTTTTATGGACGCATATAAAAAAGCGACAGAAAAGGATTTTGGTTATTTGCTGCTGGATTTTCATCCTAAAAGAGACAAGAAACTTTCGGTGCGGGATTCGTGTTTTCCGGACGAACAAGGTATTTATTGGTATACTTACCGATAAAATGAAGAACGTAAAGAAAAATTATCACATGTTGGCGCATTTAGCCAAAACTACTCCCTCTCAACGAAGAGCGATATTGAAAGAGGCCACTTCCGACCAAGTTAAAGTTTTGTGCGAAATATGCGATAATTTTCTGAGAGGAAATATACCTGCTGACGTTCATAAATTACGAAAATATAAAAAAGTAATCAGGAAATTAAGTGAAAAACGTGTTCCTTTAAATATCAAGAAAAAAAATTTTGATTAATCAATCGGGTGGATTCCTTCCTCTTCTACTGGCGCCGTTATTGTCTATGGCAGGAGGATTAATCGGTAAAGCAATAGGAAAAAGAATCTAATGGCGAAGCAAATGGCTCTGGTCCCTCCCGAGTTGTTAGCAGGATATCAAATTAAACCTGAAATAAGGGGGGGGGGGGGGGGGGGGGGGGGGGGGGAGAGGGGGGGCGGGTGAGGGAGGGGCGGGGTAGGGGTAGGAGCGGGGTGGATGGGGCCGGTGGGGTCCCTCCCGAAGTGCGGCAGAATATCAAATTAAACCGAAATAAGAATTGGGAAGTAATTCGAAGAATTACTCGAGAGTACCGATTTATCCGACGATAGTAAAGTTAAATTATTAAGTCAGTTGATTTCGAGATATCAGAGAACCGTCCATAAGCCGAAGGAGCCTGTCAGAGTATCCGTTGTGCCCGATGAAAAACCGCCGGAGCTACCCGAAGAAAAACCACCTACCTCCGATAACGGTGAGGATGCGTTTATTAAACAAATAACTATATCTGTACCCCAGCTATATCAAAAATACATTCCTCATTTAATCGATAAACTGAGACAAAACGACTACGGATGGAATACAAAAGGTGAATTAACAGTTAGCGGCACTCCAGTACCACGAAGCCACATAATTGATCTGTTATCTCATTTGTTTCGCAATCGAAAAACATCTATTGCGCCTATCGGTTTTAACGTGTTTTGGGAAGCTGTAAGAAAACTAAATTTTCCTAGAGAGTGGATAGGAAATAAAAGTTTGTCGACTCTACCCGAAATCGGCGAAAAACCGCGATATCAACCGATACAAGTCGAAAGTCCCGAAGAAATTTTTTCTACAATTTCTCCGAGAGTATTTTACCAGTGGAAAAAGTCGTCGAAAAAGAGGAAGAAGAGTCCGGAATGGAGAAACTACTGAGACGGTTATATTATAACCCCAAATCTTCGGCATCGTTTGGAGGAGTGAGTAAACTAGTTAAAGCTTCTAAATTTCCGAGATCTACTGTCGAAAAATGGCTGTCTTCTCAACCTGTTTATTCGTTGCATAAACCTGTAAGGGTTAAATATTCGCGAAGAAAAACTAAAGCTTTTTATCCTAACGACCTATGGCAAGCCGATTTAATTGTGTTAAAGCAATTTTCTAGATATAATAACGGTATAAAATATTTATTAACAGTAATTGATGTATTTAGTAAATATTGTTACGTTGTGCCAATAAAGGATAAAAAACCTAAGTCTGTTGCCGAAGCGTTTCAAATTATTTTTAAACGCAATGTTCCTAAAAATATGCAAACCGATAAGGGAACCGAATTTTATAATAGATTAGTAAAAAATTTGTTTAAAAAATATAAAATTAATCACTATTCGACCCATTCGGATACTAAGGCTTCGGTGGTCGAGAGATTAAATAAAACTTTACGAAATAAAATATATAGATTAATTACTTATCGTAATTCTTATCAATATATCGATAAATTAAACGATATTGTAAAAGGATATAATAATAGTTTTCATAGAAGTATCGGGATGGCTCCATCTGAAGTTAGTCTTTTGCATTACGGTTCGATTTTTGATAGGCTGTACGGTATAAAAAGGAAAAGTAAATTTAAATTTAATATTGGTGATTTAGTTCGAATTTCGAAAATACGTAAAACATTTAGTCGCGGATATCTGCCGGGCTGGACGAAGGAAATATTTGTTATTCACGACCGATTTCTATCGCATCCTCCGACTTACGTATTAAAAGATGCGAATAACGAGATTCTAGAAGGAAGGTTTTATACCGAAGAATTACAAAAGGTAACAAAATGATGCAATCAGATTTTTTCGTGACGCTGATAAGTAATGCAAGTATGGACCTGTTTCCGGGGAATACGCAGTCGCATTTCACAGTGAAAATGAGTCCTCCTATTAATTTACACGGAAATTGGACCGTCGGTCTTGCCGAAGCTATTATTCCGAGAAACTGGTTTAATATATCTAATCATAATAATCAGTATATTGTGACGATCGAAGAAAGCGTGAAAGAAGAAGACGAACCTTTGCCGGATAAATCATATTTGATTCCATTAATTTCTATTAAAGGCGATAAAACTGAATTGTTTGATATAATAAATTCGAACATAGTTAGTCTAACAAATTCTAATTTGGCAGAATTTATTTTCGATAAAAATAATCAAACTGTGGATATAAATATAAAAGACGAGCACGAGTTATTTATCACCGTAAAGGATTCGTCGAAATTACTTTATATGCTAAACTTACCTAACGAAGATACTGTATTAAGGGGTAATTCGACTCATAATTTTCGACTGTCGACTCAGGACTACTCTAACGAATATTTTAATTTAGTGGAGAAAAATAGAAAGAGAGAAGTAATTAAGAAAGTTTATAAAGACGAAAAAATCTTTATTCCTATCGGATTATACTCGTCTCCCGAAAAATTTCTTAGCATTTTTAAGTATATAAAACTGGCGTTGCTGCCTAATAATAAAATTATTTTAAAAGTTCCGTGGAATATTTCTGTAGAATTTGGAGATGAATTGAAAGATTTTCTCGGATTTACGGCTACAAAATTTCCACCCGGCGAATATATAAGTCGCTATCCCATCGAAATGTCGGCGGGAATTTCGGAAATTTTTATTTACTCGAATATTATTTCTTCTCATCACGTAGGAGATATAACAGCGCCGTTATTAAGAGTTATACCCGTTATGGGCACGAAAGAAGATCAGATAGTCAAAGTTTATTCCAAACCTTTGTATTTTCCTATTAGGAAAAATTTTATCGAAACAATCGAAATCGAACTGAGATCTGCGAGCGGAAAAGAGATAGTCTTTTTCGGAGGAAAAACAATATTAATTTTATCTTTTAAACAGTTATAAATACCTGTTAGTTTAATATCTAGCATTAGTTTGTCTTTAAGAAGTGCAAAATGAAGCTCGATCCAAAAGCTTGTATAAATTACTACTGTAATCAAGCAGGAGGTACGTTATGGACTCCCGATTTATATTTGAGGCAACATTTGACGGGACGAGGTTATTTTGCGGGGCCTCAAATTCAGCGAGGGTATGGATTCTTCGCCGATCTTTTTAGAAAATCAGTACCGATTCTGGGCCGAATCGGATCGTATCTGGGGCGCAAAGCATTAAATTTTGCGTCGGGTGTTGGATCGGACGTAATTGCGGGGAAATCATTTAAAGAATCGGCAAAATCGCATCTAAAGGATATTGGCTCTGAAATTAAAGATGATGTAGTTAAAAAAGTGCAAGGCGGATCGGGTATAAAACGAAAGCGACCGAAGAGACTGAAGCAGACGCAGAATAAAAGACGGAAAGTACACGATATATTTTCGGAATAAGAAAAATGGACCCGAATTCCTGCCCCTGCACCAAAAGCGAGCTCGACTTATTTAGCACCGTTTCGACGCAACTGGCCATCGACAATACTACAGAAGTTATTGTTCATCCCGTAGCAACAATATCGGATAGCCGTGCCCCGATAGAATTTTACATATCCGGTTCTGGCGAAAATTATATCGACTTGCATTCGATTTATCTCCACGTTCAAGCAAAAATTATTAAAAACGACGGAACGGACGTTTCTGCCGAAGAAAAGGTCGCACCTGTTAATTATTTTTTAAATAGTTTATTTTCTCAATGCAGCGTGTTTTTAAATGATAAACAAATAATTTCGCAGACTAATTACTGCTACCGATCTATTTTAGAAGCATTATTATTTTATTCAAAAGATGCGCAGGAAACTTTTTTAACGAGCGCATTATTTTATAAAGATACTGCGCAATATATGGACTCGTTAGACGATAATAATGAAGGATTGGCTAAAAGATTTAATATTGCTAAACAAAGTAAATTAATAGATTTAATCGGAAGGCTTCATATCGATTTGTCTAATCAACCTAAATTGTTAATTAATAACGTTGATTTAAGAATTAAATTAGAAAGATCTAAAGACGATTTTGCTCTAATGTCTACCAGCAATAATTATAAAATAATTATAAAAAACGCGTCTCTAAAAATTAATAAAGTAGACGTTAGTTCGTCTGTTCAAATTGGAATAGAAAAAGCGCTGCAAACAGGCATCATAAAAATGCCGTTTCGAAGAACGGATGTAAAAGTTTTTACCCTAAGTAGCGGAATACAATCTACTAATATCTCAAACGCCGTAATCGGCCAGCTGCCTTACAGAATGACTATCGGACTAGTTTCTAATACCGCATTTAATGGAAATGTAAAATATAATCCTTTCAATTTTAAAAATTACAATTTAAATTATATATGTTTATTAAAAGACAACCAAATGTTTCCGCCTCAACCATATTCTCCGAATTATGGAGGCAACGCCTATGGAAGGAATTTTATATCATTATTTGAAGATATAGGATGTATTAATCACCATAAATATACTAACATATCTTACAAAGAGTATAAAGACGGATATACTCTCTACAGTTTCGACTTAACACAGGATCGAGCCGCCTCCGAATCACATAAGAGTATAAATCAAATAGGAAACATCTCAATCGAATTTAAGTTCGCAACGGCATTACTAGAAACTGTAAACGTTATTTGTTTACTCGAATACAATAATACTCTAGAAATCGATGCTTCGAGGACTGTTTTTGTCGATTACTAATGAACACCGTCACGCTGTGGAGGCTCGCATCCAGCGATCCGAAAATAAGAGAAACTTTTGGAGGAGTTTTTGCATCGGATGATTTACCTGTTTGCATCGCTAAGTATAAATCGTATATAATTAACTTAGACGAAAGAAATAAACCCGGAACTCACTGGATATCGGTATTCTTTGACGGAAAAATCTGTTTTTACTACGATAGTTATGGGATTAAGCCATCGAAACAGAATATAATAAATTTTATAACACGCAATTCTAAAACTTGTTGCTGGAATAATAACGTTCATCAGAGTTTATATTCGACGAATTGCGGCTATTTTTGTTTGTATTTTCTATATAAAATGAATAGAAACCAATGTTTAAACGAATTAAGTGAAACGGATAAAGTCTATAACGACGAATTTGTACAAAACTTTGTTAAACACCGTTTGTATTTAGCGCGCCCACTTACTGTAACGTATAACCAATGCTGTAATTCAATGAAAAATAATAAAAGCATTTAAAGTGTAAAAATTGTTTTGGCTCTCTTTTTACCGACACTCTGTTTTCTAAATTACATACTATTTAATAATAAATTCTTACCGACAACATGTTTTCTTGGTTGCTGTATTGCAGTAGACGGCTTGAGTATATATAGCAAGCCGGGAGACGGAACCAGTTTATACCGGCTAGAACTAGGAAGTCCGCAGCTCTCAACCTAGACGGAGCCCCTCGCCTGGAAAACCCTAAACTGTGTCGGCAAATTAATTTCGTAAAACTTTTGTCCTGAAAAACTAATTTCGTAAACTCTTTAACAATTTTCGATCCCGACGGAGCCTCATCGAGGAAAAATCTAACAGAGTTGTGTCACCAAACTTTAACCCTCTTAGTTAAGAGATGAATTTATAATGTAAATTTGAAAGAAATTTTTTCTTACAAATATATATAAATTACTTACGTAATATCATTCTCTTCTACACACAAAAATGATCGTTAGCTAAAACATTTTCTGTAATAAACGCTCTATATGTTTTCGTCTAAATATTCTTATATAATTTAAACTCCTTACCATTATTATTGTATTATGCATGCTTAGATCTAAGTCAAATTTTCGACTCCCGATCTTCAGAAATTTTAGGTTTTGGCAGTCTGTTTCGCATTAAATTCATTTTCTATTTAATAAATTCTTAGCTGTGTTGTATTGCAGTAGACGGTTAGAACTAGGAAGTCCGCAGTTCTCAACCCGAGCTGAGCCCCTCTCGCCCGGAAAACCCTTTAACAATTTTCGATCCCGGCGGAGCCTCATCGGGAAAAAATCTAACTGGGTTGTGTCAACAAACTTTAAGCCTCTTAGTTAAAATAGAATTAAGAGATAAATTTAATTTGGAAGAAATGTTTGTCTAGTGATCA